>NC_090436.1:656588377-657231377 GCF_031143425.1 Pleurodeles waltl | reverse complement strand
ATTGAGTAAGACCATTTTTTTGCCATTTTCAACAGTCTTGAGCGGGGTTCTCTGTGACACGGACTACAATAAGTAGGGGTATGTTTTTCAAATTAGAGATGCTAAACTCAGACTCCTATTAGCCAGGGTAAAGCTATTTTTTCTTTCGGGACACACTCATTTCTCTATTGTCTAAACACAAATCCATTACTTTATGAACATATTGAAACAGTACTTCACATATGAGGTTTGGAAATGTGAGCTGGTGATGCCTGCCCAACTGTGCTTTGGGCCCTTGTGTGGACTAAAATGCAAAAGTGGAGGTACAGTTGTCCTAATTATTCCAGAATTTGTACTATATCATATTTAAAGATCTAGGAAAATGGAATAAAGCAATTGCAGCACTAGAATTTTTATACAGGTTTTACTTAAGAATTATTGGGGCAGAATTCTTGATGACTTTGAATACATACTGTGAAGTTGTGGATTACACAATGGCATCTTATTCAGCTTTTTTGTCTTTGTATTGATTTTTGCATGTTCTCTTTTTGTTACTTTTTATCTATTGTACAGCATCTGTGTGGTGGAGTAGATTTATTACAATTTTCTGCAGTTGTTTGTTATGCTCCATATTCTGGGGCAAATCCCGAGCAGCCTTTTCTTGGGGCGTGTACAGCCAGTGGCCACTGGATAGTATCTTGAGTATTCACTATCTGTGCCACTGGTGTCTCATGGCAAATAATACCATTAAATCCCCTTAGTTAACCAAGCTGCTCCATTTGAGCGCCCTCCATGATTTGAGAACTCAAGTAATTTAAGGCTTTTTCTAAAAAGTGGTAGGGATTAACAACTCAGATACAGCATAACACAGTAAATAGCACCTAATAATATTAATACACTGAATATCCAGTAAGTGCTGTATTACTTCAGTGGTGAAAAGCATAGGTAGGTACAATTGGGCAGTTAATCGCTTGCACAAAAAACAAATGTTTGTAGCACCTTCCGGTGCCAGGGAACTAATCCAAATGTATCAATGACCTGTCAGTGCTATTTGCTATAAAACAGCATGTGGCGCTAGTTCTAGTGTTAAGTAACTGGTCAACTATCTCAATAGTTCAGAACACCAAAGTCCGTTTGAGTGGGAATTAAGCCCATAATTACACCCAGTTAGACAGTCTTCAATGTTAGGCTAGCAGGCCAGAAGGAAGCTCAGGCCCTGCGGACACATTTTTTTAAATAAGACCACCTGCTGTGTGGGTGGGAAATTCTTTTGACAGTGCTTCCACTGAAACAGAGAGTGCACTTCCTTCAGAAACATGGTATTGAGCGTACTGTATGTTGTGGCAGTCTGCTGAGCATTCAGTTTATTTCTCATTATCAGATCCCCAAAGCAGGGGTTGTTTCTGAGAACCAAATGATCACTGGCTCTGACATGCAGGAGGTTTTTCTCACTGCACATGGAGGTCAGGGTTTATTTTTCTGGCCTGCAATGCTGATGCCTCACGTGATGTCCAGGACATTAATAATTGGTGTCAAAAAGCTTTCCCTATAAAAAGGGGTATTCTGATGCATTTATCCTTTGCACCTTTGGTAGATGGGGATCGGAGTCAGAGATTTCTGGAAGTACAGCAAGCTGAGACTTTGCCAAAAGAAACCTAACATTTCCCCTACCTCTCAGTTAGGGGGAGGGGTGCAATTTTTGTGGATTTTGCACGTTGCCAGTTCCTGGGAATTTACTACAGTGTTTAACTACAAGTCTCAATAAATGGGGCAAAGTATCCAAGCAGGGAGATGCAACACATTCAGCTAGATTTGATCATTTTGCTCCTTGCCCTCGGACTTTGGGGATGCAGGTGTAGAAATGGACAACCCACTTGGGTTGAGATACACTGCAGCAAACTTTAGGACAAATTCTGTGCAATAATGCCTTGATCTAGTATGGCCTTCATCCAACCAGAAACATATATCCTATACAAGTTTAAAATATGCAATTAGGCTCAGTTTAAAATCTAGCTGGCCAATTAACATGCTTAACAGGAGTATGTTAGTTAATGTCCAGCAGCAAACATCTCATGCGGATTCTAGTTGTAATGCTTTTCAGCTGGGATTGCCTAGCAACCACATATCTGTTTCCCAGGTGTACTTCTGTTTAGGGTTATGTAAAGTGATTGGTAGGGGCAATGACAAAAACATGAGCACCAGCCTGCCTGATCAGACCTAATCAGAATCCGACTATGATCTGAGTTTATGCAGAAGCGTCTTCAAACATTGAGATCTCTGCAATCATTCAGGTTATAGAGAATATTTAAATAGCACATGATTTATGATGAGTGGCTACAGCAACCAGGACATAATGTATCTGAGGTCCTGGATGAAGAAGAGAGCGTCATTGCCCCTGTTGGACTGGAATGGGTAGAATAGGAACCATAGACCACTGGGCAAATTGGAGATGGTGCAGCCAAACCACTCTTTTCAGAGAAAGCACTTATGGAACTCCTAAACCTCTTCTTAAACATTATTTGTTTGCCTTGTGATGGTTTCAGCAACCTAGACTTCCATGAACATATACATCTTCTGCATGCAAATTGTAAGTCTGTGGAACCCTGTGTAAGTCTTACTTCTAGTTGCTCAGCTTTCTGTTTTTCTAGTGAGCCACAAGAATTTCTACACAGGTTGCTGCTACTCATTAAAAAAACACCAGGAAAGCTTTTATCTTGTGAACATCTCAACGCATGTGTGACAAGTTGTATCAGAGTTTGACAAAATACGCAAGCTCAGAAGACCATCAGTTATTATTCTTTGGGGACATTAACTGTAATGCAAGAGCAAGGAAAGCCGTACAATATTTTCAGTTTGAAACCATTTAGGTAGAAGTGCAACTCACCTCTTTTTGGGTCAAGCGTGCGAGTGCATGAGCTAATGTATGTGTCTCGCATGTTAGTCTCTATTGTGTGCAGTAAAGGGCTTGGAGCCCGCGTGTCACTTACCATATCCTGCCTTGTGTGGCACTCTTCTTTACAGCCTTGTAATTCATCATTGTTAGACTTTTCATCCTTGGGGTGGTGTCCCTTAACTTTTTGCCTCTGTTCCCCAGGTTGTTGATGTGTGCTGGACTCTGATTTTACTGTTTTTGTTATTCTGGTCACTTTATCACTGCTAACCAGTGCTAAAGTGCAAGTGCTCCTTTACAAAATGTGTATGTAAATGTCTTATCCATGATTGGCATATTTGATTCACTAGAAAGTCCCTAGTAAAGTGCACTAGAGGTACCAGGGCCTGTAAATCAAATGCTACTAGTGGGCCACAGCACTGGTTGTGCCACCAACATACGTAGCTATGTAATCATGTCTCAGACCTGCCACTGCAATGTCTGTGTGTGCAGTTTTAACTGT
Organism: Pleurodeles waltl; assembly: GCF_031143425.1. Taxonomy (NCBI): domain Eukaryota; kingdom Metazoa; phylum Chordata; class Amphibia; order Caudata; family Salamandridae; genus Pleurodeles; species Pleurodeles waltl. The sequence continues at coordinate 657,228,006 of NC_090436.1, read as the reverse complement.
AATTTCGACTTGGCAAATGTACCCACTTGCCAGGCCTAAACCTTCCCTTTTCTTACATGTCAGAAACCCCTAAGGTAGGCCCTAGGTAGCCCCAAGGGCAGGGTGTAGTGTATGGTTGAGGTAGGACATATAGTAATGTGTTTTATATGTCCTGGCAGTGAAGTATTGCTAAAAAAAATAATTCACTGTTGCAAGCCCTGTCCCTCTGATAGGTTAACATGGAGGCCACCTTTAAATCTGATTAAAGTGTAGATTCCCTCTGGGAGTGGATGGACATGTGGAGTTTGGGGTCTCTGAGCTCACAATTTAATAATAAATCTTTTAGTAACGTTGATTTTAAGATTGTGTGTTTGAAAATGCCACTTTTAGTGAGCATTTTCTTGATTATACCATTTCTGTGACTCTGCCTGTTTGTGGATTCCCTGTCTGGGTCAGTTTGACAGTTGGGCTGGTTGCCCCTCACACTAGACAGTGACACGAAGGGAGCTGGGGTGTAGCCTGCATATCCTGATGGGCCATCTGTGCTAGGAGGGAGGGGAGAAATGGTCACTCACACCTGAAAGGGCTGTGCCTGCCCTCAAACAATGCAGTCTCCAACCCCCTGGTGAGTGTCTGTGGCTGGCCTGGGCAAGGCAGGATTTCACATTCAAAAGAGACTTTATTTTGAAGTAGGCCAACTTCAAAGGAGAAATTGGGTATAAGAAGGGAACCCAAAACCACAGACTTTAGAAACACTTCTGTAAACAAGGCGAACCTCTGCCTGGAGAAGAGCTGAAGAGCTGAGGAAGAAGAGCTGCCCTGCCTGTGGCTGTGCTTTGTGGAGCTATCCTACAGTTGCTGCTTCTGTCAGAGTAAGAGGGCAAAGACTGGACTTTGTGTGCCTTTCATCTTGAGAAGAAATCTCCAAGGGCTTGATTTAGAGCTTGTCTCCTGTTGTTGAAGTCTCAGGGACAGCAAAGACTTCTCTCTGCCAGCACCTGGAATCTCTGGAGAGACTCCTACTCTGCCCTGTGGTGCCCATCCAGTTCCTGGGACCTTGAAAGGAGAAGCTGGCAGCCTAAAGACAAAGAAATCCATGCACAGAGCGCCGTGCGGGGAAAAGATGGACACAACTCTGATCTGCGGCTGAAGATACGACACGCTGCTGGCTCTGCAGCTGAAAATCGACGCTCGCCGGAAACGTGACCGAAGAATTGACGTATGGAGCAGGAGAAACGATGTGCAGCATTGCTGACGGAGGCTGGGAGATCACAACCCACGCTGCGGGTTTTCGGATCATTGTGCGGCTGGATTTCCGACTCAAGTACCGCTGGGCGTGGAAAAACAGCGCAAGGCCTGCCCGGACCCGAGCGTGCTGACCAGATCGACGCATTCCTCTCCTGTGGAGAGAAGAAACGACACGCCCGACCCGGCGAAAGGAGAAACGATGCAAGGTCCCGCTCGTGAGTGGAATCAACGCCTCGCAAGCCCTTTTTGACACCCGTGCTAGGTTATTTTTGATGCACCCAAGGTACTTTTCCACGCTAACAGTGTTAGTGTGTGTTTGAAACTACTTAAAGACTCTTTTTGCATTTTTATTGATAACTTGACTTGTGTATTGTGGATTTTTGTCGTTTTAGTCTTGTTTTGTTTAGATAAATATTTCCTATTTTTCTAAACTGGTGTTGTGTCATTTTGTAGTGTTTTCATTAGGTTACTGTGTGTGTTGGCACAAATACTTTATACCTAGCACTCTGAAGTTAAGCCTACTGCTCTGCCAAGCTGCCAAGAGGGTAAGCAGGGGTTAGCTGAGGGCGATTCTTTTTTACCCTGACTAGAGTGAGGGTCCTTGCTTGAACAGGGGGTAGCCTGACTGTCAACCAAAGACACCATTTCTAACAGTCACTGCAGGGCAAGCATCATTTCGGTTCCTGTCTGTGGAGCAGGGACCAAGCACTCATTGATTCAACTTAATCAGTGTCCGTCCGCTGCTCCTTACCTGATTTAGGTACTATTTTGTTCTTTTTAACTTCTAGTGCCCTGCAAACAGAAGGCTTGTGACTGGCAGAAATGTTCCCAGCAGGACAAACAAAATTGCAAAGTTTAAAAAAATGTTTTATAGCTAACTTTCTTTTATTTTGCCAAGTCGTCTTTTCTCACTTTCCACTCATGGTTTCTTTTGTTTTTGCTCATGGGCTCCCTTCTCAAAAGATGCTGATTATCTTGTTCGAAATATTGCAAAGCGACATTGTTTCCTTATCATGTGTAATTTCTGAAATGATGCTTTAACACACAATCGTGCAGTACACCCCAATCCACCCCTCTACAATTCCGCTCTACAATCCACTCCACTTTACCCCATACCAATCCACTCCACTCTAAACCTCCCAACCCACCCCAATATAATCTGCCCCACTCTAAACCAAAACAATCTGCCCCACTTCAATCCAAAGCTATCTGCCCATCTCCAATCTGCCTCAGTCTAAAACTATCTGCCCCACTGCAATCAAAAAGTCTGCCCCACTCCAATCTGCCCAAATCCAAAAGAGTCTGCCCCACTGCAATCCAAAACTATCTGCCCTAGTTAAAACAATCTGTCCCACTGCAATCTGCTACACTCCAATCCAAAACAATCGGTCCCACTCCAATCTTCCCCACTGCAATCCAAAACAATCTGCCCTACTCCAGTCCAAAACAATCTGCCCCACTCTAGTCCGCCTCACTCCAATCCAAAACAGTCTGCTCCACTCCAATCCAAAACAATACGCCCCTCTCCAATCGAAACAACCTCACCTTACCCCAATCCAATCCACCCCATCCCAATTCATACCACTCCCATCCACCCCACCCCACCTCACTCCCATCCAATTCAATCCACCCCACACAACCCAATCCACCTCACACCAATCCCCCTACTCCAGACCGCCCAACTCAGTCCACCCTAATACAATCTGCCCCACTCCATTCTGCCCTGCTCCAATCCAGAACAATCTGCCACACCCCAATCTGTCCCACTCCAATCCAAAACAGTCTGTCCCACTCCAATCTGCCCCACTCCAATCCAAATCTGCCCTACTTTAATCCAAAACAATCTGCCCCACTCCAATCTAAAACAGTCTGCCCCACTTCAAGCCAAAACAACCTGCCCCACTCCAATCCATTTCCATCTGTCCCACTCCAGTCTGCCCCACTTTAATCCAAAACACCCTGCCCCACTCAAACTTGACCAGTCCAACCTACCTCACTTCAATCCCAAACAACCCACTCCAATTCAAAGTAGCCTTGCCACACGCCAGTCCAATCCACCTTACCCCCTTCAAGTTCACCTCACCCCAATCACCCCACTCCAGTCCTGCACAATCCACCTGACTACAATCCAGTCCAGCCCACACCAATACAACCCAACTCAGTCCAGCTCAGTCTAACCTACCTCACTCCAATCCAGTACACCTCACCACAGCCCTGTCCAATCCACCCCACTCTAGTCCAGTCCACCTGCACCCATCCAACTCACTCCAGTCCAACCCTTCCCACCCCACTCCAATCCATCCCATCCCACTCCAATCTATCCCACTGTTTTGCTTTTCACTAATGACCGAGCTGACAAAAATCTCTGGAATGCACTTCTTAGTTCAAAGAAGACATTTATTATTTCACCACAAGGTTCCTAAAAGGAGATTAGCATGTTGAAAGCACATGTTCAAAAATAGTCACAGCAATGAAAGGAAAACCTACCAAACTGATTCTCCACTGCAATATACACATCAAATATATGTATCTATATTATAATGCAAAGCAAATAATTAATTAAAAATGCATCACTGTAGGACCTGTCAGGTGCTTCATCTTTCTCATGCCAGCAAGACGATGACCCCATTCGACTGCGAAAGAGAAAGGGATATCAGGCATCCGACATCTAGATTCCTGATTGAGGCCACTGACCATCTCACTGTTGCACTGGGTCTTTTTATATTTTAAAAAATCAAAAGGAGCTTTCTGGAAAAACCCCTCATTTTGCAATTCAAACATGCAGGCTAGTTTAGGTATGCTTTGAAAATACCACAATGGGGGTTGGCCACAATCCCAAGATGTCATTTCAAAACAAGGCTGTTCCCTGCCGTCTGAGTACATCCTTATCAACCAAAGCCCTTGGTGAGAAAAAGCACAAAAACAAGACAGAATGCACAGTTTACTGTGTCTAATGCTACAACAAAGTCACTAGGCAGAATGAATTTAAGGCTAAACTGAATACAAAATGTAGTCTGTAACTGGTGAACACTGGACAGCTAATCCAGGTGCACGGTGGTGCAACACAAAGTCAGTGGTCAAAACATATATTTCACTACACCCATCCTACTCTAAACCTATCCAGTCTATCCCACTCCTGTCAAGTCCACTGCTACCCAATCCACATTACTTCAGCCCACTCCACCCCAATCCACTATGCGAAACTGTTGGCCACTGAACTCTACTCCTTTCTACTCAACTCTACAACATTCTACTTCTCTTACTCCACTCTGTGACATTCCAAAAAATCCACTCTATGACACCCTACTCCCCCACTCCACACCACTAACTGTTAGCCATGCAGGACAGCAGCCACACTGGTGTTCAACTTGGCTAAACACATTGCCAAATCCAATAGCTTTTGTAAAGGCGAGACCTATTGGATTTGTCAAGGCTTGTTCTTTTTCCTTCCTGAACTTCTCCAGACCTGGATAACCGCTGAAACACTGCCCTGGAACACTGTTTTCTCGTTGCAGGTTGACAGGCTCCGCATGACAGGATGCTGGTATGGTCAATTATGATTGTTTCCTACTCTGCTTTTACCCTACATTGCATTCCACTTCTGAATGTGAAACAATGCGTTGGATATGTTGGTGGCGGGGAGGGGGGTGACGATAAATTCTGAAGATAATGATTATGTATTCTGAAACTTTTAAGTCACTGTACTGGTGTTTGACAAGTCTAAAAAAGCCTGCTGTGGACTAACGATATCATTGCGTCGGCTCTCTGTAAACCAGGGCTAAGGTAAAATAATAGGCTGCTATTCTCATCACACATGAGAAAAGAACTATCATCTCTTCGTTCCACTCTCATTAAACTGTCGCCATGGTTCTGTGCCCTTGCACCTTCACCCTCTGCACCTGATGAATGTCTGATGAGCAAAGTCTTACCACGAGGTTATTTTGCTCATCTCTTCTTCAGATGATTCATGGATTGCTTCTGATGCTAATGTTTCTGCCTCGACCTGTATGGCACAACATTAGCTGAAGAGTCATTTGTAGGGTAATGGAATAACAAGTCCCTTATTGACCAGTGAGAAGCGGTAGAATTAAAAACTATGCTGTTTTTACCTGAATTAATTGTAAGGGAAGTAGCATGAGAGCGCTAATGGCTGCTTTAAAGGAGTACAGATTCATACTCCTTCCTTGAGTGCGCAGAAGAGCGACCTGAATGTATTCCTCTGGGTATCTCGTTTTACAATTGCTTTTGAGTAACCACATTCAAATCCTACTTGCGTCTTATCAGCCCTGGAGGACACCTCGCGCGTGCGTGCACAGTTTTGGTGCAATTACGTTAATGTATTAAATATTAGTCCTTTTGCTCACATGCAGTGAACCATAGGAACACTACACACATAAAGGTGTGAGTCCCGATTTGCTTGATTTTTTACCCATAATGCACTGCCGATAAACAGAAGAATATTCTTTTGTTTGAAATATTATTGTTAATAAAAGAATGAAAAAAGCAGGTCAAGGCTGTAGGGAAATACTTTTGTACTGTCAGGGTAACGGCGTAAGCAAACACTTTACTGTTCTCTGCTGTCACTTTCGCTCTTTTAATGATCAGTTTTACCAGAACATTTTAAAAGAGATGGGTGTCACATTTATTTAAATTACATTTACATATTGACAATAACAGATGTGGACATGGTTTGAGGTCGTTTGCTGTCCTTTATATTCATATATTATCTTTTTAATTAACGTCATTCTATATGTTTCATTATACTTGATACTGTAAATCTCCAAAGCTTCAGCAGAGAATTAGAATCAATATAGTGAATGTGACCTACAGTGGCAAGCATAATGAAGCATCTTGTTCCACTGTATGAATCAAACGTGATTAAGTGCAATTAGGTTCCATCCATAACTCTTTAAGAGAAAGGCAATTAGGCATGTTCAACAGTGAATGTTGGTGTAATTACATATTTGCTCTTTTTAGACTAGCAGCACACATGTAAATTAACAATGGCAATTTAGAGTGTAGTTCAAGGTTGAGGTAAATCATTAGTTTTCAATTTTCGACCTTGCTTAAAAACTGAACATTTGTAGATAGATGCAAGTTAAATTGGCTGCAGATTGAAAAAGAAAAGAAAATGATAGTTGAGACAATTCACTGCATAATTGTGCATTTAAGTGTCATTTAGGTGGCCACACGTTTTTATTTGCACTTGTAAAATGCCGTTTTTTGGGGGGAGTTGGGTGTGATGGGAATGTGTTCTGTTTAGAGGTCCTTATACTCATGCAAACTCCTAAGAAAGTCAGAATTGTATCGTTGTTCCTCCGTAAAGTTCATAATCGTTGTTTTTCACCAAGAACTGCTCTAAAAAAACTCCTGATAAATATAGGCCTGAAAAGGGGAGGGACACCCCCATTAATCAGTATGTCTTTAACTTTCTACCCTAGAATATTTCCCACATATACAACAGCATGTAAAGATGTGTGCAAATAGATATCCTGCAATACTTAGTCATGTTATTTGTCTGTCTGGTGGCTAATCCGGACAATTCAAAATTTACTCCCTTAGTAGGACGAAACCTACAAGGAGTAGATTTCCAACTTTTAAAAAGATGTTTCTAAATTAAGTGCAATATCTTTACTTATGGCTCTGTGGTCCCGCTGTCTGAAACAACTGCTTATTGAGAAAGCAATCAAGGCTGTACCTAGTTGACATATTTGCTGGTATAAATTCAGGCAGAAGTGTCTGTTTTAATGGCTGTCTTTAATTGCAGAAGGTGTGATTGACTACTGAGCTTTTAGAAGACCTGCATTCGGTTTTTGTCTTGTTTCTCCAACAACTCTGTATTTTTTTAACAAAACCATGTATTGCTTTCTAGACGCTTGGAATTAAATTTAGAAAGATGTGGATAATAAATATCCAGCACTTTTATAAGCATCTATTTATTCAGTTAGAGTTATTTTGTAACACAGTCGAACTCTTTAATCAGCCAGGTCTACGTAGTACTAAAATTTGAAAAAAAACTAAAACACCTTGCAGAAATATAAAACATAGATTCTATATTAATAAGGTTTGCCATGTAGACCAGGGATTAAGATGGATAATGGGGTAGGGAGTAGGGATAGAAAGAGAAGCAGGGTGGGGATGGTGAGCGTATTACTTAGAGGTCCATTAACTCAAAAAAAGAAGGTAATTTGCATTGAAGACTTTGAAGAAGAAGGTCTTTACGTTACAATGGAATGTGACATGAGTGAGATGAGTTTGAAATTCTGGAAGGAGAACGTGCAAAACTCAACAAAACTGGTACAGGGTTTGTTATTTCTGAGTTTGGTTATTTCGATTCTGAAGATATTTTGCTCTCATGTCACCATAGCTTTCAGAGGTTTTTAAAAGGCCACATAGAAAATTAGTACCTGGTGTTTTTCAATGTTACATCAAGTTGGAATCAACGTGAATGATTGGTTTTTGCAGATAGTTGCCTCACATCCCTTCTAAATGCAATTTATGATGGTCTTATTTGCCTTTTAGATGGGTATTTTTGGAATGGTAAATCTCCCTCAACAAACTTGGTAATTCAACAGTGGAGATTATTGTATTTAATTTAATACGTAATTGAATATTATTTACACTCTTATCTAGAAAGGCAGTTGGGAGGCAAGGCTCCACCTGGTATTATTAGTTTATCACAGCATTTTACAAGGTTAGTGGGTAGAAGCCTTGAGCGAAGTCAAGTTTCTGTTGTATCTTGAAGTGTGGGATTCTCTTGCACTTTAACTCCTCCATTTGAGTTTATTGTGATCTGAGTAGAAAACATTTTTTTAAATAATGCACTTCTAATGACTTATATGGTCCACATTATTTTATTTATACATCTCAGATCTTCTCCAAACTCCTTTTCGTGGGCTTTAGTCTTTATGTTAAATAAATAAAAGGATAGTGTAAGTCCATTTTTCAAGTTATAGAAACAACACTACTCTATTAAGGGAAACACTAGTAACCTTCATCACTCAAATAGTATTAAAAATGAAATACTTCAGCTTTAAATTAGACAAAGTCAAGTTATACATTTTAACAAATGTAAGTCTACTTAAGATTGGTGGTTGAATGGAAAGTGCCCAAATAAAGTTACGGGAATTTATGCAACCCCCTCACAATGAGGAATATATCACAATTTATTAATGATATATACAACACATTCTTGGTTTTAAGAATTCTTCAGCTAACATATATACCTTCAGTGTTTCATAAGATGTCCTGTCCTAAATAGCTGAGTGTTCTTAGATTTAATTACAAAATTACAAGATATAACGAATGAGGTTTAACAGAAATCTGCCCTTCTGTAACTTGGAAGCTTAAATGCAGGTGAATCCTTTGATGTGCTGTAGTAGACCTGAATGAGACAAGCAGTTATCATACAGTACATCTGTCAAATCTACTTGTTCTGTCTTACTTTAAATGGTAATAGAATCACTTGTCACTTGAAACACACACTCACATACACACACACAGTTATGCCTTCTTATTTAATGTTTGTCCATGCTTCTAACAACATAATTGACTGAAAAGAGGTCTAACAGTGAATTTCTTCATTCACAGTTCTCACTTCATTTACAGGATATTTAGATTCCCTAAATAAAAAAAAGTTGAACACATTTTTTTCATCTTTCGGTTTTGGTAAAATAAAACACTTTCACAATGGCAGTGCTGCTCTTAGAACACTAATCGGCATACCTGATAAGCTCACCATTACAGACCCACCTTTGATGCAAACATCTACCAATTAATATTCCCCAGTGTATGAAAATGAACATTTTAAATGCAGAACATTGTCTGCAAAAAGTAATACGTTCCCATGTTGCACTTTTATATGTCTTTTTTTATTTTTATTTATGTTTTATCCTCATTCACCTTGTTCACCTCCAACTAGCAACCTTAGATCTCCTTCTCACTGCCCTTACATCTTATGTAGGAAATCGTGGGTGTGACCATCTTAGAAGGATATTGCGACCTTTTAGATCTGTTCCATAGTCACCACATTTTTCCATATCCAGGTCAGTGTTAATCATAGGACCGTTTTAAAGAGGCATAGTCATTGTTAAAACTAGTATTTTAAATGGTCTCACTCTTTAAATGTCCCCCCGATGCCCTTCCTCCTTCCATCTGATAAATAACACTCATGTCCATGCCCTTTTTTTCCAAAGTATTGTCCCTATCCATTTTTTAACTGTACATGACATAGTCCAACCATTCAACTTTAGAGCGGGCTATCTTTGTTATCCATTTTTTTACAAAATTTCCCTTCTCGCCAGCAGTACCAGATAAAACAGTAACTGAATGGTGTCCTTTCTTAGCTTTACACATGGCGGTGTGCTCTCAAAAATGATCTGCACCAAACTTACCTTGATATTCACACATAGGATGTTGCTCATTACCTTACCCTCATTTTCCCAGTATTGTTAAGTCCCAGGGCATTCCATGAACTTGTGGCTGTTATCTGCCTTTCCTAGGCCACACTTTGAGCAGGATGCCGGATGTCCTCTCACCAGCTCCAAAATCTTTTTCAGCATCCAATACGCTCTCTGGAGGGAGAACAGATGGTTCTTTATTAAATTTGCAGGTTTTACTGCATTATAAAGGATGCACATTGATACTTGCAATTAATCTTGAATCTGCAGCCTTCGCAGTTATCTTCCCCATAGCACTTCTGGTAAATTGAAGTCTCCTTCCATAACCTCCAACATCAACCAGTACCATAATGAGATCTTTCTCATGCAGCTGCCCCTTCATCAAATGTACTTCTAACTCATTAGTGTTCTCCACCTCCATCCTCACAGTTCATAACCAACTGATGATTTGTAGATATTTGAACTTGAAGATGTTACCCCAGATCTCCCTTTGCAAATCTTCCCAGGAAAGGAGCTTCCCTTCCTGAATCAACAGACCCCAGTCATATATACCTCCCTCCCTGAGCAACATTGCTAACTTATTCTCCAGCCCTCAATATTCCAAGCCATTCTCTCCGCCTTTAGGGGATTCACTGCATAACCTGGCACTTTACCAAACTTCTGTCATCTGCTCAATGGTCCAGAGTGCTGATCATAAATGTGTTATATAGATCATCAAGTCATTGGCATAGAGCAAGACTTTCTTTTCCCAGGCATTGTATCTAAAGGGTGGTTATATCCCTTTCCAAACTGAGCTTACGTGCCAGAATCGCAATATAAATAATAAATAGCAAGGAGGGATAATGACAGCCCCATCTCGTTCCCCTGGTTATTTTTTTTTATTCTATTGTTTGCCTAACTTTTAGAAGGATTCTTGCACTAGGGGTTTTATAAATCATCTCCGTAGCCCTTCAAAACTTTTCCCCCAGGTTGTAATGATTCAAGACAATGTTCAAATAAGACTGGTTGAGCCTGTCAGATGCCTTAATATCACCCAATGCTAAGATAGCAAGAGATACTCTAAGATTTGTGGCAGCATCTATTGGGATTATCACTACATGTGTCAACTCATGCAGAAACCTTCCCTTCATAAACCCTTCTGATCTTTATGTATTAGCGCCCTCACCACCCCAATTAATCTTCTATTTAATATATTAGCAAAGATTTTGTAGTGATTGTTTTGGAGTGATGTGGGCTTATAGGATTCACAGGCAGTGTGCTTTGCATTTAAAATTTGATTTATCATAATACACAATGTGTATTAAACACATTTAGCCTCTTAATTGCTGAGGCATGTCCACCCAGTTCTGAGCCTTTTTTTCACTACTTGGGGCACTTTATACTTAAGGCGTCATACATTTTTTGTCTACATAAGATATCCACGCCATACTTGTGTCATTTTTCCCAACATCCTGGGTATTCTGAAGGTACCCACGGTTTATAGATTCCCCTAAAAAGATCTTAGAAAATAGCCAAAAGATAGCTATAGTTTGCTCTTTAAAAAAGATGGGAAAGTACTGTGCAAGAACGCATTGGTTTTTACCCTAAAAATGACATCAATAAAAGGTTTGCTGTGCTGCGATCACCATCTTTCCAGCTTTCAGGAATGAGCAAAGCTGTAGCAAAAACATGTTTTACCACAGTTTTGACGTTTTTCTAGGAGGTACCCCATTTTTCTTATTTTGTGTGGTTTCAATCAACATGCACTTTGTGGTGGTCACAGGTGTGAAACCCATGGGTGATCCTGGGAAGCTATACATTTTTGAAAAGTTGACACTATTCAGCAAGGGGTCACTTGTGTAAATCTCTCAGAGAAACTATCTGTTGCAATAAAACAACAATTAAAATGCATAGGGAAAAATACAACCATTTGTGACGTTTTCATCTGTAAATTCTTTTCATGAGAGTTATTTTCCAGAAGCAAAATACTGTAACCTCTGATTGACCCTTATTGACACTGGGATGTGTAGGGTTTATAGGCTCTTCCAAAGCTAAGAACTGAGCTTCACCTTAAGGGTGATTTTTCATTGTGTGTAGAGTGTACAGCAATTTGTATGGTAAGATATAAAGATTGAAAAAGAATTATGAAGGAAACACGTGTTTCTGAAATGTACTCAAGATACTGCTTTTAGAAACAGTGATTATGTATACACTGCTGAATTTATCTGTGCACATACTATTGTGATTCAAAGGGTATTTGGAAACATCTTCTATCCTGCACACAGGCTACAGTCTACTTGTTAATAACAAATGTTCCACTATCCTTATGGGGGTGGGCCTAGCAACCGGGCCAGGAAAGCGTTCAAAACACAGACAGATCAAATTTTTCTACTCATAACTGACCCTCTTTTTGCAGGTGGGTAGCTGTAGATTCTTGGCCTGGTTCAGCCACCATCCAAGGAAATCCAGAAACTGGGGGGTGGTGACCCTTGTATTATTTTCACAAGGTTTTTATACACAGAAGCCTTTGCAAACCATAACTTTGTCTAAAAACACACACTTCCTCACATTTTGTGAATGAAAGTTCTGGAGTTGTCCCAGGATACACACATTTTCTACCACCCAGAGTTCCAACATGTCTCCTGGAAAAACTGTACCTCACGTGCGGTTGGGCATGGACACCGCGGCATTGAAGGCCCCAAAATGCAAATGACATATTTTTCAACTCAAAATCTTTTTTTGCAGTGCGGTAGCTGTGGATGTTGAGCCCTCACTCAGCCCGCTTCCAGGGAAACCTACCAAACCCAGATGTTTTTGAAAACTAGACACTCGGTGGAGTCCAGGGTGAGGTGATTTGTGTACTTCCCATTAAGTAATTTTTTTACCCAGATGCCTTTGCAAACCTCAAACTGTGGCTAAAAACACAGATTTTCTTCAAATTTTAGGAAAGGTTCTGGAATCTGCAGGGATCCACAAATTTCGTACCACCTAGTGTTCTTATACATCTCTGACGAAATTGGTCACCCAACTGTGTGGGTTGGGCAAGTGCCTGAGACAGGAAAGGGCCCAAAATGCAACATAGACAGATTACAGTTTTCCACTCATAAACAACTCTTTTTATTTTAATGTGGACATCTGTGGATTTAGGGCCTGCGCTCAGACGCCAGTGATGGAAACCTCCTAAACCTAGACATTTCTGAAAATGTGACACCTGGCAGAGTCCAAGCTAGGATGACTTGCATGACTCTTGCAAGACTTTCCTTTTACCCAGAAGCACTTCCTGTTCTCAGACTTTAGTTTAAATTCACGTTTTCCTCACATTTCCTTGTGGAAAAGTTCTGGAGTGTGGGTGTGCGGGGTCCACAGATTTCTAAGCACTCATCATTCCCACACATATCCTGGTAAAAAAGAAGCTTTTTTGCTTGGTATGTGCTGCCATAAGGGCAGTCCCCCTTTATACATGATCAGGGTGGCATGACGTGTATTGGTCTCAGGAGACTTTTTTACCTGGAAGCGCGTGCACACCCCAAAAACTGTCTAAAAACACAGTTTACTCATGTTCCTTTGAGAGAACATTCTGAAACACATGGTGATCCAAATATTTCTTACCACCCACGGTTCCCACATGTCTACTGATAAAAACGGTACCCCACTTGTGTGGGTGGGACAAGCACCTGCTTTAGGAAAGGGCCCAAAAAGAACATGAGCAGATCACATTTTTCCAGTGTCCACTGAAACTGACCCTTTTTTTTGTAATGTGGGTAGCTGTAGATTTTTAGCTTCGGCTCGGCAGCCCCCCAGGAAAACCTACCAAACCCAGATCCTGCAGGCGTCCATGGTGGGGTGGTCCGTGTGGCTATCGTATAGCTTTTTTTTTTTTCTTTTACTTGTAAGCCTTGGTAAACCTCATGTTTTGGCTAAAAACAAATTTTCCTCACATTTCTATGAGGGAAAGTTGTGGAATCTGCAAGAATCCACAAAAAGCCTACCACCCATTGTTCCCCACACATCTGATAAAAACAAGCTCATTAACGGCTACATTCTTTATAGGAGCATACATCTTTGGAAACCTGGCAGACAAATGTTCCATGAAAGGCTGAATTTTGAAGAACTGGTCATGGTCAGGATGATCCCGAGGAAATGCTGCAGAATTATCCTTAAAATGCAGCATACATTGCAATATTAAAATCCAACTGTGCTGATGCAAAGCTGGGTGTTTCCCAAACTAGGACTGTATGCTTGGTTTGTGCACTATTCTCATGTAGAGTGTAGGACCCAGAGTTACTTTTCTACTCCTCAATTGAAGTAGAAGTCCACTGGTGTGCACTAGAATAAGACCGAAGAATGTCTCCATGCTCCCTTATGACTGTTCAGCAAGCAAATATGTTTTGTGCGTGATTTCCCCAAGTACGTCATCATCTAGCAATAGATGGGCGTAGTCAATAGGCAAAAAAATTGCAGTATGGATTTCACATCTAATTTGATAAGTGAATGGGGCAATTTGATGCTGAAATAAATTGATGGGTTGCTGACATATTACGCTGTCTATACTTGTACATGCCTGCTCTCTGGGTTGGGCTACCCTGCCACTGTCTCTTTGCTGCATATATTATACCTGCAAAGTGACATAATGGCTGCCATGACTATGTTCCCTCAGAATATCTACAAGGTGACTTATTGGCTGGAACTCCATCAACTGAAAAATCACTCCCAAATTCTTCTCCGTTTTCCTCTTCCTCAGATCTTATTTTTGAATGTATTTTATGGGAATTTTTTTTTTTACCTGAAATCACAGTTCTACACAGGATATTTGTTATATCGCAATAAGGTATGCATAAAACGTCATGTGTCCAACAGATTATGCATAAATAATAAAGCAATATATGACTTGTCATTCAGTATGGGTTGGCCACCTGCATACAATCACTGTATAGGGCCACAAGAGCAACAGTTAATAAAACAGCAAAACAGTAAGTCAAAGTTCATTGGAAGGTAAAGATGCCCAAGAACGAAATTGTGAACAATATTGCACAAAAAACAATGCAATAAACAAAGAGTAAATTCATAAAAAACACTTTTTTATACAGCAAACAGCTGCTCACCATCTGATCAAGCCGCACTGTAACTCATAATCTGTGCATTTATTATGGCACTCACATGCAGCAGAGATAATTTTAGGCAGAAGACAACTAAAACCATGCCATATCAGAGACAGACAGAGACGGAATCTAGGCAAGGGCCATACAATAAAGTGTCCCCATTAGCAAACCTGAGAGCTAAACAAGCATTTGCAAAACCAGTAGGTTTGGTGTTTTGTTTTGTCAACATTACTGTTGGGGGAGATTTCGGACCATTGCCAGTATAAAATAAATGCCTGAAAGGAAATATCTGTCTCTGGTCTCAAGAAGCGCACATTGCCATAGTAGCTTCTAGAATTGAAAAGTCCTACTTTATGTGCGGACCTGCTACTTACATCAATGCACAATGCTATCACTTCCAGTAAAGTTAGCCAATGGCTGAAGTGGACTGCCCCACTATCTGATGCTGTATGCTGGTGTGGGTGGAATGAAAGTGCTGGAATTGTTCTACAATTCCAGAACTTTCTGTTTGCAATGCTGTGGATGGAATTAAAAATGTGGATGACACAACAACAGACCACTGTATGAAGAGAGCTGGCTGCCAGATTTGATCAGTATGCTATACATATTTCAGTAGACTCAAAAGGTCATGGCTACCCCCAGACCTAAAACGTAGCTCATGCTTCGGAACTGGAGCAGTTTTGAATTTGGAAAGACTAACTGTATAGGTATTTTCCTGACTGCATATGTTTGTGTAATATCAGGGAAATCAACAGTAATAACCTGCCAATCAGGCTATAACACGGAACCCCACACTCCTGCTGATCCAGTGGATCTGGGCCATTGCAGTTTTCACTGGGGGGGGGAGGGGTTGGGATTGTTCCCTCCTTGGGAGCCTGACCTCCTGCCCACAGGGGAAAGTAAACACTCTGTAAAAAAATAATGCCTGTACGTCAGAAGGGCCATCCCCCTGAATAATATAAGCGCTTTTACCTGGGGACTGAGTGCATCCTCCACGGGGGCTTTGATTGCACGTCCCAGGATAAAACAATAATTTAAATCCCTTCCCCCTCCCTTCTCTCCAGGGTTCTGCCTGTATGCCAGAAGGACCGGCCCCCTGAAAGAATGCACACCATTTTGATTGCTCCAGGGTAAACAAACATTCAGGAAAATAAAATGGTCTCTATATTGGTTGGCCTGTATACCAGAGGGGATGATCCTCAAACAGACTAGAACCCCTGGTGTCTAGTGGATGCCTGCTCTTGGATTGCAACATGTCCTCAGTAATTCGTTTGAGAAAGGTAACACTGCAAAGAGGAGACTCTCCCTTTTCCAACAATGCCTCCCTTAAACCCGGAGAGACTGCCTATAATCCCCACCAGATGCACAAGAGAACCACACCTGCTTCTTCCTTGCCACACCAGTTAGGATTTGTGATGTTGCACACTGACATCGGAGAGGGGCAGAGGGACTGGGGCTGAAGCAAAAGGTATTCCGCTTCACCCTTGGGCTCGAAAAAACGTACGCCTCTGGTGTCAGCAGCAGAGGTTCCTTTTTAACCTTCAAAGCTTCAGCCAACGCAGTGAGGAGGGGTTAAATGTGACCATGTTATCACATTATACACAAAAAAATACACATTTCTCAAAATATTGACAGAAATATCTGCAGGCAAACAGTGAAACTAAACGGATGACGCTCAAATGCTCTAAATCTTTCTAAAGAGTACTAAAAGTAATCAATAAATCATATATAAAAAGTACAAGTAGCATGTAATATGGTCCTATATGGCTATCTCAAAGGGTTTATGAGAAATCTAGAAAGCACTTGGCCTTGTGGTTTGTAAATAGCAGCAAATTGATGGCAATATCAGCCCATATCACCTATATATTTGCCATCTTGTGTTCCTAATGAAAGCTAATTTGTTTGACCAAGATGTGAGTAAATTACTTTGCCAACGGTATTGTCCTTTTGAACATCTTAAATTCTGGAGACGAGCCTTTCTAAGCCTACTGTCAATCACTGGTTTCTGACCCCTTGTGTTTGTATATTTTTTCATAAAGTTGACATTGGTATGTAGTGTTCTTAATCTGTGAATGTACTTAGGCAAAACCTGTCTGATGTCTTGTAATAATATAATTTGTTTTTATTACATGTATTACTGCCTCTCATAATCTGCCTCTGAAAAGTTGATTGGGTTTGAAAACAATCTCATTATCTTTTTTTCTGGCTCAGCTGAGACCAGGGAATAAAAGCAGAAGATATTTCTTATGCATGCTTTTTACTGTAGATTCATCACCTTTTAAATTCCATCCAGGTCACAGGTTAGGCCTCGACCTGCTTTCCAGCGCCAATCAGTGGCACCAGAGGCTCCACAGCAACCTCTCGCTGCCACTGGAAGTGACAACATGGAGCCATTTGTAGGTCCCATCCCTGCTCTCTGACGTCCATTCCTTTCCTTTCTTTCTGCTCCTTTGACTGCAGGAAGCAGACATCAGTCATGGATCCACACAATGTTTGGCAGTTGTGTCATGGGTCTATCCATGACTCCTAGTCAAGTGACATATGCTCTCTGATGCACCAGAAAGCCATCGGGAGTGGGAGGTGAAGCTGTATGTCGCAAAGCACAAGAAATGCTAGCTAAAAGATATTTGCCAGGTGGCTACATGGGCTTCAGTTCATACCTTCACCACTCATTATTGTCTCAACAGTCACGTCCTCAGAGCGGATCATTTTGCCTGTTCATTCTAGCAGGACATCCTGGTATAAGTCCATTCCTCAGATCATCTGCCTGTTAGAAGACACTGCTGTGATATCTATTCAAAAGGTGAGAAATCTGTAGTTAGAAGTAACCATCAGAAGAACAACCTACTTAACTTCTGCAGTGCTCTATCTAGTCTTTCCTCTGTCTAACAGTAGATTCCGCTGAGCCCAGCCTCCTCTCCATTCTGTGGAGTGGACCTTTAGGGTTTTCCCAGGCCCCAAGCTAGATCTCACACACTGTCACACTGGAAAAATTAGGTTGGTGCACATGGGTAACACCTGTATATGGTTTCTTGACATCACTTCTGGGAACAGGACGAGGTTACCGAGCAGCCCATGACACCACCAACTCCAGCACACAGGAGTAGTTGCTATGAAAAAAGTTCCAGATCTTGTCTGGAGCATGAGGAAAATCCAGAAGGTGAGGAATTTGCAATTAGGGAGAATATCTTCCAGAAAGAACATTACAGAAGGTAAGTAATTTGTTCTGTTAAAATTAATAAAAAATAAAATCACCAAATGTAAATTGAGTAGTCCCTTAACCACACAACCCACCCGTAACCATCCCCATAACCCATGCAATGTGTAGCTTGCAGACAAGCTCACTGTCTTTAGTCATTCCAGCACAACCACAGCCAGGACACCATCAGACTCCAGACTAAAAAGTGTAAAAAAAAAAAAAAAACAAGACAAGAGTCCTTTTCCATCTATCACCCAGGATCTGGGACAACATCCCTGTATCCATCAGGACTGCCTCTTCAAAGAACACTACTCCACAGTGCATTAATCGTCCACAACTTGCTGTCTCTCCTATTACTTCCTGGCTTTAAGCTTGCCTTTACCCATATACAGAGCTCCGCTGCTTTTTGGATAAGCTTGCGCTATTGAAATACAATATTCATAGGTACATACTGTGGTGGCTAGATGTAGGTACCTGTGCTTTAGCTCCACTCTTAATATACATTATATTGTTTTTGATATTTTCTCTACATATATGGTGTAATATATAAACATATGATTAGTTATAATCTGAGCTCAGATATATCTAATTCTTCTAACACATATACCAGTTTGGTTTTATCAAGTCATGAAAGACCTAAATACAGTAGAAACGGGAGAAAGAGATTCGCAGAATGCAGTGATGTAATTACCAGGTAGAGATGATGTGGGATACTGTAAGATATTACAATTTCTGCATCCTTCCTCTATGAACAGACCCATGGTTTGCCCAGATCCAGATATAATATGCTTAGTTAACTAATAACATCTTATATCTGTTTGTCCCAGATTGGCCACACAGATTATATGTCTGCTACTATTTGAAAGGTAATCACTTTCTCGTTGTATGTGATCTTGAATCTCTGAGTGATCACATATGAATAAGGGATTGCCTGATATCTTAGTTTTTTTTCCTCATTGCTAGAAATCATTTGCAGCATGATACTGTGTCCTTTGTATAATCCTGAGCAATGCTTATTTTTGGTCCATTTCAGGTGACGTTCTGGACTTTCATCCTAAGATTCAGAATTTTTGTTGTCATAGTTGGACTCTCGCTCCTTAGCAAGACTGCTGTTTTAGGGGTGAGAGAACTTCTGTTTGTAGGCAACTGAGTCACTCCTACAGCATGTCGCAACTGTCGGCCCAACCCTCCCAGCTCACAAGCAGTACCTCACCAAACTTAGACAGTAAAGATGATTTCTGGCAGCCTCAAGCACGGACTCTAGATGAAACCTCTCAGGGAAGTTTTGGTGGAACAGAACTTACCCTTTTCTGTTGTTATCAATATGTCTCATACACACAAAGGCAGTGAAAGAGATGCAGGAGAGATTTCGAAATATTTATTGAAAAGACTGCAATCTACAATACAATGCATGCAAAGATTAGGATATTGAATAGTAAAAGTAGAATTGTAAAGATGAGAGTTTTGAATATGAAAACCCCACCATCTTACATAAGACATAAAATATGCAATTCCTAACCAAGAAAACCTAATCTCTACTTAACGAGAGCTAGATATGATAAACCCTAATCTGCCAGTACCATGTTCATGAGACCATAAGTAAGGGCATAAGTTCCATCATTGGATTTTTTTTTTTAGATTCACATGCTTGAATATTTCCCTGTTGTGACCTCTGCAACACCAGCTAATTTTAAATAGAATCAAGGAGTGTTAAAGTGACCATGGGCCCAAACAGCAATGTTTGTTTAGTAGAACATTCCCCTAGTTTGAAATTACTTTTAGGGTTAGACAGAGTCTTGGGGGGTGAGTTGCTTAGTTATGGTTTCTACATTTCGTTATTTAGCCATTGCAGTTGAAAACAGCTCAGCTTTTAAATCTCAGATTGAAAAGAGCAAGGCTGTAATGTGTCATAGCGGTGAATCGATTTAACAGACTCACAGTCTCTATCACTGTGCCTTTGTCCCCTGTGTTAGAGATGTACAAAGCGAGGGTTCAATCGTTTGCTCTGTATGGAGTGTAGATGTGGGGGTTTTGGAAATGTTAATGCATTGACTAAGAGTGAGAACTTTGTTATGTTCTTTCTATTAAGCATATTGAACCAATACAACAAAACAAAACTAGCATTTGCACCCAGCCCCAGGTGCTGTGGTGTGTGTCGATACAGAATATTAGTCTGGGGTACTAGACAATGAGTCACTTAGTAACAAGTGGATCCTGTCCCTCTCGTCAATGTCCATGGGCCCCCTCCCTCCCTGTCACCAAAATCCTTTCTGGTCCCTCACAGGGCGTAGTCTCCACATGTCCAATAGAGATTGGGGTCACAGGACACCTCCCCCCTTTCATTCTTCGGAATATTGATTCCACTGCCTCCATATTGTGATATGTTTCTGAGGGCAGCCCCTCACATGGTTTTCGGGTTCCTCTGCCTGCCCAGATCACTCCATGTTGGAAGCCACTCCCTGACAATATGCGAGTCCATACTCCCCCGACTGTCTCACTATATCCTGTCTTGCCACTGCCAGAGCCGTATTACAAAGGGCCATTGTATATTTGTCAAGGGTCACCGCTCCCCAGGTCTCCAGTGGTACAATTTTGCAGGTGAGCGAAAGTTATCTCTGCACTCCAGACCAAATCTCGATATTCTGGGGCATTCCCACAATGTATGCTAGAGAGTGTCCTGCTGGCAGCACCCCCTCCGACAATGGTTGGAGTCAGCCACTACCATCACATGCAGATGCATTTGGGTGTAGTAGACCCTATACAGTATCTTTACCTCGACAACCAGAAACACGTTTGAATGGCCAGCACCCTGGGGCATTTGTCCTCTTCCACCCTACCCACATCAGATTATTTTTTAGGAAGGGTTGACAGTGGACCAAGAGTGTGGAATATATCTGGGACATGGTGTGTTTGTTTAGAGGGGTTCTCCTTCTCTATATCATGAAGATTGTTGATAAGTCTGCTCAAGATTACCCTTACCCGCATATATCTGAGGGAATTACCCTTCGTGAGGTCGCATTGTCCCTGTAGCTCTTCAGATGTCAGCCATCCCCTTTCTCCCATCAAGTCTCCAAGGTTTCAAATTCCCAACAAATCCCAATGCTGGTGTCCTGCCACCCCATGTAGCTCTGCGAGGCCCTAAATTCCCACATGGGTGTTTACACCTATTCTCCCAACCCAACTTTCGAAACGCCCGCTTCCAAGTCTGAATTACAATTGCAGTAGGTTCCGGCAGGCTTGTGGCCCTGTCCAGCCCATATATTCATTCCACATAGCTCAGGGAGGGTATTGCCCTCCTGTCTTCCATTAGAGAATGGTCCCTTAGGTCCACAAAGGACCAATCATTAACTGTTAACAGTTGAGCCGCTCGGTAATAGAGACACAGGTCAGGAAGCTCGATTTCACCCCCCCCTATCCATCGGCCATCTGGTCAGGGTAGATAGCACCACACAGGAGATACCTCCATTCCAGAGCAAGTTCCTAGTCTGAGCCTCCACTGATTTAAAACCGTGGTCAAATAATGCATTTTGCAGGACATACAGGAGCCTAAAGCATTAAATCATTTTGAATAGTGCCGCCATACCCAAAAATGAGAGGGGGAGAAAATGCCAGTACTTGAGGTCACCACGGACGTCTGTCAGGGTCTGGCCCAAATGTTTGTTGTAGAATAAGTTATGGTTGGTGGTCACGTAGATAACCAAATAAGTGAACACTGTCTCCTCCCTTTCCAGTGGCCTGTGCTCCCTGCCTTCGGCTGCCTGGACGTGAGGGGGGAAAGAATCAATTTCCCCCAGTTGATAGTAGTGGCTGAAAAGGAGCTAAAGGTTGGGTAGCAGGATGTCATCCACGTAAAGGAAGACGGCATCTTCTCAGTCACCATCCCAACGCAGCACACTTAACTGTGCACCTCCACCGCTCAAATTTCCAAACGGTTCCATGGCCACTGCAAATAGGAGGAGCAATGGGGGGCACCCCTGATGGGTATCCCTTCCTAATTTAAAATCCCCTGAAAGTACCCCATTAACTTAATTCTCGTCTTTGGCTTGTAGTAAAGGAGGCACACCCAGGACAGGAACAAAGGTCCGAATCCCATCCTCTTAAGGAGGTTCATCAGATAGGGCTAATCCAAGGAGTCACAGGGTTTCTCAGCATCAAGTGCCAAGAGCACCACAGTCTGTGGAATGTTATGTCTACGAATGTTAAGGCAATGGATCGTTAAGGCAACCATATAGGTGTTGCATATTGCGGCTCATGGACCTGCAGGACATAACTTTCGACTGGTCCAGGGCCACTATATGGTCTATAACCTGCAATAGATGGGTCGCCAAAACTTTGGGCAATATAATTTGTTTTCTATGTTTCAGGGAGATATAGGCCGATACGAAGCACAGTCTTACAGGGACTTGCCCATTTTAGGGATAAGCACCATATGAAATCTCCTCCTTCTTAAAACATTTAAAGAACTCCACCCGAAAACAGTTAGGCCCGGGCAACTTCCTGCTTTTCAGCTGGGACAGGGCCTCTAAAGTCTCCTTTTCATTGATGTCCTGCTTTATAGACTGCAAGTCCAACCTCTTCAAGTGTGTGACGGGAAGGTAATTTACAAATTTACACATGGCCTCTGTGGAGAGGTGTGGGGTCTATATTTTCTGAAAATATTATGCAAAAGTTTGAATTATGCCCTGCTCCGTCTCAGACAGACCACCTTGGGAAGTGTGAATCCTGGGAAGCTGTCTCTGGCTTTCCACCTTTTTGCCTAGTTAGGCAAAGTTATAGCATGAAACTCTGTTAGTTATAGCATGAAACTCTGTTTCACGCTATAAAATGTTCTGGCTTCCTGGTGCAACATCTGTCTGCAGCGTTCTCTGACCTGAGACGATGGTTAGCCAAATCCGGATCCGGTGCCACCACATGCTTCTCTTCTAGTTCTCGCACCAATGCCAGACCATCGTGCCTCTTCCCTGCCATATGGGAGATTGTAAAACCCCTCAATACTGTTTTGTAGGCTTCTCAAAGTACTGCCTCTGGGGTCACTGAACCCTTGTTAACACAGAAGTAATTAGTTGTTGCTTCCTGGACATGTCTGCGAGTAGCCCAGTCAGTCAGCTCCCAGGGATCTAACTGCCAGCCTCCACGGGCATGCCCATCTGAGCTCAAAGTTGTCAATGGTGAGTGATCTGAAATGCCCTTGTGGTGAAAAACTCAATTTCGAAACCTATCCTGGTAGGGCACTAAAAAATAATCCAATCATACCATGGATCGGGTGGGATTGAACAAGTCTGAATATATTCTGACCCAGGTTGGGCAGCCCTCCAGAGGTCATCCAGCCCTAGGTCCTCCTTAAACCTGCAGAAGTGTGTATCCTCTCTGGGGGTCTCCCCTGTGTGAAGTACTCCACCCTTGTCACTTTGTAAAGTAAGATTGAGGTCACAACCACCACCAGTAGGGCATCAGGTATATTAGCCCGCCAGTCCCCCAGCTACATTCCACAATAAGATTTCAAGGGAGGTGCCCTTTCTGACATTCGTAGGTGTAGTCTGCATCCTCATAGGTAGTCATAAACAAACCCAAATTTATTGCTGTTAACGCACTGTACCACGATCCAAGTCTCTGTCCAGCATCTCCCACCGATTACGCGAGGGCATGGGGAGCCCCTCCCCGAGGGCTGCTACAATGCTTTTTTTTCCAGTTGTGCTTCAGTCTAGTCGGAAGTCCCCCTGACCCGGTGTTGTGGGTGAATGCCTCTTTGTGTTTGCCATTCAGAGGAAGGGTCCTCACCAAGATCTTCAGGTGTGGGCGGTCCTGCCTCTCAAGCCAGTTCCATACCTGACCTGCTGTAGTGTAAAAATGAGGTGCAGTCTCCATTGTGAGGCTGAGGCATGCCGGAAATAGCAGGGCATATTTAATGTTGAGTTGAGGCAAGTGCCATTTCACCACTAGGAATTAATCACTTTGGTGCTGCACCGCCGCTGTATAACCCAGATAAACGTTAAGCAGTTGGCCCTCCACTTGCCATGGACCACGGGAGAGTGCACACTGTAGGATATTGTCTCCGTCTCTAAATTTAAAAGACTTGCCACTATTGGTCTGGGGTGCCTTCCAAGTGCGGGAGACTTACCAGACATCCAGTGTGCTCGCTCCACCATATAGGAAACTTTCCCCTCCAAAGCTGTGCTGGCCAACTATTCACCAAGTATGTGGCAGCAATGTCCCTTCCAGAAGTTCCCTCCAGAAGTCTCTGTCTTCCGGCCTTTTGTGGGGGGAGGGGGTAGTGGTGCACAATACGGGGTGCACCAATGCCCCAGTCTGCCACACTCAGGCCTCTCCGACCCGGCCCCGAAGCACAAGGGCCAGGTGTTCCAAGATCCTCAATGTACAGACCTGAAGTAAGGGGGCAACACTCCTCTCAAAACGGTATGCGCTACCCAGTCTCCCAAACCACTGCTGGCCTCAACAGACTTAGCATCTTTCTCATCACCGCCCGTCTATGCAGGGGGGCCTCTGTTGTGGTCTTGCGCCCTGTCCCTAGTGATTCATGCCTCTCAGCTGCTGCTATTACCTCAATCAGCACGGGCCCACCGCTGCCCTCTTCAAAGTCCAGACAAGTCCCTGCAGAGTGCCCACCATCTGCCAGTCACCAAGCTGGGGGTCGCACTCTCATCCGCTACAGGCCACAAGCGGTAGCGATCGCTGCTACAGTCACGTGGTTGCTCCCACACAGGTTATGCGTCCCTGGCAGGCACAATTACTGCTGCTTGCACAAGCCCACTCCCACTCTCCTTCACATCCCAGTGGGTCTTGGCAGGACGCCACGTACCTGAATGCAACCGGCTTGCATTGAAGGGTCTTCATCCTCCGACTGCTGGTGGCAACAAGGCACAGGGGCAGTCACGATTCTCATGGCAGCGGGCCTATGGCACCTGGAGCTTGGCTTCAGATAATTCACTCCATTGCTGCGTAGGCCATGCCGCCCAAGAGAGAGAACTTTTGTTTGTTTCATCATTAGTTAATCTACACCGAACCACACCCTTGTTGCCGTTATCCTTTGACATATGCCTAAGGAAAATTGAACATACACTGTTTCTGGAGACGCATGCCGAGACGTGACATGAGAGGTGGGGCTTGCAGGCCCAGCAGCCCACTGGATCAATGCCAGCTGGAACAACTCTTAAGGCCGGCCCTACACACCTTTGCTACCCTTGGCTCCCTCGAGCCCACAAGTTCCTTGATCCCGCCTTCCCCTGCCCCCCTGGTGAGTCAGGTCATGGGTCATCATGAATGGAGCCACCCAGGAGCAGGAGGCAACGGCAGTGGGTGGTGAGTGGAGGCAAGCGGTGAAGGAGGTCTAAGAACCACCACCTCCCAAGAACCCGGCAGAAGCAATGAAGGCAGCCAGGAAAGTGAGACGGCTGCGAGAGCCTCTTGGATGGCAGCTGTAAAAACAGCAAGAGGTGGCAGGGATCAGGCACATAAGCTTAGGTGCTGGTGCAAGAACTGGTCAGGAAGCAATAGGTTGCAGGCAACTCACCTTTCACGGAGGCGGCCACTGTTAGGCTTGTGCATGTGTAGCTGTCTGCTCTGCCCTTGCCTGGTACTCAGGTCTTGATCTTGGTAAAACAACAAAAAGCTTGCCAGATGGAGTCTGAGGAAGAATTGGAGACCCAAATTGTACGCCACATTACAAATGAAAGCATTAACGATCAAAACAAGGAGCAGAATATAATATGTAAAGGTGTAAATGAAGGAGTAAGGCAGGACATAACTGCGCCACTAACACAGAGAGCAAAAAAAGCGTAAAAAATCACAAAAAATACAGTAAATAAAGAAAAGGTGCACTAAAAGTCTGTAAAGAACTTGCAGCGGCACAAATGCGCTCGACAACCTGTCTCCCTGACCAAGCCTCTATACCCAATATTTAAAAAAAAAAGGAACGCGGGGAACTGAGCTCTCAGAGGGGGGAGGATGTGCATTTCACAACCACAAACAAGGCCATATGCGACCATGTCATCCAACAGCCAGACAGAGAAATCAGTAAATCAACAATAAGCACAGACATGCCAGTCACCCATACGTGGCCTCGGCAGGCAGTAACATATGCTTAAGAAGTTCAGCTGAGCAAGCAAAGGCAGAGGGGCCCCCACTCAGGGGGAAACCCACATGACTTAGATCTAGAAGTTACACGTGATAGCCAACACGCAACATCTCATGTGAGACAGGCTAACATTACACATTAAACCAACCCCAGCCGTAATAGGGAAAGGTATCATGGAAGAAGCACGATGCCTATAGCCACAAAAGAAAACAATGGAAATGGATTAGCAGGAATAAGTGGAACGACCAATGCAGGTGAGCCCATGGAATCCCCCAAAAGGGCCAGGTCCACGGGGCCTGAGTACCTTAGGGATGCATCACCCCCAAGGGGAGTAGATAGAGTCACCACAGCAACAGACTCACTCCACATAACAACAAGGTCTGTAAAAGGGCAGGCACATGACAAGGCCACGTTATGGGTCACCAAATTTGTCCAGATCAGCAGATTGCCAACAGCCATATTCAAAAGTCAGCCGCAATGCAGAAAACAGGGTGGATTGGATAAAACAATACTTACCCCACAGCATACATCTAGGGGCCTGAGGTAACAGATGAGCGGTCTCTTCTGAAGTAGTATAATAAGCTTGGTTTATTGAAGAATAAGTACAACGTCTAGAAGCCTCATCCTGTCAGCAAGACGTTCAAAGCCAACTGCTCCTGAAGGAACCTCCCTTGATCCCTTGCAT
The DNA here is from genome assembly GCF_031143425.1 of Pleurodeles waltl. Taxonomy (NCBI): domain Eukaryota; kingdom Metazoa; phylum Chordata; class Amphibia; order Caudata; family Salamandridae; genus Pleurodeles; species Pleurodeles waltl. Next base: position 657,201,326 of record NC_090436.1, on the reverse strand, counting down.
TCTATATTCTAGGAACTGTCTTGCTTACGAGCATGAGTGGCTCCAATAGTAACAGAACATCTTAATAGTAAATAGTAACAGAGCATCTTAATAGCAAATGATTACATAAGTTAATGTACAATACCACAGGGCCCCAAGACGTTCTTAATCATTATAATATTCTTAAACCCCTGCAGCATATCCCCACACTGTCCTTCATTAAAAGTGAAGAAATAATAAGTGTACAATTTGACTTCATAAGCCCATATAAAGGAAAGGAGTGAACAATCATAACATGGTGAGATGTAAGCCTGCCAGAAAAGTTGATACAAGAAAAAGACGAGGTTGCAAACTGAGTAATAAAAGTCCAAATTATCGAAAGGGAAAATTACCCATAGATTCTAAAGCATCAGCTTGATGGCTATCAAAAAGATAATACAAAGGAAGGGCTCTTAAGGGAAACAACGGGTGGTAATTCCAATCCCAGTTACACCAACTTTTATATCTGGTTCCAGCCAGAGGCACTGGCAGGAGGTCCAAGGTCAGTTATGCCATAGGACCAATCCCCCACCATTCAAGGGACACATGTGACTGGGTCTAGATTGCCTCCAACCTAGCCCACGAGAAACTGAGGCATCCCTAGCATTAAACACACAGAGAAGGGGGTGCATGAAATATCCGACAGAGGCAACTAAAATAATATTGTGGAATGTGCATGGTGTCACCAAAATTCTGCATAGCAAGGCGGCATGCTTGTTTCTGCGCGAAGCAGATGTCATTAGAGACATGGTCATCCACACCCACCCTGTTACCAGTGTATGCATAATACTTTAAGCCTGCCAAAAATACTAATCTCTTCGGGAGGACTGTTAATATACGTCAAGCGCTCAGTAAAACTGTCCATCTCGGAAATAAACTCAGACACAGAAATGCTACAAGCAGGAGCAATAAAGGACTACAGAGCCACAGGGCTGCACAGTCGACTTTAATCATCAACGTCTACTTTAACCCCATGGCATAAACACACTGGAAAAAAAAACAGAAAAGCTTATTAACCAGCTTGAAAAAACTAATCAATAGACACACCGCCTCTAAAATGATCTTTTTGGGGGACTTTAACATGCACAACCTGGGAGAGGACTGCACAAATAGTAAGGGCCCCTGAGAAAAAGCCTGGAGATTTAACGCATCTGTACAAACATATAAGATGGAGTTGCCACAGATGACAACAAAAAAGGTCCATCCACTGAACAGCCACTCCCACACTTTCAGCAATCAAGCCACAATTGAGTATGTATTCCTGATCCAGGTCTGAGTGAAGCTGTCTCTGAATACCAAGTTTACCAATAGGGAGAGAGCGACCATGTCACTCTTATGGTGCAATAGCCCATATCAAGACCTAGTTAAATGGGTATCTGTCAAAGACCTGCTGCCTTTTTACCAAACATGATTCTGAGAGGTAGGATCAATAGTTGATAACATCAGGGCCCTCTCTTATTTAGCCCTCTGAGCCATTACACAAAATACTTTGCCTGTCTGACTACTCCACAGCTTTTGACGGAGTAGTTTGTAATATACTCTGGCAGTAGCTTGCAAAGTAGAACATCCCCCTAAACTACTGAAAGCCATCATGTCAGTCTATACTAGGACATGGGACCTGGTCAAGCTTTCCGGGGACATAGCAACAACAAAAATCACAATGGACAGAGGGCTAAAACAAGGCTGTGTGCTTGCCCCTATTCTATTTAATTTATACACAGCAGACCAGGGCCCCACTCTACTAGATGCAAACCTAGCCACTCCAAGAATCTTCCTCATGCAATATGCGGATGACCTTTCACACTAGAGTTGGACTAGATTTGACTCAATCACACTAAAGGTGGACCCCAGAAGTTGCTGAACACGTTGAACTCATACAATGCAAAAACCAACTCATTACCAATGCGAGTAAAACCAAAATTGTGATCTTTGGGCGCTACCTGAAAAAAGGGTTAGAAAATGGTGGCTGGTGTCACAGAGGCTAGACTGCATCCAGAGTTATAACTAACTGGGGGCATGGCTAAGTGAAACAGGAAATCTGACCTTATATGTGCAAAAATTGAAAAATAAAGGGAAAATGGTTATACATGCTCTCTCCAAATTAAATACCACTCGACAGCCTGATGACCATGACCATCAGGACGCTGATCACTGCAAAACTCATGCCCTCCATCAATTAAGCAGAGTAAGTATTCCCCTGCACTCTGACAGCCGAACTAGACAAGCTCCAATTGCATGGGCTACAAGCGTGTTTTTCAATTGCTTACTCACACATACAATACAATGATCAGATTAGAATTGGGCTTAGTCAGCCAAAACCTTGAGTGCATGGGCGCTCTGGTGAAATACTTCTATCAGATAAGTCGCTCCTGAGAACACAATGAAGGTGGTCCTAAAAACAGTCTTTACAACTAAATGCAGTCCTTGGCACAGGCACCTACAAATGGCGGTGGAGAAGCTTTAACTAGCTGAAGACCATTGGACTCAAAACTCCATCAGCTACTCAGCCATCAAAACTGCCATAAAAAGGCAGCTGCACCTCTGCTGACGAGAAACTGACATCAAGTCCCTACGGGAAAAATGCACACGTTACTCGCTAATATCATCTTATACAACCCTGTCAAGTCAACAGCACCGCCATCTAGAACTGAGAAAACATGGCTTAAAGCTGATGCTGTGGGCAAGGCTACTTCCAGAAGTGAACATTGGCTGGAAATCACTCAAAAACACTATACACTGCAGGCTGTGCGACTACAGAAAGGGATCGCTAGTCCATCTACAATGTTACTGTTTGGTATAAAACAATGCCCATTGCATATTCTTGGAGCCAATTTTTATACAACATGGCATACCAACTGTCCCAGAGACTCAAAACCTTTTATTTCCCTGGTAACAGTGTCAGTCATGGCCGACTTTGGTAAATTTATACACCTGGCACTGACATTGTTAAAGGATAAATTGCCTGTCCCTATAATAAGACTCTGCCCAATCCCTCAGTTGCGAGCAGCCCAGCGCACAATAAGCGCAGTACATGAGTTTTATCTTTGGTTATTAATTTGTTTTTAGCTCAGTCGTTAAATTAACAGAAACAGAATCATGTACATATTAACTTTTGATTGTTTGTTTTCCTGTATGAAGTTTTACATAGCTAATGTTCGCTAATTTTTTAATGGCTGTAAGTAATCATACAATAAACTTATTCACTCATTCATTAGGGAAAACTGAACATCTGACTGCTGTTAAACCTTTGTTCCAGTCCCCAAGCTTGCACCATATAGGGTAGCATCAAGGAGATTTTGTGGCTGAATCCGTTCTGCACTTTATCATGGTTACATCATGTCAAGGGCTGGTTGGGTAGCCTTGGGCTAGAGCCCATGTAGTACGGCCCGGCCTAAGCAGTTGCGGCCTCTAAAAATAGTTTGAAAGAGCGAATTAGGAATTATAGTATGGGTTTGAGTCAAAAGAATGGCATTAAGAGCAGTTTATCTGAATAATTTGTGAATGGAAAATCAGTGCCATCATACAAACCATGTTTGGATGAAATTGCACCGATTCAGGTTAAAACCCTCTTTATAAAATTTTGACATGGCACTAGGAATTAAGAGCTTTACCTGTAAATGGGATAAAAGCGCCTTGTTCTAGTAAGATTTGTAGTATGTGCAGTAGTGTGCTGCATAAATCATTGGCCATGTCCTATTCTTTTGCACTGCATATCACCAAGCGAGAAAGAGATAGATTTGACCACAACCGCATGATTATATTCTACTTCCAATGCAGCCTCTCCCAGCACAATCAATACCACGGCCCCATCAAGTTCAATCTCCGTGATTACCGATGCAGCCTCACATTCTTCCATAGTCTGTGCCAATTCCTACTGTGCCCCAGGACCTGGGGTGGGAAACAATGATGAAAGGAGAAGCAGGATGAGAAAGAAACAGTTGAAGATGAAGAGGTTGGAGAGATTCCTGATAAGGTTCAGGAGGATGATCATCATGAGGATCACGGCTGGAAGAACTGTATAATGACCTAAGATGTAGAAGAAACAGAGCCAGATGTAGAAAAAACACAGCCAGGGCCTTCTGCAGTGACATTTCTCACCTCTTTGCCATTTTTGAAAGGCCAGCCAAGAAATGTGGTCTAGCCATGGCAGTCAGGAAGCAGCAGTGCTTCCTTATCAATTTCAAGAGGCATCCTAAGAAATTGATGGAGTCCTTTTCCGTTTTTTTAATTACATATAGAAGGACGGATTGCAGCTCATGAAGACACTAGGTACAGTCCTATCAGTAGTGCCCGTCATGTAGGAGCAATATAGAACACCAGACAGAACACCAGTGTGCATCCCCAGCCATCTAACACCAAGCTCAGTCAGTGCTGTAGTGACCCAAAGACAGACTATCTAAAAACCCAGTCTTCCCTACCTCCACCTCTCTGGATGAAAATGGCAAGCAGATTGACAACTTGGGGTGGATAGTGAGTTGAATGTCAGCAACCTCTGTCAGGGGAGCTAATGCTTTAGATGTCTTTGGTCATAATATTCTCCAGAAGAAGAGTGGTGTCTCACTGCTGGTAGAACTGACTCTGGAAGACAGATGCAGTGAGGCAAAGTCAGTAGTCAAAGAAGGTGTGATTGCATCAATTCATTATTGCTACCTTGGATGTGTCAAATGGCAAGTTTCACCAGCTCCTTGGAGCTGCTGCCCTCAGAAGCCAAAGATGGCTGAAGTCACTTCGTTCCAGACAGAGGTACGGACCAAGATTCTCAACATGCCCTTTGATAATACCTTTTTCGAAAGCACATTGACAAAACCTTATAGCAGCTGTTCTTTGAATTATATGCCACCCTACTGAATCACTACTTGAAGTCGTGGAACCCCACCTAAACAACTTCTGTGATGTGAACCTCAAAACAATACACATAATTACAGAAACAATTGTACATCAAATACATAAATTATTATAAAATATTTTTCTTAATTTACAAAAAAAAATGTGCAAAATTGGAAATTTTAATGTTAATCAGAATGTTGGAGCATTTCAAAATGTAGTTTTATTTCTAAAAGACAAAGTGATATGCTGGACTCCATCATACCATTTTATCTTTTTTGCTCTAAATGCTTTCTCTCTGTTTGTCAGCATATACCAGTGATTCAGATAGGGCCAACACTCGTTCATACTGTGTTTTGCCTGTAATTGATCTGCTCCCACAAATTGAGATAAGGATACCAACTTAATTTTTATCTTGCAGTTCCCTATTCCTTTACACAGAGAGTTGCTGACCCACAGAGTACCTGCGAACCACAGGTTAAGAATCACTGCCTTATAGGGATACTTTCCAAGGCTCCAGATCAAACAGAGGTGCCTCCTCTTGGTATGGAGATCAGGTCTGGCAGTTCTACCCAAATCAGTACTGCATTTTCATTAAGGGATAATCTTCAAGCAGAGGTCGACAAAGACAACTACACCAAAAGATTTTAGGGAAACTAGATGGGTGGCTCTGTCCCAGTTTCAAGACAGCCCCAAGCACTCCTGACTAACTATTGCTGTTAATGCCACTTATCCTACATGCAGGTCATGAGGGGAGGAATCTCACATTTTGCAGTGGAATGGGAAAAGGTCACTTCTACCCGCTGAGTGCTACAGATGAGTGGAATCAAGGCATGCTTTTATCTAAAGGCCTGTGTGTAATGCACCTCCAAAGGAACATCATCACCACCTTCGTAAACTACAGGTGGGAATCCTACAGCTTCTTACCAATGGAGCCTTAGAACAGTTCTTAAAGGGCAGAGAATACAAGTGTTTTTATTCCAGATTCTTATTATTAAAGGAGCAAAGAGGTGGGTGGAGCCCGAAATTGGGGCTTTTGGAACTCAACAAGTTTCTGAAGTAGCAGTCTTTTAGACAGTGACCCTCCTAGAAGTGCTTCTTTTTCTGTATGAAACAAAATTTCTCATCTCCCTGAAACCTCAAGGATGTTCTTTTCACATTCCCATACACCCAAATCACAGATATTTTCTGAGATGTTCAGTGGTGGAACAGCACTATCAGAGTTTTTTCCTTCCATCTTAAATCTGCCCCTGGATTTTCTTAAAATGTCTGTCACCGGTGACGGCTTTCCTACAGTGTCATTGATGGTCACCAGTTATTTCTAAACTTCGATGATTGTCTGATGAAGGCCTCTCCTGCTCAGGAAGCAGAGACATCAATGAAGGGCTAGTTAAATGTATTCCTTCTGCTGGGTTCGACACTGAAAGTAACCAAATAAGCCACTTTTCCAGTGACTCACGTACGGTTCCTAGGGGCAGCCCTGGGTGCAAGCTTAGATAAAGCCTTTCTGTCAAAAGATCTTATTTCAAAAGATGCATATATAATGGTCGCAAACTTTTGCACAGGTCATACGGTCACAGTCAGAACCTACAAACCAGGTCTAATATCATCTTGCATACCCTTAAAGACATTTTGCCACCTACACATAAGGTCCATTTAACAGGACGTGGTCATGACAACAGTCACATCAGTGAAATCTTTGAAAGTGCCCAAGCAGGACTATAGTTGGAGGAGAAGAAATATCTCTCTTGCCCAGTTTTCTGCAGTAACAAGCATTGCTGTCCTGACTGTGCAACTAGGTGGTCCTTGTAAGAACCGGTAACACCACCTCATATACTACATAGTTAACAAAACAGATACCAGATCTTGGCTCCTGTTAGGGGAGGCCAAAACATTCCTGGGTTGTTCTTTGTCAATGGAGAGTACTTCTCTGTGGAACACCTACCAAAGATATAGAATGAGAAGGTGAATGCTTCCAGCTGTTTCCTTTCAGATTACCATGAATGGGAACTCCATCAGCAAAAATTGAAATGTTAATTTTCATTGAAATATAGTTTTATTTCGAAAAGGGAAAGTGATATGCTGCAAGCTAGCCTATCAGATCTTCAGAGACAGTGAAGCCAACCTAACATAGACCTGTTTGCAATTAGGAAAAAAACATAGTGCCTGATTTAGATTTTGGTGGAGGGGTTACTTCATGACAATGGTGATGGGTATCCCGTCCACTGAAATCTAAATCCCATAGGAAACAATAGGATTTAGATTTCGGCGGACAGGATATCCATCACCATTGCGACAAAGTAACCCCTCTGCCGAAATGTAAATCAGGCCCATAGTGCCAAGTCTTTGCGAGTAGGTAAAGGCAGCTATGATCAAAGGGTAATGCCTTCATAATGTCATGGATGAACATATTTGAATATGCCTTTCCACCATTTCCACTCATTGCCAGGGCAGATCCATATTCCTTCACTTGGATAACCCTTGTATGGCAACACAAGTTCTGGTATTCTGAGTAACTCAAACTGTCCGGACATCCTCCAATAGTGCTGAACAAACATCCCAGTCACCTTTCCAGGCTCAACCGTCAGGTTTTCCTTCACAAGCTGAGATCACTGAGCTTAGTTGTCTAGCTTCTAACCACCTAGAGTTTAGTTCTTTAGACCTCCTGAAAGGCTGTAGGACGAATGTAGCTCAAGATCATGCACACTGTACCAGCGGGACGTATACTGCAAATCGAAATCACATTTGTGTATGATGTACTGGGGAAGGCCTGAAACTCTTTTTTGGTACTTTCTCACAAAATTCTGTTGTATTTTCTGAATTAGACCAAACAAAGTTTGAAGTACTTCTTCATCAGTCCCCATTTGGTTGCCATATACAGGACTAAAAGGACCTTAGTCCCTTCATCCATATTTTCAGATATTACTTTTAAATACCACATGAAAGGACTATTGGGAGACTTCCTGTCAGCTGCTTATCTCCCAGGACCGTGGGAGCTCAACATGGTGCTCAGCCAACTGATGCCTCCCAACATAGATCGGAACTGAAATATCTATTTTGACAAACAGCATTCCTTTTGGCCTTGACAATGGCCTGGAAAGAGGAGGACCTACAGGCGTTCACAAGAAACTGTACTGCACTTTGCTAGAGAAGTTAAAATGCAAACTAATCCCAAATTCATTCCAAAGGTACCATCTGACATCCACCGGAATGAGCCCATTGTAATTTGCCCTTTCTTTTCAAATCCTTCAAAATCAGGGGAAGAAGCCCTACATTCACTGGATATGTGCAGATGTTTAAAATTCCATTTGGACAAGGCCAAAGATGTGAAAACTTCAGACCAATTCTTTGATTTCATCGGATGCATAGGCTTGGACTGCCCTTTATGAACGCAAAGCACCACACATTGGTTTTCAGTTACAATAAGTTTCTGCCACAACAAACCAGAACACCTTCTGTGGGTAAAAGTGACTGGGCATTCTTCCAGAAGTATATTGGTGACAGCAGCCCTCTATGCTGTAGTGTTTCTTCCAACATCTGCTGCCCTGATACATGGAAGAACATTTGAACAGTGCAATAAGCTCTTCAGTTGGTAAACCAACCCTGCAGAATCTTTTGTATTAAATGTGAACCTGCTAACCACTTATTTGATTTAACTGCTTGCTATTCTGTTTTTAGCATGTGAATCTTTGAACAGACAGAGGGAAGTCAAAAAACGGTGTATTCGTCGGTCAGTGAAACTATAGGGATCAGCAAATAATAATCCAAACATGTCTCCACTTCCAAGACAAGATCTGGGTAAAGTTTGAGCAAGAGGAGTACGACATGTTCAATGATGCATCAGTATTGTACTGTGGAGACGAATTGAGAGTGACGTTTGCACTATGACTGGTGCCCTCATGAGCCACTCGTTAATTTGGATCAGCCTCTTCCAGCTAGCGATTTGAGACATTGTTGATAAAATCTTGGGTTAATCCAGAGGAGAATTGCTCTCTCATCGACATGCTATTGGCATATAATCCCACACCTCCTGTGAAAGGCTTGTATTGAAGTGTTACCGTTACATTCTAGTCTTTATCTGATTGACCCCTTGTACACAGAAAGCATTCCCTTTTTATAATGCAGCATGTGTTTTCGAATGCATCACTTGGGTGCGACACTACAATGGCCTCTTAACTGCTCTCTGTTTATTACATCATCTATCCAAAATCACCAATACAGACCCATCTCCAATGCTATTAGTACCATTAGTGCCATCCCCACCAACAATACCACCACCAACACTTCCATCTAAATTACGCACCAGTACATTTCCACCAATCCCAGCACCACCTACTAGTACCACACCACCACCTCCTATTCCACCGTCAGTACCCCCAACATGAGGAGCAATAACGCTACAATCAATACCACCTTAAGGAAACACAGAAACTACCACTAATGCTGCCAACTATACCCATGACACCAACACCACTGTTAACAGTAGTGCCACATCTACATTAACAATACCATGACTCAAAAACGAAAAACCAGTGACGTTTAAGACATTGCTCCAAAGCTACGAGTCAACCAAATGCTTCACCGTCCTCACTGGAAATTTTGTGTTGAATCAGCAACTATGTTTCAGACGCGAGAGATTCTGCGTCGGAGCCGCATCGTTGTTTTCCTCCACTCTTGTTGGTCTTTGGCGTTTCTATGACTTCGCCATGTCAAGTCAGTAAGAATACGCAGCTTGTGTGTCTGTTGCTACTCCCTGAGAGCCTTTTTAGTTTTTTGTTTTCTTGTCTTATTTTTCTCTCATGGATAAGTGGTTTTTCAAGAACAGATTTTAAAATTGTTTTTATCTGTTCTTGCTACAGTTATGCTTCTTCGCTAATAATTCAAACAATTAAACATGCCATGTTTTCTCTCTTTTCTGACAATCTACTAGTCTCTGTTCAGTCTGCCTGACAAGCTGCTTTAAGTACAGAATTGTCTAGAGGATTTTTCTCGTGCTGCATTTTCAGGTTTTCCCTTTCGAGGATTAGCATTCTAATCCTTGTTTTATCTTTCACCTCTTGGTTCACTGTGCCTGTTTGGTGAATTCAAGGTGGCAGTCAATAGCAGCAGACCGTTTCTGCGACAGAAGAAAATGGTAATCTTATACTGGCCAGCTCTTGACATACCACCACCACCTCCAATACGACTACAAACAAGACCGCCACAAATACGACCACCAATACCCCTATACGAACACCACAAATACCACCATCCATGCTACCACTACTTTCACCACCTATACCGTCACCAGGCAATACCACCACAACCAATGCCAACCCACTACCAGTACCGTATCACCAACACTGTCAAAACTACAGCCACATTAGCAATGCCATGGGCAATACCTCAGTCACCAATACCACCACCAACAGCACATCACCCACAGCAGTACCATTGCAACCACTACCAAGCTTTGGCATAGGCCTGTTACGTGGAACCGCTGTGTTTGCATGCATTGATAAATTAAATCAAGAGCTACTAGTTTTGCCAATACTTGTTCAGGTAGCACCCCCTGTGCACATTCTTACATAAAACAACTAGTTTTCCAAGTTTACTCTGCCAGGATACTTTTCTTTCTTTTTAATTCGTTAGAGAGTTTACTTCTGTCTGGGACCTCTGTTCTTAACATGTTATTACATTTATTTTCTGACTGACAGAAAGATCCATTAAAAACGAATTGACTTCCGTTTAATGAAAATTGTTTGAAAAACACAAAGTGGTTGCTGCAGCGTTAGTTGCAACGTGATATTTCTTTCAGACTGTTGAAATTATATTTCTTTATGCAGTAACCTGACCTTAACTATTTTTAGTATATTAGGATTCAGGGGAACTTCAGAATATTCGCATTGAAGCTTTGTGAACAACATAATGGATTTTTGAAGCAACGTACATCATTCATCAGCAGAGAATACTCTTATGTAACTAGTTCCCAGTTTATGGGTTGAATATAATGTAGTTGATAAGAAAATTAAATATAAAAAACAAGACAGACAATCAAGTAGGATTTTTTACTTCTCATCCATCTAAAAACATGGGAAAAATATGAAAGCAAAATTTCTAAACATCAAGTACGATTAATTGGATGATCGGAGCCAGGCCCAGCATTAGCGCTGGTTGCGCCGTGTGCGACGGTCTTTTTTGGTGCCCACTCACCCCATGACTACCTCCTCGAATTCTCTCACTACCACCCAGCAAATGTGCCCCTCATCTCTCCATAGCCCACTTTTCACATATTCATTTGTTTTAAAAGGCTGACTTAATTAATCCACTCACCAATCCACATAAAATATAGGCCCAGATTTAAACTCTGTTTGCGCTAAATTAGTGTCATTTGTTTATGCTAATTCAGCGCAAACTAAACTCCGTATTTATATTTTGATGCTAGACTAGTCCAGCTCCAAAATATTGCAGTTAAAGTCATTTTCTGATAGCGTGAACCTACCTTGCGTCAATGAGATGCAAGGAAGGCATTCCCGGGCAAAAAATTTCTCTTAAGGCCCAAGCGCCTTATTTATTCTCCTGTGCATAAATGGTGCACAGGAGGGAGGCAGGCCTAAATAATGGCGCTAAAGTTGCTTAGCGCCATTATTTAACACCTGGGTCAGGGCAGGCGTTAGAGGACCTGTGGGCCTATTTCTATGGTGGAACACCATGGAAACACCCCCACCCACACCAGAGGGACACCAGGGGATGGGAGGCCCCATCCCAGGTAAGTAGAGGTAAGTTTTTTCTATTTGTTTTTTTAAATGCCATTGGGGGGGGCTGAAATGGGCCCCCATACATGGCACTGGGTGCAATGGCCATGCCCAAGGGACCCTTGTCCCCTGTGCAGGCCATTGGGGTGGTGGGCATGACTCTAGGCTGGTTAGAGTCATATTTTTTAACTCTATCCAGCCTAATGTAATTTTTTGGTGCAAAACCCCCTTCTCCCACACCGCCACAGCCACCCCCACCCGGCTAATGTAATTTTCCATGACATTAGCCCACCCTTTATGTCGGATTGTGCCATTCCATAAATAAGACGCCCGGCCGACGTCTTGGAATGGCGCTAGCCAGCAGTAAACCTTTTCACACAAAATTGTGTTAGCGCAGTTTTGCGTGAAAAAGTATAAATATGGGCCATAGTTTTGTTCTTTGCAGCAGACATATTAGCCTTCTGCATATTAACCTTCTACTCTACTTTATGGCAAGTCAAAGCTGCCACTGAACAAAACTCTCATCTCTCTCCCTAGCAAGAACATTAATCACAAGAGATATCTTGATATTTTAATTGCTTCCTGAAGGCTGGAGGCACAAGAAACTTTTCAAGAGGTGCTTTTAAATCCAAGCTTCTAAGTTATTGCTGAAGACAGCCCCCCCCGAGGTCAGCACCCAGTGTGGTCACACCGCCCTAAAGCCGGCCCTGGTCAGAGCAAACATTAAACAGTTCTAATTAACATGCACATTGAATGTAAATGATACAGCTTGATTTAACCAAACTCTGAATGTTACTGATATAGGACAAAATATAACTAAAGAATGTTAAAATCAGACTTTTTATGCACCAATTCAAGGCAAAGAAGGTAATTATTGATATCAGTTTTTCCTTTTGAAATTAAACAGTTGGTTTGTAAATAGCACCAAAAAGTTGCCCACGTTGGGCCTCTGCTTCTGAACATTGCCCCAAAGTAGTGGTTCTTAGCCTTTTGTCTCCTGTGGACCCCACTCGGTCACTACTTCAAGCCAGGGACCCCTGCCTAAGTAATTTCTACGATTTAAACCTCTCAATAATACATACAAATACAGAAACAAGCATACATCAAATAAATACACAAAGTATGGAATATTTTTTTGATCCACAAAAAAGGAATATATGAACATTAACATTTTCATTGGAAGATTGGACCTTTTCAAAAGTTAATTTTATTTCTAAAAGACCAAGCAATGTGCTAGACTTTGGCATATAATTTTGTCTTTTTTACTCCTAATGCATAATTTCTTTAAGTCAGCAGATTCCAGTGCTGCTTTAATTGAGACCACGAATCTGCCATACTTAGCTCTGTTTGCTGTACTGTGCTGCTCACACAAATCAGGATAAGGACATCATCTTAATTTTTAGTTTGCAATTTCAAATTTCTTCACATTTTCAGAGCGTTTAAATCCTTCAGTTTTACGTCTTTGTGTATATTTATTTTATTATTTAACTACTTTTATTTATCTTGTAAATATTTGCAGAACCCCTGAGTAGGCGTTGTGGACCCCCAGGTTAATAACCTCTAACCTCTGGCTTACAGTAGAAAACACATCACTGAAATTCTATTTATTCTTTATCAATTGAAATAGTGATAAATGCTTCCAGTGTCTACTCTGCTTATTTATTTTGTTCATAGAAAACATACAATGACAGAAGCAAGGGATTTACTCCACCTTTATATGATCATGTGCACATGAACAGTAGCATCATGCTTGTTTTATTCTCTGTGCAAAAGTGAGTCTGCCTGTGAGTCCTCTATTACTGATGAAATGGGTCAAAATCTGAGTTTAAACTTCAACAGAATTTAGTTGTATTGTGGCTAGGCATATAACAGTAGCATTTAGTGATTTTTAATTTATTTGCGCACACTTGGTATTTTAACAAGAAATGTTGTACATTGCTTCAGAAAGCAGTCCGTAGGACATCTCAATAGTTTTCAATGGGTAAGTAGCGATTGAGGCTGAATGTACTGTACAATGGATGATGAACTATGCAACAAAGCTCATGCCATTATCATCTATACAAAATTACAGTCCCATATTAGTGTGTAGGTAATATAAATAAGGTGATTCTTTTGGGATGAGGTGTTCATTGAGAGGGTTTCAAATTCTGCGAGCAGAGATTATAGTGAACATGTAGCTGAAAGAAATGGGATCTATATCTTGCACAATGAAGGTTGATTGTCGGTTGTAAGCTTTTGTTAGCTTGTATAGATTGTGGGTAGGTACATATGGATTCCAGATTACAGAGGGGTTGTACAGGTAGCAACAATTAATGAGTTTTAAATCCAGGTTCTGCATTTTTTATAGAACCCTGTTTTAGCTGACAGCCACATGTCCTTATGCTAGTACTGTGTTTGGGAAATTGATGAGAATTCTTGTAGGGAAAAATAGACCTTTATCTAGTGAATTAAAAGAATATGTGATAAATCTAATAGTAGGGTTTTACATTAGTCAAGTTTGCTAAAGACAAGTGAGGTGATAAGTGTCTTGACTGTGTGAAAGCAGCTGCAGCATGTCTGTGCTCCACCACACCTCTGCCCTTGCTTCCAGTATAGATCATCACTTGTGGCTCTTCCTCAATAAGCCTGCCTCACGTCTGGGTCTGCGTCAACTGTACCAACATGACCCTAGTAATGTGCCTCAAAGGATAGGAAGTCTACTCCCACCTTCTCCCCTTATAAGTACTCCGACTACCTGTATCAGTATCTACTACAGTACGGTACACCTATAGAAATTTAGGCGAGAAGGGAGTAAGGGAGCCTTGTATCCAGTAGGATGGTTGTCTGAAGACCGTGAATGGACTCTCTGAGATACAGGTTGACTTAGTGTTGGAGAACCATACTATGACTCGCTGTCTAAAAGAAAAAACAAGAGACAGTGAGTAATTGATTAACTGTACAGAACTCTGTGATAGGTACATATATTTTCAGAAGCATAAGCAGCTGTGTGTGAGGCAGCATCACTGCAACTAGCTCCAGGATAAACTTGGAAATCTGTCAAAGAAAAGATGAAATGCACACCTCTCTACTGGAAAGTAGAGCCCTAGTCACCAAAGCCAAAATGAGAGTTCCGTAGCAAGGTGCATAAGCAGGTTCCAGATAGTAAAGCCTAATTGCAGGGGAAGTTATTGGGAGTTCGTCAAAACCTAAAGACAGTAATCAGTCCACAACAAATGGGAGGGTACAGTACAGGTAGTAGGTAGGAGGGAAATCAGATGACCAGGGTAAAAACAACAAAGGTGAGAAAACTGGGATTCGGGTGCAAACTAAAGCATTGAGTGAAGGAGTCGAAACAACCAATTTTGCCAGACACAGTATTCAGTATCCAACAACTCATATTAGTGATATCTTATAATAGGGCAAAATAGCAAAATTAGCTACAGATTATTTCTAGTATATTAAAACTAGATATGAGATTGCAAAATTGTTTATTGTTTGTGTTGTTGAGTTGTTCCAGCAATGAATGGAGTAAAATAAATATTTACGAGATGGAATTAAAAAATAACAGTTTTCTGAACACAATAGCAATGCAATTTGCTGCCCTGCATAATTCAGTTATCTCATTAAGTTCAGACAGATCCTCGAGGCATTCTTACAGGATGGGTTTTAACAGCTGTTGTCTTTCTGAGTTAAGGCTCACAGACTGTTCAAAAGTGATTTTTTAGTGAAGCCTGCAAAAACAAATTGCAACTAGAAGCCCCTCTGCTGACTTCTTTAAGAAACAGTATCAGAAATCTCTTATAGGTAATATCCTTTGGCCACTGTGGTTTGAGCATTACTATGAGATATGCTTGTTGTGACAATATAAGAATCAAACAAAGTATTGTGGAACTTGAGAGCGTTCAAAGTGGTCATCTGCTTGTGATGTTAAAATACATTGTTCCTTGATTGCTGCCTTGAATAACGAATGGGAGATGTTCTGGGTGCAAATGGAATCCATTTGTAGGTAACTTGGGGCTGAATAAAATATGCTTTCCAGGAATTTGAGTATTGATTGCTTACCTGAAGAGTTGTACCCGGAACAGTCTTTAAAGTGCCGTGTGCTTTGTCATAGTTTATGGCAATACTTTAAAATGCGGCTTACCAGATTAACTCTTGCTTTAAAAGTCCAAATTCTAGGGGAATATGTGCTTTTTGCGTACTTTAAGGCAAATTAAATATCTTTGTAAACAAATTACATTGTAGGAGGAAAAACATTGGAGCCAGTTTGCTGGTAGGGAGCACCTGCCGTAAACTAAGACTGGCAAGAATTTGACTTGAAATCTTTTAAAATGGAAACAGCTGTGGGACTTTGAACTTTTATGTTAAATCTAGACAGGGCAGAGTTTAGCGAGACAGTTTTTTATTTAATGAGGCTACATGGTATCTTAATGAGGGACGTTCTGTAAATTAAATTCCAAGATAGTTATAATTGCAAACCTTGCTCAGTGCATGCTTACCTAGATACTAGTTCCTACTACAGTTTAATTTTCTCTACCAAAGACCACAGTGTTCGTCTTTCTCACGTTGGACTCTAATATGTTGTTGGTGTAATATTTTTCAGGGCATCCAGTGCCCTCTGTAGACCTATCTGGGTTTCTTCTAGCAAGTGTAACTGGATTCATCAGATTGTAATATTCAAATATGGTGGTGAGTGAGTTTGGTGGGTTAATACTATGGACTTGCTTTGTGCTGGGCCATTGCCCAATGTATAGAGGCTGAACAGAATTGGCACAAGAACGCAACCTTGTTTCAGACCTCTGTTGGTGGGTAATTGCTCAGAAATGCGAGTGCCATTGCCTATTTTAATTCGGATCCAAGTGACAGTATGTAGGCGATTGGTCTGAGTTGTGGTGTTGGTAGCTCAGAGTCTTTTAATTTGTGCCATAGAATCCCTCTGAATGCACAATTGAATGCAGCAGTATAGTCGAAGAAGCATGCATATAATTGTGTGTGTAGACTATAGATGTAATGATGACGAGACATGAGAGCGAGTGTTACTATGTTGCCTTCAGTGCAACCATTACAGCTGAAGCCTGTTTAATAAAAAAAAAAAAGCTGATTTGTTTTTTTCTATGCCTAATTTTTGATGTCTCTAAGACATCGCCTAGCATACGCATTGGCTTCAGCATCTAGTAAGGAAATGAGATGTTATGTCCGAGTTTGAATCTGTCTCTTTTTTTAAATAGATGTAAGATGAAGACTCAACTGGATGTAATCATCGAGCGCAAAACGTTCTGCCACGTTTAAAGAGTGTGTTCAGTAAGTACTCCATTGAGTCCTGGAGTATTGTTGGATAAGCCTTTCCTGGTTACTTGGATGGATACTTATTTCTTGTATTTTCCAACTAGAAGTCCTGGAGCTCGGTGTTATCTTATAGGTAATATCATGCAATTTAGAATAATATACATTCAGGCCTTCATTGCGGCTTCAGTGGTCTTTTACAAAGACTGCTGAAACCGCTGCAGCCAGCATACCGCCATTACTGGCGGTATGCTGACTGCCATATTTGGTGTTGTGTGTGTACTTCTGCCCATTTATGGGCGGAAGTTTGACTCCATTGGCCTGGCCAACAGAATTGAAGAGGAGGTTGCATCACCAGCACTGCCATGCCAGCAAAACACTGCCGCCTTATTACGAGCCGTAATACAGCTTGGCGGAGTCTTGCTGGTGTGGTGGTGCTGGCGGTGCAAAACCACCAGGACCCATCCCCTCCCAGACGACCAGTTCGCCGGAAAAGGTAAGTTGATCGTCCGGGGATGGTGTCTGTGTGTGCGTGTGTGGTAGTTTGAATGCGGTGGGTGTCTGCGTGTGTGGGTGCGTGAGTGCGAGTATGGGGAGGGCGGTGTAGTATGAGTGCGAGTATGCGGGGGGTGTAGTATAAGTGCGAGTATGCAGAGGGGGAGGGAAGAAGGGGTTTTATGAGTGCGAGTTTTCGGAGGGGGTTGTAGTCTGAGTGCGAGTATGGGGAGGGGGTGGTGAATGCGTGCGTGTATGCGATTGTATGTGAATGTTTGTGTGTATGTGTGCGCATGAATGGGGGTGTTCGTGTTTGTTTGCATGGGTGTGCCTGAGTGTGTGTAAGTGCGTGAATGCATGTTTCAGTGTGCATGTTTGAGTGTATGTCTCCGAGTGAATGGGGGTGTATATAGCGAGTGCATGTGTGAGTGGGGTGGGTGTTTGTAAGAGTGTTGACGTGTGTGGGTGCATGTGTGTGGACATGTGGGAATGCATGTGCAGGTGACAGGAATGGGGATTTCTGTCGCCAGGTGCATTACAGCAAGGGTTTTCGTGGAGGGGTGACTACCACGGAAAGCCTAGCAGTCTGCAGCCTTGTAATCCATCCGGCAGGCAGAGGCCTGCTGCCGGGCTGGAGGAGCTCACCGCCAGCCACCTCGCTGCGAAGTTGTGGTTGTTTGACTTCTGCCAAACCCCACAACTTGTAATGCAGCGGTCTTTACGTCGGGTAAGACCGCCACAGCGAGGCTGGTCAATGAGGGCCTCAGTATTTGATGTTCTCATTCAGCAACTATTATGCCGTTTTCTCTAGTCGACCGTTAGCATCAGCTAATTGATTTATGAACTGCCAGTCCTTTAATGTGCTGAGAATTTAAATTAGGGCCCATTATTGACTAGAGAAGTGCTTTGCAGCTTCCTTCTTTTTCTTGTAGTCCTTTTTTTCATTTGAACTAGATTATTTAAATGGTCTCCTTTGTGCTGTCTTTGAACACTGTTAATTTCACTCCTTGTTTGTCTCAGAGAGCTTGAAAAGCAATGCTTTTTTTTTTCTTCCAAAGACGCTGGATCTGCCTGTATGAATATTAGTGCTTGCTAGACTGTACTTCAAGGAGCTTACAAGACTTGGCCATACTAAGTAAATAAAGATGGGTTTAAAGTTTTTTTTTCCTGTCCTAATGTGCACCCGTTAATTGTGTTTAGACGTGAAAGACAGTCAGGGTTCCCAATACATACATAGAAGGCGAATGAGGGATTTGCATGCAAATTAAACAGGAATAGGGAAGAGACCACTCTTGTTCTTCTGAACTACATTAAATTGGACACATACATTACATAATGAGCATGAAAAACATATACAAAATATTTAGATTCAATCTGGCATATTAGATTGAACATGCTCAAAAAAATAGAGGGAAAGTTAACAACGGATGTGGGGACCAGTCATTGATGAATGAATCTATCTTTGTATGCACTTACTATTCTAATTGGCCTAGACGCATCTCCCCTTCGCCCTTTTTACCTGTTTTGTTTAGATACTTTTACACTTTTAAATAGAAATGTTTTTTTATTTGATATGTTTGGCCAGGTCTGTATTTGATTTTTAATACCTACTATGTATTTTTACGTAAATCTATAATAAGGTGCGATTTTACAGTAGGGAAATGCTTATATCCAAACACTTCTTTTCTCTTTTTTAATCTTCTATGACTAAAACTGTCTATTATGTAGTTTGTTGTTCTTTTTTAATTATGAAATTGTCAAATGTGATGTGCTTTTATGGTATTTATACTTACCGAAATAAAGCTAATAATGATGATGATATATATATATATATATAATCTAATTTTGCCCATCTTCAAAAGGATTAATGAGTGAAATCTTTCGAATGGCTGAATGTAGGGCTGTTTTTAAGGGTAAGAGTTTCAGGAGGTAAAAAAGATCAGTAATTTCCCTGCCCTTCTTTTTTTAAAAAATATTGTTTACATGAAGGCTCAGCCATAGGATCATGAGTGTAGGCCTAGTATCAGCTTTACGAATGACCATTTTATTTTCAAATAGATTTAAATGGAAATTCCCTGCAATAATCTGTACTGCTCCTGGGTAAAAATGTATCAGGCTGTTAATGTTATTACAAAAGTGGTTGATTGTCGTCCTTCATCCAGAAAGACAGCTGAAAATCAGTGTCATATTGGGTTATTGGTGTAATCGTGTCAATAACTGGGGACTTGCAGATTGAGAGGCTGCCTAATGGTTGTTCATGTTTACATATCTTTATTGCTAGGACCCTGACTTTGTGATAGCTCTTCTTGGGATGGAATTTAGTGCTCCATATCTCTTGCAGCTATACTATGTCCCATTTCAGTAACATTTCAATGAAAAGGATACTGCATTTGAGGATTGCAAGAGTTTCCTTAGACTCACTATGCTCGAGGAGGTTAAGTGAGTATGATGCTTTTCTGGGAGAGGCTAATACTTGGTCGGTGTGGCTAGGGACATTGTTTAGAATAGCCGGAAGCCAAGACCAATAAACTCACTCTTAGTGGAAGATCACTGAACCAGCTGACGGCTTCTGTTGGTGGCAGAGCCTGCAGCAATTAGTGTCCAGGTGTGATTTTGACTCTCTTGATGTACTAGTCGATGCTCCCAGGGCTATTTTAGAAAAAGGGATATTATAGAAAAACTTGATTTGCGAACTTTGTTCATGAGAATTAATGGATATTTTTAAACAGGTTCTTTTCGTGTACATTTATCCTCCGATTGCAATTTGCAAATGTGTCCTTGAATTTATATCCCAAATCTACCATGGCAGTTGATGTCCAAGTTACCATTGTGAAGTTCTTATTTAACCCTTAATTGTATCATAAGGATTTCCAAACAAATGTCATTGTTCTGCTCTCCCTTAGCTGGAAATCAAGTTATTGTCCCCAGGTGGCTGGAGCAGCATGTATTGGACCCGATCTTGGAAGTTGTTGTCCTCGATGTTTGTAGTCTCTAGTGCCCCTTCACCTATCCTGTGGTATGCTTCCTGACCATTGTATGTGGTGTCTTATGTTGGAATCTGACAAGTTCCTCAGCCGGATGTATGTTTTTCATTGTGTTCTAACTTCACCAATTCCATCCACTTGGGGGTTCTGCACCACTGCTCTTTTGGCATCTTGGGCACTCCATTTCCCTTGTCCTTCTCCAGTCCACGTGCCTTCCAGATCTAGAAAGCATGTGCTACAAGGGTTACTCTTGACCTACCTGCATCTGCACCTTTCGGACCTGCTGTGGTGATGAATCTCATGATTAGTGCAGTGCAAGTATCCTGTCACAGATGTAAGGATCAAGCTGCTACTTCAAAAGGGAAACACAGGAGAGAAACACTTTAGATGTACAGATGAAACAGATATCCATTAATTGATTAAATGCATTACTCATCATTGAACTGAAATGCTTCTTTATGTCTGTTCCTATCATGTGAGGTTTCACCATCTTGCATCATTCCTGAATGGTCCTTAGTGTCGCCTGCTTCACTTTCTACTTTGCTGCTCTATTTGATATATTTCCAAATATTTAAGCGGGGGAGTACATTCATAATCAAACAAGATATGGGCTGTCGTTACCTTTTCCAGCTAGCATTCCTCAGTAGAGTTCTGAGAAAGGTCAAGGTTAAGATGGATAACACACCACCTCATCAACTCCAAGATGACTGTTACATTAATAGGAGAACCAGTCTGAAACTTGATCCACTGATTTGAACCCAAAGTTTAAAATCTATGGGTAAAAGCTGATACCAAAATTAATATCTGCACTCAAACAGGTGCACTCCAAATATTAACCATCACTTTTTGAGTACAGTGCCAGTATTTGCTTTTTTATGGTCTACTAAGTGGGTGTGTGTGTGTATATATATATGTTCGATGGCATGTGTAGCTGCAGATACACATGCTATGCATATCCATTCCGACATCTAGTGTTGGGCTCCGAGTGTTACAAGTTGTTTTTCTTTGAAGCAGTCTTTTTGGAGTCACAGGCATCGACTCCATTGTTAGATTGTTTTCCCGCAGAGGGTGAAGAAAGGAGTGATAGAGTACATAGGAGGAAAAAGATGTCCATGCAAATGTAAGAGTATATACATATGTACAACCTCTACTCCATGCCAATTCACTGTAATCCGCTCTGTGGTACTCCAGTGCACTAGACTCTATGACACTTTCCTAGACTGTATGACACACCAGACGACTCCACTGTACAACACACGACCCCACTCTTGCACTTTACTCCAGGTATACTATGCCAGGCCACTCTGAACCACCCCACACTACTCTACAACATAACACAACACTTTGACAGTTAACTCCAGTCTATCCTATGCGACTCCAGTCGACTCGACTCCACTTCACTCTACTCCACTATATGATGCTATACACCATTTTGCGCCACCGTTCGACACTCCACTCTACACCACTCCAGTCTGCAGCACTCTACTCCACTTTATGCAGCTCCACTCTACAAAACTATGTTACACTCCATGCCACTCTAGAAGACTGTTCCAGTCCGTCCCCGTACACTCCACTATACAACTCGGTACTCCACCGTATCCGGGGGCACTCCACTGTAAAACACTTTACTGTACCCTACGAGATCTCACTCCAATTTATGACACTTTACTGAACTCTACACTGCGACACTCCATTCTACTACACTTTGTGGTGCTGTACTGCATTGTGTGACACTTTACTGCACTATGCGCTACGCCACTTCACTCTATTCCACTTCACTGTACTCCACTCTGCGACAGTACACTGTATGACACTATAGTCCACTGTACCGTACGACACTCCTTGTAACAGCAGTTCACTTGACAATGAACTCTACGATTTGAAAGACATTTTTATTAAAAATGAAAAAAAAATGAGAAAAAAAACAAAAGCTAAAACTTAGTTATAGTTAGGAAAATTGTATATATTCTTTCTATACAAACCACATTTAAACAACACAAACTTTTGAAATTCTAAATTTTTAGTTAGTACGATTAATTTCTAATGAAGGCACCACATTTACCACTACATTGTTTCTGCACTGCTGCCCAGTTTTGTTGTGGACCCCTGAGGTCTTCATCCCCCAGGGTACTGCTCGCATTGATCACGCCGCAGGTGAGGAGGAGGAGAGGCCAGGACTGAATCATCACTCAAAGCACTTCAAGGCCCCTGCGATGCAGGTGCTTCTGGACTGCTGCCCTGCCCTAACAGTTTTGTTGTGGATGCCTGGGGTGGGACTTCACCCCCAGGGTACCGCTTGCATTGATCACGCCGCAGGTGAGGAGGAAGAGGGGCCAGGCCTGACTCAGTGTTCAAAGCACTTCAAGGCCCCCAACGTGTGGATGTATCTGTACTGCTGCCCTACCCCAACAATTTTGTTATGGACCCCTGGGATTTGACTTCATCCCCCAGGGTACCGCTTGCAGCGATCACACTGTAGCTGAGGAGGAAGAGGGGCTAGGACTGACTTGGTGGTCAAAGCGCTTCAAGACCCCCGCAAAATGGGTGTTTTTGCACTGCTGCCCTGCCCAAGCAGTTTTGTTGTGGACCCCTGAGGTGGGACTTCATCTCCCAGGGTACTACTCGCAGTGATCATGCCGCAGGTGAGGAAGAGGATGGGCCAGGACTGATTTGACGCTCAAATCGCTTCAAGGTCCCAGCGGTGCTGGACATGCTGGGGCACACCTGGGTGAAGAGTGGGCCCATCAGCGGACGGCATAGGCCAGGCCGGGCTACCCCTCTTGGCCCTTGTGCCCTGGGTCTATGGACCAGCTCGGACCGCTCTTGATTTGTTATCTAGTGGACATACCATGGGGAAAAGAATGACTGGCAGCTGCTTCAGCAGGGGATACCATCACTACTTTAGACTCCTTCCTGACTTGGGCAGCTAGAGTCCTGTCAAAGGAGATTGAGCTAACTGAGATGCACCTCTCCTGGGGAGTTGGCCTGGACATTCCTCCAATAAGTGATAATCCAGTGGGCAGGGTCCATGGGGAGCGTTCCTCGATATACAATGCCCCAGTCTCCCCTACATCACCACCAGGGCTTAGCCCCAGCATCATGAAATGCCATCATCAAATGAACACCCAGTAAAAAAGAAGAAAGGTGGGCCTTGAGGAAAAGGCTTGTCACAACAATAGAGAATCAGGGAATTCAGGAGAAAGTACCCCCCTCAGGGGCAGGCACACAATATAATTGTGATAATCTTTGTACCTGGGTTGAACTGATAATGAGGTTGCTCTTAAAACCCTTACAGGATCACCTGGACGGCATTGAGGCCAAATCATCTTCCTTACTGGGGCAGTTCACTCAGAGACCCATTCTTGACTCTTTAGTGGGGCAGACACAACTAGGCGATAACACTGGAGGTGAGGAAGCAAGGGCCACTCATAAGAACTCTGACCAATCAGTACCCATTACTAGCAGGGAGGAGAACCAGGTTTTGGTACCGATGGGGGCTAACAAGCCACCGCAGTAGGGGGTTACTGAGGCCACTGGTACTTCGATCATCCATAAAGGCACAGGACACTCCCATTCCCTTTGTATGGCTCTCAACAAAAGTAAGGACGACTCACAAGAGTAAGGAACATTGGGGGATAGTACAATTTATCCCGTCAGTAAGGTCAAGGGGCCTACTTCAGACACAGCTTCAAGGGTAGGTAACAATCAGATAAGATTAGAGCTTCCCCCGACTTTGTCCCCTTATGTGCTTGTTCTGGCAAATGTGCCACGACGTAGGCCCGCCCAGCTTGAAACCACTGAGCAGTTGATTACCAAAGTTGCGCATTGCCTCTCTACCACCATTGCCCAGGAGTATGATGCACCAGCCTACATTTTAATGGCCAGGATGGTGGAATGGGTAGGCACGTCCCTTAGTCTGTTACTGGGGATGGTGTTGTCATTATTTTTAGATCACCAGAGCTGGTGGCCAAGGTATTACATCTGGCACTTATTCTATTCCTTCTGCCATCTTCCATCACTGTTCTCCCCTTAGGTTATTTTTTTACAAACCTCCAGGTTTCTCCTTCCCGGCTCGCGAGTGGACTACCAGGAACATTAGTGAAACCAGTTTAAAGGGGAACATTGGTTACTGTTTAGGGCCCCCCCTCACTAATAGGTTTCAGCTATTGGAGGGGATGGGAAGGGGATGGACGGTTGTGACATACTATCTATTAGGTCACCTATTGTGTCCCCCCTTATTGCCACGACCGAGGGGCATCCCCAGTTTCATCCTCCCTCAATGATTCACCCTCCATCTGATGTAGTGAAGGTTTTGTCATGGAACATTGTGGGGTGGAGGAAGAAGGTGGGTGATCCTGAGTGGCTAGAACTCAGAGTGAACTATCAAATCATATGCCTCCAAAAGACATGGATTACTGACTCCTGTGGCATTGATTGATATCAGTGATATTTCACTCCTTCCAAACCATCTGAGGCAGATAGGAATAAGGGAGGGCTGGCCACGTTCATCATAAATTCCCTTTTGGGAAGAATCACTAGGTATTTTAGGGAACTCTCCCTATTTCCAGTGTATATTATTAGATTTAGATCGAGGTTGGGATCTCTTTTTAATTAATTACTACAATAACGCCTTTGATGGTTCCATCCCTCCTTGTGATTGATACCTTAGAGAACATGATTAATCGGCTTAAGGGGTCTGTTCAGAACCAGGTGGAAATTATATAGGTGGCAGACTTTAATGCACATCAACGCTCATTTTCTATGGGAACAAACTACGGTCTTACTAAAAGTAGTGAAGAGTCATCTGTTAATTTCAGACACAAGCAGTTTGGTAATGCCCCTTGCACTTTTGCTATAAAGCATCATCTCAAAATATTGATTGAAGAAAGGGAGGAGGGTGGTCTTACACCAATCTTTTTAGGTAGAATTTGCCCCACCACGATCGATTATATCCTTAGTTCAGAGTTGGTAGGGGCGCTCTCGGGGGACTTCCAGGTTAACTTCACGGGCTTCAGTGATTGTGCCTTACGGTGCTGCAGTTTAAAAGGAGTGGGAATAAAGAAGCCCTGACTAGAACAGGATACAGTCCCATCTTGAATAAGAAAAATGGCGTGTCAATTAAATGGTCAAAGGTGGATACGGCCAACTTCTTGCCCTTCCTACTGCAGAACAAACAGCTGGATTTCTCTCTTTGTTTAGACATGGAAGCAGACCCGTGTGTGATCAAGGAGACCTTTGGGGATATTACAGAGGCTATTAGTACAGCGATTGCCAGAGCTTCTAACCCAAAGAAGTTGTACTCTGGTGGGTGGTTTAACTCTGTGTGCACTAAGGCCCTGCTAACCTTCACACCGCTTTACTCGTTGAGCCGAGGGATAGTGACCTGATAAAGAAGGCTGGGGTTGAATATCAGTCAGTGAGAGCAGAGAGGGTCAGAGACATTAGGAGAAGGCTTGGGAGGATCTCAGGATGACAAGCCAAAGGAAAGTTAGTGCAGCATTCTGGGGAGTGGTGAATTCTTCCTACTTTAAAGAACGGTCTGATTTCACCACTGAGGTGCCATGCAGGCTGTGCAGTGGGTGGAGCACTTCTCTAGCAGATACTCATGTCTGCAGCTGGGAGTAGAGAATGGGGGTGAGCTGCCTAATTTGCCACGTTTAGTTCTCTGGTGTTTGAACTTGAGGAGGTATTGACGGCCCTAAGGGGGCGTTGTAGAGGAAAGGCACCAGGTCCTGATCGGGGTCCTCATGAACCTATATCTGGACTGTCAGGAACTGTGGTGTCCTTTATTAAGAAATGCAGTTGTTATGGTGGGTTTACACCTCACATGGTTAGAGTCTGTTATTGTTCCAGTCTACAAATAGGAGATAGAACCCTCCTAAAGAACTACTGGCCCATATCCCTCCTTATTCCACAGCCAAAATAATGGGACACATCTTACTTCAGAGGCTGGAGGAGTGGGCTTACACTGATAATGTTCTTGTTGAAACTCAATATGGTTTTAAGAAGGGTATGGGGACAACTGATCAGTGCCTGAACTTGAGCTTGCTAATTTCCAAATATGCTGTGGTCAAGGAAGGCATGGTGTTCATGGCTTTCATGAACCTATTAGCAGCTTTCGACTGTGTCACCCATTCAAATCGCTAAGCACTTATGTCCAAGATGGGTATAGGGGAAGATATCATTATCTTCATAAGACAATTTCTTTCAGAGGCCAAAGCATCAGCGCACTATGGAAGGGATAGGGAGTGCATGGGCACATTCTATATTAAGTACAATGTGAGGGAGGGTGAGTCCTCGCCCCCTTTGGTTTTTCCTCGTATACTAATAAAATAGAGGCTGCATTCACTTCCAGGTCAAGAGATACCCCCTATGTGGGTCACCGCCCCCTTCTGATCCTACTCTACGGGGACGACACGGTCTTAATCACAAGGATAGGGTGAGCTCAACAGGGCCTAATCGAGTATTACATTATTTTTATGAAGGACCTCGATCTTCAGGTTAATGTCAATAAAACATTCATAATGAGGTGTGGGAAGTGCCTGAAGAAAACCCCACACTTTCACATTAATAACACTAGAATTGAAGAGACAGTGACCTTCTCCTACCCAGGATTCCATTTTGATTGCAAATCCACATGGAAGCCTCTGGTGGCAAATAGGGTGACAGTGATGGAAACGACCTTAATAGGACTGCATAGCTTTTGCAGAAAATTTGGCACCAAACCTGTGAAAGAGATTCTGACTGTTTATGCTTCCAAATCAGTGTCTATTGCTTCCTACGGGGCACGCATAGGGAGCATTGTGGACACAGGCAGGGTTCAGAGAGTAGAAAAGCTTAAGCTCCTTAATTTCCGACAGTGTAAACCAGCGCTGCTATTTCTGCAGCAGTTACAGTCTCCTTTGGTGTGTTACAAATGTTATCTGACAATTGGTGAAATCTAGGAAGAGTTTTACCCTGGATCCTTGGTGCCTAATTTTACAGTAACATACATTTTGAACGCTGGTGTTTTATGTTTTTATTTGTGATTTTTCCATTACGCACGTTTTTCTACTACATATTTAACTCTGACCTTGCACACTTCATTATGTATTCAATCCTGCTGTTTTTACCTATATTTATGGGTTTAATTTATTAGTGTGCTTTTATGCTGCAGAAATGCAGCGAATAAAGTTTGAACTGACTGAATGTAAACATTACAGTTACACCTTAAATTTATAATTTATGCACCACCTTCACATTATTATAACAAGCAGTCCTCCATACACAGTTCACTAACCACACAGCAACTATAATTGACCACTTTACCATGCACTGTGTTCTCTGAAATGATGGGATTTGAGATATAATAAGTGTTGCTACAAATACTATGATTTTAGATGGTAAAAGCGATGTAATATAAAAGAGTATTTGCAGTTCATGAGAGTGACGAGTTGTAGTTGTATTGTTAGGGAGCTGAAAACAGTGCGTGTGAAGGAGCACTAGGTAATAATGTGAAGCTGGTGAGGTGCATACATTATAAATTTAAGATATAACTGTAACTTTTAATTTTTTTATTTTTGTGTACTTTAAGTTTGATATGTATAGAAAGAATAGATAAAACTTTCCTAACTATGACTACGTTTTGTCCTTTGTTTTTTTCATTGAATAAAATATATTTATAGTCACTGAAAAAAACAGTTAAAAATTGGGTTATGGTTTTGGCTCAAACACACAAAAACAATGACATTCACTTATAAATGGTTACCAGCACACATAACCTGCAATTGCTCTTGGTAGCTGCCATAGTGTTCTCTTGATAGCTCTTTTCCTTGTTTCTGTGGCATTGGAAAATTGGTGTTTTGAGCATGGCAGTGCTCAGTGGAGGTTGGCTGCAGAGCCAGGCCTGCCACCAGACTTTGCGCCTAACCCAAGGCGGGCAGGCACCCTTCAGCCGTGAGCAGCAGCCGTTGACCTAAACCCCATGCCTGCAGCCAAGCATAGTATCTGGCCACACCCTGTGCTCAAATCCTTGCCATCAGCCAACCTGTTTTGCTCACATGCACAGTGGGTGTTCACTGAAACCCCCTACCAGAAGGCATGCACTGGGCATAGCATGGGCCCAGTTTGCTGCCATCAGCCAACTCACTTTGTTCACAGCCCTTAGTCATGCGCAACTGGAGTTTGGTGCATGACCTTGCCTGTGTCAGGCCTAGAGCCCAATCCATATCACCAGCCCTATGTTTTCCATGCTTCTGGTTACTACCTGTGCCCTAAGGTCAGACACTTGTTACGTCTCATGTTCCCTGTGGATTTTGTTTTATTTCAACCAAGCAGATGTCTTGATTTGAGAATTATTCGCAAAACTGCCTTTAAATGCTGAACCTAAAATGGGAACTTGCTGGATCCCAGTCACGTTTTGATTCGTAGATCGCATCCCACTTTCTAATTTTTTTCCTGGTGTGGTACTCGACTTTTCCACAACTCTAGAATCCTTCTGAAACTCTCCTAGGCTCAGACATCTCTGGCCCCCATGTGGCTGTGGAAAATTATTGTCTCAAATTGGAATCAATGTACAGTTTTCAAGATGGTAGAAAAAAATTCTGAACCCTTCTGCAGCCAAACACCTTTGTCAAAAAGTTTAAATTATGATCGACAAGACTCGTCAATCATTATTTGTGATATACAAAAAAATGTAATCTATAAAAGCACCATTGGCAACTTGTAACTCAAATGGATTTACACCAAACGAGAAAAGCACTCTTTCTGAATAAAGTTCTGCTTTCAGCCACTTTTTGTGTAGATCTGTTTAGCAGGTTGGGCTTTAGGGATGAGTATAAATTACACTGGGAGTTAAAATTTGGAAACATATCTTTTTTTCACTCCCAACCCCTTTACTTTTTTCTGACTGCTGTTTGCTACAGAAACATTGGCACGCTAGGGTATAGCTAACTATGCTAAGTGTTTCCCAAATTTGGTGCACGCCCCTTGTGGGGGTCAAATGATATAGGGGAATAAAATAAAATCCTTTTCAATGGAAAGTGTGACTGAACATAACTACACAGAGGCGATCAATAAGGTATGAAATGAGACTCAGATATCTGTGCAATACACTTATCCTTTATATCTTTTAGCACTAGTTCATTTGATTCTCTCAATTTCTCTCTAGACCTGTTTCAACTGGAGAACCTCTGTCAACAACTACCAGACTCTTCTTCTGTACCATGCAAAATCATATGTGAATAATTAATCTTTCCCTCACTGTTCCACTTCAACCATAAGCTTACGTTATTTATCTTGTCACTGTCCAGCATAAGTTTGTTCATAGCAAAGGATACCAGGTACACACAGTTTTAGTGTTTAGCACTTGTTCATTTGATTCTCCCAATTTCTCTCTAGACCTGTTTCAACTGGAGAACCTCTGTCAACAACTACCAGACCCTTCTTCTGTACCATGCAAAATCATATGTGAATAATTAATCTGTCCCTCGCTCTTCCACTTCAACCATAAGCTTACGTTCTTTATCTCGTCACTGTCAAGCATAAGTTTGTTAATAGCAAAGGATAACAGGTACACTCAGTTTTAGTGTTAATGTTGGTTTTTATGGATTTATATCCTAAAAAGCACCTTTTCCAGTTTTCTGATTGTTTTAACCACAGTTTAAGGCTGAGAATGTATTAATCAGGTTTGCTTCCTACTATGGGGCATGACTGTGATCTCAGACACATCAAAGAAAGCTAGAAACAAATTCTAAGACTGCCCCGTCTCATGAGAGAAAGAGTGAAGTCTAAGGTTGTTTCCAGAATCTACCTGAATCATTGCTTCTAGAGTTGAAGGCTTATATATATATATATCTAAGGAAGAGTCTTATATGAGGTAAAAGAGTTTCAGGATGAGAGAAGGAAGAGAAGACAATAACACACCTGCAGTCTTCCATCATAGGAGGCGCTTCTCAGCACTTCATACAGACAATGGGTGTGACTGGTTCTGAGGTTCTTAAAAAATGAGTAGCATAAGACCATTAATAAAAGAACTAGCCTAGAAACAAACATATACACTATACAGTTGGGTTGAGTAACTTGCCAGATCCCCCAGGGAAGTGCTCAGTGTTGAGCCAGTGCAGGCACCAGGAAATGCCTTGGGACCCCCAAAGAACAAGCACCTTAGACGCTGTCAGAACATCACAGTATGGACTCACAACTCAGAAACTTCACATATAAGGAAACAGGTGAAGAAATCAGTGGAGTCTCTGCAATGGGGAAAAGCAGGGGGAAATGCAAACCATGGAAGGAACCCAAAATAATGGGTGAGGGGCGTAAAGTAAGTGAAACTGAGCAAGAGCTCTTCAACAAATTGAAAGTTGTCAGGCTCCAGTTTGCTAGTTCTAAATCCGTTTACGGAAACCTAGAACTAGTGTGATTTTGCTACTACTTCTGCTGGCCCCAAATTGGAAGTGAGTGTTTCTGCACCTCTGTGTTTTTGTGCCCCAGTTGCCAGGAGATAGTCCTCCACAATCTCCAGTCGTTCCTGTGAACAGAATAGCCTTTTTGCACACATCTCTTTCTTTGTGTTCTCCTGACTGAAAACCTGACAGTGGGACTTAATTGTGTGGCACTGTTCACCAAATTATGAGTCAGGAGAAGGCCAACTGTATGACAGAATGTAAGGTAAAATGTAAAAAATATGGTTCAGTCTGTGACATTATTATTTGCTCTTATAATATCCCAACTCAAATAGGTGTATATACACAAAATGGCTCCCATTTTTCTGGAAAATGCAGAGGATTGTTATGAAAT
This sequence comes from Pleurodeles waltl, assembly GCF_031143425.1. Taxonomy (NCBI): domain Eukaryota; kingdom Metazoa; phylum Chordata; class Amphibia; order Caudata; family Salamandridae; genus Pleurodeles; species Pleurodeles waltl. The sequence goes on along the minus strand of NC_090436.1, from coordinate 657,170,233 downwards.
AAGGGTATATACATTTGAAGCAGATGATATTTAAAATGTTATTCACTCAAATCGAGGCACAGGATCGCATTTCACTATTACCATTTTGGCTACTTTCCAGAGTAAAATAGTGTGTGTGTGTGAAGCCTAGAGGGTGAGCAGAACACAATCTTGCATGTACATACCTCTCATACTAAAAGGTATGTTGTACTGTGTGAATGCCCACAAGGTTTTAACACCTGCCCTGTTGAGCTTATGGTTCTTCGTTCTATGTTTAAACCATGGGCTTCTACAACCATGTTGGAAATTGTACATTACTAGCTAACATGTGACTGTCCTATTAGATAGTACTTTAAGATTCCAAACATTAGATTTTGAGTTGCAGACCATTTAGAGTACTTCTGAATTCATTAAATAACTACTGCTTTAAGAACATTGTAGTGTAAACACGAACTGGCAGCAACCATGAAACATAACTTTATCAAGACACTAAAGCATTTTTTATAATGTATATATTTACGTATGTCACAATTCCAAAACATTGTGGGTGAGTGGAAAGTTGTACAGGAGTACAGGTGAATATGTTTCCTAGTGCAAGCAAAATACTAAAGTGTTTCCACATTTCATTAGTAACGAAAGTAATGATGGTATGTCGGGGATGTCAGATAGAGACTTCTAGTTGCAGATTCCTTACATTGGAATTTCTCCTAGGCGTCAAACTGGATCCGGAGATCTTTCTTTGAGCATTAGGGATGACCCTAACATAGACTGGGCACAGTAATTGTGCAAGGCCAGTGGTCTATATACTCCTCCAGATGCTGGCATGCTTTCTCCTTCTACTGTGGTTACGTTGGAGTGAGCCTCCTAGTCAGTGGTGGTCAGTGGAGCGGCTGAGGGCCTTGGCCTCAAACTGCCCACTGTAGAGGTCAGGACTAATCTCCAGATGGAGGTGCTTCAGCCAAGGGCTTCCACTTCGGAGCCTTTCCCCCCTTTGAATGAAGCTCTCACTGATGTCCTTCAGGGTACTTGGTCCAGACCCAGCACAGGGGCTTCAGCCTAGGGCTTCCGCTTCTGAGCATTTCCTCCCGTTTCAATGAAGCCCTCACTGATGTCCTTGAGGGTACTTGGTCGAGACCCAGCACAGGGGCAGGACAGTCGCTCGCCACCATTGGCCCATTCCGAACGACCCTAAATATCTGTCCCAACACCACACACCTGAGATCCTTGTTATCCAGGCATCCTCATCATCTGGCGCATTCCCATCCGCTCCACTGGATAGGCAATCAAGGAGGCTGGACCAACTTGGGAAGAAGTTGTTTTCTTCCTCCAGTCTGGCGTTGCGGTCAGTGAACACCGAATGCCTTTTGGGCTGTTATATCCACTCCTTGTGGAATACACTTGTCTTGCCGCAGATCCTGGAGGGGGCCTGGGCTATCATCTCCCAAGGTGTTGCTGATGGAAGAGATGTGGCAAAGTTCACTATTCAATGTGTGCTGGACAGATATCGATTGTGTCGAAAAGTGGCCTTGAGGCGCCACATCTGGTTGAAGACATCTGGTATTTCAGGGTACGTCCAAGAGACCCTTATGGAAATTCCCTTTAATCGCACCAACCTATTGGGAGACACAGCAGACTCAGTGCTTCAGAGATTCAAGGTGTCCCGGGCTATGGCTTGGTTCCTCCACCTTTCAGCTGCCCCTCGTCCCAAACTGTCCGCCTTTTGCCCCTTTCGTGGCCACAGAAGCGTCTCTCTGTTGTGCCCCTTTCCCAGCCGCTGTGCCACTCACACTACTCAGCCCCTGCGTGGCCGGGACGTGGAATTCCATGGGCCTGTGGGACAGGAAACCAGAAGTCTGTCCAGTCCACCCCCTCCTCAGCTGCAGCCTCCAAGCCTTCCTAGTCTGTTCCCCCATCTCAGACCAGTTGGCGGCAGAATTCTCCATCACCTGCCCTACTGGGAAATCAGCAGAACGGATAGGTGAGTTTTGCAGATCATCCGAAAGGGCTACTCCCTCCCTTTCGAGACTGCCCCTTTGGCCATGCCTCCATCTTACGGCCGCCTACAGGAGGATCGTCTGGCACTTCTCCACAAGGAAGTTGCGGCTCTCTTGGCCAAGGGAGCCATAGAGATGGTCACTGCGCCAGAAGTAGGTTGTGGTTGTTATTCCTGCTAATTTCTGGTGCCCAAAAAAGACACAGGCTTACGTCCTATCCTAGACATTTGAGCCCTCAATCTCTTCCTCAAGAAGGAGAAGTTCAAAATGCTCGCTCTGACTCAGGTCCTCTCTACATTTGACTCAGGAGACTGGATGATAGCATTGGACTTGCAGGACACTTATTTCTATATCGCCTTGCCTGCCCACAGATGCTACCTGCGATTCGTGGTAGGTCATGAGCACTTTCAATTTACTGTGCTCCCCTTCAGCCTAACCAACCCCTCTCGGATATTCATGAAAATGATGTCGCTGGTTGCAGCTCATCTGCACATGTTAGGGGCAGTCTTCCCCTATCTCGATAACTGGCTGTTGAAGGCGGACACGTCCCAGAAAGTCGTATCCCACCTTCAGAATACGGCAAACTTTCTGCTGGGGTTCATTATAAACATGCCAAAGTCACACCGATTCCCTCTCAGACGCTCCCTTTTATCAGAGCTGTTCTGAACACAGTGCAGTTTTGGGCCTATCCTCCTGAAAAGCGAGTCCAGGATATTCAGGCTATGATTCTGATGTTTCATCCTCTATCCAGGGTTTCGGTGAGACTGGCTGTGAGGCTGCTGGGCCTCATGGCATCCTGCATCCTGCATCCTGCTAGTGACACATGCCAGATGGCATATAGGGGCTCTGCAGTGGAACTTGAAGTTCCAGTGGGCGCAGCGTCAGGGAAATCTCTCCTACATAGTTCAGATCTCGGAGGGGACTGCAAAAGATCTGCAATGGTGGCTTTCAAATCAGGATTGGGTCCACGGCAGATCCTTCTCCCTTCCCCAATCAGATATTACAGTAGTGACAGACACGTCACTCCTCGGATGGGGCAGCAACATGGGAGAGGTGGAGATCAAAGGTGTTTGGTCTCCTGCGAAGTCTGGACTCCACATCAATCTTACGGAGCTCCGGGTGATCAGGCTTGCATTGAAAGCATTCATTCCCTCTCTCAAAGGGAAAGTGGTGCAGGTGTTCACGGACAATACTACTGACATGTGAATCTGCAACAAACAGGGTGGAATGGGGTCCTGGACCCTTTGTCAAGAGGCTCTGCATCTCTGGATGTGGCTGGCACATCAGGGCATTACCCTGGTGGACTCTCTGAACAACAGAGCAGACAACTCAGCCATCGATGCTTAGTCGAATACGAATGGCGTCTCCATCCAGAGGTGGCATAAGGTCTCTTTCAGCAATAGGGAGAGCCTTGGTTAGATCTGTTCGCTTCCGCAGAGAACACGCAATGTCAGCTGTTTTGCACGTTGGCGTTCTTTCGGCCAATACCACTTCTGTTCACAGTTCTGAAGAAGATCGAGAACAACCGGGCCCAAGTAATCCTTGTGGCTCTGGACTGGTCACGGAGAGCATAGCATCCAGAGCTACTGAGCATGGCCACAGATTCTCCAGTCAGTCTGCCTCTTCAGGAGGATCTTCTGTCGCAGCAATAGAAGTCAGGCCTTCACCCAAACCTATCCAATCTTCGCCTACATCCGTAGAGATTGAGCGGCGGTGTTTAACAGCTTTTGGCCTTCCACCCGAAGTCTGTGACGTTTTCTTGGCAGCCAGGCGCCCGTCTTCCAAAACAGTATATGCAGTATACATTTGTGGCATGGTGTTCCAAAAAGTCTGTTTATCCTCTTTCTGCAGCTCTCTCTGAGGTTCTTTTGTTCATCCTTTCCTTAGCCCAGCATGGCTCTGCTTTGGGCACCCTTGAAGGTTATTTATCAGCGCCTATGTACGACCCTGTCGTAATCAAGGCACGATGTCAACGACAGACGTGTAGTCGACCGACGCCACCTGAGGTCACGCATGGGTACTGCTCGAAGAAAAATGTCTTGATCCAGTCTGACGCCTGGGGGAAATTCTAGGGTAAGGAATCCGCAACTGTATGTCTACCAGATAAATCGTTACTGAAGGTAAGTAACTTTTTCCTTAATTCCATATGTCTAAAATATTACTACTTTATTGTGATCAGTCAGCTGGTGGAAGATGTCCTGTTAAGTTTGCCAAAGTATGTGAACTCATAAGCAACTTTCCTGATAATGTTTGATCAGTTTCACCACCATAATTTTTGTTAAAGTCTGCAGCCTATGCAGTAGCTGAGATACAGCAAATGCAGCACACCAGTAATCATGCAGTATTTGCTTCTGCCACGGAATCACCCAAATTGTAGTGGTTTTGACTAAGGTGATGTCCAAATGTTTGGCCCTTTATATGCAGCCACTGATAGTCTGTACAAGTAAAGGTCTGCTGTCCAGTTTGTTAACTGTGTTTACTGTTGATGCTCTACAACTGTAAGACACTGTAGGCCGCCGTTAGTTATACCACTTGCATCATTGGGTTTGATGATCTGTAAATGGGACAGTGCTATTGTATGTTCCCTTACTGGACTTCATTCACTAACTGAATAGGTTATCTACATTTTCAGTTCTTTTGTTTTATGATTCATGGTGTTTGTGAAAAATAAAGTGAACGCCGTTCTTTTGATGTGAGGGAATATTTTTTACGGAATTACTTTGTTCTCTAAAGCAGCAGCAACACAAAAAGCTAGTCATGTCTTTATCTGACTTTTGTACCAAATGATGTGCTAAACTGATATATTTTCTAATCGGAGTGCTGGAACTCTTCTAGAAGAATACAATTCTGGAAATGTTTCATACATCAGCAGCTGAGACAGAGGTCACAGTGGCAGCGCTTACACTGCAGGCTGTCTTGCAGCAGCTGCCACATTTGGCACAAACAATACTAGACGCCGGCCTGGTGGACACAATTAGTTCAGTGAGGAGGATGAGCTGCTTTTCACAGTAAGCCTACTTAGCAAAACTGAGCAGCTGATGTGTCGTCTGAAGCCATCATCAAGCAAGACTAGCAACACTGCCTTTGCTTATTATGTCTGGTGCATGGTGCCCTGGAAACAGATGGGTAAAAAACACTTGAAACACTTGACCTTCTAATCTGACACATTGCAGAAAAGGAGTCTAGAGATTTCAAGTGCATAAACCGGTCATTTTACCAATATGGGAACTTGTGGGAAACTGTATTTTTATTGTAATATGGAAGCTTCAAGGAAACAGCAAATAAAGATGCATATCACCAAACTTGGAGCCCGATGTAGTTTGGTGGAGAGGGTACTCCATTGCAACGGACGATCTGGGCTGACTGGGCCAACAGTATGTCAGCGACAGAGCTTACTCTGTCTCTGTTGCCGGCATGTTGCTCTGAGGGATGTAAGCTATCTGCCCAATTCAGAGTGGGTGGTCAGTTTTTTTTTGTTTTCTTTTCTGTCAAAACCTGGTGACAAGGAACAAAAAACATGAAGAGTGATCCACCACACCACTGAGATAAAAACTCACATTATGTTGAGGTTATTAGTTTTCCATTTTTCTAAAACAAACTCCCACTTTGGGAGTTTGTTTTTGAAAAAGGAAAAAGTTTGATGTATGGCTGTCATGTTTGATAGTGCCATCCATCAGCTTTTCTGGCATTGACAGGAACCACTGTGATGGTGGTCCTGCTAATGTATATAGATGTGTGAGGGACCGGCTGACATCTCTCAATTTGGCAGAGTAAAGGCAGGGTGGCAGATGTAAAGTCCTCTGCCCAGTGTCTGCCTTTATGTACGCCAACCCTTAAATCAGTGCCCTTAGTTCTTGCTGTCGCATGTAAGTGAAGTCTGTTGGTAGGTGCAGCTCAACATCGTAATATTTCACATGCAACATGTGTAGTATTGATTTGGTGGTTTGAGGTTAATCTTTCATTACATTTCCCTTAATGTTTATTGTAATCTGTAGGCATTCATTTTCTTTACAGTTCTTCCCCACTCTAAGAAATGTTTCATTGAGGCATCTTCCTGTAGGTAAATATCATGTAACCAGCAAGTCCAAATATACAGGCCACTTTGGGCTCTTTGGAAAGGCTTGTGTATCTGAGTATGATCCTGGTTCTTTTCATAGAGCATTTACTTAGTTTGAAACCGTGCTGGCTGGACCCAAGAATACACATGTGGGTTATGGAAGTGGGCCTCTGCCACCCTGCTACTGTGATAACCTTTTGGGAAGCAAACATGTTACTGCCTGTCTCTGAAGGATACATAACTTGTATCCTTTACTTGCCTTTCGAAATTTTACCCATGGTCAAGGGAACATGGATACCAAAAGCTTGCTAAAGACCACACAGTATGCCTACTCTGCAGCCTGCACTGTGCTTTTCGAGAATTTGCAATACTTCCCTCCTAACAGCAAGCATCATCTCTCCACTAAAGAGCTCATGGTGATGGATTACTTTTACACTGTTTGGAGTTGGATTGGCATATGACTTTTCCGACACAGTAATGAAGGCTCGTTTTCAACATAGGGGGCCACAGCTAATGTTTGGCTTCACCTTCTACTCTGTGGTCCCCATTGTGCCATTACTCATCCATAAGCTTTAACCTTCAACCACTTTAGGCATAGGAGATGAGTCTCAGAGTAGATTTTCATTAGTGCATCTGGTCCTCATAAAGGTGACAAAAAGAACTTGCTAATTTTACATTGGGTATCTTCACACTGTGGAATATATTTCATATACAGATGGCCTTTGCAATCACAGTCTTTTTAAAAATTAGTAGGGTAGCATAACCGGATTATTATCACTGAATATGATTTGGTCTACTGAACAACGTTTTAGCCTCTTTTCCTGTTCATTATATTGGACAGAAGACACATCTATCAGCACTTAGCTTCTGAGCTGGTGGCTCTATTACTAAGGGAAATGAGAAGGGTGTATTTTGTTCCTGCATGTATTAAATGAACTATATAGTAAATGTTAGACTAGTACCTCAGCTTCTTAATGACCATAAAGCACCCACACTCCATTCCCAAAAGACTCATGGAGACCAAAGTGTACCTCAGTGATCCTTAGATAACCCATATCCATTTTGTCAGAATTATTTTCTGTGTTCACCAGATACATTCTGATCAGGGCTCTCTTTGAAACTGCAACATCAACTGGGTGGACTAAAATACATATAAGGGAAGTTAATTGCTGGTCATTCAGACCAGCAGCCCTCCCAGCCAGTTGCTTCAGCAAGCCCTTGTGTCACTTCTTCAGTTATTGAGCTACCAAACACAGAGACTTAGCTTCTTCCAATACTCAGTGAGTTTGCGGCACAAAGTAATAAGCAATAGTGCTCTGGAGACATTACCTTCTCTCTGGAGCATTTTGAAAAAACATTTCTGAATCCCCCAGAATTTGTTTCTGTGCCAGTGGCAGGGAACTCCTTATCTGGGATTTATTTTGCTCAGTTGCCAGCAGGCTGCATATTTAGCTGGTGGGCCAGTTGATGTGCACTCACCTCACCTTAGATAAAGTTTATATTTCTATTTGCTTTAGTCTGATATTTACCTAAATGACTGATCAAATAATTGCTCAAGTTTAATTTGATTAGCATCTTCAAGAAAGTTTATTGCTCTTTGGTTTTAGAGGTTCTGCTTCTAAGGTAATTGTTCAAGCTTTTAGTTTTGTCTATTAATTTATGCTAGCTGTAACACACCAGTCCATCAGGCAGGCCTATACATGGTCCAATGCTTTAAATATGTTACCTGGTTCTAAATTAACCTAAGCAAAGCTTCTGATTTGTTACTGAAATAACTTCACAAAAAAGGAAGACCTAAAAAAACTTTTCTGTAAATATTACCTCATCTCGATACAATACCTAACCCTTCAATTTTAACTCAAGCAAAATCAAGAAGTGATTGGTGAAACAAAGAGATAAGATCTCCTAAGAGACCATCCTATTTCTCAAACTCTGAGATCAGAAAATAGTCTATTCTAGAGTAAAGCTTAGCCTAATGAAAGTATAAGGAACATACCTTCGCCCTGCATCAAGTCTTTGCAAAATTACTACCAGCGTTCAATCATATATGGCCCCCTGAACCACAGATCTCAGCATAAATTCATACTCTATAGTGTATGATGTTTGTATCCTTGCTGGAAGTCTACAGAAGGTAAATGTCTCCGGTAATAATATAAACACCCATGAGCACTACAAACTCATCCATCATGTCAAATAGTGTTTTTTAGGATCGCTTGTTATGGGTGTTTCCACTTTGGTATTCTTTGCACTTGTCTCAGCTACATACAAGAATATTGTTGTTAGAATATTATCTGGCATAACACGAAAATAATAGAAGGTTCAGGACATGATATTTATTTCAGGTTATATTTCTGTTTATATTAAAATTACAAATGTCCTTCTTCTCACTCTCATTTTTCTTTATAGAAGCCTCTTGCTGTTTGTGTTGAACCATCTCACTTCTGAATTATTTGAAGTTGTAACCTGAGATTTTTGCCCCAGTTCCGCCAAGCCCTTATAGCTCCTCCCCCAAACCCACCTAGGGCTTCTACCTGCGTCTTTTGCATGACAGCTTTGAGACCATTTGATGGCAGCGTGACCCACCTTTCTAAAGATTTCAGCTTTATTTGGAAGATGTTCTAATAATGTACCTGAAAGATGGTCTGTTACTACTGTTAATAGACTTAAAGTGGAAGTAATCTTGCCCATTCATCTCTGGAAGTAGCATTGGATCCCCATACCCCAAATGGAGTTATTTTTTATTAACTCTTCAATTTCACCTCTTCTGTTAACTCTGTTCTTAACCCTCTAGAATGGAAAGAACCACACAACCCAAGGAGCAGTATGGAACAGATTTGTTTAAACTAATTGTTGATAATAATGGTGAGCTCCTGATCAATAACAGATCAACAGGGAATCATGGGGTAAACCAATTTTTGGACCCAACCACTCTGCAGGTCCCGCTTAGGTTAATCTTGCAAAGAGTGTTGTTTTGGCAAAAGATCAACATTGGGAATTTAATCGCCAGTCATTCTTTTTTTGTTTAAATCTTTTACCTGTAAACATGAAACGCAGAGAGTTTTGCAGACGTAGTTCTGATAGAGTTTTTAATGTCAACACCCCCCCCCCCACTCTAGTCACCCCAATAAGCATGTCCCATAGCCAACCTCATAAATCGCCAGTCATTCTTGTAGCTTTCTGCCTCCTCCTACTGTCACAGTCAAATGTATCAATTGTGTTCCAGGATCGGTGTCTGAAAGAACCAGCAATGGCTAGATAGTAGCGGTGCCTTTTTCCCTGCACAAACATGACATGTAGAACAGAGATATCGGCACAGAAAGCTTCCTAGCATAGAGTCCTGAAGTAGTGCATGCCCCCCCCCCCCGTCCCACCACGTATTAGAAGCCTCACCGCCAATACTAGTTTGGCTGGTGCCCGGGAGGCGCCTGCAGGTGTTTGAGAGACTGCTGGCTTTTGTTGCTGTGACTGCCAATTAGATCCAGGACAGCTTACATCTGGGGCTAGTGACTGCTCTCATTGAGACACCAGTACCTATACCTAAGGCACTGCCAACCAAGAAAACATTACAATCTAAGGAAAGCTCTGAGAACAGGAACGGCGAAGAGATGGGTCGTTGTCTATAAAGCAGAGGAGGGGGGGGGGCAGGGCCATAGCAGCACAGTGGCAGAAAGGCAGATCCATAACGAGCGTTAGTTCTGCTGGGTCATTGAGAGGGAGGTAACTGCTGTGAGAATTCTGCAATGCAGGGGGCAGAAAATGGCGTAGAAGAATAATGAGGTGATGTTTGTCATTGCTGTGGTACACTTGTTCTTGCCGAACCTAACTGCAACGTGCTACCTGCGCCACTAGGTGCCATAGTGTGAGATTCTGAGTGCTCCGATTTTTTTTTAAACCCTCAAATAAAGCACTTGCTGAAATTTCCCAGACATGCAACATATTTTCTCCTCTCCTGGTTCGATCATTGGAAACTTTGATTGGCCCCATTATGATTGCCTTTCACAGAAGATGCAGACATTACTTTTTGTTGTTGAATGTAATCATGCTATATCAGTGTCTTCATTTTGGTGCAGAACTTTTGTTTGTTATTCTTTTAATTGATGTCGCACCATGCGAATTTACTCTAGGTTCACGTTTTAGAAGCATATAACTATAAATAGGATGGAGCCGAGTCTCCTTGGCAAATTATTAACTACAAAAACACCGAAAGTTTTATTGAGAGGGGTTTTTGTATTATCAAGCGGCAAAGCAAGTCATATGCAAGTGCATGAATGATGTAAACATTTTCCATTGGGAAGAATTTTTCAGTGCAGTTAAAAATAAGGTTCACATATATAATATTCATAACTTCAAGTGATCAAAAACTGATGGGATTTTGGTAAAATCAATTCCTACCTGATGTTAATCATTTTAACTGCACCAGTGAATAAGCTCGCCTGTATAAATCCCTCTCAGAAGTTATTGTTTATATGTCTCCTGGGTTTTTGTGTAGAGGTTTACGTATATCCCGTCAGTTGAGTGTGTGCATATCATGGCTAGTAGTGCGTGATCCCTCTTCCTTTTATTTTATTTTATTTTCTACTGATTTTATGTTATTTATGAGAATTACCGCAATACTAGTGGATTTTTTCATTTTGCAGTTTCATGTACAAAAATCCTGAATAAGATGACCTTTAAAAAAAATGGCTGGTTCTAACACAGAGATGTCTGTCTTGTTATCCTAGCATATACAACTGCGATTAAGTACTGCAAATCTTTTAGACTTTTGTAATGTGTAGTCTCAAGCTGTTTATTCTTCTGACATTCGATTGGTCTTGTGTGAGCTAACATTTAAATCATGATGTCGTTAGAATGCACTGTTCTCGTGTCTGTCAGGTAAAAAGGTACAAAGTTAATGCCTACTAACCATTATTTATTACTAGCTGAAGTGCAACAGGAAACTTGACTCTTTGGTTGGCATGAATTATTGTACCTGTTGCTGATTTCCATACTGCCATACTGGCCACCCTATATGCGCAGCCTCTCAAGGGTACCTTTATCACCCCTTCGGTGAATACAGTGTTTATGGTGTTTCATAAACCTCCTTGTGCAGTGCTTCATCAGCGTCCACACTAAGAGGGTTCCAATATATGCAAATATTGGCAGAGGCTTCAAAATCTGTTCTTAATTCAGTATTGATCTCCTCTATATCACTTTATACAGGGAGTGCAGAATTATTAGGCAAGTTGTATTTTTGAGGATTAATTTTATTATTGAACAACAACCATGTTCTCAATGAACCCAAAAAACTCATTAATATCAAAGCTGAATATATTTGGAAGTAGTTTTTAGTTTGTTTTTAGTTTTAGCTATGTTAGGGGGATATCTGTGTGTGCAGGTGACTATTACTGTGCATAATTATTAGGCAACTTAACAAAAAAATATATATACCCATTTCAATTATTTATTATTACCAGTGAAACCAATATAACATCTCAACATTCACAAATATACATTTCTGACATTCAAAAACAAAACAAAAACAAATCAGTGACCAATATAGCCACCTTTCTTTGCAAGGACACTCAAAAGCCTGCCATCCTCGGATTCTGTCAGTGTTTTGATCTGTTCACCATCAACATTGCGTGCAGCAGCAACCACAGCCTCCCAGACACTGTTCAGAGAGGTGTACTGTTTTCCCTCCTTGTAAATCTCACATTTGATGATGGACCACAGGTTCTCAATGGGGTTCAGATCAGGTGAACAAGGAGGCCATGTCATTAGATTTCCTTCTTTTATACCCTTTCTTGCCAGCCACGCTGTGGAGTACTTGGACGCGTGTGATGGAGCATTGTCCTGCATGAAAATCATGTTTTTCTTGAAGGATGCAGACTTCTTCCTGTACCACTGCTTGAAGAAAGTGTCTTCCAGGAACTGGCAGTAGGACTGGGAGTTGAGCTTGACTCCATCCTCAACCCGAAAAGGCCGCACAAGCTCATCTTTGATGATACCAGCCCAAACCAGTACTCCACCTCCACCTTGCTGGCGTCTGAGTCGGACTGGAGCTCTCTGCCCTTTACCAATCCAGCCACGGGCCCATCCATCTGGCCCATCAAGACTCACTCTCATTTCATCAGTCCATAAAACCTTAGAAAAATCAGTCTTGAGATATTTCTTGGCCCAGTCTTGACGTTTCAGCTTGTGTGTCTTGTTCAGTGGTGATCGTCTTTCAGCCTTTCTTACCTTGGCCATGTCTCTGAGTATTGCACACCTTGTGCTTTTGGGCACTCCAGTGATGTTGCAGCTCTGAAATATGGCCAAACTGGTGGCAAGTGGCATCGTGGCAGCTGCACGCTTGACTTTTCTCAGTTCATGGGCAGTTATTTTGCGCCTTGGTTTTTCCACACGCTTCTTGCGACCCTGTTGACTATTTTGAATGAAACGCTTGATTGTTCGATGATCACGCTTCAGAAGCTTTGCAATTTTAAGAGTGCTGCATCCCTCTGCAAGATATCTCACTATTTTTGACTTTTCTGAGCCTGTCAAGTCCTTCTTTTGACCCATTTTGCCAAAGGAAAGGAAGTTGCCTAATAATTATGCACACCTGATATAGGGTGTTGATGTCATTAGACCACACCCCTTCTCATTACAGAGATGCACATCACCTAATATGCTTAATTGGTAGTAGGCTTTCGAGCCTATACAGCTTGGAGTAAGACAACATGCATAAAGAGGATGATGTGGTCAAAATACTCATTTGCCTAATAATTCTGCACTCCCTGTATACTACCGTAGACTGCTCACCCCAATCATAAAATTACTATGTGTAGCCCTAGGATCTAGCTATACAATGTGGATGCACTTCGTGTTTTTGATGATTTTTTTATTTATTTGGGAGCACTCATATCTGGCTGCGGTCAAAAACTTTTTTTTTGTAAAAGACTGGAAACAGATGCTCTTAGCAATAAATTTAAAATATATTACACATATATACGCATTTTCACATTCTACATTTTCAGGTATTCGCTTAGTATTACATCTACAAGGCACGGTCAATAAGGATAAAAACATGAACTAGTTTCTGTGTAAGCTCTTCAGTTATGAGACACACACACATGCCCGCCAACCATCCCACACCCATCATATGCAAATACAAAGAGTGTAGTATGCCAATTGCCATTGAAGAGTGCGAGGAGGGACCATAATTCACAGGAAGCGACGTCTTAACTGGATCGTGATGTCTCTCTTGCAACAATGGTAATAAATAGTATATTAGTCAATATTGATCTGAATTTACAGTTTATGCCATGCTGCATTGATATTTGTAGTAGTTTTAAATAGATGGAGATCAAATCAAACTGGATACGTCTCCTGGCGTTTAGTATGTGCAGCCTTTGAAATAATAGGCAGTGTTCCATCACATTATTTGTGCTATACTGTGGTAATAACAAGATTTGAGCTTTTGCACTTATCAGACTAAATGTACAAAATCACATTTGAGTTAGTACAGTTATTAGGCCACATTTGTATCACTGACAAAGCACAGAAATTCACCAGTTATAGTTAGCAATGCTAACTATAACTCGAGTCCCCCTCCGTGCACGGCTTATGACCTCACATATTACCTCTCTTATGAAACGTTTTATGACATTTATGGTATTACTGATGACATCTCAAATGACATCATCCAGTGAATGTGTTAGTTTGTTTTATAGTTTACATAGTGGCAGGCAACTACCATATTACTTTTCTGCTGAACTTTGTACAGCCTGTGTCCAGCTAATGGGTAAACATGTTTACAAAAAGAATGTGCATCTACTGCATCAAAGGTGTGTAGAGGCATTGAAGACATTTTGTATTCAGGAGTAACTCTGTGTGCAGGTGACAGGTCATGACTTGTGTCCAGCATTGTCCAAACAAGTTTTTTAGTTCTGCTTAAAGAAACGTTTCCAACAGGGGAAATATTCTACATAGTAGATACTAAGTATTGGAAGCAGCCTTGAGCATACAAACTGAATTGTCTCAGCATGAAAATTTGTACATAACATAGAAGCCTGTAAGAAGCAGATACTAACCTACATACATATGTTTGTTTAGCTGCAGAAGATGGGCTATCTGTAAAGGTTTCAGTGCAGTATGATGGCTTATTAAGGCTGCAGGTAGTATGACTTTTAGCACCTTCAGACCTTGGTTATTTTAAGTGAATAGTGTCTTATTTACAAGATTTGTAAACTGGTCTTAGTAGATACTTTTAAGTACTCTGTGGTGTATTTTTTCACTGTCTGCAAACAGTGTTGTACAGAGTAAACTCTCTCCATACAATAAACACTGTTTACAGTACCTACTTTTCTACTCATATCAACTTCATTTCTTAATGTAGGTTCAGTGATTGTGAGAGGTTTCATACAAATAAGGCTGTTCATCGTACGGCGTTCATTTTGGAACAAACTTTGAGTATCTTGAGGCACTCAACTTTCTCTGAACAGTTATATACAAATGAACACTGTGTGCAATAAGGGGTTGCTATCTATATGTGGTTGATTGTTGATGTGAACTACACTACCCGTGAAATGTGTGGTATAGAGTCTGTGTTGCGTATAGTGCGTGCTTACTACATCTAAGGGAGTTGTATTTGTAATAGCATTATTGATGCTTTAAATTATTCTGAGCTATTCTGTACTTACTTTCATATCTGTAATGGCATAATAGCTCATAGAATGATGTGTACAAAGAAGCGTGGATGATGTAATCGGTGATGTCATTTGAGATGTCATCAGTGATGCTATAGAACATTTCATGAGTAATGTAATATGTGAGGTCATATACTGTGCATGGTGGGGGATACAAGTATAGTTTGCTCTGATAAATTTCTGTGTGTTTTTTAGTTCAAAATGTTAGTTATCACTGACATATTCACCTACCTATAATGTTACTTTATCCTGTTTTTTTCAGAGAATTTGTAAGTTTTTTTTTTTAGACAAAACCAGATTTTGTTTAACCTTTCATCGTGCACGCATGGGTGTGTCAAGGGCCTCGCTTGCCGCCAGGCCCTGTGGCCAAACCCCCAGCAAGCTGCCAACCTCACGCTGCACACAGCCTTTGGCATGCACAGCGTAGGATTGGCCTTTGGGCCTATGAATCCCAACTCTTGGGACCAAAGCATATATTTTAAGGGGAGAGGCCATGCATCCCTGTCTCACTCTCTTGATTGGCCCCAGGGATTAATTCCCCTGGGGCCAGTTCCAAAGAACTCCCCTCCCCAAACCTACTAGGGCCCTAGGGATCCCATCCCCTGGGACTAAAATCCAAGGGGAGGGGCACACATCCACTTTTCTGAGCCTTATTAGGCTGGGGATACCCCACCCCTAGTGGTGAACCCAATTAAATAGGGGGGAGGGGCCTTGTGATCTCCCCTTCCCTGAGCCTTCATAGTTCCCAAGAACCCATACTGCTGGACCGTTTTTTGTTTAAAAGGGGAGGAGGGGCTGCATGGTCCTCTCCCTGAGCTTTCTCGGTCCTGGGGACCCCATCCCCAGGGTGAAAGGTGGGTGCCCACCTAGGCACGCATTGAGCACATGTTGGGGCCCACAAGGGGAGCACCAGGGCTTCTGCAGCCCAAGCAGACAACCACATGGTGCAGGAATCAGCATTGTTCCCTCTCGAAAGCAGCTATTTATGCTTGTTCCCTCCGGGTGGAAGCAATATATGTTCTGTTTCCCTCCCCGCAGGAGTGCGGTAGGGCAACAGAACACAAGCCTGCTCCCAGCCGGCAGGAGCATCATGAAATATCCCACTGACTGTGAGCAGGTTGGTGTGCTTGCTCCTGTATAGCGTGTGATTTTAAAATGCTCCCACCAGACAGAAGCAAATACATATTTCCCTGCCTGTGCTGGTGTGAACAAGGAAAGTACTGTGTCCCGGGACAAGGCTCTCTGGGACACAGTCACTGAGCCAGACCCAGGGAATGGGGTACCTGGGGCCTATAAAGGCTCAGGGAGGGGGACCTCACAGGAGGTGGACCTCGTGATCCCCTCCCCTTCTTTTTTCCCCTTAGTCCGTTTTTTATGTTGACGTTTAGGGTATTATGTAAAATGGAGAGGGAAATGGGGCTGAGAATGTCTCTGTGAACAAGGGAGCCATGTCTCCTGAAACGCGTTAGAGAGAGTTCTTCTTTTTTGCTGTTTTTGTTTGTTCTGCCTTATTAAATTAATTTTTTCGATTGTGATACTAGTGGCTGTAACATTGTCTTCTTTTTGAAGAAGTAATTTGTTGAACATATATATATATATATATATATATATATATATATATATATATATTTATTTAGTGACTACATATTTATGCATGCACAATGCAAAGCTAGAAATAAGAATTAAAACTGCATCACCATGGGCCGTGAATCCAACATCATCCCTTGTCTGCCAACTTCATTGGAACCCTGACAACCGCGACAAGAAAGAACTACTCTGATGGGATTACTTTTTGGGCAATGCATCCATTCCTGGAGGTGAGTTCCTTCTCCTTCCAGTTGTCAAGCTTCACAATCTTATATACTTTAAACAAACTTAAGAGGAAGGTTCTAGAACCCCCGCTCCCTTTGAGTAAGTTGTGAAATTCAAGTGCTGGCCGAACCAGGTCAGTGTTGGAAAAACACAGGGACTGGCCAGATGTCATGGTGTATTTCCAAGACCGAGCTGTACCCTGCTCTACCATAAACATTCTGAGCCTGATACATCCTTATCTACATTTCTACCCCATGTTATGTTCCTTTTCCTAGTGAAAAAAGCCAAAACACGTTATCAAGCTGTGCGCGGAAAAATACCTGCGCCACCATTGTGACAACATTTGAATCTAAGCTTAGCACAAAATGGAGTCAGTGGTCAAGATGGAACTGGTGGTTAAATAAAGATAGCATTACACTCCACCCTTTGACCAGTGACTCTCATAACATACTGGTCTAAAATCAACTCTTTTCGGTTTAAACATTTTGAGCAAATTAGGTATGCATTGTACACAGCAACATAGCATTATTATAATACAAATCACTACAAGTATCCCGCCTAAAATATTGCATAATTGCCCAAAATCGGGAAACCAATTGAATAACCAGTTCCACCACCCTTTGTCCACACCTTGTTTTACTCCTTTCATCAATTCATGTAAAGTGTCAGAACGGTACTGAATGGATTTAGAGTGGTCTGATAGATTAAAACAGCATAGGCCTTCAAATTCTGAGCAACCATGATCATGCTTTAACAGTAAATAATCAATAGCGGCCCTGTTCTGCAATGCAGCTTTTCAAGTACCTCGTATATCTACAAATAACTCAGCTAAAGCAATGGAAGTGTGGTTGATGTTCTTTACCATTAAACATGCTAACTTGTTAATATCCCGGGTATTTTAAACACAAGCCTCGAAAAATCTACTCGACCACGTGCTATGGCAAGTAATTTTTTTATTAGGATGAGCTGTTTTTAGGATCTATTCGCCCCTTCTGACGAGTTGACAAAGAACAGATGTTCTGTTCAGTCAGAAAGTGAAAACATGCCTTTAAATCATGTTCGAGTAATATTTGCTCTGTGTTCTGTGACAGAGATCAAAAGTCACTTTGTCTTTTTCCAGTCTGACTGCAGAGTTCCAGGATTGTCTAAGGTGATCTGTCTGTCCTGCTGTAAAAACTGTGAAATGAAAGGCTGGGTTTTTCCTAATACACAACATTTAAATAATTAAGTCAACTGTACAAACATTTCAAAATATATGTCAGTAGCTATGAAAGACCATTTTTTGTTCTTCACTGTGATGAAAAAAATATTTTAATAGGATAAAAACAAATAAGAACACTTTACTTGGTGATGTGCAAATGATAAATATGTTTCTTGAAACCCGGTTTTCACAGTTTATTAATACACTACACAGTTTTATCAGTAAAGCTGCAAGTTGGTGGGAAGGTTTGTGGTCATTTCTTGGAAATTCACTGCCTGTAAATGGCAGTGTGCTACCACATCATGCTTTAGTAAAATATTTATTGAAAGTGAGTGTTTAAACATAAACTGGGAAGTACTTCTACCCTGAAGCCAATGCTATTAGTACCTAAGGCAAGTCACGGATCATGTATACCCTATGTGTAGGGTAGATTCTTATTATACATGGAGCAAAAGTTCAGGGCCAGATGTACAATGTTCTGGTGCAGGGCAGTGCTGCAAGCCTTCTTGTGGCGCTGCGTCAGAACAAAAGGACAGGAATGCGCTGTATCTACAAGATACAGTGCATTCCTGTCCTTTTTCCCCGTGCTGGTGCACAAATTTCTGCTGTGCGCCAACGCAGGCACCCTTGCCCCATGGTGCAAGGCTGCCTGCTCTACAGAGATGATTGTTTTTGTAGGAGGGGGCACCTTCTAGCACAAAAACAATCCCAAGAGGAGTTTTCCTCTTTCTATGTGTGCTGCAAAAAAACACCCATGGAAACGCCTCTAAGACACAAAGTAAGGCAATGCAGCTTATAAATCTGGGACTTAGTCTATTTAACCAAACAAAAGTGTTTTTTGTACAGCAGAAATGCTGAATTCACATATTTGAAGGTGCACTCATATGTGAGAATGAAGGAAAAGGGGACTCCGTGAAATAAAATATTTGCCTAGGACCACACAATTTGAGACCCGTTTACGGGTCAACTACATTATAGTTAGGTCGAGTAGATTAATCAAGTTACTTGACCTGCAGGTCTAGTAACAATTTTATGATTTTTCGAGGCCTGAAACAGCTAATCCTGGAACTCCTACAATAGAAAGACTTAAGCTCATATATTCTGATTTAGATAATAATTAAATTTCAGAATCACAAACCTCGCTTAATTTAACTGTTTCCCTTGGATAGTGAGTATGTACAGGATGAAATGGAAACATCATGAGCCCTAATCACGTAAATGTACACCGTCCACCAGTTATATTAGCAGGGATGAATGTAAAGGTGGTATTTCCACAAGAGAATAACCATCCCACAGGTAGTTTGAAATGCTTGATGTGACCAGTAGCAGTCACAAGATGACAAGACATGTCATTATCCATTTGTTTGCAATGTTTATCGGTTCAGTAGTAACATAGAGTTTGTTGTTTCCACTGGATCTCTTGAGGGGACCCCATTGTTGCCTCTAGGTGCAGTTGAGCAAATTTTCCGATTTTGTGAGAATTGCAAGTCATATAACAGCAAACATCATCAGTGGTAATATTGTAAGTAATCACTTGGGTTAAGTTATCCCACTTTTCATCCATTACTTCTTGGCAAGATCTACAGTACTCATAAGGACTAAATTAGGACAATACATCACTTTTTTGTACGTCTCCATCTTTGTTAATGACATTGAAAATTTCAAGTAAAACTCCTGCAGGCATCAGAATGGCCACCAGACAGGTAGATATAACATCCACCGTACTTTGCGTGGGAGCCATACAGAAGTTTGACTTGTTGAGTACAACTCGTGCCAGTTGTGTCCAAACATTTACAGTCAAGTGCAGTAAAGGTGTCCATCGGTGTGGTCGATCAGTCATTCCGGAGCTGGGGGCTTTCAGTCCCTCCCAACCCTACACGCACACGCCTGACGGGAGACTACGTAGTGTGATCTGTAAAGGAAACAGGTATGATAATTCCCGTAAATAACATTTATCAGCTGGTATATGTTCCCACCTCTCCTTTCCGGGTTTCATGAGTAATAAAATATTATCTTTGCCCTTGGCTAGGATTTCTGCTGGTTCTGGAGGATGATTTGGGGGTTCTACCCACACCTTAGCACCAGGGTTTTTGTCAGTTGAGCCTAAACCTCCCTCCCCACGCACGTAAGAAGGGCTGGGGCAGTCTCCTTTTTCACTATTCCTCCATACACTGGGATAAGCACAATCTGCGCAATTCTGTCTCCAGATTGTATTATCAAGTTAGTGTCTCCACTATTCAGGAGAATAGTTTTGATTTCTCCTTGGTAGTCTACATCGATCACTCCCCTTGAGACCTGAATAACTTTGAGCGCCAACCCAGATCTAGGAGGTGTCAATCTGAAATACTCCAGAGTACTCTGTATTCCAGCATCTGTTTCACAGAGTGCATGGCTCTTGGTTTCAATGTGTAAGCTTATAAGCATGTAGATCAAGACCTGCAAATTCTGGTGTGCCTCGGTAAGGAGCTTAGGCTCCTGGTTTTACTTCCCAATACATGATGGTGTTGGTCGCTACATGAGGTTGTATCTGTAATGCTTGGGTTAACATCTGTATTAGCAGAGTCTCTGCATTTGTCAGTGGTCTGTTGTTCAAAATCTGGAGGGCTTCATTTAAATGCTCTCTCCAGTTTTTCAAAGTTCCATCTGATAATTTTCATTAATTGGGCTTTCATAAAGCTGTTCATTCTCTCAGTCAGTCCTGCAGCTTGTGGATGATATGGAATGTGATAAATCCACTCAATATTGTGTTGTAAACAATCATTTTGTACCAATTTTCCTTTAAAATGTGTCCTGTTGTCATTCTGGTCTTGGAGTGGGACTCCTTAATATAACATTAATATGGCCAGAGTCTTTATGGTGTTGTATTGGGTGGCACATTTGCAAGGGACAGCAGTTAGGTAACCAGAATAAGAGTCAACTATTGTGCAAGCCTATTGACATCTGCGACTAATCAGTAGTGGTCCAATGTAGTCAATTTGCCATATCTGTCCCGGCAATTTCCCTCTCCCCAACTGACCTCTGTTGTGTATGTTGACAAATAGGACATTGCATGATCACGATTTTTATCAAGTATAGGGGAATGTGCATCCCTCTAATCTCTGCCCAGCTGTAAGTAGCTTTCTTTCCCAGATGGCCATATTTTTATGGGGTGTGCCCACTTAGCCATCCCCACCAAGTCAGAATCTGGTGTCGCCACCTCTGCCTCTGAGATTTTGGCTTTGTTGTCTGCAAGGGAATAGAACCAACATTCTAGGGAATCGGTGGGACTAATTGGCTGCCACTGCATCAACCAGGCAGCCATCTTAGGATTCGGACTCAGTTATGAGTCCTAAAAAAAAGCACAAAAGAAATATTTAGCAGACAGTATATGAATGCCATGACCCCCTAGGCCTGGGGCCAAAATGTTTTTTTTAAAAGTTTGCAACTAATTTGAATCCTTGGCAAATATGAAAAAAACTGCTGGCTCAGCACTTTTTTCAAACCCCTTCCCCTCCCAACCCTGTGTTGGCCAGGGCCCAGAAGTGGACAAAGGCATTTATTTTGTGGAGGGGGCGCGAGGCCCCCCTCCCAGAGCCTGTGGTGCCACGGGGCCCAAGAAGCCTCAGGGAGAGGGGAAGCGTGCCCCCTCCTCTGTTTAATTGCATTTGGCCCCAGGGACTGGGGTCGTCAGGCGTTTTAGGGCTTGGGGAGAGAGACCACACAGCCCCCCCCCTTTTAATTGGAATTTGGCCCCAGGGCCAATTAGGGCTAAGGGAAGGGACTTCATGCATACATTAATATGTATGTATGTTTTTGAATCAGGTGGGTGGGGTCCCCAGGGTCTGAAGTCCAACTCTGCACCGCGCAACGCCAAAGGCTGTGCACAGCATGGGGCTGGCAGCCTGCTGGGGGAATGGCTACAGGACCTGGTGGCAGGCCAAGCCCTGTGGCCAATACTCCACTGCCCACGGCCAAATGCCGTGGGCAGCATGGAGTGGGCTGCCTGCAGGGAGTTGGACGCAGGGCGTGGCTGCAAATTAGGTTCTATGGCAACCCCCATGCCACCCACAACCAAAGGTCATGCTCATCGTGGGGTTGCCTGCCTGCAGGAAGTTGAACGCAGGGGCCTGGCTGCAGGCCGAAAGCCCCCCTCCTTGAGCTATTTAATGGCCCCGGCGTCCCATCCCCATGAGTAATTCCTTTTTTTTAATGGGTAGCGGGCATGTAGCACTCCCTCCCCGAGTCTTCTACAGGCCCTGGGGAACCTATCCTTCCGGCCAATTTCATATTTTAAGATGAAGGGAAGCTTGGCACACTCTTCCCTAAGCCACTGAAGGGTCCTGAAGACCTCATGCCCCAGTGCTTATTTTTTTTTTTTGAGTAGGGGACGTGGAACCCTCCCCCTCAAGCCAGGTAAGAGCCCCAGGGCCGATGCTATGTATTTTAAGAAGGGGGTGTGAGTGCCCCCTTAAGGAGCCATCCACTGGCCCGGGGGACTCTACGCCCTGGAGCTGATGGCAGCAGTAGCTCGGGGAGAGGTTTGCAAGCCCTTCTCTCCTTTTAAAATGTCTAGCGACCCCAGGCAGTGGACTCACCCCGAGTTCTGTTAATGACCTGGGAAGGGAGTACACAAGTCCCTCTACCTGCAGTGTGGCCCCAAAGCATGGGGTGCCCGAGCCCTCCTCAAGATTCACTCCCCTCTCCCCAAAAGAATAGATAGCGGCAACCATCCAATCCCATCCACCTCCCATTCTCCCCCGACCCTGACCCACCCCAGGAGCCAGCTTTTTATTTTTAATTTTACCATGGATCCTGAAATCCTCTGCCAATTTGTGAAAAACTTTGGAAAAAATACTTTATTGGCCCCATCTCTAGATCTGTTGATTGCAGATTCTCAGCGGAATAATAAATCTATACATTTTGAACCTTAATGCCTCAAATACTACTGAACATCCAAAGATGTTTTAAAAGTTATTGTTGTGTTTGGTCTAGAACATTAGGTTCGTGTTAGCTGTAGAACTGTCTTTTTCCTTGAGCCTTTTACTCGTTAGGTTGCTGTAATCTTTGTTCAGTGAAGTTCAGGAGAGCACAATTGTTCTAATTTCCTTTGCCGTTGAATTAATCTCTGATCCTATGATTATGTTTTTTCTAGAAGGATTTGTGAAGTTACTTTGTTTTTACCCAGGTACATCCCCTGCACCCCATCCTCACCATAGCCACAGTCTACTTTCTGTAAGGAAAATACTGTTGTATTATTTTTTGCTGTGAAACCCCACAGTTTCTGCTTAAATGTATAAAATTAAAAAGTAAACACTTGATAATTTTTCATGTGTTATCCCCCAGTTTTATTGCCTTTAATTGAACATAATCCAGTTTCTTAAAGTTCCAGATTGCCTTATACAATGCTGCCAGACCACGTTACGTGCCACAGTGCATATAAGGGCTACCAGGGCCCAATTGTGTGGGTGTGAGGGAGCAAGGAGAGAAGCACTTCTGTGTTCATGCTGAAATTACTGTCCTTTTACAAAAAATGTTGGAATATGCCTTTGCAGAACTCATACTGCTTGCTGCCACTTGGCAACCCTGTTCAGAGGACCATGGGGCAAGCATGGCTACTGGGTTCCAACTGTGGGTGTTGAGGATGCTTGCAACTGATGTCCCAAATAATCCTGGGTCCCTTCTACTATGGTTCTGCAATCATTTTCCAAACTTGACTCTTAGGGTAGTGAGGGCCAGCGATTGCATGTTTCTCAGGGAGTTACTGTGGTGTGCACTCGTCACTTCACATTCAACCAAAACACATAATAATGTCAATGTCCACCCAGTGTTTGTCTTTTCAAGAAAGGAGGTACACATTTTTACTGAGAGAAATTGGGTTGTTGGTTGAGAGGGATATGGGCCGTTCTCAAGCAACAGCCACAGTCCTTGTTAGGGTGAACCACAAAAGTCACCAAATTAACCTGTGCCTATCCCTCTGGTAGCTTGGCACAAACACAGTCAGACTTACCTTGGGGGTAATGTGTAATGTATTTATGCAGCACTCAAACTGTAGTAAAGTGAAAACACAACACAAGAAAAATCCCACTCCAAGTTTGAAAAATAGATCTCTATTGTGATGCTGTCTTGGAGGAATACACAAAGGTTAACTGCCAACTATACCTAGTCATTTGACCCTTGAACAGGTTGCTATCGCGAAATGCTTAGGAAAAGAAAATGGCAACTTTCTAAAAGTGGCATTAATAGGATTGTGAATTTAAATCCGACTTTGTCATCAAAGAGGGTTTTAAAATTCCAATTCATCAGACACCAAACATGAATCCTCCACCTGCTACTAATCAAAAGTTATCACTTATTAAATGTAAGAAGGTAACCCAGTGTTATCCTGTGGGAGAGGTAGAGCATGCAATTAGTGAAAAATGAATCTAGGACATTTCCACTACTATAACATGTAAAACTCAAACGTATGTCCAACTATTTAACTACAGTGCACCCTGCTCTAAGGGCTGTTTACAGCCTACCCACATTATATGTACTAAGATGGCAGATTAAGGCCTGGCAAAAGGTTTATTTTGCCAGGTCGAAATGGTGGTTTAAAGCTGCATACACAGGCTACTGAAGTGGGTGGCTCAAAAAGTGCTACACTCACAGCAGTAGCATTTAATTTACAGGCCCCAGGTACTCGTAGTATCACTTTACTAGGGATCTACAAGGAAATTAAATGTGCCAACTGGATGCAAGCCAATTTCACCATGTTTAAAGGAGAGAGTACAGGTGCTTTAGCACTCGTCCGTGATAAAGAGCATAGAGTCCTAAGGCCAACAAAAACTAATCCGGAAGAACAGGAGGAGTGAGGCAAAAGCTTTGGGGGAAAACCAACCTAAGGCTGACAGGTCTAACATGAACTAAATAATATACAGCCTCAATAGTCACACAAGTCAGTGTACCTGAGTGTGATTGTACTCCCTCTTCCATTCCCCTTGGGTGCCCTCCTTAGCTCGGGCTCCCCCTTTCAAGAACTCAAGTGATAGTGTGACTTAATCACAGGTACAGTGTTCAGGCCCCACAGTCAAATGCGCTCTCATTCTCTTAGCCATACCTGTTGATATGGGGTGGCACATTTGAGTCCTCGTTCACCTCTAGTTGCAGTGGTAGCCCTCCTATGTCTCATCTGTGGGTGAGTTGAAAATCTGCTGGGTTTCAAGAGAAGCTAAGCTTGGGGGACATGCCAGACCTTTCTTTGACTGGACATTCTCTCCTCCTGCAGGGCCAGGCATGTCCCTTTCTTTCTGAAATGGCAGACGGGCTTCTAGGTGCTTTAGGAGAGATCCACAGCTCCTTGAATAGAATGTATAGACTTCAGGTGATGTCCTATCACCTCTCAAAGATTGGCTGTCAACCCTGATTGCACAGCAGTCTTTTAAGTGGTCTGTGGAGTGCTCCTTTCCCTGGTCATACAGGACTTGGAACAGGAACAAAGTTGGGTGCTTTGGCTCCCACTTTTATACACAACATCTAGGCAGGGGATGTGAATCTACTGTTGCAAACTTTAGAAATGGCTTGAATTGGCTTATCTTTTAATTGTTCTGCTCATGCTGCACTCCAGATGCAGCTTTTAAGTAGAGTGATGTTTGCCACAACAGGTAGCACTGGGCTGTTTCCAGCCTGGAGTACCCACATCAGAAATACAAAGATGTGTGAGGTCTCTTAACCTCACTGTATTCAGCCCAACTGAAGAAGGAATCAAGGACAGACAAAAATGCAGGCCTTACCTAGAAACTTCCTTACTGCTCACAATCTAGACTGCAGGTCGCCCCTCTCTATTGCCATACACCAACCTCCTTGCTAACAAAAGGTTTCATGGAATTTCGAAAGGCAGCCCTGTATCAACCCTCCTCTCTTCAATATGTGGAACTCTTCACTCCAGCTACGGGACTGCAGGCAACACATGTCCACTGTCAGCAGCATCCAAAATAAGTCCCAGTCTCCCAGTCTCACCTTTTTACCTGACACAACTTATCACCACACATGAATTGTACACACTACTCATGCATATGCACTTGAGATGTGCAGAGGATGTCATTGTAAGCTTATCGGTACACAGATATTAGTGGAATTTTACTCAAGTGGGGCAGTAGATGTCACTCCTAGTGACACAGGTAAAAAAGTATGGTCTGCTAAAACTCAGTATGCTGCCCTCGCCACTTTATTTGCTATACCTTGGAGTGGCACAGTACTCCACTGCCTAAACGAAGGGAATGCTTGGTATGACCCTCCATGTCACAGGAAAGTGCAAAAGCCTCACAAAGCCTGGGGCAGGCCTAAGCCTCTGTGTACACACCTTGATTAGAGTGACAATAGAGCCAAAATACAAGTCAGGATATCAGATATATTTGCAGTGGGTCAGTCAAGGCAGGTGAACACTCCATGCAGGGGACATCCCCATCCGGTGCCAAAGACCGTATTTATGTAACAGTTTCAGTGCCTTATACAAGTGTTTCTGTTTGCTGAGCAGAATGCAAAGTAGGTAGGTTTTGTTCCGTTCCTGTACTTGGTAAACGTTTGTTCTGGTTTAATAGTGTATGTTAAGTGCATGTTTGTCATATTGCACCGGTTACTGATCTGTGCTCTACTACTATTATAAAAAAGAGCGCAATAGGTTTTAAAGAATATATATCAAAGACAAAATAAAGATGAACCCATTAAATATAAAAATCTTGTAATAAAGCCAGCTATTCCAGAAAGTCAAAGAAGATGTGTTAGACCTGACAGCCTTAGGGTGGTCACCCCTCACTTTTTGCCTGCCTCCCTCCACTTTTTGGACACTGTTTTTACTGGCCTTTGGACTCTGCACACTTTACCACTGCTAGCCAGTGCTAAAGTGCATATGCTCTCTCCCTTTAAACATGGTAACTTTGGATCATACCCACTTGGATTATTTAATTTACTTATAAGTCCCTAGTAATGTGCACTATATGTGCCCAGGGCCTGTAAATTAAATGCTACTAGTGGGCCTGCAGCACTAATTGTGCCACCTACTTTAGTAGCCCCTTTACGTTGTCTCAGGCCTGCCATTGCAGTGTCTCCCCCACTTCAAAGGCACATTTGAAGTGCCTCTGCCCTACCACCTCAGACACTTGCTGGAGAAGAAACCAGAACCTGCATCCTGCCAAGAACTGCCTGGCTGCCCAAAGGACTCACCTGACTACTTTCTACAGAGGACTGCTGCCTTGCTGTTGGCCTGCTGCCTTGCTGAACTCTTGCCTTGCTGCAGAAGTGCTCTCCAAGGGCTTGGATAGAGCTTGCCTCCTGTTCCCTGAAGTCTCAGGGCCAAAAAGACTTCCATCTTTCAACTGGACTCCTTGTGCGCCGAAAAATTCGACGCACAGCTTGCTCCGCAGTGAAAAATTCACTGCATACCGATCCGGAAAGACACCGCTCGACCCCGCAAGGAAAAGATCGACGTGACGCCTGCGGTGCGACCGGAACTTCGACGCACGGCCCGCTTGGACAACGCAGCCCGACTTCCAGAGAGGAAATCGACGCGACGCCTGCCGTGAGGGAGAAAATTCCACGCACAGCCCACCGGAATGGCGCGCAGCCGGACAACAAGCCCAGGAATCCACGCACAGACCCCGGGGCATCTGAAAGCCCCGCGACCCACAGAGACTGTTCACGCACCGGAAATCGACGCAACGTCTTCCCCACGTGAAAAATAACGAAGCAAGTCCGTGTGTGAAGGGGCAAAACCGACGAACACACCATTTTTCCACGCATCTCCTCCTCTGCAGCCCTTTGCGGAATTTTTTCACTCCAAAACAGGTACTTTGTGCTTGATAGAGACTTTGTTTGCTTTTTAAAGACTTAAGACACTTCATATCACTTTTCAGTGATATCTCTACAATTTCTTATTGCATCTTTTATCATTTTTGACCTGCAAATACTCAGATAAATATTATATATTTTTCTAAACATTGTGTGGTGTATTTTTGTGGTGCTATATTGTGTTATTGTATGATTTATTGCACAAATACTTTACACATTGCCTTCTAAGTTAAGCCTGACTGCTCAGTGCCAAGCTACCAGAGGGTGGGCACAGGATAATTTGGATTGTGTGTGACTTACCCTGACTAGAGTGAGGGTCCTTGCTTGGACAGTGGGTAACCTGACTGCCATCCAAAGACCCCATTTCTAACAAGATGTATTAGCATGAAGTATGTAAAGAATGTTGCCCCTACATCCCGGTCTCCAGGTGAGGAACCTTGGGACTGGAGGCTGAGTCAGAAGTCAGAGGCCCATCTCACAAGAACGACATCTGTTCACCAAGTTCTGGAATTCTAAAGAATTCAGCTTTTGTTGCTGAAATTGTGAGGATATCTGGAATTCCTGTTGTGCAACATGATTTTGCTTCCCCTGGAGGTACTCTGCCTCTTTGTGATTTCCCTGCCCAAACAAAAGTGCTAAAAATCCATGGATATCTCGACCAACTTCATCTGGTGCTGACATGTTGCCCATCTTTACGAGCATTCAGCGCTCCGCAGAGTAATTGGTCAACTACTTGACTGAAAAGAAAAGAAAAGAAGCCCACTAGAACTACTTAAATACAGCTTATGTGAAGATTCATCTGTGCTTTGGACCTCCTTTTATCTATTTCCCAGAGCAAGTTCCCTGGCTCGTATATCCAACCATATTACCTGATGTGGAGTTTTACTGGAAATTGCCCTGTCATACTAGGTAGCGAATAAGCCTTTGCCGTTGGTTCTAAGGATACTTCATCATCATCTTTGAACCTGGTGAAGCATTACAATGCCAATAGGAGACTGAAAGGCAAGGCTGCACGTAAGTACACCTGTCATGTCCAACTAAATTGCAGTAATATAGTCGTGGCAAAAATGGGAACCATAACATGTGTTTCATTTAGGTTTAGCCTGACCATCCAGTTGCCCACAATTAGAATGCCTCTGAGGGGGTGGATGCCATCCATCTTGACAGATCAGTAGATCAGCCATGTTTTTAACTCTTGGAGACTGATCACCATACAGTGGCCCTTGATTTTTTTTCTTCATCAGGAAGACTTATTCAGAAAGCCTTTGGGGTGCAGCATAGACCTAACTATTACTTCTTTCCTTTACATGTCTGACACCTCATTGTCTGACACCTTGTTTAGGAGAGAGCACTTCTTCTCTGTAGATAAGGCATTATTGTGTTTTCTAAAGAACAGAGCGTTTGCTGGGCTCATGCAAAGAGAATATATGGAGATATCATAGTGTCTGATCTCTTAGCCTTGTTTGCCATGTCCAGGATCTTTGTAGTAGTTGTAATGATAGGCTTATAAGTGGGAAATGGAATGTAGAGGAAGGGGGATTCTAGGTGGAGTGTGGAGAGAGGGAGTCTGGAGGCGGCAGGAGAAGGAAGAGGCTGAAGCGGGAGTGCTGGGAGTTGCTGTATTACCACCACTACTAGTACTTCTGTACAGGAACCTACTATCAGAATAAAGGACAATTCACCATTATTACCGCGTGAATTATTACATAAATGGCGACGAGGATGGGATCTGTGCAGAACCCAAGGAAAACCAAGCGACTCCCTACTCCTAACAAACGTGAGCAACAGAAAAACCAGGAAAATATATGGAAGATCTTTGAACATGAACTGAACAACTGTAAGTGCCAAGTTACATATATTTTGAAGGAGCGATACTGTTTTTATAAGACTTAACCTTCAGCGCGTGTGCCAAAGAATACCAATGATAGTACGACATCAATTGTATTAAGATTGATGGTGAATCGATTATAAAGACTCACATTTCGTGCCGTAGCGATTAGCATTGCTGTGTAACTATAATCGGAAAAGAGCACACAACGGTTTTCCGAAGGTTAACAATTTTGTTGTGTAATTCTAACTAAAAGAGCACGCGACGCTTTTCCGAAAATAAACAATTCTATACACGCGCTGAGAAAAGAACACTTCTAGCGCGTGCTACAAACAGAACTCACTAAAAATAGAACACTGGCACGTGGAATAACAAAGAAATAACAACGCGAGGAAATACAATCCTAAATGTAATGCAAGCGGCATAAATCAGGAACTACTCACATTTTGTTATCGACTCCGACTCCTGTCTGTATTTTCACCATCAATCTCACAAACAGTAAAACAAAAGAAGGACTCTTACAAATGAGCTAGAAAAAAGACTGTGATATAAAATAACACATTGGAAACTGAAAGAAGACTGTAATTTTAGATTGTCATTTATTTAAATTCAGTTGCAGCTATGGCTGAACAAAGCATCTCGGCACCTCCATGTTTTTTACCTTTGCCAGGAGAACCGACAATTCCTTGGAAAAGGTGGAAGAATTTTTTTTCTACTTATTTATTAGCAATAGGGGGGGACAGGTACAGTCCGCTGAGGAGACAAGCAATCTTATTGCATCATTTAGGGACAGAAGGTCGTAGAATATATGATGATTTGCCTGAGGTGTCCTTGGGCATGGGGGATGGACAACCTGCAAACCCATATGAAATGTCTCTGCAAATGCTGGAGACACATTTCACTCCTAAAATAAGTATAGTATTTGAACAACATAAATTCTTCTCCAGAATTCAGGGTTATGATGAGGATGTGTTAACTTATGTCGCAGCGTTAAGGGGATTGGCAGTAACGTGTGATTTCCAAAATCTGAGTGACTCCTTAATACGTGATCAGATTGTACGCTGTACTAACAGCAAGAAAGTGAAGGAGAGATTGTTATCCATTGATCCCTCATTGGAAGAGTGTATACAAATAGTGCGAAGTATGGAGCATACTGAAACATGGATGAAAGAAATTGAAGTTAAGAGTCACATAAGGGACTCAGACAAGGAAAATACAGTTGAGGTGAAAGAGTTCAAGGTAAAGAAACAAGACAAGAATTCTGGAAACAAAGGAATTAAGGTCATGGAAAAGAAGAATCCTAACATTTTGTGCTATAGGTGTGGAGGTTTGGGACATATTGCCTCTAGTCCTATGTGTATTGCACGTACCTTAACGTGCAGGGTGTGTGGAATAAGAGGTCATTTGGCCAAAGTGTGTAGGTCGAAGGGAAAAGTATTAAATAATAGTATCAAATCTGTGGATAATGCACAAGAAGAGCAGGAGGAGATTGTTCTAACTGTTAATAGTGCTTTGGAAGTTAACCAATGGAAAACAGAATCCAAAACTGGAAGAAATTTAAAGAGGGAGAGCACTGTCGAATTGGAAAAAACCCATTGTGACATAATGTTGGAATCCAAATCTGTAAAAGTACTAGTAGATTCTGGTAGCCTATTTACTTTGATATCCAAGAATGTGTATATGGAGTGTTTGGAAGGGAAGATTGAGGATTTGCAAAGTGCAGATGTCAAAGCAGTTGGATATGGGGGGAAGAGAATCAATATTCTAGGAATGAAGTGGATGGACATTTTGTTCAAAGGCAATGGAGTACACGGGAAGGTGTATATAACTTCTGAGGGGTCCAATCTTTTAGGATGGCGACATCAGAAGGACTTAGAGATAGTACTGGACCCTAATGCAGTTGAACCTGTCATGACTGTGAAAAAGGCGAATATCGAACATATGGAGACTCAAGAAATGGAAACAGAGTGGTCCAAAAAATTTATGGAAACATTTCCCATGTGTTTACTGACAGACTAGGTAAATTGAAGAAATTTACACATCGCATAATTTTAAAAGAAAATGCGATACCAGTAGTTCACAAGGTAAGGTCCATACCATTCTTGATGAGGGAACCACTCCAGCAGGAACTTAACAAATTGTTAGAGGAAAAGATTATTTAACCTATAGAGTCCTCGGAATGGTTGGCGCCTATTTTCGTGGCACCTAAGGAGGGAAACAAGATTCGTCTATGCATTGACTTGAGGGATTTGAACAAGAACATTTGGGTGGATAGGCAGCCTTTGCCGAACATCACAGAAATGTTGAGTATGATGGGGGGTGGTAAGGTGTTTAGCGTATTGGACATGTCTGCGGCTTACAATCAAGTTAACTTGCATCCGGATTCACGGCCATTAACATCTTTTGTTACTCTGGGTGCATACCGTTACTGTAGAATGCCTTTTGGGCTGGCCTCAGCATCAGCTGTATTTCAACGAATCATGCAAAATGTTTTTAATGGGCTACAGAACGTATTGTGTTTCCAGGATGACATCATAGTAGTGGGAAAATCTTTGAGTGAACATGATGAGTTGATGGGGAAAGTCTTAGAGAGAATTGAGGCTCATGGTTTGACTGTGAAGAGAGAGAAATGTCAGTTGAGGAAAGATCGAGTGAGTTATTTAGGTCATGAGGTATCTGCTGAAGGGATAAAACCAAAAAGAAGTATTGTAAAAGCGATTAGTGAGGCACCGAGACCACAGAACAAGGATCAACTAAAATCATTTATGGGATTAGCAGAATACTGTTCAAAGTTTGTACATGATTTTACTGTGGTTGTGGAGCCTATGAGATTGTTGTTAAAAAAAGGGACAGTGTTTGGGTGGGGAGAGGAGTGTGAAACAGCATTTATGAAGATTAAGAGTTCCATTATCAATGCTCCCACTCTGGGACATTTTGATGTGTACAAGAAAACGATCTTAATGACGGATGCTAGTAGTGTGGGATTAGGAGCGGTTCTCATACAGGTGGTGGAGAATGAAGAGAAAATCATTGGATTTGCATCTCGTAGACTTCAGGGGGCAGAACGCTCATACTCTGCCATTGAGAAAGAGGCGTTGGCCTGTTGCTGGGGTGTAAATCATTACAGGTACTATCTATGGGGACTGCCTTTTGTACTTCGGACGGACCATAAACCCTTATTGCAAGTTTTTAAGTGTGGTCGAGGTTTGGAGGGAAGTATAACACCCCGAATATCTAGATGGTTGCTTAACATTATAGATTTCAATTTTGTTGTGGAATTTGTAAAGGGTAAGAAAAATGTTGTGGCCGACTGTCTGTCACGTTTGCCGGTTGATGAGGGTTCTGAAGAGGTGTCGTTAATGAGTGAAATGGAAGTAGAGGCGTCTCCAATAGATGTTGAGTTGGCATTAGGACAAGAGGAGTGGGAGGAAGCTGTAGTGGAGGATGAAGAATACCGTGAGTTAAGAAGGCTTATATGTGATCCTGATAGTAGTAGCAGCCTCCCACATTAAAGTTTGAGACAATATTTGGAAGTAAGGAATGAACTGAGTATTCAAGGAGAGAAAATATTAAGACGCGGGAAAGTTGTTCCTCCAAGGAAACTGAGAGTGAGGTTGATAAAATTAGTGCATATGGGTCATCTAGGAAGGAGTTTAACCAAGAGGAGGTTGAGACAATTTTATTGGTGGCCTGGAATGGATAGGGAGGTTGAACGGATGGTGAGTGAATGTGTAGCGTGTGGTAACAGTGACAAAACCAGAGTTCTCAGGCAGCCACCTTTAGGATATGTACAGTTCCCAACAAAACCGTGGGAGAATTTAGCTTTGGACTTTATAGGCCCGGTGGATAAATTGGGTAGAAGGAATCGATTCCTTGTTGTTTTGGTAGATTACCATAGTAAATGGTTCGTAGTTAAGAGTTTAGAACGAATTACGATAGTAATACTATAGAATTTCTTAAGAAAGTATTTTTGGAAGAAGGTGTGCCGAGAGTTCTGATCACTGACAATGGCGTGCAGTTGGTGTCAGCAAGCATGAAAGAATTCCTGACTGGATTGGGAATTAAACATGAGAAAGTTGCGTTGTTCCATCCGCAAGCTAACGGATTAGTGGAGAGGGTGAATCGGATGGTTATGGAGAATATTCAACTCTCTTTGGCGAATGGACTAGATTGGAGAATGGAATTGAACAGAATGTTGTGGGCACATAGAGTAACGCCCCATTTGGTAACTGGGGAGTCACCATTTGTTGCTCTTAAAGGTAGGGAACCAGCAACGAAGGAATTTCCTTGGTGGTTATGTGAAAAGAAACAAGTATGGGTTGATCGGGGAAGGATGAGAATGAGGGTAATAGATCAGCAGGAGCGTAATAAACTAAGGTATGACATTAGGAGAAGAGTGAAGAAGATTGATGTGGAAGTTGGTGATTGGGTGGCAGTGAAAAGGTTTGGTGTAGTGAAGAAGGGTGAAAGCAAGTTTTCCAAACCACAAAAAGTGATAAAAGTGTATAACAGTGTGGTTAAGCTGGATGATGGAAAGGAGTGGAGTATGGGAAACTTATGCAAAATTAAGAACGGTTAATATTGTTTTAACTGTAATAGGTATTATCTGTATATAGTTTTTGTGTGTATTTTTTTTGTAGGATGTGTAAGGGGGGAGATGTGTAGTGATAGGCTTATAAGTGGGAAATGGAATGTAGAGGAAGGGGGATTCTAGGTGGAGTGTGTGGAGAGGGAGTATGGATGCGGCAGGAGAAGGAAGAGGCTGAAGCGGGAGTGCTGGGAGTTGCTGTATTACCACCACTACTAGTACTTCTGTACAGGAACCTACTATCAGAATAAAGGACAATTCACCATTATTACCGCGTGAATTATTACAGTAGTGCCAGACAAGTCTAAAAACCTGGGGGCCACTGCTGATTATACCTGTACAGATGTAGATTTTGGATTGCATGAGGCTACTGTAAAAACTTTTGATTTCTTACCACTTGCGTATTACTACATTGACTTTGGATCTTTATATTCTACACTGGATCCATAAAAGCAGGACAATATACTGACACCCTATGAGGCTTTACTCCATGGCCTTGAAAAAGGCTCAGGCCTGCACTCCACTAGGGGGTGGAACACATGTTGGCTTTTCTTTGCTCACCTTTCACTAGTTCCTGATATCAGGAAAACTTTGTGGATGCAAACAATACAAAAAGAAAAAAAAATAGATTTTCAAAAACAGAATTTCACTTCTGCTACTCTGATTATCCCCTAATACTTCTGGAACTTATGCTTTAATGGGTATGGGGTACCCCCTTACTGAGGATATCAGAGCTACCATATATTGACTCGCTTATCAAGGCTGGCATCTTTGTGACATCTAGCCCCTTTTCCCCTGAGACAAGTCTAAAAACATATCCTTACAAGACCTTCAGGAGCAATGTATAGCATTTTTAAGGTCCCTAATGATTTTAACCCAGAAGGTAGCCCTTTTCATATCAATTTCAGACGCCCACACCATTTTTTTCTTTCTGAGATTTTCAGACGTATTCTATCTTTAGGTGGCCTCTGACTTGACTAGCTTGTCTAGACTAAAATATACATCTTGTGCTACCTTATTTGCCAGGGTTGAAGCTCTAGTTGGACATGTCATTGTGCTTAAGCTTACTTTCTCCTTCACCCCCAATAGTCCCTTCATCCTCAAGATACCTCAGATTCTCTTCCTTATTCTGGGGTAGAGGTTTGAAACCTATAAGCTTGGTCAGCTGCCTGCCCTGTTGTCTGAGCTCTTGTGTCACTGCATGCAGTACAGAGGACTCCAAGGCTCTATGAAAACCCTCACCTTTTCACAAGATACTTTTTTTATTCCTCCACTATCTCACCCAGATAATAATGTACTACACTCTTTCTCGGCCATGTGTGACTGTACAAGATTTTTAAGCGATAACACCAAAGACTACAAAACTCATCTCACAGACCACATAATGTCCAGCTCACTAAATGTGCCATTTGAATGAGGTTCAGTTTCGGGACCTAATGAAAAAATGTGTGCAAACCAATGGGCAGTTTTCATAGAGGGAAGGAGAGACCTCTATGCCAGTCCGACAAAAGAGCTTGTGTAATTAACAAATTAAATCAGAGTGGGAGAGCACCTCTCTGTAGTAGCCAGGCAATGCTTTGCAGGCCAAGTATACTCATCTTTGGGAGAACAGGCTTCACACTGCCCCACAATGTTGTGACTGTGGTTTGGTACATCAATATTGAAATTGTAATGTATTAGTGCATGATCCTCTCCATGCCTGCAGTGTTTTGTACGAATGCACGAAAACCACTGTAGTGCTGTGTATCAATATAGTGCCACATCTTATTGCTCATCCAAGATCTATCATTAACGCATACACTGAAAAATGCAGAAAAGCCTAACCGCAGTCGGGGACTTTGGCTGGGGCAGGAGCCACCCTGCTTATAGAGCTCCATTGGAAAAAGAAACAGCAAGAAACTATAAGGTAACCCAATGCTTAAAACATTGCATCATTTATCAAGTAGATGTATCAGTTACATTAACTGTATTAACATCTGTGCCTTTCTGAGCCAAGCCACTCTTGACAAGAACACTAAGATGAGAGCGGCAGGGAAAATACATTGCAATGCTGAGGAAAACAAAGGGAAATCACTTATTTGACTACTGAGTAGCGAAGAAAGATGATGTTGTGGAATTCCTCTCATGTTTTGGTGTATCTGTGGGGAACACTGATTGATCGTCATGTGATGTTTCTAATTTCCTGTTGACTGGGAAATTTCTTTTTTTTTCTTTTGTTGCCACATATGATCAAAGGTGAAAAGAATGCATAGGCCTCACCTTTGGGCCTGACATAGAATATGAGCGGAAGGATCATTGAGCTTTCTAAATCGATAATAATGTGTTGATTTGAACCTTTTTAGGTGACCAATTTTTAAGAGGTTTGACACCTTAGATTTTTGTCACAATACAAATGTTATGTGTTTCTCTGTTTGGTTGGCCTCAAAGGTAGGGGTCCACAGTTTTTTTCTCATTCAGACTGTATTCCCACTTGGCCACTAAATGTTTGCAGCAGTAGGAGAATATGTATCACTGATAGCGGTGATTGAAGATGAGGGAGAAGCTCTAACTTAATGTATGGTTCAAGAGACCATGCCTCCAAGTATCCTGTAAAGAAAGGATTGAGTGTTGCACATGAGGGCCAGAGAAGTGATCAGGTACATCTGTTAGAAATGGATAGTCAGAGAATGTATGTGGGCCGGAGAGGAAGGAGAGCAGTTTGTGTTTGCAAGTTTTCTGAGACTCCATGTTTAACTCATTGCTCAATGAATGCACTCTCATCTTCTCCGATGTTTGTGCCCTGAGGTAACTCAGAGTGGTGTTCGGTGAGCAGTTTGTGGCACGGAGCAAGAATAGCGTCAGTGGGATTGCAGAGTGTAGCACTGGGCCAAAGATAACAGTTGTGTGGTTCTTCATTAGCCAGATAGACATAAATTCTAGAGAGGGAAGGGTGAATGTTTCTTATAACCTGCCCTTCCTAAATTGATGGTCGGTCAATGGATGTTAACTGAATGTTCCAATCTAAGATGAAGTATTACCTTTTTTCTGTGATGTCACTTCTTGTTGGAATCACATATAAGGAGGCTCTTTGAGGCGGTGGCCTGACGCCGATGGAGGAAGAAGCCTCTGCATGTAATCCTGATTTTCAGTGCGACGCCCCCAGACCTCCAAACTGCAACCGATGTACCTTAAAGGCCCCCTCGTGGGGTGAGCTGCCCAACACCCGCATTGAAGCAGGAGTAACAACGAAAGACGCTAATACGGCAGAGGCCATGCTGAAGACAAAACGGCGCATGCGGCCTCCTAGGTTCCAAAGAATGGCCTTGACGGCGTACAACGAGGAGGTTGCGCTGATGACTGGAGGATCATGATCGCCGCATGCACTCCCCAACTGACATTGGAGGGGTCGCTGAATGCCCTACCAGAAGAATAACCCTTGAGGGTGCTTCGGCAGCCGTGCAACCACTGAGGCAAGGTCGGATGACTGAGGGGTGCACAGCGCAGAGAAAAAACACGGAGCCCCCAACGCTGTAGAATTTTGGCATCATGGTAGCGCAACAGGCGCAATACAATTGGGGCTGAATCGCCTGGACTGCTGCAATTAAGGACTTCCTTCAAATCGCCACAGGGCACGCTATAATATTAGTCAGTTGTGCTGTGCACACTAGCTCCCAACACAGGAGCTTACGACGTAGATAGCTGAGGCAGCCATTGTGATCCTGGTGAGAGCCAAAAATGGGGAAAGTAGGACAGAAGAGGGACCCTGAGACGAGGGAGGAAGCCGCTGCGGGTTCCTTGACACCACACCTGGAGGCTAACCGCACCCATTCAATGAAGAGTCTTGCGGACCCTAGCCTCCAAGACATTCTAAAGGCAGTAACGGCCTCTCACAAAGCCCTGGAAGGTCAAATTGATGCACTGGCGACAGACCTGACCATACTGCGAGATGATCACTGCTGGTTGGCAGAATGGGTATCCACATCGGAGAAACAATTCAAAGAGGTTCTACCAGTTGTATATGATTCGACTGACAAATTGTGCAAGTTGGAGAGGCGAATTCATGATCTGGAACTGAGGGCGGAAGATGCAGAAAACAGATCAAGGTGAAACAACCTCCGTGTGATTGGCTTACCTGAGCGCATAGAGGGGAACAATAAGGTGGACTTTCTCGAGCGCTGGCTTCAGGAGACAATAGCTGGTGAAGGACTTTCACCCTTTTTCGCCCTAGAGAAGGGTACACAGAGTTCCGGCGCGCCCTCCCCCACTGGGGGCTTCACCGCAACTGGTTATAGTGAGACTGTTACATTATAGGGGAAGAGACTACCTTCTGGGACAGGCGAGGAAGAAAGGAGACAGCACAGTTTGCCTTTTCCCTGACTTTTTGCAATACGTGCAGAAACGGAGATCTACCTTCAGAGAGGCTAAACTAAAATTAAGACAAATGGGCATATAGTACAATATGATGTTTTCGGCCTGCCTTCTTGTTGTAATGGAGGAGAGGGTGCAATTCTTTAATTCTCCAGAAGATGTGTGGCAATGGATAGACACTCACTTGTCAACTGGAAGGGACACC
This sequence comes from Pleurodeles waltl, assembly GCF_031143425.1. Taxonomy (NCBI): domain Eukaryota; kingdom Metazoa; phylum Chordata; class Amphibia; order Caudata; family Salamandridae; genus Pleurodeles; species Pleurodeles waltl. The sequence continues at coordinate 657,131,755 of NC_090436.1, read as the reverse complement.
ACATCTGGTAATAACTCTCAACGGAAACATAGACATCCACAACATCAGCCTCAGCACAGACCTTCTGCCCCTTCTAGAGTAGAGGTTCGAGAAGAACAGCAAAATGTGATGGAGGCAGTGGCCTCTCTGATTGGTAGAGACCAGAGCCCAACCCCAACGCTTGGCAAAGAGGTGGGACCATTCAGGATCAGATTGAGACTCTGTCATCACACATATATCAGAGGATGCCAGACCAGAGATGACACCAAGGACTTCAGACTGCATCATTTGACTCTTTCTCCCATAACCCTTGTGCTAATCGAACCAACACTGTTGAATTGCTGTGTACCTGTCCAGCGGTCCCCCAAGGGGGAGAGATTTGCAGAGAGGATCTTGGATTGGGGCACCGGGAAAGGTGACACTCAAGAAAGCGTAAGATTGCACTCTTCAAACAACTCGAGTGACCCGTTACCAATTCATTGAGAACAGTTGATCATTTTTAGTTTGGATGAGAAACGGCTGTCTTATTGTCCTGGGGAAGGGGAGTTGGGAAGTTAGTTTTTGGTTTGTTTATAGTGGAAACCATGAGTCACATAATCTTGTGGAAAAGCTATTATGCGTGGGGTGGATTGATGGACATACAATGGAATTGGGGTGGAGGGTGCAGAGGAACACAGTTTTGAGGCAAGAATACGGCCACACTTGAGACATATAAATTCATATCATGGAACATATGTGGTATGCATACGATGACGAAATGGTATATGGTCTTCTCCTATTTGCAGAGGCGAGGCGCTCAAGTGGCAGTGCTCCAAGAAACACATATGATGTCATCTGAGGGGAGGGTAATACAGAAACGTTGGAGGGGATAGGTATATTATACCACTTATTCAGCTTATGCCAGAGGAACCCTGATTTGGGCTGGGGTCTCTTTTAGCCCATGGACCGCTTCAGCGACCCAGAAGGGCACTATGTTGCTGTGAAGGGAAAATTAGAGGGCTGGGATCTAGTCCTAGTCAACATCTACGCATCTAATACAGACCAAGGGTCATTTTTCGCAAATCTTATTGAAAAACTGTCTCCACACCTTATACAGTTGATAGTGCTGGGAGGGGACCTTAATTGTGTGGCTGACCCCGATATGGACTGATCCCACCCCGCTGAACAATTCCCTGATAGCAAGGGTGGCACGCTAGTTTACAACCTGGCAAACACAATGGGGACTGATAGATGCTTGGCGTAGATTATACCTGCACACCCGAGACTACTCGTACTTTTCCCATTTTCATGACTTGCACATACGCCTGGATTTCTTCCTTGGCACCCCTGACGTGTTTGCCATCACCCATAATGTCAAATATATGGCCCGCACCATTTTGGACTGCAGCCCCATATTATTGTCACTGAGGTGGGGCCACACTCTTTCCCGAATCCCTACATGGAAATTAAAACCCAAATCATTAGAAGATTCACGCTGCCAAGAAGCTGTGAGACACCAAATTGACAAATTTTTCATCAAAAACACTGCCACAGCTAGCACCCCATTGGTTAAATGGGCCACTTTTAAAGTGGTGTAAGGGGGAGATGTATAGCAGAATCAGTGGGAGTACGATGAGCATTGCTAAGAGACACTATAGAGACGGAAGATAATTTGAGATAGGAGGAAAAGAATAGCCCAGGACATCCAGATCTCCATCATAGATTATTAAAATTAAAAGAAGCAGTAGCAGACCACGTTGAGTGACTTCGCTGCTTTGATTACAAGAACTACGTGTCCTGGGCCCATGCAGAGAGAGATAAGGCTGGTAGAATGCTGGCGTGGCTAGCATCACCGACTAAGAGACGGTCGATCATTATAGAAGTACAGACAGACCCAAGGGACAGACTTTACAAACAGGAGGCTATTATGTTAATTTCCTGCAGTATTATGAGAGACTATATAAAGCGCCCTCCACTATGATGTAGAGGCCACCCATGTGTACTTGGACCAGGTACCACTCACTACACTGAGGCGGCTGGGTAATTGAGGGGGGATATCACACTGCAGAAAATTAGAAGGGCCATAAAGGAATTAGCTAGGGGTAAGACGCCGGGAGCAGATGGCTTCCCAATTGAGTTCTATACCACTTATTCTGACCTATTAGCCCTGCAGTTGGTCAGCTTACATAAAGCTGCAAAGGAAAGGGGACTCTTGCCAGCCACGACAAGGGAGGTGCTGTTTGTGCCCTTGTTAAAACCCGGTAAAGCGCTGACTGAATGTAGTGCATAAGGGCTATTATCCATGCTGAATGTGGATTATAAGATCCTTAGCAAAATCCTGGCAATGCGGCTCCTCCCTCACATGGCACACCTGGGATTTATCCCTGGATGGATTACAGCTGTTAACATCCGTCAGCTTCTGGCTGTCATGACGGACCCCTCTTATGACAAGGCTGTGGTGGGGGTATTGGCAGTCGATATTGAAAAAGCATTTGACAGTCTTGAATGATGCTTTCTTTATGATGTGATGGCAAGGATGGTATTGGGTGAGGATTGCATAGCATGGGTAAAATTGCCATACACTTCCCCTGTGGCTAGGGTACGCACCAGTGAACAATTTCTGGCAGTTATGCAGTTAAGCGGGGCACCAGACAGGTCTGCCCCCTTTCTCCGTTGATGTTTGCGCTAGCTATGGAACCATTAGCAGCCTAGGCTTGCAGGGTCCAGGGGATTCGAGCAGGTGGTGCATGGCACCGCATGGCCCTGTGTGCGAATGACTTGATTATTTTCCTTGAAAATATGCAGAAGTATCTGCCAGACGTCCAACTCCTGCTGTCCAAGTTCGATGCCCTATCGGGACTCGGCGTAAACTGGCAGAAGTCACACCTTTTGCCCCTGGCGTCCACCGGTGTATCCCTTCGGACCTGGGTGCGCTACTGTGGGAACCAGGATGCCTCTCTTATTTGGGTGTTAAAATATATCATAATATGCACAACATTTTGGACGGTAATGGGGTAACAATCCATCCAAGCAAATATGGCCTTCTGGCAGACATTATCCCTGTGGCTGGCCGGTAGGGTGGCTCACCTCAAAAGTATAGTTTTACCAAGGCTGCTGTACTACTTTATGGTGTTACCAGTGTGGATGTTCAGGTCAAACTTCACAGAGTTAAATACCCTGGTAACGTCATTCCTATGGAAAAGCGTGAGACTTTGGCTAAACTACAGAGACAGTTGACGGATGGTGGACTAGCAGTCCCTGACTTTAAATATTATTATATCACTGCACCATTCCAGTGGTTCACACAGTAGCTGGCAAGTAGATATGCCCCCGGAGCATTGGTGAAGTCCTTTACCCCTCCACTAACAAGACTGATAGAAGTATTGTTGAGAATCCGACAGCCTAGCGGGGGCCCACACAATATCTGAGGGTAATCATTCAATGCTGGACACGCTATTTGTTTAAAATAAGACAAAAGTTCCTTACTCTCCGGACTTCCCTTTCTTGTTCTTGCGAGCCTTGCCACATATGGGTAACTTGGAAGGGTTAATTACCTGGGAAGCCGCAGGAGTGTTAACAGTTGGTAGCCTTTTTAGAGACAGTACTCTAATCCCCTTCGACGATCTCAGAGCTGAGTTCGACTTACTGAGAGGGCATTTACTATTGCACCAATCGGTTACTGAAGTCATTCGCCACCACTGGGGAGAAGGCCTAGCTGAGCCGAAAGCACAGGCCACCAACAACTATCTGTTGGTTTCATCAGGCACATTCAAGGCAGTCACAAACCTATAAAATAGTATACGGGCAGAAATGACCCTCCTCTTGAAATTGCTGAAGCTTAAATGGGAAGAAGATTTGGGGACTCACATAACAGACAGATCTTGGGAAATTATATTGCAAAGAACCCCCAAGGCTTAGAGAAATGCTAGATTCAAGCTGGTAAAGTTCTTCATATTACATAGAGCATACTTGACACCGGGGCAAATCAACCGACATTTCGATACAATGGGGGCAGGGTGCCCAAGATGTGGAACACTAGGGGCGGAATTCAAACACATGTTCTGGGATTGTCCACAACTTGGGACATATTGGGAGGAGGTAACACATATTGTGGTAGACATTATAGATAAGGAAGTCCCTCGTAGACCACTGCTAATTGGGATGTTTTCCGCATACAGTTAAGAGGAAGGTGACCAGCAGATTCCATGATCTGGCCTACATCCTAGCCAAGAGGAAAATTACCATGAACTGGAAAAATCCAAATGGCCCAAAAGTAACTAAGTGGTACAGAGAACTAGAGAAATGTGCAGCCTCTGAAGGGGATTGTTCACCAAGTCCGCACCAGGGCTCTTTTAAAATTTAAGACCTGCTGCATCCTCCATGATATTACTAATCTATCATGAACAGAGCAATTAAATATACCACTCACAAGAATATTAGCCATAGACGGCCCAATGATACACCACACTCCAATCATATTAGACCTGACTCATTAGGGAGGAAGTGATGAGGGAGGAGGAGGGGATTGTTGGGTAATAGCTTGTTAATAAAATGTTATCATTTGGTGGCAGCACTGAAAATGTGCAGACTAACAGATGTATATTGAAATGCTCCTGTAGTGATAAATATGAGTAATGCTTGCTAATAAAAATGTGTTTAAAAAAAAGTAAAGACGCTCTTTCAAGTTAAAGGATTTGTCATAGATATCCCCTTGCTTTCTTGTTTTTTCACTGATTTCGTTTTGTTCTTCTCAGTTTTCCTTGTATTCTACCTCTGGATTTTGCTAATCTGTTTTCTTCCATCTAGCTACCAGGAGGCATTTGATGCTTAGCTAATATCTTCATTTTTTATTTTCATCTTCAAGCAAGATTTATAAGATTGCCAAGGAGATTATTTCCTCTTTGTTGATTTTTTTATTAACTGTGACCCCTTTTAAGGAGACACTTGACTCCCTTCATGTATATAATTCTGTACAGTGGCATTGCGGCTACTGGAAGGATTAGTCCTATCTCGGGCATTCCAAGAGGGCACTGTTCAGACTGTCAAACAGAAAAGTGTGATAAATGGAAGAGACACACTTTTCCTTAAAACCTCAGTGATCCATTATGTTTGTATTTGGGAGGATTATTACTTTTAAGTGATCCAGATGTTGATAACTGCAGCAAGCAGGGTAACATTGCTGTTTAAAGAAATGTAAGTCATATTTTAATAATTTTCTTGAATAAGAGATAACCATGATTTTTTTCATGTGCATGTTGACATTGAGTTCATAGTTTGAGAGGTTGTACAGAAAAGTAAGAGTCTCTCGGGCGAGCTTTCATGAAACTGAGAACCTCACACCGTGTTTGATTGATGGAATACTAAGCTTGTCCAGGTCGGTAATATCACAGTTTTTCTGCAGAATACATAATCGTATTCTGTGTAGGAGTCGCTGTGGAAGGTAAAGTAACTCGAAAAAGATGTATTGGTTGATTTATACTCTGGCGGATGGTACTCCATCGGCGTGGCAGAGGACATTACATCTGCTACCCTGATGGACTAACATCCACCAAATTCTCTATACACTGACAGGAATCACCACAATGGTTTCGGTTAAGGTCTAACATGTTTGGTTGACAGCCGTCAGTTTTTATGTCCGTCCACCAAACGTTATAAAAGGGTTTGTGTTTCAGAAGCAGAAGTGGGAGTTATTGAAAAACAAACAACGAATGACCCCCACACACAGGGATCTTTTTCATTGGTTGGGGGTTATTATTTGTTTGTTTTTTGTCCCTCATCAACAGGTTTTACCTGACGGTGATGGATAGAAAAAAGGACATCAGTCCACTTCCCCTAATAAGGGCAGGTGGCGTAGTGCCCTTTCTCTGAGGGCCCATACTCCATCAGGCCGTTGACCCTCAGTGTGCTACTGGCATACCATTTGCTTGTAAGGCAGATGTTATGTTATCCCACAAAAACACAGGAATCTTACAGTGAAGCTTCAAATCCTCTGTAGCCAAAGGAGGGAAGAAAGAGAGCAACGGTGACTTGTACCTGATGTTGCAACCTATGCAAGGATATATCTGTTTAAGGAGCCTAAGCTTGTGAAACAATACTTTTACAAATTAAATTACCACTATGAAACAGCAGTGGGTTTCTTAGAAATGAGGAGCACTGCCCAGTGTTAGTCCAGTTCACTTCCTATTGCAGGTCACTTGTATAGTTGATAAATCGTGAGCATGAAGGTGGTGATAACACACAATCTGAATTATCCACCAGGATTTCTGTTTATCTGATGTTTATTGTTGAATGGTCTTTTGTCATCCATTCATTGTAGATAATCTGGTCTCATTTTCCAAAACACTCCTAAAAATGACTTCCTCCTTTCATAACAGAGAACCATTGTAAGTCAATACATTATCTGTTTATGAAGAACATATGACCAGCTACTTATTGGGGATATAGAAAGGTCATTTCAGTGATTACACTTGACATATTGCACTTGGCTCATTTAAATTATTTGAAATCTGACTTCCCTGGCACACATGAATATCATGCACATGTGCAGACACAGATATGTGTACATACATAATACTTATATACACATAATGTATTTAGTTAAACACAGCTTCATTGGACCTGTAAAATAACAATTCTATAGATATTCCCTGAATTTTTCTCCGTGAGTCATACAGGAGCCATCAAAAAATCTAAATATAGGTAATATAGGAAACTTGATGCTGTAAGATATTTTACAATTGATCATCATATTTCTGTAACCAGTGCTAGATAACGAACATGTCAATTAAGATAGTAGCGTAGATCTGAACTATAATACGAAAAAGACTATCCAGTAATAGAAATGGGGAAAAAATAACAATGGATGCTGGGTAGGTGTTATCTCAGTACTTCAAATATTATATGTGAAACACATATCTAATGTGGGCCAGGATGGCCCGAGGGGATCCCTCTCCCTAATCATTATCTTTTAAAGGTTATAAACATTCAAGAAGGGGATCCCACATCATTTCAAAACTAAGCTTTTGGTAATGCAGTAGGTATAAATTTGTCTTCTAATCAGCTAACTTAAACATTACATTTAATCATGGGATTTATAGATTTTTCTTATGTCACAGTATAAAATCGATTCTGAGAACTATTCACCTTTACCACATTTATTTCTGTAGCTTGCTAATGAAGTCATATTTTAGATTTTAGTGAAAAGTTTGACAATTGGGAGGCTTGGAATGCTAGATACTGTAGTTCAGGGTTATGTAGTTTAATCTGCTGAGGATTTTTCTTGGGTTTTGTGGCGGTTTTGTATACAATGCATTGCATATTTGTGAAGTCTGAGTTTGCTGTTATTTCTGCCAGGTTCTTTCCCTTGTTGGAACTGGAAGAATGGTACTGCTTCCTTTGTAAATTGGAGTTAGAAAAATATTCTTTACCTCCGCTTCTATGTGGAATTCAAACAAACATTTGGAGTTTAAAAAATCCTTAAGCTTCCTTGCTGTAGTATCTAGTGCACATGGCAAACTGAGAGCCGCTTTAGATGCAGTTGTTGTGTTGCCCAAAAGAGTAAGACCTGTAGGTAATTTTCTGTTTTGGCATCTACTGGGGCCAGCCCAGGACACAGGGAACCCTATGTTGAAATACAATGCTGCATCTACAGGATGTATGGTTGCATGAGTCCTCTGGAACTGCATAATGCTTGTCACTTAATTGTAAAGTGATGACTTTTGGCTTGTCAGGATTATTATCTCACAGCAGCTCTATGGCCTTGTCCAGCTAGTCGAGGTCTTTTGACTTCTCTCACCGAACTAGTTTACCATGTGTGGACACCATTGTGTTTCCTTATCCTTCCCTGCTTTTTTCTTATGTCTACCAAATGTTGGTAGGACGTAGAAAAAGTCCATATCTGCTGACACCAGTCTTTTATCGCAATAAAAGAGTAAGCAGTAGATACAGCTCTCAAGATCACCTTCGAACATCAATAATACAAGATATCTTAAATTAGTTTACCCTGGAATCCAATTTACCAGTGGAAAAAATCAAGTATGGTTGAACTGTTGTCACATCACAAACACCAAAAAAACTGTATTAACTTAACCTTAGTGGAAATTGACGAATCTGCTGAAAACATGAACAAATTACTCTTTGCCCAGAGTACAACTCAGAAGGCAGTTGTGATATATTAAATATAGAGAAAATATATTCAAACTTTTCTCTACTGTCAAAGCCACTTTGAATTCTTCCGACATAACTGCTATTGAGTTTCAATTGTCACATGACCAGCAATCGAACAAACCAATTTTAGTCACCTGATCTAACTCTGAGGTTGCAAATCAAGTGTTCACAAAGAAACAAATATTTAAAACGTGGGGTATTAACATGATCTAAGAAATTAAACCATTGTAGCCTGACGTTTTGCTACCTTCTCTGTTATATGGAATACATTGTAATCTGAAGAACAAGAAATCTATAGGAAATCAATTATCCCCTCAACCGTATAGGCAATTTTTTTAAAGCGCAACTGGCACTAGTAATCCAAATCACAGTGAGAGGGTAAACTTGAGTAGAGAAGCTTGAAGATTTATTTTGATTCAACATGTGGGAGTCAGTGTAAATTTAATGGGAAAGCGGGACAGAAAAATAGTCATAGTTATGAAAAGTTGAATACATAATATAGTCCAAAAATAGCCAGAAAATCACAAATTTGCTCATGAATTGTAGGTGGTTTGTTTTGTGTAGATTAAAACGTAATTGCATTCTAGCAGTCTTTTAACATCTTCATGTTCCACCATACCTGTGATTGTCTCCTGAACGGTTTTATGGAATACCATAGTCAAACAATCAAGTTATCTAACAAAAGTCGGCCAAGGGAAGAATTAGCAACACATATTTCTTCAGCCTTGTGTATAGACGCTATTCAATTACAAACAAACGAACCAGGACTGCTGGGGATCATAGCTAATACTTAGCTGTCCCCCACACTCCATAATCACCCATTACTTCTTCTCAATATCTATATTACCCACAAAACAGTTAATGTCAGTTTTTGGGTTAATCCCTTGACCTCTGTGTTTAATTATTGCTTACATACCGAGGAGAACTTCCCTAGTCAGCAGCTCTACACTGCATCTGTTTACAAAAATGGTATTCCGGGAAATCCAGCGAACTGTATGTTTACCTCACTATTCTATGTCGGCCTAGGTTTTTTTTTAGGTCTGCCTCTCCAAGATTTTGAAGAGAGAGTCAAGCAAATGAGATTGTTCCCAGTGAATCAAACTAATTTTCGTCCTGAAATTGGCTTCTAGTCTTCTACGGTTATCAATATTTATAGATGTTAGTCTCGGATATATGACTCCATTTTATGCCTGCTTTGTGAATTTAAAATCAGCCTTAAATAAGATATCTATCAGTGCTTAATTTGTGCTTGTTGTTTCCGGTGCTGAGCACCAGCACTTATTTGTGAGGGCCGGGGCTTATTCTTCTGCCTCAAGCATTTGCTGCGAGCAAAAGACACACATGGGAAAGACGGAGGAAGGGAAAAACGAAAAGGCGTCACAAAGGGAGAAAGTAGAAAGCTGCTGCAGTGAGCCGAAGGGGCAGGGAGTGGCTTTATAGGGATTGAAGAGGCCCGAGATGGCTTTAGGATTACACTGCCTCAGTATTCTGTGCTCGCACATTTAATTGCAGCAGCCGCGTATTTAAGAGGAGGGCTTTGAACACTGGCATTTTTTTATTTACAAATTAAGCACTGGTATCAATAAAAGTTCTGTGGTCAAAATTAAATCAGTGGAGTATTCCACCAAGGCTGCTACGTGCAATACAACTACAATATTCCAACACGTGTGTGGGAGTGAAATTGGGCAAAGGGAATGCAGTTTTCAAGAAAAAGATACACTAAGGACAATATAAAGCAGGGGTGCCAAGCTAGCTTGGCTGATTAAGGGCAATACCCTGAAACTGATCCCAGGATGCTTGTTTGCAGTCCAGGGAGGACTTGGCCTGTCAGTTGAAGCTGGACTGTTCCCATGAGGAACAGGGTCAAGACTGATTTGCGTATGGCTGGGACGAAACTGGGGTGGCATGGTAAGCAAAAGAATTGATGGATAAATCCCAGATCTGTGACTGGGGATTAACGTTTTATTGGTTCTGCATTCCGTCCACCATTTGTGTTTGTTGAGTTGCATGGAGTGGCATAGAATGCAGTAAGGTAGAATAGTACAGTTGTGGGTGTAAGTAACTAATGTATCAATAGAGACAGCACATTTGATGTCTAGGAATACCAAACCACACTAAATGACAAGGAAGAACAAAGATGCAGAAGAACACATATTTGGTTTATGCCCCGGGGAGGAGCTAACACAAGAATGGAAGGGAAGCATAGAGAGGCTAAGCAATCAAGATTGCAAATAAGGCTGACAATAAAAAGAACTAATGGTATGCTGTAGGCAGGTGGCACGCCAAATGAATAGTAAACAATATGTTTTGCATCACAGCTCATGCGCTGCGTAAGCAAGACCTAAAAAGCAGGACAGCTGGTATCTAGGGGAGAATTCAAGCCTACCTCAGCTTACACTTACCTTGGCGTCACCTTGAAAAGCAAAAAAACTCTAAAAATCCTTTTTTGTTCCTAAGCACAAAGGATTTGCCTTAGAACCTCTACAGAGTACACTGCGTGGCCTGTCAATGGAGCCACACAGAAGCAATGGAGCTTAAAGTTATAAGCAGTGGGAAACATGGCCTGGCAAGATGGCCGGCAGAACGTAGCGGAACTTAGCTCCTATCTTCCCCGGCTTAATCCTTTGGCATTATGCTCTGCTGTCACTGCAGCTGGTCAGCAGAGTGTGGCATTGTGTATAACAACTTCCTGGCACTGGAGGGTGAAGAGTTGGAGCCTGCGGGGGGCGATGGTGGCCCTATGATTGACAGCCTGGTGGAGACCTTGATCCTTGGCATGGCCTGGAGCTTTCTATTGCAGTGCGGCAGCTCTGAGAGCAGCAACATTTGTTTAAGGAGAGCTGCCTCCCCTGTTAGCCAGCAAGACAACGTCGGGACTGAGGATGAACAGATCAGGCCCGCTCTAGAGTACCCCGAGCGCAGAGTTATTTTTTTCTGGGCTAGCCAGGCAAAGCTGAGGCAGCAGTAGCTGGTGTAGTTGTTGATGTCGGGTGCAGTGAGGAGCGGTAGAATTGCTGCAGCAGTGCAGCAACCGTGAACTGGTGCCACAATTTACTCCTTTTGGGCATCGACTCCAGCAGGGCCTCGCCTGCGAAGAGGTTGGCTGGTGCCTCAGCTGCTTGGGAAGGGGTCTAGTGCAGCTTCAAGTGGCCTAATTTCGGTGGCCAGGCCCTCCTGTTTGCTGTTGCAGAATGCCCTGACGCGGTTTGTGACCTGCTAGAGTTGCTGTTGAGCCGTGGAGGGCCTGTGGGCCGATCTCAATTCCTCCTTCCCATTTATGAAAGAGAAACACTGCGGCAGACGCCGAGGACCCTTACATCAGCATGCCGTGGTGGGTGTGCAAGCTGTGGACATTACCAAGTGCTAAAGATTCCCCTGCCATTTGGAGCTCTGTGGTGGAGGGAACATTTGTGATCTGCAAAAGGGAGGCTTGGAAGTCAGGTGCATAAGGGTACCCTCCCTGGGGAGCCGAAGGAGTTCAGCGGGGACAAGCATGCCTTTGGCTTCCCACAGGTAAGGCATTTGGGTGGTGGGGGCACCTGGGGGAGTGGCCCCAGTGGAGGCCTATTTGGAGGGGCTGTGTGTGGGTCTGGGAGGCTAGGAGATGGCGGCTGGAGGTGATCCAGTTGACAGAGGGGGGCTGAGAATCTCTGTAGGCTTGGAGTTACCTTCCCTGATTGGTGAAGTAACCACTTGGGACCCCTGGAGTTGTTGCTGGGTTGGAGTGTCATCCTGAGATTGCCAGTGCTGTCTGAGGCCAGAGATCCTTAGGGGCCTATCACTTTAGACAAGCCCTGCAGGTTGCAAGGGACATCCTTGTGACTTAGGAGCACTGAGCGCCATGGGAAAGGACAAGGCCACTCGCTTATACGCTACTAATAATATCACGTAGTACACCTTGCTGAGGCAGCCCTTACACAGCAAGGGGGAACAGAGTCCAAGAGTACTTCCCTAGGAAGGATGGGGGACCCCTCCCTTGCGGACCTGCTGGCTGCAATAAAGTGTTCCTGCATGGCATTGGAGCACAAGATTGAAACTGTGTCTGTTGCCATCAGTCTGCTCAGAGCTGACCTGAGAAGAGTGTCTGACAAGTTGACAGTAGCAGAGGGCAACATTAAATGTTTGCAGGGATATGTCTTGCAGTTCAAGCAGCACATGGCTAAGTAACCCATGAGTTGGAGCAGAGAGTGGAGGAGGCAGAGGGTCGTGCTAGTGGCAGTAACATTAGGGTGCTGGGTTTTCCGGAGGGAGCTGAAGGGGCATCTGTGGGGGAGTTCTTGGAGGGCTGTGTGCCACCACATCTACGACCACTAGGGCTTATGGAGTTCTTTGTAGTTGAACATGCACATAAGGCACTGGTTCCGTTACCCCCTCCAGGTGCCCCTCCAAAGGTGGTTATAGCCAAAATCCTGAACTATCAGGGACAGGGATTGTATCTTGCGAGCTCCTAGGGAACAAGAAATCCCATTGTTTGAAAACAACAAGATTGCGATCTAGCTGGAGTACACCAGGAAGGTACAGGACTGTAAAGAAAAAGCTAAGGGTGATAGAATTGAAATATATGCTTTTGTACCCTTCCAAACTGAAGGTCATATCACAAGGGAAGGCACATTTCTTTAAACACCCAGATGAGGTCTGAGACTGGCCTGAGCTGTGGGACAAAGCCTCTCTTGAACGCCAAGGAGAGGGCAATTATACGTAGCTGACTGAAAGGTCTGGATAGGGCTATGGAGGGGGCCTGCCTGGGGGTGACTGACAGCAGCTGAGCGCCAGGCCACATTTAAAGTTACAATTCTGGAAGATGGTACTATGCAGATAATGGGAAAGGAGGGGGCAATGGGTGCGGGGCTCCTTCCACGACCGGGCCCTGCAGATGATGCTTGAAGCCTGTGACTGGCATTGTCCCTGAAACTTTGCAGACTGCCCTTGAGAACTCATAGAAACATTTTGAGAAACAGCTTGCCTGACCGTAGGATTTGGCATATGCAGGGGATTGAATATGCCTACAACTGGTGCATTTACAGTGTTTTTTTCTGGTTGGTGGCGCCTGGTGGAAGTTATGAGGGAGGTGCATCAGCACCTGCTAGAGGGTATCCTTAGTGTGAGGGCAGGCTGTTCCTGTCTGTGCTAAGGACCCCTATTGTTTCCCTCCCTTCCCTCCTCTCACCCTCTCTTCCTTACTTACTTTCTTCTTCATCCCTCTTTCCCTTTTAGGTGTTATTTTGATGGGTTGGGCGGGTTGGGGCTGAGTGTCGTGGCCTTGTCCCTGTTGGACAGGTGCAGGTACAAGTATGGGTTCTGGCACTTCTTTTGGGTGGACACGTATAGGTGTTATGTTCTGCTATACTAGTCCGTGGGTGGCTGGATGTTTACTTTTGGCGGTTATTTATTTTGTTGTGTGGTGTTGCAGGTGTGCTGGGTGGTTGTGTATTGCTAGTCTTGGGGCACAGTTACTTGTTATATTACCATGAATGCATGGGGATAGATTCTTGACTTGGAATGTCTGGAGATTAGGCTCTTTCACTAAGCGGTATAGGGTGATATCCTTTCTGAAATGACATAAAATTAATGTGGCTTGTCTCCAGGAGACTCACTTGACCGATACAGAAGCAAAAGAAATTGCTAAGAAGTGGAAGGGTCAGATTTACTATGACACGTATGCCAGGGGAGTTCTAATTTAGGTCCGTTTTCCTTTACATACTCGGAGGCGGATGTGGGAGGTTGATATGTGCTCATGCAGGGCTCCTTGGATAGGCGGGACATTTCTAACCTGAATACTTATGCACCCAACATGGATTACCCCAATTTCTTTTATGGTATTCAAGAGTTGATTAGCCAGGATGCGGATGTACCACTGCTTTGGTTGGGGGATTTCAACTGTGTTTTGTATGATGACCAGGAGAGGCTTCCACTCCGATGGGGTATGAAGCCCTGCATGATTGCAGCATTGATAGTGGTGATGTATAACCTAGGCTTGTTGATGTATTATCCCCAATGTCAGGTTTATACTTGTCACTTCCTTACACACAACACATATAGCAGATGGGATCGGGTGCTGTTGGCTGGGCTCCCTGTGGAAGAGAGAGTAACTGTGTCCTACCTGGCTTGGTTTTTTTCTGACCATACCTCCATTAGCTGCGAGATGAGGTGGGGTGCCAAACCAGAGCAGAGAGCGCCCTGGAGATTCCCATTTGATGTACTCTCCGACGTGGAGGGTAGGGAGGTGCTGGCCCTCTCACAGGTTATATGGCTCACAGTTGGGGGAGCTCGTCCTGCAGAGCCACTAAATAGGAGGCTCTGAAGGCACTGCTTTTGGCCAATGTAAAGGTTTGATGTGCATAGTGCGGCAGCAATTTGTGAGGGAGCTGAAGGAGAGAAAGGCAGATCTTGCAGACTGGGGAACTGGACGACAAGGGGAGACGGAGAGAGGAGGGGTAATACACCACTGCATTGTAGATATATGGGACAGATTTGACAGGTTCAGTCTCACGTAGTATTGCCATGAACCTGATAAGACTCACGCATATTCTACATGAGGTAGAGGGGCAGATGAGGAAATGGCCCACGTTGTGGTAGACATACAAAATGGGTTTGGTACGGTTGATTGGGGGTACCTTTTGGAACCTGTGGATTCTCAGGTTCGGTCTGAAATTCTGTGCCTGGATTTGCTTACTTTATACGAGCCCTAGTGCAAAGATCAGGGTGGGAAACTGCTGCTCAGATCTCTTATTGTTTGGAAGAGGCACCCAGCTTGTTTATCTGTTGTCACCTTTGTTGTTTGCTGTGACGACTCAGAACTGTCTCGGTGGGGTAGAAAGTTGGGCGCAATGAAACATCTTGTTTCGCTGTATGCAGATGACACATTGTTTTATCTCATGGGGCCTTGGAGTCTCTTAGTGAGCTCTTGCGTATTTTGGGCATATTTGAAGTGGTTTCGGGGTTACGTTTGAACAGAAGGGAGTCACTGCTGTTTCCAGTGGTGGCACTGGTGGGATCCCTGCAAGAGGTCATTCCCAAGTTGGGTCTCCGGTGGGAGCTGAATATATTTTACTACTTGGGAATTATGGTTGCTTACTCAAAAAAGGCCCAGATGCAGTATTATAAGTGTCGGATCTTAGACTCAATTCTGTCCTCGGACAGGTTTTGGAATACCCTGCTGCTGTCGCTTATGGGCAGGATCACTTTATCCAAGATGGTGCTCTTGCCAAATTGTCTTTATACGATACAGCACTCCCTTTGCCTGTCTGGGTGTTTAAGCAATTGGATTCCCTGCTTACTTTGCTATTATGGGAGGGCCAGCTCAGTATGGTGGCCAGAGCCACGTTGATGAGAAGCTATGAGAAAGGAGTGATGGAGGTTCTGCTTGGGAGTTCTATTATTTTGCAGCAGTGATGCAGCAGGTGGCCCAGTGGGTGGTGAAAGTGAGTAATTGGGAAAAACGTCTGTTGGACGGGACTGTGGAAGGGAAGGACCTGTCCGTGTTATTGATGGATGGGTTGGGGGTGTCAGCTGGCCGGCCATTTGTGGTCAGGCAGATGGCCCAAGCATGGCAGAAGTTGGTGTACGTGGTGCTTCAGATGGTGCCTTTTTATTGAGAATTGGCAGTATGTATAATTCGATTTGACGCATGGATATCAACATAATCTATCAGGCATTGGTGGAAGGGGTTATGATAATTGGGGCGATTTATATCTGGATGAGATTTTTATCTCCTTCGAGGATGCACTGATAGGATTTGGAGTGGGACCTGGACACTTTCTGCATTATGCAGGCCTTGCTGAGTTTGCTCGGCAGACCTGGTGGACTTTCGTGGAGGCCCCTAATGTGTCCGACACCCTGGGGGTCATGTGTCTTGTGGAATGGGGAGACACCTAGTTTCACTGCCATGTAAGGCCATAGGGGCAGATGTTGCCCACGGGCCCTTGAGGGTCTTAAGAAGCTTGGGAGACAGACTTGGGTGAGCCTAAGGCGGATGAGGTCTGGGCAAGAGTATGAACTTTGACTAGGAGAGATTCCAGAAATGTGCGGTTTAAGCTCATCCATTTTAACTTCCTTCATCACACTTACATGATGTCCCTTGCACTGAAACACCTCTATCCGGGTCACGCTTCTTCCTGCCCCCGCTGTAGTTTTGTGGGGGCAGATTTCATGCACTTGGCTTGGGAATGCGCGCTGGTGTATGCTTACTGGACAATGGTTGTGGATAGTCTTGGACACACCATGGAACTGCAGGGTGCCCTTATGCTGTAGTTTTACCTTCTGGATAGTATGGTGAGACCCAAAGGGAAAAAATGGCTTATAGCTTTTCGCAATTGGCGCTATTGTTGGCCAGAAGGTGTGTTGCTATTGTATGGCTGGGGCAGGGGCATCGTCGGTGCATCACTTGGAAAAGGGTGTGGCGAAGTGGTCCCTGCCAGAGAACATACATATGAAGATTAATAGGACTGACGAAAAGCTTCAGGATGATGTGGAAATATGGGTATCATTGTCTGACTGATTTCTGGCTCCTGAGGGAGACCTCAGTGACGAGGATGTTGATACTGAAGAACAGAGATGTGATAGTCCGCTCCTGCCATAATGCAGGAAAGGACGCTAATATGCTCGACACTCTACAAGCCAACCTATATGCCCAACTATTTACCCTTCGTAAGAACAACTCACAAGCTCAAATACGTTAAGAATATAGCCTGGCAAAACATCAAACTGCCCTGCAATGGATCTATATTAAAAATTCCAGTGAGCTGTGGGAAGCCCCAAAAGACTCTTCAAGCTAACTGGGCAGAAATGACTAAATCAAGTGATAAAATTCCATGGCAAAGTTGTGTATGTTAAGCACTGGAAGCTTTCCAGTTGAACTAACTGGGGGAAATGTCAGTCACCCAGATGTACTTTAAAAAAATAGTAAATAAATCAGGAAAATTGCTTTCGCGCTTGCAGAATAAGGACACGATTTCAAACATAACCCCTTGCATCAGTGGTAATCATCTCATATGCTTACAACGCACCACGATCATATTTACAGCACCACTTTTCAGTTCACAAAAAAATTAGGCTCATGAACTACAAAATGGGAAGATTTTCAACAATGAGCTGACACCAATATAGTAAAAGGTTTGGAGTATACCAAATCTTAGGATTTGTGAATACAAAAATAAAACATTCTACGAACCAGCTTCAGTGAATTGTAGCTAAACTGTAGGTTTGTTTGATTTATGTGTGATGTAGCCAATAAGCTTGTGGCAAATGTCTGACCAATCCAGTATTGCTACGTACCACTTTAATGCACCTTGTATACAGTAACTCTTGTGAAATGGTTAACTGACACAATATTGTGTTAAAAATATTGTTGACAAAAATATTATGTCAAAAATGTTGTTTACTACAGTATTGAACTCTATATTTATGATAGTAAGTAACAAATATCGAAGAAAATTATCATTGACACTAATATAGAGCTTAAAGCAGTAAATGTTAAATAGTTTAATATCTAAATGTAATATTATGTAAATTAAGTAAATTCCACTAACAGGTAATACTATATATAAATAAACACACATATATGTGTGTGCGTTTGTTTATATGAATATACATATAGTATAACATAATTAATAAACATATTTATTTTACATTAGAATGTGTTTTGTAATATTGTACATTCATTACTATGAATATATATATATATGTGTGCATGTATATATTTATATATATGTGCATGTATATATATATATCTGTATATATATATATATACAGTAGAGAGAGAGAGATATAAAATATTAACATTTACAACCTCAAAAAACACATTTACTAAAAATGCTATAAGCGTTCAATTATATTGAAAAGTAAAAACAAATAACATAAAATATTTTAAAAAACAAGCAGGGCCTAGCCCTAGTTTCCTGGTCATAGACCTTGAAAAGGCCTTTGACTCAATGGAGTGGGGGGACCTTTTTGCTGCACTATCTTGATATGGCTTTGGCCACCGCTTTCTTCCCCCAGTGAGATTGCTATACACCAGCCCCCTAATTAGAGTCAATACGGGACCCCTTGTGTCGGATATCAACACTATACACACGGAAATGAGACAGGGCTGCCCCCTCCACTGCTATTAACTTTACTGGTGATTGAACCACTAGCACTGGCCTTGCGCCACTAGGGGACACAATGGGGCATCTCTTTAAGTGAACGGATACACACAATATCTCTATATGCTGATGATATGTTGCTTTACATAAAGGACACACACAATATTCATGACACAATCTCTTCCACCCTACCCAGTTTGCAACCCTCTCCGGCTTCTGTGTAAATTAGGAGAAATCCCGCCTCTTCCTCTTTCTAATGGATTTTCCTGACCTTTGCTTTACTCTTGACAGAACACAATTGAACTGGCAGCAACACACATTGAGATACCTGGGAGTTCAAGTTTATCACTCCATGACTGACCTTTTTGAGGGCAACATCACCAGATTGGTAACATCCATAATGGCAACTTCTGGAACACGCTACCGCTGGGGTGGCGGAGAAAGTGGCGTTGCTGCAAATGGTGACTTTACCATGCCTTTTGTACTTTTTCACAAATCTTCCTGTGTACATCCTTGGTGTATCGTTTAGTTCATTTAGCAAACAGGTCAGAGAATTCATTTGGTGCAAGTCGAGGTGCAGGTTGTTAATGGAAAACTTTGCGCATCCGCAGATAAAGGGGGGTTGACCATTCCACATTTTGAGTAATATTATCTTCCCATCCAGACTCAGTGGATACCTAAGTGGATGGCAGGATTGCCCCTATCAGACACAGCCACATCCTCCTCCAGCTGGATACTACCCAGCATTTTACCCCTGTTTCATCCATGTACAAAGGTGCAGGCTCCTGACTCATTACTGCTGGCGGTTGCATATCTTTGCGTTTGTTGCTGCCTACACATCACTAATTAAATGTGATCCCTTATGCTCTGGGACTGGTACTGATGGGTGCTCCGAGGCCTGGGGGGCCCACAACTATAAATGAACTGTACACTAGAGCAGATATACATACACTAGAAGACCTATATAGAAAGGGTACATTGGCAAAATATCAGATGCTAATGGAGGAGGATGGCTTACTTCTTGGACAATTTTTGTTCCATACCTCACTACTCGCCACGCTGGGACGTCATTGGGTGGACATGACCACAGAACCATCTATGCATCTTATGATACAATACTTACATGTGATAGACAGAGGCAGGTGCCTGATTCATTGGTTCACTGACTTACTCCGCTTCCACACTGCTCCACAGCTCCTTCCTTTACGGCACATCTGGGAAGCGGACTTAGCATGCCCTTGCACTGAAAAGGAATGGGCTGCCCTACTGAAAGGCTTGCAACATGTACCAGGTAATTTACCACTGCAGGCTCATTCAGCCGTACAAAACTGTGGGCGTGTCCAGCCTTATATTTATTTTGATAATTTACTTATAAGGTGACAAGTGTAGGGCAACCATTGATTACCCGTAGAGGTCGACACAAATCTTTGGACTCAGATAGGAGTGTGATAACGTCCTAACAGACAGTATTTACAATATCAAATAAATAAACATCAATTTCAATTTGTTGTCAGTAATTTATTCGCACCATGACCTATGTGGCCATGAATCACCACACCAGTTTAATAAAGTTCAAACATTTATTGCCCTTTAGATTAATAATGCTAAGATAACGGAAATCAAACTCAAGACCAAATGATAAAAATACAACAATAACGCAGGCTGACCAAACCTTTGAAAGGATCTTAATCTAGACAGAATATTTATCATTAAACATTCAAGAACCACCATGCAGAATAAGAACAGTAGCGGTTGAATGATAGAAACGGAATACATTTAGTTATTGCAGATTAATTGCTTTCAACGAAAATAAAATACACAATTGAATTGTTGCCATTCTTATCTATTACTCCAATTTGATAAGCATGTTTGGGCTTCATACAAAATGAAAAGAAGACAAACATTTGAAAACATCTGAGTATGGCACTAACCACAAATAGTGGTTGAGTTTTCTAAAAAGAGAAAACATAAAAATCTGCAAGAAAGACAAATACACATTTGGCTATGCCTTTCCTAAATGGATCAATGAGCAACGATGTCTTCATCAGTGGAGCATCTTCTGGTTTTCTTCATTGGGCAATGATATAATAGGGAACAGTATGGCCTTAATGCATCTGAACTGACAGAAAGCTAAGACATGTAAACAGCAAACAATAGAATCTGCATTCAGGCTAAATCTGGAAGGAACTGAACTTGCAGCCTAAGCGTTGTAATATTAAAGTCCTAGAAAGCAACTAACTAGAATGCCGTTGGTCAGAACCAATTAGATTTATTCCACGTTTTAGAAGAATCTTTTCTAGATTTTCTGCATTCACGATTGGACCATCTTCTCTCACTGCAGTCACCAGTTTCTGCTGTAGAATACAATTGTTGCAGGTTATCCATGAGCACTGAAGACTATTTTTCCTGGGTACACAATATCCCATCCCAGGAAGACAGACAAAAGTTACAACATCAGAACATAATATTTCCGCAGTGTGCAAGTTACACAGGATATTTAAAATCTATTTCTCTAAACATTTGAAATACTACGTGATGTCAGCAATATGTGACAAATGGACATTGAGCTTCTAGAAACTGCTGAGATAGAAAACATTGCACAAACATTTAAAATGTAGAATTAGCTTTAAACCTTTTCATGTAGGACCATATTTAATAAAGCAGTTAATTTCGCACTTAAACCAAATAATCATTCAATACAATTACATTAGTATTCATATGAATTCATATTAGCTGCATGATGTTATTTAATACACAATTTCTAATAGGTCTTTTAACATATGTTATTTCACACTATATTTTAATGTCTTAATTTTTATTAAGTGTTTGCACACCAACAATCCCTCCACTGAAGACTATATGTATAGTCAGAAAATGTACTTATTAATACTTGTATTAATTCTTGTGAGTCAGTTAAAAGTTTAGTTTGTCTAAAATATCTATTGTTTCTCAGTTTTCTCCAGTTTTCAGTTTTTCTCAAATCATGAAAATATCTGTTTCTCACCTTTTCTAGGTTAATTTCTTCCCTCCTCTGTTCATTTTTTATCCTTTGTCTTTTTATTAGTTTGTGCAGATGTACAGTTTATAAAATCCCATTATACAGATGACACATATAACCACAGTTAATAATTGTTTTAATATTTTCCCACAATACCCTGACCAAGATTACCCAGCCAGTTTTCACTTTAGTAGCACCTTTGCCAGTATTTTTCCATATTCATGACACTTTGAGATCTTTTAAGTCAGAATTTGAATCTGTCAGGTTCTTAATCAAATTTCTAATTCCTTAACTATTGTCAGAAATATATGTACAACAGTGTTTCACTTTCAGCATCTGGCAGACTCAGCCTTCCTTTGCTAAAAGTATACCTAACACAAGTCTGTTCTGGAGAACCATACAGCAGATCGCAGCCATTTCAGTATCCATTAGAATAACAGCTCCAGAAAAGCAGTCAACATGTCATCCACAGTAGTAGACAAACCTTTTGATTTTCAAAGCATTCAGAACACCTCCTACAGAAGAAATAATTGCTCCAAATATATCTCCAATTAGTTCAGAATAAGTTTCCCTTTTTGATGCATGGCCTTTGGAATTCATTTGGGAAGACCACTCCTAAATAACAAGTCCCATACCTTCACTTTGGGAGACAATAATAAGAATAATCTCAAGGTTCTTGTCCATTCAACATAAAATCCCATCTATTCTCAAAAAGAAATACATGTCTGCACTCACTCGTTCCCACAAACTTAGTATCAGTTCTGGATTGTAGTCTGTAAATTCAAAGCTTTCCTACATGTTCAAAATCTAAAGCAGGCTTCCCTTGTGTTTGAATCTCACTAAATGCATAATCATTTCTAAATGTCTGCTTCCTAACCCTTTCTCTATTTTCTCCTTTAATGTTTTTCTCCTGTCATCAGTTTGATCCAGAAAAGATTTTTCTGTTGGCGAAAGCAAATGTGTCAAATTATTCCGGTGTGCGTAAGCAGTACCAAATGTTACTTTGGGCTCAAAGAAACTTCCCACAATATCAATATTTCTCTTTCTAGCTATGTTACTCAAGGATTGGTTGATCGGAACATAAGAAAACACTAGATCATAATTAGAATAGAAATACTGTATGTATTCTTGGTTATAAAGCTGTTAGAAATGGGGTCTTTGGTTGGCAGTCAGGTTACTCCCTGCCCAAGCAAGGACCCTCACTCTAATCAGGTAAGTTACACACACAATCCCAATTATCGATAGCTTGGCACTGAGCAGTCAGGCTTAACTTAGAAGGCAATGTGTAAAGTATTTGTGCAATAAATCATGCAGTAACACAGTGCAAACACCACAAAAATACACCACACAGGTTTAGAAAAATATAGAGTATTTATCTGAGTAGATTAAGGTCACAATGATCAAGATTTGATAAATACAAGTTAAAATATCACTTAGGTAATGATAGAGTCTTACATTTCTTAAAAACAACAATGGTCTCTTGCGAACACAAAGTACCTGGTTTGCGTCTAAATTGTCCGCACGAGACCGTAGAGGAGGAGATGCGTGGAAAACAGGGAGATGTGCGTCGGTTTTTCTGGGCGCACACAGATGATGTGTCTATGCTTTTTCACGCAGCAAGAGCTGTGCGTCGATTTCCAGCGTGCAGACTTGGATCCTCTTCGCCTTGCAGGGTATATGGACGCCCTGGGGATGATGCAGAGAAATCTTGGGCATGCAGGACGATGTCACAGGAGCTGCGTCGATCCGGTGGGCGATGCCTGAAGATTTCTGTTGCACGGCGGGCGCTGCGTCGATTCCTCTTGCAGGAAGTTGGGCTGCATTGTTCGTTCCGGCTCGGCGATCCGTCGATCCAGTGGGCCGTGCATCGAAGTTCTGGTCGAAATGCTGACGCTGCATCGATCTCCACTCGGAGAGCCGTGCTGTGTCGTTCCGGTTCAGGGATGAAGTGATTTTATCACCGTTGGGCAGGCTGTGAGTTGATTTTCACCCCACAAGGAGTTCTTTGCAGGGATTAAGTCTTTTTGGATCTGAGACTTAGGGAAACAGGAGACAAGTTCAATCCAAGCCCTTGGGGAGCACTTCTCAGTAGAGCCAGAGGGCAGCAAGGCAGCAGGGCAACAGCAAGGCAGCAGTCCTTTACAGCAAAGCAGTCAGGTGAGTCCTTTGGGCAGCAAGGCAGCTTCTCTTAGCAGGTTGCAGGTTCTGGTTCAGAGTTCCTTTCCCAGTAGGTATCTTGTCAAGTAGTGTCTGAGTTGGTAGGGTCAGGAACCCAGTTTATATACCCAAATGTGCCTTTGAAGTGGGGGAGACTTCAAAGAGTGGCTTAGAAGTGCACAAGGTCCCCTTTCAGTTCCATCCTGTCTTCCAGGGTCCCAGTAGGGGGTTTGGCAGTCCATTGTGTGAGGGCAGGCCACTGTTCTTTTTACATGTAAGTGTCAGGCCCTCCGCCTTCCACGCCCAGAAGACCCATTCAGTATGCAGATGTGTGCAGGTGTGACTGAGCATCCTGTGTTTGGGGTTGTCTGAGTATATTGCACAAGGGAGCTGTCAACTAACCCAGCCACACGTGGATCAGAAGGCACAGAAGGATTTAAGTGCAGAGAAATGCTCACTTTCTAAAAGTGGCATTTCTAAAATAGTAATATTAAATTCAACTTCACCAGTCAGCAGGATTGCGTATTACCATTCTGACCATACTAAATATGACCCTGTTACTCCTTTCAGATCGGAATCTACCACTCAAACAGTACATGAGGGTAGCCCTAATTTTAGCCTATAAAAGGAGGAGGCCTCACACCAGATAAAAAACGAATTTAGGAGTTTAACACTACCAGGACATATAAACTACACAAGTATATGTCCTGCCTTATATCTACATAGCACCCTGCCCTTTGGGTTACCTAGGGTCTACCTTAGGGGTGACTTACATATAGAAAAGGAGAGTTTAAGGCTTGGCAAGTACTTTTAAATGCCAAGTCGAATTGCCAGTGAAACTGCACACACAGGCCTTGCACTGGCAGGCCTGAGACATGGTTAAGGTGCTACTTATGTGGGTGGCACAATCAGTGCTGCAGGCCCACTAGTAGCATTTAATCCACAGGCCCTGGGCACATGTAGTGCACTTTACTAGGGACTTATAAGTACATTAAATAAGCCAATTGGGTATGAGCCAATTTCATCATGTTTTAAGGGACTGGTTAGCAGTGGTAAAGTGTGCAGAGTCCTAAAACCACCAAAAACAGTGTCAAAAGTTGGAGGCAGGCAGGCAAAAAGTTGAGGGTGACCACCCTAAGGCTGTCAGGTCTAACAAAAGCCTTATTAGTAAAAGACTGAAACTAATTCCATATGTTAGTGGCAAGCTATGGTAAATAATTCCTTCCTGCACTGATGAAGGAAGAGCGTGCAAACATAACATTCTTTCACATTTACTGTCTCAACATAGTCCTACAGCAAGCGTTAGAACACATTAGAAAAAAGATCTCCTTGAGAGTTATCTAAGTGCAAGTATTTCTCATCCCTAATAAACCTATTTAACTTCAAAAGTGTAGTAGTCTTTAAAGAATGTGAATAATTAGTTTCATATTTGCTAGAAACACTCATACTCACAATCTATAACAACCATACTAGCACACCCACAATTCTTAATCCACACACATACACTTGCAACACCTATTGTTTTAATGTGATTGTGTTTGTTATCCATGGCCTGTAAAGAATCAGTAAGTGAAAGAATAAGAAAATATTTAACTATGCAGCCAAAAAAAAAAAAAAAAAACCTTCAATCTTTTTTGCAGTTATTTACACCAGCTTCCAGACTTTTCTCCAGAACTTTCTCAAAATCGGTTTAGCAACTTGTGAAAATCAGTTTTCAAAGTCTCTTTCATTAGATCATAGTCTATTGGACAGTGAGTATCACTTGTAGCATGTAATGTCTCTCTTGTTCATTTGGCCGTGTATTTTGAAATTTCATTTCAAAAGGAATTTAAAGTTCCAAACTATTGATCTGGAATCTAATTATCAAAACAAAAGGACAAAAATTCACTTTGCCACTCATTAGTTGTAAAATACGCCAATTCAGGCCCTGAGTATTTTCAACATGCAACTCTTTTTCTCTTTGAGCTCCGATTTGCTCATATTTCTCCTTCATTCAGATCTTCATTTGTATCTGCTGTTGTTGTTGTGACTGGCTCTTCATTTACTGTTGACAATCTGAAACCTTTTCACTTGTCTGCAGTTTGGGCCACTTGTCTTCTTTCACAGGTTTCTTTGACACCGTCGTTTGCAAAACTAGACTTACAACTGTTCTTGATTTGGCAGGATTTTGACTTTGACTTGATGTATCTGCATCTTTAGCTAGTTCAGGAGGAGTCAAATCTGCATGACTTTGATTCAACTCAACTCTATCCTCAGCTGATTCATGAAACGTGATTTGTTTCAAGTGATTTTTCCAATCGTCTGCTTCTGGGAGAGTCCTCCTCTGCTTTGACTCTCCTGTTATCTGTTATGTTTGCTGATGCTTGAGCAACTTCAGGAAACAGAGGAACAGCTGGCAATCCCATGAGGATTTCATGGGAATTTCATGGGGAGAGATTCCAGTCTCAATGTTTAAGGCTGAAAATGGTAATTTTATCACCTCATTAATGAAGTGACTTCCTCTGTCTGATTCTAATGAGGCCGGAAACTCTTCTTTCTGACAGTATTGTAATTTCGCTGCGGACACTTAGGGGGTCATTCTGACTTTAGCGGGCGGCGGAGGCCGCCCGCCAAAGTTCCGCCGTCAGAAGACCGCCGCGGTAATTCTGAGTTTCCCGCTGGGCTGGCGGGCGACCGCCAGCAGGCCGCCCGCCAGCCCAGCGGGAAACCCCCTTCCATGAGGATGCTGGCTCCGAATGGAGCCGGCGGAGTGGAAGGGGTGCGACGGGTGCAGTTGCACCCGTCCCGATTTTCAGTGTCTGCTTAGCAGACACTGAAAATCTTGGTGGGGCCCTGATAGGGGGCCCCGCGACACCCGTTACCGCCAGCCAGGTTCTGGCGGTCAAAACCGCCAGAGCCAGGCTGGCGGTAAGGGGGTCGGAATCACCATGGCGGCGCTGCCTGCAGCGCCGCCATGGAGGATTCCCCAGGGCAGCGGGAAACCGGCGGGACACTGCCGGTTTTCCGTTTCTGACCGCGGCGGTACCGCCGCGGTCAGAATGCCCATGGATGCACCGCCGCGGTCGTTGGCCTGGCGGTAGTCTACCGCCAGGGTCAGAATGACCCCCTTAATGTCCATTCACACCCAAATGATTCAGCAAAGCAATAGTATCTTGCCTACAAGCTGCCTTTGTTTTTGAAGCAAACAAAAGATCATCAATGTACCAAACTAATGCTGATTGGAAAGGCATTTCCAATGACTCTAAGTTATTTTTCAAAACCTTATGAAATATGAACGGAGACACTGAAAAACCTTGTGGGATCCTACACCAGGAAATACATGACTGCAGAATTTAAAACCGAAAAGAAACTGACTATCCTCATGTAGTGGCACTGAGAAAAATGCTTGTGACCTGTCCACCGCTGTGAACCATTCCTGGTCACATGGGATCTGAAACAAAATTACTGCTGGATTTGGTACCACTGGACAACATTTGACCACTCTGTCATTAAGTTTTCTCAAATCTTGTACAATTCTAAATTTCCCACTTGGTTTTCACAAACCCATAATAGGAGAATTACATGGGCTGCTCAGCACTTCTTTCATAACTCCCTGCTTCACAAAATCAAAAACTGAAAATCACAAAAACAGAATTACAGGAGTAACTCCTTCGATTACATCTGGTGACATATTATACAGCGGAGTTTGCAGAAAAACTGCATTAGGCTTGACCGTGACTTTAACTAGTTCAACTCCTCTGATCAGACCAATGCCTTTCCCAGAAGGATCCAAACTTTTAATGTAACTGTACCTTGTAAATCAATTGGTAGATCTTATACTGTAAATGCAGAATAAAAACGAATCCGTGGAAATTCTTCATTAACTGAATCACATTCAATTGGCACAAATGAATCGTCATCATCACTATTCGTCGGAATAGCAATTCCATCATTTGTACACATAATCAAATATTTTGTTTTGCACAACAAAGCTCTTCCCAATATGGAAACTGGACTTGAGTCACAGCCTACAAATTTGTGGAAACCCTCAAAATTGCCAATTTTAACAGGAATGGGTTTAGTAATAGGATTTGTCAAGAATTGATTTGCAACTCCTACAATCTGCACTGCTTTCCCAGAAAGTGGAACATTAGGAACATTAGGAACTTCTACAGTTCTTACTGTAGAGCGTGTAGCTCCTGTATCAACTAGGAATGAAACATGATGACCCATTACTTTTCCATTTACATAAGGACCCTTTTGATCCACTTCTAATGAAGCTGCTAACACACATTCTTCATCCGAACTCTCACTCACTTCATTCAATTCATACTCACTGTGAAGTGTAAACTGTTGTACTATCTGAGTACTTAGATTTAACATTTGACCTGTGTTCTGCTGAGGAAGCATCACCTGCTGCTGTGCCATTGAAGCTTGTATCTGCATTTGTTGCTTTGGAATCATTCACACATGGGGCTGCATTTGCTGTGACTGTGGCACCTGAAAACGTGGCACTTGTGTTTGTTGCATTGGTTGGGAACTTTGCATTTACTGAGGAATCTGCATTTGATTATTCATATTATGGACTTTTAAATTAGGACCCCTCATTCTCGGTCCTCTCAAATTTAGAAAAATATTGTTTACATTCTTCTGCGTGAAAACACCTTCCTGTACCAACATCGGACACTCGCATTTCCAATGCCCGAGGCCCCCACAAGCATGACAAGGTAACATCCCTTTCATTGTCTGCATATCACCTGGTTTAATAATAGTATTCAGATCGACGCCACAATTTCTATTTCCACCACCACCTCTACTTCTCGCCTGACCCTGATTATGAATCACCTGCATGTTTCCCTGTTGAGGAAACATTCCCTGCATTCCTGATTGTGCCGCTTTAATCTGCATCATCATCGCCTTTTCCTTGAATTTCGTCTGCTTCATTTCAATCTCAACACTACAGCATTTAGCAAACTGTAATATTTCATCCACCGGTTTTGCTTGCCAGCAAATCAAATGACTCTTAAGCATCTGGCTAATTTCTGGTCTCAGCCCTTTAACAAATCTGATCACAAAATGAATCACGTTTTTGGGCTCAATTGTTTCTGTACCGCTGTAATGTTTAAATGCTTGCAACAACCTCTCATAATATGCATGTATTGACTCATTTGCTTTCTGAGCTGTCCTGTTGATTCTCTGCCAATCAATACTTTTAGGAGAAATTCTTGTTTTAAAAAATTCAGTCACTTTGTAATAGTATTACATTACATCAGGAGATGGTGCACCTGTAATTGGATCTCGTGGAGGCTCTCTTGTTGGTCAGTTAGCACTCTTTTTGCATTCAACCCACAAATCAGCTGCGGCCACTATTTCTAACAAGGTATTCAAATCCTTCCACAGGCATTTTGCAAGCTTCAGAAGTCTATCTGTCTGCTTGTACCATTCTACTGGCTCCTCTCTCAATCTCGGATAGTCATTTGTAAATGTCAAAATATCACTCCTGCTCCAGGGGATGTACATAATTCCCTCCTAGAAGTTTTTCTCATTAGTAATATCTTTACTGGATTATCATTCTGCTTTGCATCAGCATTTGAATTTGCAGACTCATTTTTCTTCTAATCTCTTTTCTTTACCCATCTGCCTTCCCATTTATCTAATACTCCCCATGTTTGAATATTCAGAATTAATTCCTTATCATGAGTTTTCATTCCCGGTATTCTCATGTTCTCAAAATCTTTTGAATCAAATTCTAACCTATAACATCTTTTCAGTGGCTTTGATTTCTCAATTTCTGTTTCTTATTTCTACAAGTTCTCATACTTTCTGCAGTACCAGTCTTGCTGTGTTTGTAACATTTGTACACATGAAGCGTATCTCATCTTCATTATATGAGTCAATTCCATATAACTCAAGTGTTACCTCAATCATTTAATTTAGTTTAAATTTACGTCTTGCCAGATTCAATTAATTTCTCCCTTCAGCATTTGTTTTTGCTCCTCTCATTTTTTCCAGCCAGTCAGTTAACTGCTGAGCTGTCAAGCCTTGTAATGAGGCATTATTATTTACATTGGGCGCATTCTGTGGAGTAATACATGGCGACTCTGTAGTCATCAGAAACAAATTTGAATTCAAATCTGACTTCTCCAAATTCTGTGAAGTCCTAGAATAATTTAAGTCAACCAGCGGACCTGTCTTGTCAAAAGTCTGATTCATTGGAGACATGACTCCTGTAATAACATTGAGGGCCTCGTGAGTTTGGAGGAGGGGATTACTCCATCACAAACAAACAGCTATCCCGAACTCTGTATTACAAGTTCCATTATACCCTATGGAACTTGTAATACTGCGGACAGGGTATCTGTCACATTTGTGATGGAGTAATCCCCCTCTGCCAAACTCGTAATGAGGCCTTGAGTCTCTCAATTTCTGCCTTTGAATTAAAAAGACTCTGTATATTATTCTCATCATTTCCCTGGGCAAACAATGGTACAACAGGACCAATAGTAACAGGTACTGTTAATGCTTCTGGACTTGATTGAACATTCTGATTTCTTGAATAATTTACTCCAGAACTCTGACCTGACAGCATCAAAGAATTCAACTGTGATATTGTTACAGGTGAATATCTTGGCATTGTCTGAACTTTCACTGGATCCATTGAACTAGGTGCAGACTACATCTGAACCATCATTGGTTTCTGGTAAATCTGTGATGATTGCACCACTGGTACAGTCATGCTCGGTGCAGAACAGAATTATAGGGTAGACTACAGATAGCTCAGGCTGAGTAATAGGCATCTGAGTTACAGTATTAGTAGGACTGTTAGTTGCAACCTGTACTTGACTTTGTGTTACCACAACTGGTTCTGATGCACTAGGACCAGTACTAGTTTCTGGTCTTGTCTCCTGTACTGCATATGGAGGAGGATGACTTCTAAGTAACTGCATTATAAATTCATCATCATCTGAGTCATCACCATGAGTCAATGATTTCCTAGCCTCATCTGACTTCGACTCATCTGCTTCAGAAGAGTCCTTATTCTTTTTCATTGTCTTTTGTCTTTTGTCTGACACTGCTCTCTTTCTCTTGTGTAATTGATTGCAGGAAACATTTCCATACTACGTAAAGTTTCTGTTCTCCAAGATTTCTGCTCATTATCCCATCTTGCCTCTAATAATGTCTTCTCAACTTTTCTCATTCGCCTCTCAAATTTTAATTTCTCTTGTTGTTTGGCCACTAATTCCCAGATGTCTAAAGCTTCAAATTGTGCTTGTCTAGGAGGATGTTTTAATTCATGCAGCACTCTCCTTAAATGTTTTAAAATTCTCATATTGAAAGTTTCATAGACAGGAAACACTAACCTCCGTTCTTTCTCTGTAATTTTGCACCATTGTTTCAACCAAATACATGCTGCAGTACCTTTCTCTTCCATTTCAATATATGCAGGTGTACCTTCTGATGGGGCAGTTTCTTCTATTTTTACTGGAATCAAAGCATCTCCCTTAAGCGCACTCTTTAAAGCTTTGAAATTTTTCATTTTTACTTTAATCAGACTACAATTTAAATTCAGAACAGGAAGTATTCCGTCCTAAAATCCTTTTCGCTTGTTTCTCTCAACTAATAACGCTTCACTGTTGCCCACCAATTCATTCAGGACTCCTTTTAACAAACCAACTCCACTGCGGACCTAGTGACGTCATACTCACACACACAGCGGCTGACAAAGTCTTGCAGCTTGTTCTCCAAATTAGATTCTCACAAAACTTAATGCAAAATATTGTGCGCACCAAAGTAAAATCAACACATCTAATGGTCTGCTTACTACAGGTAGGGAACACAGTCTCTTCGGAAGCTTCACAAATATTTTGATTGCGGCTTTTAACTCTCCCAACTACTCATTCAATCTATGCTTTCTCTGATTCGCAAGTAAAATTTGACCAGCAAATTTCATCCTTGAACAATACTAGATCCTCCATGTGCACTCAGGAATCACCAATTTCTGTCAAACTAACACTCCTTTCAACAAACACTCTAGGAATACTTTGTCAACCACACCCAATTGACCAACCAAACAAACAAGTTACAACAATAACAACCAAGTGTCTCCTACACTTGTGCAGTACTACAGAGTCTTAGACCACGCAGGGTCCATATACCAACAACCACATTGACAATTGTTTAGCACGAAGCGCCACTCTCAACTGAAGTACGATGCCTTCCCTATATAGTCCCTTTGGAGTATGCACACTCCCTAAAAAACTACATTGGAGTACACGAGCTCCAGATCTCTTACAAACATCTCAATTCACCTGTGATTTTGCTAAAGCACTGCAAGCGTAAACCCTAACCCAAACACAAATTACACTACGAACGGGGAGCATCTGCAAACAAGCATTGGCAAAACCAAAGTTCATCCAAACAAGCACTGGTAAAACCAAATCTCCCATTTCTTTCCAAATGATACATAACTGTTAGAAATAAGATGTTTCCCTCCTAATGAGACAAAACCGTCCTCTGTTACCAAAATTGTAGGAAAGTCCAACCTTATATTTCTCTTCTTAATGTCCTAACAAACAGTATTGATAATATGAAATCAATAAACATCAGTTTCAGTTTGTAGTCTGTAATTTATTCGCACCATGACCTATGTGGCGATGAATCACTACACCAGCTTAACAAAGTTCAAACATTTATTGCCCTTTAGATTAACAATACTAAGATCACGTAAATCAAACGCAAGACCAAATGATCAAAATAGAAGAAAACCACAGGCTGACCAAACCTTTGAAAGAATCTTAACCTAGACAGAGTATTTATCATTAAACATTCAAGAACCACCATGCAGATTAACAACAGTAGCAGATGAATTATAGAAACTGAATATATTTAGCTATTGCAAATGAATTGTTTGCAATCAAATGAAATAAAACAATCAATTTTAGATCTTGGCATTCTTAACTATTGCTCTTTTTGATAAGCATGTTTGGGCTTCAAGCAAAAAGAAAAGAAGACAAAAATTAATTTGGAAAACATCTGACTATGGCGCTAACCAGAAATAGCGGTTGGGTTTTCTAAAAAGAGAAACATAAAAATCTGCAAGAAAGACAAATGCACATTTGGTTATACCTCTTTCAAATGGATCAGCGAGCAACAGTGTCTTCATCATTGGAGCATCTTCTGGTCTTCTTCATTGGGCAGTGACATAATAGGGAACAGTTCAGTAATGTATGACCTTAATGCATCTAGCCTGACAGAATCATAGGCAAAAAGCTAAGACATCTAAACCGCACTGAAGTTAAATAGAATCTGCGTGTAGCTAAAACTGGAAGGAACTGAACTTGCATCCTAAACTTTGTTATATTAAAGTCCTAGAAAGCAACTACCTGGAATGCCATTGGTCAGACTATGGGGTGGTTTAGGTCAGAACCAATTAGAATTATTCCACGTATTAGAAGTATCTTTTCTTCATTTTCTGCATTCATGATGGGACCATCTTCTCTCACTGCAGTCACCATTTTCCGCAGTGGAATACAATTGTTGCAGGTTATACATGAGCACTGAAGACTATTGTTCCTGGGTACACATTATCTCATCTCAGGAAGACAGTTAAACATAAGAGCATAACTTTTCCACAGTGTGTGAGTTTCACAGAATATTTAAAATCTATTTCACTAAACATTTGAAATATTATGTGACGTCAGCCATATGTGAACAATAACTATTGAGCTTCTAGAAACTGCTGAGATACAAAACATTGCAGAAGCTTTTAGAATGTAGAATTAGCTTTAGACCTTTTCATGTAGGCCCATATTTAGTAAAGCATTTAATTTCACATTTGATCCAAATAATCATTAAGTTAAGTTCTATTAGTATTCATATTAATTCATTTTAAGTGCATTTAACTATTATTTAAAAAAAAAAAAATTCAGTAGTCTTTATTTTTCATATTTATCCACATTGTTTAGGGGGTCCACCATATTAGTAACACGTTTTTATGTAATAATACACAATTTTAAATAGGTCTTTTAATATGTTATTTTACATGATATTTTAATGTCACAATTTTTATTAATAATGTTTGCACTCCAACATAATACATGGACTTATCTCACACAAGCAAACATAAATAGATTTTATCATAGAGAGGACGCGGCTTGTTCGCGTTGCTCTTATGTGGATGCAGACTTAGTCCACATGCTCTGGTCTTGCCCCCGCTTACACAAATTTTGGTCCAGCATCACTTTCAGATTATCCACCTGCACTGACTGTCTGGACCTACATCAGTGAGAGATATGTATCCTGGGCTTATTCCATAGACGGAAGAAGCATGGGTTGACCTTCCACTTCCTATATTTGGCCTTCATAGTGGATAAACCACTCATTACTCGCAGATGGAAATCCCGGAACCTCCTTCGGTCACAGCCTGGGAGGGCTCCATGCTCACCTGGGCGCAATCAGAGAGTGTAGCCCTACAAAGAGAAGCCACACTTGGACTGAGAAAATATCCTATAGCTACTTAATGAGACAATATCCTACATGATATGCCGTTTTCTCATTCACTCACAAAGACAGAAGCCCTGACACAGTGGTGAAGTTACCTGAAGCACAGACAGCGATTTGGGACTGAGACTACTTATTATGTACATTTTGATGCCCCTCATACGCATCCCCTTTTTGAATATGTTGCTAGTGACTATATCACATAGCAACCGTCAGATATGACAGCATGCGGGAAGGGTGACGGTCAAATACGCATTGGGGTCTGTTGAGATGTTTTGTTTGGGTTTTATTGTTGAATGTTTATCAAATTAAATTAATCTGTTTCTAATGTCAGTTATTTTCTCAATAAATGACATCCCGCCTTTTCTTACTCGATACGAAAGGGGTTACGATACAGACATCCCATTTGTTATGGTAGTATATGCAATGTGAATGCATGTTTTGATCTCGGAGCTAAGCTCTAGTGCTACTTATTACATAATGTCTTTCTAACAAGTACTTACCATAGTGGAGCACCTGTATAATAGATGCTACATGACTTTTGTACTATATTGCTAAGGGTGCACGCCATCACAATATCATTTGCATACTCACCATTTGATATGTCAATGTATCATAAAATTGGAAAACTTTAATAAACAGATTCAAACAAAAAGATAAAATATTTAACAAAAACAATGCTATGAAATTTATTTAATCAATTTCATGAATACTATTTTTTAAAGTATTTTTAAATTTTAAATATTAAATATGCTATTCTCTCTCCATTTTATTCAACAGTGGGGAATGTTTTGGACTTTGGAGGAACTAGATTTACTATTCCTACTCCAGCCACCCCAATAATAGGGAAAATGTTGGACTTCGGAGGAGGTAGATTTACTATTCCTTATCCATTCATTGCAACAGTAAGGAAAGTGCTGGACTTCAAAGGGGTTGCATTTACTTCTCCTACTCCAGTCTCAGCAATAGTAGGTAAAGCCTTTGACATTGGATGGGTGAAATTTTCTATTCCCATTCCAGTGTGAGCAACAGTGGAGAAAGAATTGGACTTCAAACGGGGTTACATTTACTATTCCCTCTCAAGACAGTTCACCAGTAGGGAAAACATTGGATTTCTGCGGGGTAAAATTTACAGTTCCCACTACTTAACAGTAGGGAAAGTGTTGGATAATGGAGGGCTAAAATGTACTATTCCCATCCAAAAAGCACAACCGTAGGGAAAATGGTGGACTTCGGAGGGGTTAATTTTACTATTCCTACTGTAGACTAAGCAAGAGTAGGGAAGCACTTGACTGCAAACACATTATTACATATATAAATAACTCTGTGAATGTAGAAAAACAATTAAACTCTTAATATAAAAAATATTAATCTGAAAAATCTGTGTATATAAATATGTATTTAACATTTTTTTTTTAAATAATGAATTTATCATTTATTTTCAATAGTTCTAACTTAATGAATAATTGTTATTCAGTTATCAAGAAATTCCCCGCCCTATGCCCCTACAAACCTAGCAGTCTACACCTAAAATATAATTGAAGTAAATAAGTATTCCTTAATTTACATACTTAAAATGTAGTTGATTTACAAAAAAACTATTATTACTTAATTAACTTCCCACCCTAGAACTCTACAAACCTAATAACCTGCAACTGAAATATAAGTAAAATAAACAATTAATGCATAAAATCCATTATGAAAATCAATTAAATGATTAATATTTAATAGTTAATTGTAAATTATTACGTAATTAACTTTTCATCCTATTAACCCAACAGCCCACAAATAACACATTACACAAATAAATCAGTATTTCATAATTTACATAATATATAGTCATATAAATACAATTTAATAAAGAACTAATAATTATTAATTACCTAATCAACCTCCCACCCTATGCCCCATAAATCCAACAACCCCGTATGACATTATAAATTACTATTAAAAATTAAATAAAAAATTCAACTAAGATGACATTCTACATTTACAAAAATGTAATAACATTTATATAAACAATAGCAACACATACAATTAATATAGCAACTAAACACCATTCAAATAATTTTAAAAAAACAATAATTTTAACTTCTATATAATTGAACATGATATTAAAAACATTGATATTATTTAAAACGATATTACTTAACTCAAAAAAAGATATTCATGTGAATGATATTCTTGCATCACAATATTTATGTCAGTGATGTTCTTGCATTACGATATTTATGTATCACTATATTTTATTTCCAATATTTCTGTCTCATGACATTTGCAACTCAATATTTTGTCCAAACACCTGTGGAATGATACACAGACATTTATTTAATAATGTATTTTAAAGTTAGATAGTGTCCTGGTTAAGACAGTTTGCACACAGAATTATAATTTTTTATCTCACGTTAAATGTTAATTTTGTTGAACGTTACTGGCTTTTGGATTGTAGTTGTTTTGATTATACAATAAACATATATCTATGTTCTTGTTGCAACATTGCATTTGTTGCGCCATGATTTGTACTCCACTCGGCACCATTATTTGTGATGGTAGCTCACATTCCCTCAATGGGTGATGAACAGCCCACACTGACTCTCTTTGTCTTTGTGAAAAATGTTGGTTTATTACTGAGGCACATTTTGCATCCTCAACCCTTCCACAGTGCCCTTTACTAAGGCCATTTGCAGCAAACAAATACATTGCATTAACCACCATCCTCAAAATGAATCTCCCCACCACGTTTGCTTTGACATCCTCTTTCTTCAACTTTTCGTATTCATTACCTTTAATTCTTCTAAGCCAATAGGTCGGTGCCAACCCAAATTTGTCACCACTCTCCACTATTCTGTCATGGAGAGAGAAGTCGATTATTTCCCTGGACTGTCATTCTCCTATTTCTCTTTCCTTTTCTCTTCCTGTATTGTATATTCCTAACAATCACAGCATTCAGCCTCTTGTCTATAAATTCTTCCCTTCGTACTGGATAGGTTAATGACTGCTACTCTGATGTTTCCCCATCTTTGGGCCTCCAATAAGCCTTTTTTGTCATTTTTTTTAAACAGCATTAGCCCTCCCTTTCAACATGGATGCAACCGGTTGTGAAGGTCAAGTCTTTTTGAACAGCAGCCAATCCACTCAACTGCATTGCACACTTGCATGCGCTGCTTGTGGTGCCAGCATCTCTTGTTCATCCAGCAGGTCGCAAGGTTTCCTGACCACAGGAGCCACCTTTGGCAGCCTTCTCTTGTAATGCTCGACTGGTTGGGTCAGTTCCCCTTTTTCCAGTCATTCAGGAGATACCTGTTGTTGGTCCCGAACAGGTCCACTATTACTACCCATAAAAAAATACATTTGCCCTCATTCTAGAATTATTTGTCCAAAATTAAATTCCCCATCTGCACTTCTTCAGATACATTTTTGTCACTGGCAAACCTTTGCAAAGAATTCTCTTATTATCCTTAATGACCTCACTAGAGTACAGGAGCAATTCAGCTTGGCCTGTTGTTATCCACTCTTGGTGAGTTCTGCTGTAGTGCATAAAAATATATTTTGTTCATTTTTAATTTATGAAACCATTAGCCAGATTCCTTTCTTGCCAGGCCCATCAGAGTCTTTTGTAAGTAACAGTATAGAGTTTCTCACCTCACAGTGTGTAACCTCCACATGTGACATCCATATTGTTCTAATTTTAGCTCAGTTTTCTCTTAATATTCTATTCCTTTTCCAGCGCTTTGGCCTTTCTTGAAGTGCCTGTGTTGGCATATCAGCTGCATTATTCCACTAAATTGTGAACTATATACTACATAATTTTGTTTTCTTTTCTATCTCCTTAGTCGGTATCTCATGCTATTTTCCTATCCTTTCCAAGAAGTGGACGACCCTCCAATTACCTAGGGTTGGTACGTAATCAACTTATGCTGTACAAGCCTTGTTTTCATGAATTGAGACTTGTGCTTAAATTGATACACACAGACTATTTCTGAAACATTATAGCTTGTGGCCATGTGGTGCATGTTCCTGTAAACTCAGTACACATTTACTCACAGTATGTACCACGTTTGTGCACAGAGCAGTTGTTCACAGTAACTAGATTTATTCATAGTTTTTTTGTAATATTTTGATTATGGTTCTTCATGGATTAGATGAATAGATCATTACCACAGCTTTGAAAATACCGAGTGGGCCCCCACCTTGGATTACATTGCTTTTGTAGCACAACTTCATTTGCTGTGTCACCTTCTTATCATGCATATTCATCCTCGCAGCAAGGCTTCCGCATATTTCAGAGGAAGCTGCCCTCTTTTCAAGCCTATAAACACACTGCTCAATCTCCATTTTTTACCTGGTTTCAGAGTGTGACATTTTCAGTATGGGAGGAGAATCAACAGCTGTAGAAGATAAGGATCCACACAAAGGGGTGGAAAGTGTCTGGGACCATACCACACTGTGTGCATGTAGTCTTATCTACCTAGGAGTTGTATGAGGATAAGTTTGGTTGGACTACACGTGGTAGGCATGGTGTGTCTTACAGTTTGGCTTTTACTTTCTCAGATAACGTGTAGCCCCCTCTTTTTGTCTCTATTGGCGTATAACATGTAGCAGAAAGATGTGGTTGTCAATGTTAGGACATATGAGGCTTTCTCTCCCTGAGTGCATTTGATTTCGTCATTTTATCGGATTCAGCAAGGTTTGGCCTAGTTACTATTCGCTAGGGAGGCTGCATAAAAACTAGAGTTGAAGGCCCTTTCTTGCTGATGATAGTCAGTGGCATTTCTTACACTTTCCCTTGTTGGTGCAGAAAAACATTACTGTAGCTGGGAACATGCCTAGAGTTATTGCTGTGTTACATATGGGAGCCTTATGAAGAGGAATGTGGGGAGAAGAAAGGTGCCTAACTAGGTCAAGAGGAAATTGGAGGAAAAAAGTGCTGAATATGAGGAGAATGGGGGCTGATCAACATGTCTTAAGAATATTGGAAAACACAATGGGTATTTTGTGGTTTGTGTGGATTTGTTCAATGTATTGGAATGTTTATGGATGCTTTACTTATGGGAACATATCAAGGCATATTGAACTGAATACGAGTCAGGTGGTATAGAAAAACATCCATGGTCCCTGTACTAAAGGTTTGGGACAGAAACCTTTGATGTAATCAGGGCCACCATAAAGAAAAATAATCAGCAAATAGGATAAGTGTTAAAACCCCTTTCAGAGGGCCATGGGGCAAGCAGAAGCTGTGGCCTTTTACTCATGATGTTTTGGGCCTGATCTACTATGGGTCCTGAGTAACAGGACCAAGTACTACCCCTTCAGCGCTCAACTCTCAGTGGTAGCGTGGTTTGAGCAGTCGGAGGCTGTTCAGTGGGAGACAGGTGCAAGGTCTGCAAGGGCTCATAAATCAAAATACCCATAGTGACCCCAGTAAGATTATTGTCCAGTCCAATAATGATCTTCAGTGTAGAAAGCATTATTCATTTTACATGTTAAACACAGCACACTAACTAATCCACAAAAGTAGTCTCTAAAGACTAGCGCACACACGCTTGTCAGGGCAGTGCTCCCCCTGCTGTTCTCTTGTTCCCCCCTTTCCTACTCCATGCTATATTCGGTGTCCCTGGAGTATCTTAGGAGGTGACTTCAGGTGCTGCCCGCTCTTGTGATGTACATCAAAATTTGGCTTTGGCCTTAAAGGCTTTGGGCTTGTTGGAAGGCAGCAGGGGGATAGGGTGAGCCGCCAGGCCCGAATAAGTCTTGCACAGGCCTGCAACATTCCTTCCATGTTACCACAAGCTTGCTCTTCAGAAGAGTCAAGGAGCGCGGCTGATTCTCTCCCCTATGCTCCACAATGAGAATCTTGCGCCACCCCTTCCTCAGTCGGTGGGCCAGCTCCCTGAGTTGAATGCAGACAGCTTCCACGGGCAGCGGCTCCTTCTTCTTTGCAGTTCCTGCTGGTAAGTTGATAAACCAGCACCACTCTTGTAGGCTGCTTCTTCATTTGTTCCTAAGCCACTTCACTGGTCACTGGAACTCCTCCAACACAGTGATATGGAAGTAGTCCTGATCAGGTCAAATCTTGATGGCCTCATCCTGGCATATGTGGGTCACAGACATGGGAGACAGCCCACAGTCTTAGTTGCATGGGTGACGGCCCCAAATGTTTCAGTGGCCCCCTCTTGGTACACAGGGGGTCATGGACAATGGCAATGGCCCAAATGGGCTACGCTACATTGGATGATGACCTGCAACTTCATAATAGCCTGACAGGGGTTTTCGACTTCCTCAAGACAGCGGACAGCTCTCTCACAACACCAGAATCTACTTAAGGGCACAATGGTCTTGCAATGCAGGCAGAAGGCTGGTGCTTCATGCACTGGATAAGTGTTCTTGGTTTCTGAGTGATGGCCCCTAAACCAGATAGGAGGCTTGCAGACCTTGGTGTCTCCTGGTTCCAGCAGCAAGAAGTCTTGGCGATCTTTCCTGTTCTCATGAGATGGTGCTCATGCTTCTACCTTTATAGTCCCAGTCCAGACATCTGTGGTATAGTGTCTGTCATTTGAATTTTGTGTTGGATGTATTAACTCCTTTGACATGCTCCCCTCTTCACTGCTTTTTGTCAGTGGAACAGTCCGCCACAGCTGGAATGGCTCCAGTTCTGAGTGACCCACAGCATACACCAAAGGAATAACCAGGAATCTCACTTGTCTTAGCTGAATAATACCTCATAAAGTTTTAAATGACTAAGGTCCTGATTTAGAGTTTGGCAGACAGGTTACTCCTTCCTAAAAGTGATGACTATCCTGTCCACCTTATTACAACTGAAATTATATCCTAGGGCACTTAGAATAAGGGAGACATGATAACTATCACTTTTATGATGGAGTAATCCAACCACCAAATTCTAAACCAGGCCCTAGGCCTCTCTATCAAGATACCCTGGTAGTGTATCCTTATAAGTCCCGCCATATCTCTGAAAATGAGTGAAGGTGCCACTGACCAGTAACTCTTCCAGCAATGATAGAGTCCTTTGAAGTGAATAAAAGATGCTCTGCTCCTCTCCCTTCAGTGTATGCGTGTCACCTAGCCCTCAAGAATGTCAGCAATACCTGTCTGGGGATACAGTACTCACAACTTCACGCCCTGGGCTTCCAAAATGGAACCCACAGTCCTCCATGTTATATACCAACCACAGGCACACACATGCAATACCCACACGAGTGTTATGTGTTGTCCGGCACTACATGCAATCAATGCAGGCCAGTGTTGAGTAAAGCACACAGCCACTGAACTTTACACAAGTTGGCCAGTGGACCTCACTCCAGTGACAAAGGTAAAAAAGCCTGTTCACATTACTCATTCTTCTAAACACAAAATAGGTATGCTGCCGCCACAGCGGTCATGTCTCTTAAACCCAGGTGAGGGCTGTAGCCCTCTTCCTTCACAAGGGTGTCACTTGTTGCGTCCCTCCAGGTCTAAACATACCACATCACTTGAGAGAGCCCTAAGTCATGGCGCACATGCATGATCTGTTGATCCCTGTGTTCATTTGTGACCAAAAATCTGTACCGGGGATGCAGATATCGATAGAAGCTGGGGCGCTCAGGGCAGGGGTGCACGTCCGTCACTAAGTAAGGGGACTTTACCATCTGAACAATAAGGCAGATCCATGGGTCCCCATGTGTGTTTGCTGAATTTATTGCACATTGCTTTTCGAGTATCTGACCAGCTTTGCATAATTTTCTCATCTTTTGCATTTCTAATTCACTGCAAATGTAGAGGCAGATCTGTTTTATTGGGGCTAT
The DNA here is from genome assembly GCF_031143425.1 of Pleurodeles waltl. NCBI lineage: Eukaryota > Metazoa > Chordata > Amphibia > Caudata > Salamandridae > Pleurodeles > Pleurodeles waltl. The sequence goes on along the minus strand of NC_090436.1, from coordinate 657,090,116 downwards.
TTTTCTCTGAATATCAGTGCATTTTTTTGCTTGTATTACTATTCCCAAACATTACCTGACTCAGCACCCCACCAGTGTTGGCTTTTTGTTAGACCTGCAATTTTTCAATGTTAATAATAAAACGTTAACGCTACTTGTTTTAGCATTTAAACGTATACGTGTAGATGTTTTTCATAATCGATAGCTATTTTATGATCAGATGAAATATGAATTTCTTACCTAAATATAAATAACTTTCCTTTTTTCTATTTAAAATGTAACACAAGCCATTGTTCTCATAGGCATCCTTCTGAGGAGTAATATTCTAATCTCCAAGCAAAACAGGCAAAGGTCTGCAAAAAACAGCTTAAACAAAATAACACCGAAAGCTTGACTGAAAAGCCGTTCTGCTCTGTTTATCCATGTTTTCTTCAATAGACAAAACAACATGCAACCCCTGAGAAATGAGATGCTTTGTTTTGCTTTAACTACTGTAGCTAAAAGTCCGCGGTTCTTGTCAAGTAGTGCGCTTATCAGCTTTTCGGCTTTCGGCTGGATGTGAAGGACAGCGTCTTCTTCCGGTGTTTTTTTATGTTTTTCAGGTCAGATAGATTATTGCTTTCCCTGTGGTGACATTTCCTTTGTGAGAGAAAGATCCAGGGGATTCAGTCACCTGTCAAATAAACGCGTGGCCTTTTCTCTATTCACTTGTTTTTCGAATTGTTAACTTCGGGTGCTCTGACTGTTTACCGTGTCTTCCTCTCATTTACACTCTGGTATTTAAAAACAATGTTCATTTGAAAATAAATCTGAAAATTGGCATGTGCTGTCAGACAGCAATAAAAAGGTTAAATTATGCTCGTAATAATTTCAGATTCCATGGACCAAATAAAAATGCATTCTAAAGTTTACTTATGTGGGTTTATTTTTAGGATCTGAGTAAATTTCCAACTTTTTTTGGAACTCAAAAAAACATTCCAAGAGCACTTCTGGGAACCTGTTACTGTCACAGATTTTCAGCTGTGCTCACATGACTAAATATGTTTACATACGTAAATGTTAAGTTGATGTATATTTTTACTTGTTATTCGCTTTTATGACTCCATAAGAACTATTGTTTAGCATGGGGAAAATCATTTCCCTAACTCTCCAAAAATTTAGAGATGTTCCCTGTCCTATCCTTTCCTTTCCTGAAAACTAACATTTTGAGACAGTTTTCAGCATTGGAAACTGCCTGCAAAGATGTGTGATTCTTACAAACTCTTGACCCTTTGCAATTGTCCCAACCCTGGAACAACAGCAAACCCCACCCTTTTTATGTTTTTAATTTATTTAGTGTTTATTGCCTGCACCATATGCTAATCATAATTGATATATGCTAATATAGGATGATCAGAATAAATTTCGAAATACTTGAAATGACTTCTCTTGCACTAGAAACGTAAAGTATAAAATGAACAACTTTAAAGAACAGAATACTCAGTTTGGGTCACAAAGTGAAGAAAAATTAACTTTGCAAGAGTAGGTTATGGCTGGTGAACGCTGTAAGTGGTGGAGTGTTAATACCCTCCTCGAACTGATCCACAAGTGTGAGTGAAGCAAGCAGGCGTGCTTTCTGTGGCTTGGTGAATGAGGATCCCTTGTGTCCAAATTAGGAAAAACGGGCAACATTGTGGACTTTGCAACATATTGCTCATCAGTTGGTTAAAACAGAGGATCTGAAAATGCATTAGTGACATTTTAAAGTTCCAGTAGGCTGTGACAGACGAACTGTTGAGTTTAATGTGCATGGGATTAGAATTATGATGCAAGAGGCATTAGGAGTGTTTATAGGTTCTGAGAATGTCTAGATTTGAACTGGAGGGCCTGTTGCTGTGCTCCTGCATGCCAGACAGTTGTGAAGACAGATGCTGAATAAAAAGAAAAATATTTTACTTACCCATGGTGTATGAGACATCTTTACATTGGCGACGACGACTGGCAGGAAGGTAACCTTGTATGCGGCATTCTATATCTGTGTGTCTAATTGGAATTATTGAAGGAACGAGATAGGAGATATCCTTAACTCGAAGGATCAACCTCTACTGGAAATTCTGAGCTGAAAGACGAAATCATTGTGTTGGTGAACAGCTAGAAATCCTGAACTGAAGGACGAAATCCATCTGTGTGGCATACTGCCAGCGCAACTCTAGGACGGTGTTACCTGTCATGGCGATCCATTTCATGGTCTAGACATTATCGGCAGCCATATTGGAAGTATGTCTAGGCAATACGTCTATCGCCTATAGAAATTGGTACAAATGTTGGGCCGCCATTTTGGAAGTTGTTTCAATTAAGTTCTCATCTAGAAAGTTGCAATGGCTATATTGGATGGAGCACACACTTATCGCCTGTAAAAAATCAATGCAAACTACATAGCAATCTAGAGGAATATATTGTCCACCTAAAATACATTCACCGCATTTGGCATATCTCCTTTTGAGGTATTCCAAGTTGTGGAAATCTGTGATTCGCACATCTGGGTGAAGTACCTAATATTGGAGGAACAGCAAAATATGAACATCTGTGTAAGGAGCTGACTCGAAGGAATTTAAGTGATACAACCGAGCAGTTCATACTTGCATACTCCAGCTGGCAGTTATTTAACAGTGATGTGCACACCTTGCATATAATTACATTACTGTGATATACACATCTTATGTTTACAGTGGTAAGCCAGTATTTGCCAACCTCCAGTCTGATTGCATGTTCATACACTTTTACCACCTTCATAGGTTCGGAAAATTGAGATCCATTTCCACTCTTAAAAGGTCTCCTGACTCTCACTACATCCCCCACCTTTACATTTAAACATCGAATATTCCTCTCAGTGTAGTTCTTTTGTGCATCTCCTCTTCCATCAGGTACCTCACCCAACACAGATATGGATGGCAATTTCTGATCCATCCACAATCTGTTCACATTTGAAAGTGAAACTTTGCTGTCTGCGCTGGGAGTCGTACAAATGGCCCACGACAAATGTTTTACCTCCTGCTTCCAATGCAGAGCGATTTTGTCATTACAGGTTTCTCTAAAATTGATTAAAGAGCTGTATGTACTAAAAATGGCTGAAGAGCTATTTGTATGAAAGGCAGCTGAGAAAATCTGGTTTCGACGTCAACAGAACCTAAGATCTTCACTTAATATTTACGCTTTGCTCTGTAGATCATATGCCAAATGTTGTGAGTAGAATCTACTTGGAAGGTGCACATTAGAAAGTAAATGGGATTTGCACTTGTAAACGGATGTTTGTACACCATAATAAAACTGAAGGGCGTAAGTAATCTTGAGAAGCTTGCACTTAATCAAGATTTGTTATCACTTTATTCTTCCTTCACGTTCCTTCCTCCAGGGCATTTTTGTTCTCTCAAGAAAAATTCAGATTTTTGTGGAATACACATGGTCGAACAAATGTATTTTTGTTTCATTCGTTTATCCACATTAATAGTCTTTTTGTTCCATTTGCAGTTAACTTGTCAGACCACTGCTGTTTCTGACTTAACACTCGACCCCTTCAAAACATGATTAAACCAAAGAAACCATTAAGTAATAAGGCAATTAGGTGAATTCAAATACCGATGCCCTTACACAGAAACTATCTTGTTAGCATTCCGTCTGTTATACTTTTGTGATATTTACAGATGATTAAACTGCTGCGACAACATACGTAATTACTTTTTCTCTGCGAGTACCCTGTCCGTGCTCCCCGCATCCCTACTCCGCTCATCCGAAAGGCTTTGATACAGCCCTGTCCTTTGGCATTAATTATTGAGAGACTAGTGCTGCATTAAATATTGATCTGTTTCCTGACATTCATTTATGTTTGAAATGTTAGTAGAGCAGGCGGTAATATTGGAAACTTTTTGTTGAGATTTACTATCCTCGAAGTTAAGTGGGCTTTCTTGGTTCCTGCAAGCTTTTCCTTTACATTCGGACATCTTTAAAGCCTTGGTGGTAAAGCAGTCCTTCATGTATGAATCGTTGGACACAGAAATTACTTGTAACCAGCTTACATACAATCCTGCCCAATATGCATTCGAATGGATTATTTTTTAGAGATCCCTGCTGTTAATGTATTTTTGTTTAATTGTATTTGTATTTTATTGAGTACATGGTAACACATACACATACTGTTTGAGGTGCATACAGTAATACAGTAATAGCAAATTGTACATCAACACTTTATACACAACTGAAATGTAGAAGTTGACATTATGGTTCTGTTGGAGACCTCCTGAAGACTGCATTGAGAGATTATATCCGGGCGGGGGCGGAGGGGGGGGGATGGGCACGGTAAACAGAATAGTTGTGTTTTTAAGCTATAATGCAATCAGTACCCGATTATTTCAGTATATTTACTAACATTTGCAGGTGAAAGTAATCGTAAAGTGGGTTTGTGCAAGGTGATGTTCCTGTAAGACCCCTACCCACATGTCACTATGCAGAGGTAGGTTACTGAGTTACCTGTGTGTGAGCTGTCCAGGGTGGAGAGATATGAGTGGAATGGGCCCCAGATGTCCTTGGTTCGTGAACTAGGTGGTAGCAGCTCCCCATATTCCTCCAATTGCTTTTGACAGTATGTAACATCTTGTAGCCAGGCGGTTATTTTTGCGGGAGGGACGTCGGCCCCAGTGTATGGCAACTCTCCTCTTGGCCAACAATATAAGCATGGCCATTAAATGGTGACCATCGATGGGTATCTGAGAGATGTATCCTAATAATGCCACCAGTGATGTCCTTGCAGGGGCCTGGCCTGTTATGGACAGTATAGTATCGAAGATCACAGTTAATGTATTTTTAAAGCTGTTGATAAGGCCAATTATTGTTTCTGTTATAGCATGGTGGCTGTAGAATGATAAGCAGAGACGTTTTAAGGTGTGTTCAAAGTTGGCCCTGACCCAGGGCCCCAATCTTTTAAGGACCCCCTTATAGAGCCAGTTCTGTTCTGCAGAGACTCTTGCCCTGATTACCTTGACTAGTTCTTAAAAAGCTTGTGGTAACTACCCTTTTCCTTTAGTTTATTTTTAAAGTGGGTGATGTATGGACGTCTATAAAATACATTTTGCAAATAAGTGTTTGTTTTTCAACACCATGCAACTTCCATAAACAAAGTTTCTTTCAGATCAGAAAATTACCTCACATATGAAACATGGGCAGGGGTCACAAAGGTTATTTGCAATAATATTAGTAAGCTACTGCTGTAGAATAATAATGAAAACACGTAACTATCCTTAAATATTATATGTAAACATATTTAGAATTTGGACCAGTGTTTCTGTGCACTGTTACTTACCTGGCCAAAGAGGCATTAAAGAGCTGAAATTGTATCATAATTATAAATTCAGAGCTGTTCCAAAAAGGGGCCTCCACATTACTTTTGACTTCGGGCCTCCGAAAACCTTAAGATGTCCCTGATCATAAAGGTAGTATTTGTGATTTCACCATATCGTTCTCAAGCAAACTGTAGCCAAATAGAGCATGGAATTGCATTTATGGCATACACTAGCTCTTTGACCTATATCAAGGACTGTAAGTAAATGCAAATGCTACAGGCTTTTTAACAGTTTCGTAGAAGGAAAGAATACCTGCATTTCAGGTTGACACTCAGAAGGCTAGGAATCAAGGGTGGGTGAAAAATTCCGCTCCACCGGCATAATTCACAGAGGACGGAGTTCCGGGCAAATTCCACACTCCACAGCATGGCGGACTTTTTTCATGTGTACAACTTGCCAACAGTAATCGATTTTCAGGTGCTAGGAGGGCACCCAGCAAGCTTTTCCCAACGCGGGTGGTGCAACCATTTGCGTTGGAAAAGCTGCTGCTCAAGTAGAAGATCGACTTGAGGAGCAGCAAAACCAACTGTGTGCTGACAGGTGGAGCCTTCAAACTCAGCTTCACACCACCTCCAGAAGTGGTGGCACAAAGCCATATACAGATTCCATTCCTGTACTGGTATCAAATCCTTTATTTCAGCACCTTTCCGTCTGCTTTCAAACGTTTGTCGTGTTTCATCAAACCCGAAATTCTCTTTTTTGTATGCAGTGTTTTAAAAAAATTACTCCTCCAAGCACTGCTCACTTCAAGCTCTGCTATTATTGCAGGAAACAAATATCGTTCATGCACCACATGATGTCTGTGTGTGGTGTCTGAGGGCGTGGTATGACTCGAAGTCCTGCAAACAAGTGCTCCATAGACCACTCAAAGGCCTTCCAGAAGAGCGAGGCAAAGTTGTACGTCACCATGCCGTGCTCAATAAATAAGACAGATCATGCTTCTAGTCTATGCCTCATTCCTGCTGCAGGTCTTTTTCCAAGTCACCGTCCCTGGGTGATTGAAAGACAAAGTCAAAAGACATGTTTCAACATAGATGTGAGAAGTCCAGACAAGGTTCATCTCCTTTCGTCCCTCCCACTGTGGTGAGAGGTCATGCATTCCGCACTCTAAAAATCTGACTCTGCCTTAGCCAATTCCTAATATGGTCCTGACTCATCTATAGTTTCCCAGGCAGGAGGTGTAGGCCTTCAGAAAGGCCAGGCTGCAGCTCTTTTTGATGATTTCTGGCCCCACAACAGTGCCTTAGGGTGCCAGGGATCTGCTGAGGCCTTTTGGCAGACTTATACTGGTGGGGCCTACTTCAGTGCCAACTGACCCCCAAACGTCCCAGTCCAGCACTGGCCACTACTGCAACACCCGCATGGAAGTCCATGCCAGTTTTAGGCTGCTCTGCTGCCAGTCTCCGTTCCAGAGATGCCAATTACAGATCTGACCGCAGCACCATTTTTGGATTCAGAACCTTCTATGGCTCGATTCCAAGATTACAGGGATTCAGACTCTTGTTTGAGAGAATTCCCAGATACCAGTATTACTTATGCCTCCAGGCCTTGTCTGGTTTGGATTTGGACGATGTACAGGGTCTTCAAAATGTTTCTCATGATGAGGCAGACAGTTTCCTTCCCACCTCATTATATTGATTATATTGATGATCACATGTATGTAGACTTTCAAAATGCTAGTGGCCTGAATACTTTCCCTGAGACAGAATTGGACTCTCTAATGGGCCTTCTGCACAGGAGAATTCTTCTTTTGCTGTGGTAGTCTGCAAATTTGCAGAAGTGCTCGATATTCTGTTGTTCACAATAGAAACCAATGCAGATTACTGATATGTTGCAGCCTGGGCCTTAAACTTCAGAATCCTTGCTGCCCTTTAATCAGGCTGTTACAGAAGCTTGGTCCAAACTGTGTCCGGCTCCACCAGTGAGTCACCCTTTTGATAGACTCAAATTGCCTGCCTGTAGGGGCCCGGCCTTTAGACCTATCATCCACCTCCTGAAAGCTCCACCTTTTTGGAGAAAATGTAGACTTCTCTAGAGTGCTTCAGAGAGAGTTTTTTCATGTCTCGCTCATTGGGCTTGTTGTTGCCAGCCTGTCACCAACAATACCAAAAACTCAGAAGCTTTTACGAGGCCCTGCTTTTCACCAAAGACAGCCCTTGCAGGCTGTACAACAACTCATGCAGCCCTTGCAGCTCATGGTTCTAAGGAGCATGGTTGCAGCAGAGGCCGTGGCCAACAGCAGTGACTGCTGTTATTTTCTTCCTCATCCCCTGCTGCAAATAATCCACTCTGAGTCCCCCTCTTCGGTCTTCGTGGCTGGTAGATGACAGGATACGTGTTTATTCTATCCGTCTGGTTTGCAGTTACCTCACACTGATGATTTCTACAGGTTGTTCACCATAGTCATGCCATCCCGTACCTATTACCCCCTCATGTTACTCCTGTCCAATCTCAGACTTTGGCAAATCATGCCTTCATACGTTCCCAAAATGTTCAGTCATTGTTGGTCAGAGGGGCCATAGAGGGAGTATCCAACGAGAAAAAGGGCACAAGATATTACACCCAATACATTTTGCTGCCCATGAAGAATGGTGTGTTCAGACCACTTCTGGATCCTCCATTCTTGAATGCTTTTCTTTGGATGGACAAGTTCAAAATGTTTACTTCCACCCAGGATTTTTCTGCCCTGGATTAAGGGGATTGCATGGTATCCTTTGACTTGCAAGATATGTAATTTCATGTACTTATCTTTTATTTCCACAAATGATTTTTTCTGTGTGTGGTAGGCTCTGAGCACTTTCATTTTGCCAGTCTGCCTTTTGGCCTCACCTTTGCACCCCTGGTGTTCCCAAAGACAATGGTGGTGTTTGCATCCCATCTCACGGGTTGGGGATACATGTATACCTCTTCCTTGAAATGTGGCTGCTGAAGGCAGGATCTCTGCAATCAGTTGTGGACCACCTGCAGACTACAGTCTGCCTGCTGCCGTATCTGGGGGTTCTCCATCAACACCCTGAAGTCCCATCTGCAAACAACACAGAAGATTCCTTTAATTGGGGCCAGCCTGGTCAATGTGGTTTTCAGGGCCTTTCCAATCCCTCAAAGAGTCCAGGACATTCAACTTATGAGTCTGTTTTTTTCATGCTCCGTCCAGAGGCTTACTGGTCTCCTTGCCTCACACATTCTGCTGGTTACCTCTGGTCTTTGGCACTTGCAAGCACTACAGTTTAATCTCTGCCTGCAGTGGGCTTAGGCACTGGTTTTGTCTATTGAATAACCTCCATATATAAGATGAGGGTGCCCAGAACCTTTAGTGGTGCCTGGTAGATGCAGCCTTACCTGTGGCAGACCACTCTCCCTGCCTCACCCACATAAAGATCCTGTTCAGAATGTCCCTGCATTCTGCATAAGGCTTTCTGTGGCAAAAGGCCAAGACAGTTATGCACCCATCCCCACTATACACACACAGGCAAGAACCTATGCTCTGCACACTACGACAACAGACCTGCTCCTTATGGTAACAGTCTAGCCCAAACTGTCAAGCCAGGTCCTCACTGGACTGGAAACAAGCATCCTGGGACTGGTTTCAGAGTATCACCCATCATCAGCCAGGCTAGCTTGAATACAGTGGTGCAGAGAGCAAGGGACTCATGTCTGGGCCCACCTTAGCCACTTAAGCGCACGTAGCAACATCACAAAATAAAATGATGGATGGAGTGTTGAAACTTTTCAAACACTCACCAATCTGGAATTGATCCACCATTATTTTGCTTGCTATGTCACCCCAGTTTGAACCTAGCTATATGCAAATTAGTCTTGACCCTGCTCCTTATGGAAACAGTCCTGCCCGAACTGCCAATCCAATTCCTCTCTGGACCGGAAACAAGCATTGGGAGACCGGTTTCGTGGTTTCACCCATCTAGCTTGAATCCAGTGGTGCACCACGCAAGGTACCCACATCTGGGCATACCCTAGCCACTTGGGCTTCACATAGCAACATCACAAAATAAAATGATGGACGAAGTGTTGAAACTTTTCAAACACTCACCCCCGTCACAGATCTGGGTTTAATCCATTGGTATTTTGCTCGCTACGACACCTCAGTTTGGGCCCACCTATATGCAAATCAGTCTTGACTCTGCTCCTTATGGGAACAGTCCAGCCCGAACTTCCAAGCCAGGTCCTTTTTGGACAGGAAACAAGCATCCTGGCACCGGTTTCGGGTTATCACCCGTCATCAGCCAGGCTAGCTTGAATCCAGTGGTGCAGAGAATAAGGGACCCTCTTCTCAGCCTGGCAGACCTGAAACCGGTCCCAGGATGCTTCATTCCAGTACAGGGAGGCCCTGCCCTGGCAGTTCGTGATGGACTATTCCCATGGGGAACAGGGTCAAGACTGATTTGCATATGCCTGGCTCCAAATGGCTGGCCTGGCGAGCAAAAGAGCAATGAATTAAACCCAGATCTGTGACTGGGGGGGTGCTTAAAAAGTTTCAGCACTCTGTCCATCATCCTTTTGTGTTGATAAAGTGGGAAGGGTATGCCCAGATGTGGGTCCCGTGCTCACTGTGCTACTGGATTCAAGCTAGCCTGGCTGATGAAGGGTGGTACTCTGAAACCTGTCCCAGGACGCTTGTTTCCAGTCCTGGGAGGACCTGACCTAGCCGTTCTGGCTGGGCTGTTCCGATGGGGAACAGGGTCAAGACTGATTTGCATCTGGCTGGGTCCAAACTGGGATGGCATGGTGAGCAAGAGAACGATGGATTAAACCTAGATCTGTGACTGGGGGTGAGTGTTTGAAAAGTTTCAGCGCTCTGTCCATCATCCTTTTGTGTTGCAAGCGGGAGAACTACCATGTTAAGAAGAAACTGCAGAGCATTTGCCACAGTCTTGTTCAAGAATTGGAATCTAGTTATTTCAGAATCTCAAGACATGAACAAATAACCAGCATGTTTTCCCCAAGGAAGATGGCAACCATACTCCTACACAACAAACTTTTGATTGCAAAAAAAGCACTGAAGAAGAACCTGCGATTCCCAGACCATTCTAAGAATGATTGTAGATAAGATGCTGTAACTGAGGTCCAGATTCTTTCAGAATGATGTTACCGAGGCAACAATATTTATGTAGCACTTTGCCAGAGCCACTAAATGTAACATATACTTCTGGAATGCAAAACTATTAATATCAGAAATATGTTTGGCACAGAGGTTTATGATGGAGAAACACCAATAAAGAAACGGTTGTATTATTCAACACATTTATAACAAGGTTATATATGGACAAGTTGCATACCGCAGTGCTTTTGACCAATGGGAATCGTGGAATGAGCATTACAACATTGTGATGATAAGTATTCATCAAGAACTTGTAAATGCATAAGTGAACAGACCTAACTAGTAAAAACGCTCTGATCTGGCTAGGGTTAGTATAGCTAGAAAGTGAATTGGATTAGAGAGATACTGTTTAAAGGCTGATTATGGCCTACACCTCTGCTGGTGAGCAGCTGTTGTAACAAGCCCCTACCAAGCACACTGGTGCAACAGCAGAAGTTAAGCAGTTCTACTTGTGAGAATAGCAAGATCGGTTTGTGAATAAATATGCCACAGGGCTGTCAGTGAGTAGTGACAACTCATAGAGAAAGTCTGGTACTAAGCGACTACTGCAGTCAGTTGGGAGTCACTGAACAGCGATAGCTCCCAGTCAGTTCAGCAGGTCGCCCAGGAGTGCTGTCCCACAAAAAGGGCACTACAAATGAAGTGAAGGCCAAGGAAGCCCTGCTTCCTTTCTTGCACTGCCCCCTCTTCCTGCTTCCTCTGTTGACAGCAATCCGCTTAGCTGTCACAAACACACACCCACAGCTCCAGGTCCTCTAGATTGTTGTCCAAGTTGTAATTCCACACCTATTTTGAGATGCTGGGGTGGCAGAATGGGAAGCACATGTTGACCAGCTTTGGAAGCACAGCAGGAACAGAGTGGTGGTATGACATAGTGACTTTCTTCATCACTGCGTATGTGCACATAGACTCCTTCTATGAAGGGGGCTCCTCCTCGTTCTCATATGCCTCGGTACTGCACGTGCATGACAGTGTCCTGCCATAGTGGACACTTGACTTCCTCATAGGGGAGAAGGGCTTCTGCCTATTCTCTGAGGCATCTGCACAGCTGGCGGAGGTGGTGCTGCCAGGGTCCGGTTGACTGAGTCTCACCATCATCATTTTGCGCCAGCTCAATGACTAGAGAAGTTGTTACAAACATGTTGCATGTGAATCCTCCACCCCATTTTGAGTGTGGGAGGTGATTCTCACATGAGACCATACCTTTGCCTTGGGGGTTATAGAGCCTTGAACCGTTGATGAGCATTCCACAAGGTTCGCAGACCGATTACCAGGTCTTCAGCTCGAGCAGCAAGTCCAGCAGTGTTTAGAAGCCATTGCCAGGAATGTGTGAACCCTTCTTCAGGTTGATGAAACTCTGTAGCAAAATCATTTTCGTTGTTTTCAGTGAAGTGTAACAAACCCTGTAGCAAAATCTCTCTGAAATCACCCAGCTGAGGGATAGGGTCAGGGGATGCAATCTCTACCGCTTATAGTTCTTTTCATTTTTTGTGAGCACTCGGGACAGTAGCAATGATTCATGTAATGGCAACCACAACATTTCTGTCTGGTTGCAGCAAGCCAATCTGAGAGGTTTTTTTTGCACAAACCTGACTTTTGGTTTATGGACCTGAAATGGATGCCTCCAATAGGTTTTAAATGGGCAAATGTCATATTTTTATTCACTCCACACCCCGCCCCATCTTATCCCCTTCTTGATAGATCAAATTGGCAAATAGCGCCAAAGTTATTAAAATAAGAAACATCTATCACCATAATTACATATGTGCTATCGCAGCCTGTGTAATATATGTATATGTGTATATATATATATATATATATATGTGTGTGTGTGTGTGAAAATGTGTATTTGTTATGTATATGTGTGTGTGTCTCACACACACGCAGACTCTTTTAGAATGCATAACTAATAACTGCAATATGGGCCTATATTTCCAGTGAGCCGTTTCGGTAACATTTACAAACCACAAAGCTGAAGGCAAAGTAGTTTACAAATGTCCCCTGAACCCTGAATTGGCAATTTAGTATCATAATACACATTATTTGTTATGTATTTTTTCTGTTACATGATTTATTAATTCATTTTAGTACTCTTAAGAAAGATTTAGAGCATTTAGATTTCATCCGTTGACTTTACATTTCTTGCCTAAGACTGCAGATTTCTTTCAGTGTTTTGAGTCGTGTATTTTTGTTGAGGATGACATGCTAATAATATTTATTTCATAAAGCAATGTGTATTATTATAAATCAAATTTTAAATGCAAAACAGATTGTAAGGAAATTAAATCATGCATTCTGAAATGGGCTTTTCTTTGGTAGTACATTCGCATAACAGAGCAGGTTTAACAAAACATATCATGAAAGAATATAAAGTGCAATGTGTTCTATGTTTACAATATTAAATTTCACTCACTAAAGAGGATTCATTGGTAGATGCTTGCTTCAAGGCCGACTAATTTTTTAAGAGCATGGCTGTCACTGTTTGTGTTCCAAGCACTGAAAAAAGATGAAAGGTAGCGTTTTTTTTTATTTATTTCTTTAGGGAAGCTAAATACCTTGCGAATTGATTCAGCACTGTGAATTACGGGAAACAATTTCCAGTTAGACCTCTTTTCTGTGAAATAGGAGCTTTGACACCACTAAAAACATACAGTAAGATGGCATATTCATGTAATAATTATATAAATATTACACAGTGGCGGTCACCGCTGTGTAGATATGAGTCAGAAGAACGTTCCATTTAGAAAGCTTTATTTGATTTGCCCTTATCTATCGGTAAATTAATGGTAATTGTCCAGAATGCCAATTTTCATCGAGATATGTGAGGGGAAAAGGGATCTTCAAAATAGTTTTGTTTTCCTGTTTTAGCTCCCATAGGAAATTTTGCTCGTGTCTGCAGCAAAAAACTATGAGCAGATGTACGCCAAACCTGTCATGAAAATAGAATTTTACTCAAAAAGTATGTTTTAATTGGTGTGATGTAAATCCGTTCTGTAGTTTTGCAGCAATAAGGGATTAAAAAAGTAGCTGGGTGAGTCTTTTAAAATCACGATTTAGAAAATTACGTATCCTGTCAATCATTTTCATTTTTTTTCCATTTAATGCGACTGATTGATGAAACTACCATCTTGAAATTCACTTTTTTTAAATTAGAAGTTTTCAAGCTGTGGAAAAGAAAGGCCAGCGCAATAAAGAGGGAGATCACCAGTAGACGAACCTGACCCCAGGGGAGAGCTTGGTGGCACTCAGCAGTGTGTTAAAATTCAGGTTTGCTGCGATTTTTAAAAACTTGATCTTGCAGCTGCCATTTTTGAGCAATAAAAAAGGCATCATTTTGTGCTGAGAATTGGAATGTTCCACCAAATGTCTTCTTTTTTTGTCAGATAAGAATGGGACAAGTAAGAATCTGAGTGTAACGTACTGTAATCTCAAAAGTGGTTTTAGTCATGCGGTCGAATATAGCTGTGGCGGTTTTGAAGAAAAAGATGTTGGTAATAAAATTCCTCTGAAATTTTTTGACAAAGGCTAAATATTCTCGCCAAATGACTTGGCCACACATTTAGATGTACTGTGTACTGTATTCATGTTTTATTTCCCCTTCAGCATCATCTCATTTAATATTTTATCCAGATTGGGCATGGCATTGTGCATTTTCTGTTTGGTAACCTCCTTATTAAGTTTTTAAGACAATCCGGATGAGAACTCTTCGATCTGAAGCAGAGTTGAAGATCTGCACTTATTTCAAGACTGATTATTTAAGATTCCAATCTCAGTTGGCTAAACTGGAGTGTAGTTCAATAAATTGAAAACAGCTCTATTTGTTGCTGTGAGAATTTCAAGTTCTTAATGCAATTTTGCTCCATACGTTGGTGAGCCATAGACTATCTATAGAATACATTTTGCCCAAAATAACTTGAGAATAGATGTCCCTGACATGCTTTGCAGGCTATTAAGTAGTTTCTGTAAATTATGTTGCATGCATCCGGAAAAATTCCGCATAGCTTGGAGCTGGTCCTTCAGTTTTTGTTTCCAATCATGCCATACTCCCAGACATAGATAAGCATCATATTGGACTTGTTTTACATTACATGCAAGATAATGGAATGATTTTGAACTGATAATTATTTTCCTGCTCTCCATGCTGCAGAACCTGTCCATTCATTTTTTGTGGTGTTTCTGTGTCCTCTGTTTGAGCTGTTCTTCCTACCCTTTTCCACTGGATTTTAAAATACTTCTCATGCTTCAACTTGATGTGTTGTTTCATGGTAGTAAGAGAATCCTCTCTACGTGTTGCTTAGTTTGTAGTGACAGAGCTTGCAGATGACTCTTCGTGTGTTTACTTTCTTCTTTCCTGGCAGTGAGTGAAGAACTCCTACACAGTCGAATCCTTGGTCTGCTTTCCACTTTCATATTTTCCCCATACAAATAACAACTTCTTTTACTCCTCGAGAGCAGATGAAGGGCCTAGAATCACCTATTAAGCTTTGTGCACTGTGGCTCAGAACTGTAATATAGCAGTGACTTCAATTATGGCCCGAAAAATGGTGTATGTGACTCTAGTTGCTTACAAACAGGGCCTTTCTTATGTGGTGTGGGAATATTTCGAATTGTAGCCTATGGAAATCTGAGAAAGCTTTAAAACTGTCAAAAATACCACAGAAGTCCTGCCCTCATTGCTGGTACTTGGGTTTGAGTCTGCTGACCTATCGCATTTATAACAGGTATAGGTTCACCAACAACTCACCCCCAAAAAAACACAGTCTGACCCCAGTCTACTCCCAAACTATGGGCCTGATTACAACTTTGGAGGAGAGTGTTAATCCGTCCCAAATGTGACGGATATACCACCCACCGTATTACGAGTCTATTATATCCCATGGAACTCGTAATACGGTGGGTAGGATATCCGTCACATTTGGGACGGATTAACACCCTCCTCCAAAGTTGCAATCAGGCCCTTTATGTTTAATAAGGACATACTGCATTTTTTTACAGTTCTCAAAGTTGTCAATAATTTGTGGATTTAAAGCAAACTCGAAACATCCATAATGGTATGTATATTCCTCCATCCTAATACAGAATCCGTGGACTGCGGAAGGAGACCAAACGCAGTTCAACCCTTTGTACAGAGTTCGCCGTCCATGGCTGAATCAACGAGTTTCACAGTTTGCAAACCTTGTAAAGATTGCTTGCGGACTACAAAAGGGGACTCAACATAGGTCCAAGTGTTTCCTAGTTTGCAGACTATATACAGGGCTCACCTTTGGCAGCCGCGTGCTGTGCCTGTCGGCATTCACAAACTCTAGAATTAGTTCATTGTCCCTGTACACCAAACCGTTATTTTTTTAATTTTGAAACTCAGTTGGGGAGGGTTCTTTTGAAGCTTCTGCACTTGTGCCTGGGGATCAGTATGTCCATCCTACCCCCTTATATAGGCTTTTTATTTATTTTTTTCGGTTTGTGGGCCTATACCATATGTGTGTCCTATAATGGCAGCCACAAGAGAAATGTTTCTGTTGTAGGTAGCCATTCAGAGCCTTCAAATTTGCAACTCCGGTTTTGGCTTTGTAGGCCCAAAGTGCACGTCAAAAGAAAAACGACCCTCATTCAGTCAGATTTGTCTGTTTTTAAATTTGGGTCCATGAACTGTCCATGAATCCTGGTTCAAGGACAGTTTGTGGACTAACGGTCTAGATATCGTTTTTTTAACCCGTTCAAGCTTACCCGATACTTTTTTGTGACACTGATTTCTCAAATAATGACTAAAGTTGTAGTCAGTATACCCCAACTCTCTCCCCTCACCCACCCACAGTAGACTGATCTGCATGAAGATTGCCATGCTTGACCTAAATAAATTTCTTGGGAAACTTTTGTGTAGATTTGTCGAACAGCACCAAGGTAATTACCAAAATAAGAACGGCTTTTCAGTGTAATCTGTAACTTAAAGATAACCACATAGTTCTTATCACTGACTCTGTAGTTCATATATATTTATATTTTCAATGAGAAACTTTGCTAATGGTAAGTTTTGGTTTACTTATGCTGCTTGATAGAAATCTTGAAAAAAAACAAAAAATACCTTAAAAAACAAAGCTAATTGAAATTATGGTTCCGAAATAAAACTTAAAGAACCCTGAAAATGGTCAATTAGCGAGGTCGCAGCTAAAGCTGGTGGTGTTAGGTAAGAGGATGTACAGCAGCAGCTAGGCACCCACTTAAGACGTAAGGGTGGGAGTGGTAGCCCAGAGAGCATTTTCTGCCAGGGTTACAGCTTTCTCCGATGTGATCTGATCCATGGAACACACCATGTTCTTGCCTTTATGTATAATGTGCGTCATCACATAAAAGAAAGAAATTTTGCTGATATTGACATGTTAAACAAACGTATATGAAAGCATAGGCACTTAGCCGTCCCTTATAATTGAGTAATAGCAGAGGTACTCACTAGCCGTGAACAAGACTTGTAATAAGTTTAAACGCATTGGTGGTTACTGAATGCTTCAATTAAAGAGATACACAGGACCCTGTGGAGTGTGGTGAATTTCTTGTTTATATATATATATATATATATATATATATATATATATATATATATATATATATACATATACTCAAAGTTGATCCTTGATTGACCCCACATTTGATCTCCCTCACCTCTAATCATAAGGGCTTTACAACTTCCACTTGAGATCTAAGCATGAAGTAAAATATTAACAGTTTTAGTGCCCCATCACAGGATTCTAGCTCAGCCATCCTGTCAAGGATATTGTGTGAGATCATAATAAACGGCTTTGAATTCTAGCAGAATCAGTATTGCGCCGGCGTCCTGGTCCAGTGTCACCTGAATCTCATCTGTCACAGCCACCAGTGCCACCTCAGGGCTATGCTGTGAATGAAAACCGGCTTTGAAAGCATCCAGTAGGTTATGTTCTTCTATATAATGTGATAATTGGCAAGTTACTCCTCTTTAGAGCACTGTAGCTGGATTGACAGTAGTGATATTGGGCATAGTTATTTAATACTTTAAGATCCACTCTGGAATTTTTCAACAATAGGACCTCCATGGCTTCCTTCCATTGTTTAGTAATTGCTGCTTTCTCTAGGGAGAAATTACATAGTTCCCTGAGTTGTTCTGCCATACATCTGCCCTAAATATTAAATACTGAGACCCGACAGAGGTCAGCTGGGAAACCATATTTAGTGTTTCCCATGAAACGCACCACCTTCTCTGGGCCAAATTATCTCAATTCACACAACTTGGGATGGTTCTCTTTTCTCCTTAATTAGTGTGACCAGATTTTAAATACTAAAAACTGGGACATTTCACAAAAAATAAAAAAGGACTACAATTTTACATCAACCAAGTAGCACAGAATGACAGCACTGTTCAACCTAGAATCACAGAAGAGCCACTAAGAAAAAACATCAAATGCATTTTTTTAAACCCAGTAAGATACATTTGCTTTCTTATAAAAGTTGCTACCAAGCCCTGCTTTGTAACACATAAAAACATGCCTCCCTCTGTCTTCAGTCGACTCTCCCAAAAACTGGGACATGAGCCAAATTTGCCTAAATCTGCTGGGATAGCTGCTGAAAATCCAGGACTGTCTGGACAAATCTGGTCCATCTGGTCACCCTGTACTTCATCCATTCTAGTGGTGAGCAACTTTGTTCAACCCCACTGTTCAATGATTGGTGAATTTTCATCATCCTTTCCTCAAAAAAAGAGGATCATGAGATGGTTCCATCCCTTAGTTACCTCGTTGGAACAGGGGAGAGGGGTAATAAGTGTTTTAAACATTTTTTGTATTGAATTGTAGGTATAAGAGACATATTCCTAATAAGCAGTTAAATAGTGCTGCTTGTAAAACAAACATTGATCACCTATTCCAGAAATGACCTGAACATCAGATTCAATATTGATGTATATTAGATCTTTCAGAAAAACCATCTCTAATCACCCCAGGGCTTATAATGTTTCTCCAGACAGCCACTTAATGTATATACAAACTGTTCTACTAGGTGCAGTAGACCATCCTTCCTGTTATTTATTTATTTTTTAACTTCTCTTGAAGAATTTCCAGCTTTTGCAGTTGCCATCGCATACTGTCCTGTCTTGGTTTGCTTACATTTCTTTTTCTAAACGTTCAGCTTAACTACGTAAATGTTCTTAAGTCGGTTGCGTACAGTCTTCTCCACCATCTGTCTAGGTTTTTCCAGGTTCATTTTAATTCTACTAGCTCTGGGGAATACGAGGGTAATGTCAGAACCCTCCTTTTGATACATCTTCTTTTTAAAGATGCTAATGTATTGAGTGCTATATGAATCCATTTCTCAAACTGCTTTGCATAGTCATCAGTCCCTTAACACTCCTCCACATAACTGCCACGTTCTAGTCAAGCTTGAAATTTCTTGGGTGAAATTCGGGACCCTTGGCAGGTTGTTGTGTCTCCTATTTCCATACCAAGGTTTGATACTCTGTTTAATCTCTACTTTATTAAAGAAAGGATACCCAAATGGTCTGTCTACAGAAACGTTTGTGGCATATTAATGGTTAGTTTTTCAGTAGATGAAAATATCCGATTTAATGTACACCCTGCTCGGAGAGAAGGGCCCCGAGCAAGTTGCTGAAGGCCTAGAGTATGGCAGTTCTCTTCAGTCACCCTCACATTCTTTACATCAGTTAATTCCAGCTAGGGGTTAAAATAACCTACAGCCATAGTATGCCTGTGCTTAGATGTCCCTTCAGACGTTAATTCCACTAAGGCTTGTGTGAAGTTCTTAAGAGCGCCTGGAGGTCCATATATCAATCACTGTTCCTATCAGGACCATTGTGGCTACAGACGTAACTTAATTTGCATCACTTTCCCAAACTCTTCCCCGTCAAATCCCTCTAATTTGAGATGGTCCCGTGGATTGGTGATAAACTTCCTTCCATTTTGCCTTATCTGTCTTTTCTAAGAATTATATGTATTTCTGAAACCACCCTTAGAAACATCATGCTCATACAAGTCCCATAACCACCATTCCATAATCGCCAACAAGTCCAGTGCCTCTGTTTCAATTAACATATGTATTTCCTCTGCATGACAGGGAATAGAAGGAGCATTTCAGACCCTAATCTGCATGATTGCCCCGTGTCCTAATTTGGGGAAATGGGGCAGTTCTGCTTTATAATTTTACTCATATCTCTGTACTCACCCACCCATTTGCGTAGACTAGATTCCTCTTTCTCCGTCTACTCGTTGGCATGTCCTAACTATATAAGAGTATATAAAATGTAGAGCATGTCTGGCGCGTCCGTGTTACGAACAGTCGCTGACGGGCTTGCCCTTGTCGCACCATCAGCTCTCCGCCGGCGCAGACGAGCATCCCGTCCGCTTAAATAACCCACAGTTCGAACACTAGACCGCCGATGTTTCTTTTACCCCAAGATGGTGGGCAGTCTCGTGTTAACATCTCCGTCGCGATGGAGAGTGAATGGAAAAGCCTCGCCCACTACTTGCACCCACATTTACATCAACAATAAATTGGAGAATGCAGGTATAATTGAAAACACCTCCCCAGTACTTCTTGGCAAGTGATACCGCATCCACAGCATAAACTGGTTTAAAACCGCCAAAGGGTGTTTAAAAAAATGCAGTTTAATATTTCCCAACTGCCTAGGGCGATTACCGATCACTTTGCTGTCTCTCTACCTCTTTCTGTGTGTACCTCCCTATACCGATATACTGCTAGACAGCAGAGCCAGCTTATATTAGTAAAGTATTACTTTAATCGTGGTTATATTTTTATAAAGTGCAACAATGCTAGGCACCTTACGAACAATAACAGAGAATACATCCTGAAGAAGATTGCTTGAGTTGCGTGTCTCCTTCATTTTTACTTATTTATTTATTTGAAGAGCTGATTAATGCATTGGAAAATGTACAACAAGCAAGTTCACTTCCAAAATGTAAAGACAAGTCATTCTATGAAATGTGTTATACCCTCAAAGCGCACGGCTTGAAAGTTCATGTTTTTGCAGCTGTGTACTTTGTTTTTTGCGTTAAATTAAAGGCGCTGTCAAGGGCGCTGCAACTAGGGGTGCTGCAGGTAAGGGAACATCCCTAGAACCGAAGAGTGCAGCACCCCTCTAACTGAAGAGATAGAGCGGAAAGATGATAAAACAATGAGGATTTTTCAGTCAGTTTTCTTTGTAGAGCAGCATGAACCGTTTGTTCAAAAGCAGCGGGGGATCAATATTAAATAACATTATATCAGAAAACAACTTTAAAAAACCTTGCATATTTGGCTATCGTGTACCTTAATTTGCATGTTATGGCTTTAAAGAGATGATATTGCTAACTGTTGAAACTCTTGTGATCAGGTCCTGTGAAGAATTAGGCTTTAGAAAGGCTCCACTGTTAAAACAGACCCCTTATAAAGTTTGAAAGTATTAAAAATGTATTGCTTTGGGAATTTTAACTGCAGAATGTAGTCGACTTAGGGTGAAAGCCCAAACCTATACGCATTCATTGACTAAAACACTCTGATTTATGAATTTTCTCTTTTAAATAACGTTTTAAATAAATATGTAAAAGTTTATCCAGATACGCAAGAACATTACATCATGACTACCATCTCATCCACTTGCTTCCTTCCCACAGACACACCCTCCCCGCTTAAAGTTTTTTGTTCATTTGCTACAGTCACTTCTTTGGCGACGCCAGGATTTTCCTTAGAACCCCTAAAATTGTAGTAAGCGGTAGCCCCTCGCCAGCACCCCAGTAAGAAAATTATTCCAGCGCCAATGGACTGTGTGTTTTTTTCTTTGACGAAGTCGCATGGTTTTCCTCAGTGACCGATCAATTCGTGTTTGCTTTCATGTGGGTGGTCTGTAAATGTACTGAAAACGCGGAAAGGAAGAGGTCTGTGTGCCTTCCACTTGCTGTTTTCAATGTGTGACTGTTGCATGACATGTATTCCAATGAGAATTTGAAAACAGAGAGCTCTTAAACTGTCACTTTGCATTACAGACAGGATGTCTGGAAGGGCTGATTTATTTATGTTTCTTATGTAAATTTAAATAGAAAGCTCAAGCCTTACTTTGGTGATGTTACACATCACGAAGGTAACTGACGAAACGTGCGTAGTCGGGTGATTCTGAGGACCTCTTAAAACAGCAAACCAGGGGTGAGAGACCATCCTAATTTCTCCTGCTAGACGGCAAGCACATTTAGCCTGCCCAATCCCCATAAAGCAGGGGTTCTTAACCTTTTGACTTCTGGGGACCCCGCTAATTCATTACTGGAAGCCAGGGACCCCAGCTTAAACAATTTTGATATTCGAACCACAAAACAATATACAATTCATCAAATATTTTATTAACAAACAAATATTTTTTTTAAATCACAATTTGAACCTTAATGGGAAAGTAGGAGTTTCTAAATGCAATTAAGGCCAACCATCGTCCACATTATATTATGTTTGATGCTCTTGTAGTGTTCCCATAAATACACCGGAGAATACCAACTTAATTTTTAGTCTGCGGTTTCAAATTCCTTCACTTTTACACAATGTTTTAAATGTTCAGTTTTACATTTTGCTTCTTTATTTATATGCTTTACACTTTTAATATTATTTAATTTACTAAGCAGTCAAGGACCCTCTGAGTAGGCTTTACAGACCCCCCGGGGGCCCTGACCACAACTTAAGAACAACTGCCTTAAAGCTTAAGAAAACAGCTGCGTTTCTGTTGCTTGTCTATCCTTTCTTTACAAAGGGGATCAAAAACGTAGCTTTTATTAGTACACTAAGCTCACCGGTGTCTCGGCGGTTGAAGAGACCATTGCACCCAAAAATGGATGTTTATTTTTTTGTAACATCAGGTCTGACTGCATCTTGCTCCAGATCCTTGTCTAAAACTGTAATAAGACAGTGACATAATGCAGGGCTGCTTCAGTTTCTTTAAGCCTAGGAGGATGCGGCTCTGACAGATACCTTAAGACAGATATTCATCTAAAGTGGTGTAAAGGGGTCTTTTTGAACACAAAAGGTAGGCCCTGTCTAAGGGGTTATGTAAGTTTTTGCTGTTACCTTGTTTTCATCTATTCCTAAGAGGTGTAATGTTGAATCTTTTTTATTTTGGGATGGTTCTTTGCATTTTAATTATATGTAAAGTATTCATGAATTTTCAGGGTTAAATATTACACTATTTGTAGTTTCTGCCTTTTGGGGGTTGCCTGGGAGCATTATACTATGCCTGTGTTGCAAAAACGTACATTACTGCCAAATGTATATCATGTACAACACTAGAATTAGATATGGAAGTCAGAATGATAATATCACTAAAGATTTCCGCTTATCTTTAGATATCTTCACCCAGGCAGTACAATCCCCGCTCAGATATCGTACCAGGCATTGTGATGATAGAAAGTGCCTCTGTTTCTCTTTCTTATCCATTCCCCTTTTAGTAGGTCTGCTTGAACCAATATATTATCAGTGTACGGTTGGCATTGAGTACAATCAATCAATCAAAAAATTTGTAGAGCGTGCTACTCACCCATGAGGGTCTCAAGGCGCTGGGGGGGGGGGAGGAGATGGGGAAGGAGGGTCACTGTTCGAATAGCCATGTCTTGAGGGTCTTTCTGAAGAGCAGGAGGTCTTGGGTCTTACGGAGGTTGGTGGGGAGGGAGTTCCAGGCCTTGGGGGTGAGGTAGGAGAAGGATCTGCCTCCTGTGGTGGCGCGTTGGATGCGGGGGATTGTGGCGAGTGCAAGGTCAGCGGATCGGAGGTGGCGATTGGGAGTGTGTATGTTCACTCTTTCGTTGAGGTAGGTTGGGCCGGTGTTGTGGAGGGAATTGTGTGCGTGGATGAGGATTTTGAAGGTGATCCTCTTGTCAATGGGGAGCCAGTGAAGGGATTTGAGGTGTGATGAGATGTGTTCATGGCGAGGGAGGTCCAGGATGAGGTGGGCGGCTGTGTTCTGGATTCTCTGGAGTTTGCGTTTGAGTTTGAGTGTGGTGCCGGCGTAGAGGGCGTTTCCGTAGTTTAGCCTGCTCCTGATGAGTGTGTGGGTGACGGTCTTTCTGGTCTCTATGGGAATCCATTTGAAGGTTTTTTGCAGCATGCGGAGTGTGTTGAAACAGGAGGAGGTGATGGCGTTGATTTGCTGGGTCATGGAGAGGGAGGAGACCAGGATGATGCCAAGGTTGCGTGCGTGGTTTGCAGGGGTGGGTGCGGGGCCTAGGGCGGTGGGCCACCAGGAGTCGGCCCATATGGTTTTGTTGTGGCCGAAAATGATTATTTCGGTTTTGTTGGAGTTGAGCTTGAGGTGGTTTGCTGTCATCCATGTGGCGGTGCCAAGGAGTGCAGCGTGGAGGTTGGTTTTGGCGGTAGTAGGGTTGCGGGTGAGGGAGATGATGAGTCGGGTGTCGTCTGCGTAGGATAAGAGGATGATTCCGTGTGGTTGGAGGATGTTGGCGAGCGGGGTCATGTAAATGTTGAAAAGGGTGGGGCTGAGGGAGGACCCTTGGGGGACTCCGCAGATGATTTTGGTGGCAGTGGAGTGGAAGGGAGGGAGGCAGACTTTTTGGGTTCTATCGGTGAGGAAGGAGGTGAGCCAGTCTAGGGCTTTGTGTCGAATCCCTGTGTTGTGGAGGCGTGTGCAGAGTGTATGGTGGCAGACAGTGTCGTGGAGAAGTGCGGCACAATGGTTAGAGTGGCAGACCCTGAAGCATAGATCTGGCTGAAGACCAGGGTTCAAGTCCTGCTTCGGCAGGTCTTGGGCTCAATTCCCTTGGACCAGATAATTCTCCCCTCTGTGCCTAATCTAATTAATGAGTCCCACTCTGCAACTCTGGGCAATAGCTTGCTTAATCTCCACAACGGCCCCAACAGCGCTTGGATGCCTGGCTTCACCCTGGGGGTGCCCAGGAGTGGGCACCTCACAGGGAAAAGCCAGGAGGGGTTCCATAGCGGTATGAGTACAGCGCCTTGAGACCCTAACGGGTGAGTAGTGCGCTATACAAGTGCAAAAGTTTACAGTTTACAGGCAGTGGAGAGGTCTAGGAGGATGAGTGCGACGGTCTCGCCCTTGTCGACTCTGATTCTAATGTTGTCAGTACATGCGATGAGGGAGGTCTCTGTGCTGTGGTTCTTGCGGAACCCAGACTGGGAGGGGACAAGTGTGTTGTTTTCCTCAAGGAAGTGGGACAGGCGGGTGTTCACTAGTTTCTCAGCGACCTTGGCAGGGAAAGGGAGGAGAGAGATGGGGCGGTAGTTGGAGAGGTCGTCAGGGTCAGCTTTGGGCTATTTTAGGAGTGCGGTGACTTTGCGTGCTTCCAGGGGTCTGGGAAGGTGGCGATGTCGAATGAGCTGTTGATTATGTCGTAAAGCTTTGGGGTGATGGTTGGGCTGGCTTTGTTGTAAATGCGGTGGGTTCAGGGGTCGGAGGGGGTTCCAGAGAGGATGGAATTAATTGTTTTTTCAGTTTCTTCGTCGGTGGTTGGGGCCCAGGTGATTAGTAGGTTGGGGGGAGGTGTGGGGGGTCTGTGTTGGACGAGTCGGGGTGTGTGTGGTGGGTGTGTGTGGTTTGAAACTGTTGTGCATGTCTAGGATTTTGCGGTGGAAATGGTTTGAGAGGGAGTCGCAGAGGAATTGTGTCTGGGTGGGGTCTATGTTGCTGGCTTTGGGTTTGGAGAGCTCTTTGATGATGGTAAAGAGTTCTTTGCTGTTGTGGGAGTTACTGTCTATGCGTTCCTTGTAGTATGCTCTTTTGGTGGTGCGTATGAGTTGGTGGTGATTGCGAATGGAGGTTTTGAGGGTGGAGAAGTTGGTGGTTGAGGGTTCCTGTCACCAGGCTTTCTCTGCTTTGCGGCATTTACGCTTGGAGTCTTGGAGTTCAGTGGTGTACCAGGGGGCGTTCTTGATGTTGCGGGTGGTGATGTTTTTTCTGAGGGAGGCGAGTGAGTCTGCGCAGGCAGTGATCCATTTTGCGAGGTTGAGCGCAGCAGTGTTGGGGTCATTGGTGTGGGGGGTTCTGCGCAAGTTGGGAGTTCAGGTGTTCTGTGGGGATCTTTTCCCACATGCGGTAGGGTGTGGTGTGTTGGTGGTGGTGTGTGGGGGGTTTGGAGAAGGAGAAGTGGACGCAGTGGTGGTCAGTCCAGTGGAGTTCGGTAGTTTGAGTGTAGGTTATGTGTTGGCTCGAAGTGAAGATTGCGTCTAGTGTGTGTCCTGCTGAGTGTGTGGGTGCTGTGACCAGTTGTTTGAGTCCGAGATTGGTGAGGTTGTCTAGGAGGGATGAGGAGTTGTGGTCTTGTGGGTTCTCCAGGTGAAAGTTGAAATCACAGAGGAGGATGTAGTCTGTGAAGGTGAGGACGTGAGGGCTGATGGTGTCAGCGATGGTATCACAGAAGGGGGGGCGTGGCCCTGGGGGTCTGTATATGAATGTACCTCTGAGGGTGGTGGTGTTGTTTATGTGGATTAGGAAGTGCATGTGTTCTGCGCTGTCTAGGGTGTCGTGTGTGTTGGTGGTGACCTTAATGGTGTCTTTGTGCAGGATGGCAATGCCACCTCATTGTTTGTTTAGGCGGTCTTTGCGTTGGAGTTTGTACCCGTCAGGGGTGGCTGTGGCTATGTCAGGCTCAGATGAGTAGTTCGTCCAGGTTTCCGTGAGGAAGACGATGTCAGGTGAGTGTGATGTGATGAGGTCCCAGAGTTCTATGGCATGCTTGTGTAAGGAGCGAGTGTTTAGGAGTAGCCAGTTGAGATGGTTGTGTGGGGTGTTGTTGTTGTGGTGCGTGATGGTGTTGGTGTGGGGGGTTGTGGTGTTGCTGTGGGTTGTGGTGGTGTTGTCGTGGAGTGTGTTCAGGTTGTGGGTTTTTTGTGGTGGGGTCTGTTGGGGTGGGTGGGGGCTGTGTGGGAGTGTGGAAAGAAGTGTGGAAGCTTACATCTCTCTTGTTGGGTCTGTATTGTAAGGTTAGTGAATTCTGACATTTGTGTTTAAATATCAGACTCTGAGATATCTAGAAAGATATCAGAACTATGTGTTGTCAACTGCATTTTCTAAGGAATCTAGATGTGGATATTTTCAAAACTCATGATGGTTAAGTGTACTCGGTAAAACCCCCTTAGTGGGAGTTCCTTCTCTTTCCATGTTTCCTGAAAACTTATAATTGCATGTGAAGTGGCATAGGAGTCCATTACTGTGTCCAGTTGCAACTGTTTTGACTTACAATGTTTCAGGATAGGATAGTGGTTGTGTTAATTGGACTTCCTGTGCCTTTTTGAGGTGGAGATCATGCAGTTTTATTGTTATCTAGGGACTGTGAGAGCCCATACCAGTCCTTTGCCGGACGCTCAAACTTGCACTGATGGGCCAAGTTGGTGTTCCATGAGGATAAGATCTTTTTTGGTTCTTCTCAATTACAACTGGGACTAGATCCTCGTGCCTCTTTTAAGATTATGTCCATGCCTGGGTGTATGGGTCATACCATTCTGTTTTTTTAATTCTGAAACTGCTGATTTCCTGAGCTCTTTCAGTCACACCGTCGGAATTCTCTCCCTACCTGGGCTAGTGACAGCAATATCCCAGTCTTAGAATTTCTTCTGCTTTTATAAAATCAGTGGACCGTTTAGTGGCGGCCCAGGTGACAACTGTGGTTTCATTCAGCCCCCCAGCCAATGGAGGTTTGAATTCAACTGCTACAATATCGGCTGAGGTTTTAGATAAAGGTTGTTGCTGAGACAATTTTGCACTTCGAAGGATTAAAGAGTTCTAAGTGTCTTTATAGAGAGAAGATTGTGGCCAGAAGTGTTTCTTCACCTGGCTGGCTGAATGTATAAATGCCTGCAGGTTAGAGCAACTTGGACCTGTTCTTGTGATGTTTTTTTTAAATCTTCATATCTTGAATGACATGTAGAGGTGGCCACCTTCACAGTGTTTAAAAATGACGCTTTCCTTGCAAAGGCATTGCTTTCTACAGTCACATCGGACCATTGTGCCCACCCTGGATGATATTGTACCTACAAGTATTGCCACTGGCAAGAAGCTAGAATTTAGACACAGTGTTGTGTGTTTTGCTTATAGAGGATCTGAAGTGCTAAACTAGGGAAAAACATATTTTTAATTGAGAGTGCTTCTTCACTTAGAGTGAGAAATCACAGAGTTCGTTCTGTATGTTACAACTGATTTTGAAATACTTTAAAGGAAAGGGATTATTGATTTAGAGTTTTATGTAAATTGTATCACTCTCCAATTTGTGTTCGAATCAGGCAGCACTGGAATATCCCATACCATTGGAGACAATAGTAAAGCAAGCATTTGCAATGCAACGGGTCTCGTGTTTGCTCGAGTTAGAGCTAATAGCGTTGTAAAGGCTATGAAAACAGAGCCTGGGGGCTAATATTTTCTCACCTCAAGCATCTACAGAGGTTTGTTAACTAAAAAAATAATAAAACAACACCAAAATTTGCACAGCTTCATCCGGTCAGGGGCGTCACTACAACCATCCCAAAGCGCCTGCTGCAGACATTTTCTAAAGAATATTTGAATACTGAGCAGCTCAACTGTCCTTTACCAAAATTAATGTTCGAATTTCGAGTCACATTTTTCTACTGCAAAGCTTAACGGCCACACACCGTGTTCCCGTGCTATCATTGTGGTTGCAGGGTTTATGCTTGTGCTTTGTATTAATATTTAGCATGTTCTGCTTTTTATTGGAAACACTGGACAGCCATACGGCTGTCAGTAGATTTAAGTTTGACACGTTCCTGCTTTTAAAATGTAAACAATTGGAATAACTGCCTCTTTCTCCTGCTGCTCTACCACTTCCTTTAGACCCCTCCCCAACACCCCCCCTCCACACACACACCTTCCCGACTGCAGTAAGAGGATGGCAAGTAAGGGCACAGCACTGAAGCCTGCCAGCCACCGAGGAGCTGGCTACCTGCCCCATGTGCGATCGGACGCGGCGTTTCCATCCCAAACAGGCAAGACGGGCTGTAAACCGTGACACATCGGCATAGACCTCAGCACTGGTGGCACCCCGCAATCAGAGCTGAGATGTGTCCACATTCTCCCAAGTCCCAAGCCGGGAGGTCTCAACCTCAACTAGCCAAATCAACCCGCTCAAACAAGACTGTCCCGAGGCACCGTGAAGTGATGCAAAAATTCAAGTTTTCCTTTGTGGAGTACCAGTACACAACCCTTTCCCAAAACAGCTAGAAACAACATACAGTCCTCCCCATCCTCTGCCTCACCCTGCACCGCTAAGGGCCACATGATCCCAACGCCCAAAATAAATGTTACGCCTGCTGCATCGTGATATTTCTCCTGGACCGTCACCACGGTGTAGAGAAGCAAGGGGGTGTGGTGTGTCGAGAGCCCGGCAGGGGAGGGCACCACAGTCTGAAGTTAAAAGACAAAAAAAAGCATTTGCAGTGCAATAGGTTTCGCACATTTCAAACTAGTTAATTGTCACCTTTTGACAACAGAACCCACGAGCAAAAAAAAAAGCTCTAATGAAGTTAGCAGAGAAGCCTGAGAAGAGTTATGGCCCCATAAAGGAGATAATCAATACCCTGTGTGTGATGTCGTGAGTGGTGGCAGGGAGGGGCCCTGAAGAGAGAGAGAGGCTGTCTACAATGCAAGGGCATTTGGTGTTTTTATTTAGTAAAATAAGCTTATTTTAGGAGCAGGGTAGATGAGAGCACTGGAATAAAGCCAGAACAAATGTCAGTGACATGGGAGGAGGTAGGAGGAATGGAATGCTGCAATAAAATGCAGGCAGCTACCAGCCTAAAAGTGAGCACCAAAGAAATGTCAAAAATAGTCTGTCACTGGAACAGATAAAGAACCCAAAGTGGAATGATACAGTACTAGGTCACTGCTCTGAAACAGAAAAAGGAGGGAGAAAAAGGCAGAACTGACCACTAGCGAGCACAAATTTTTAAAGGACAGGGCAACCGACAAATGAAATTGCTTTAACCCACGTTATAAGTATACTTAAGTATACACCAGGTCAAACGCTAACGCTCGACCTAAACAGTGCATATTGCTTCAGAATAGTAAATTTGACCAATGCAGTCCTCAATAATGATGAGAATACCTTTGAAATTCACTATCATGAACTCGAGGCTTACTGCATGCATCTGCCTATACATCATCTAAAAAGTGGCAGCCTATAGAGGTGTGTGCTGGAAATTGAATGAAGAACTGACAACAGTTTAGAACTTGCAAGATCTGTGGAAAAATATACACCTCTCAGACTTGTGTTATGCGTTCTTTTCCTCAAGGCGTACATTTAGCTCCCCTGCAATCATTTTGTAGCATATTATCTGAATATTCTGCTACACCAAACTGTGAATCCCATTAAAGAACATGAAGAACCCGAGATGTTAATAAAAAGTGTCGGAATGGCTTATAGGGCAGTCTGGCAGAGACAGAAGTTCTGGTCTAACAGGTCAGAGCGTGGGATTTTTTTGCCTGTTTGTGTGCCTGTTGCATGGTCTGGTGGTTGGTCAGTTGATTTCCCTGAAGCTACCACAAACCTTGCCTGCAGATAGCACAATTGTATCCAGACTCCCAAACCTTTCAAAACAGCTGTACAGCATATTTTTTACAATTCCAAAAATGTACCAGTTTGTAAACTTTGGCATTTTTTTAGGTATGTTATTTGTTAACATGGGACACTTTTACACTGGTGTCTGAGCCTAAGTGTTGCCACATCAGTCTTCTCTAAACTCTATAAAGTTTACTTTTCCCACACACCCCTCATCCTGAGAAGGTTCCAATATCAAAACCATCTTAGTTAGATTGCAGGCACATAACTACATTATATTATCCCTACAGGGAGGGATCATGTGTTGTGTATCAGTACAAAAAAGTACTCATTTTAGAGAATGTAAACAAACCACAATCAGATGGCCCCTGTGTACCAAGTCGGTGGAGCGGGGCACAATAAGCTATCCAACACAAAACTCAATTTTGCTTGCCCCACAGTCCTTTTCCAACTGCTCATAGATCTCAAAGATAAATATATCCAACTACATTCATGTCGAGCCAAAAAATTTAATATACAATCCTGTTTATGGTACAAAAACTGATTTTATTGATTGGCACACTTATAGTGCTTTGACACCTGTTTGGGTTTAATGTACTTCATAAATATAAATACAGATATATGTGTTTTTTTTTTTAACTTTCACCTGACTATTTTGTTTAAGACATAATTTTTACATTATATCAAATATATTTTAAAACATCCTCCCATTGATCCCAACCCCTAGCCCTCACCTACTTGCTCACAAGTCCTAAGAACTCAAACCACTCATCCTAATCCCTCACTCATATTTATACAACCATCTACAGTGTCCCTCAAGCACCTATTAAAAGCAATACAAAAAATGACAGAGATTCCTAGTCTTAATGAGTCACCCATTGTTGACTGATTTGAGATACAATTTTCAATAATTACTTTTTTGAAGTATCAACACACATTGCAATAACAAATGAATCTCTTTTCAATATTTGGGTACATAATTCAACAATTCATCTACTTTGATGAACAAAAATAGGCGACTTCATTAATTCCATAGAACTGTGCCGACGTGCGTTAGCTAGGGTGACCACCCGTCTGTAAATTTCACGGACTGCCCGTAATTTTGCCCTGCTGTCCGTTGTCCGTGATGAAAGTCTTAACGGACAGCATTTGTCCATAATTTCAGCCTTTCACCTAAAGGACAACAGAGGCAGGGCGAAATTACCAGCAGATCAGTTTCCCCATCTGGAATGAAGGGCAGGGAGTCTCCTGTGCTCTGAGGGAGGGGCAGACAGATAAGCAAAGGCCTTCTTGCCAAGGTGTTGCCTTCCCTAAAGAACTGCAAATGTGGGTAACTGGTAAATCTGCAAATGCAAAGGGTTTTGGAAACCTGCATTGACTTTAATCAAAGAAGTCACTTGCAGCTTTCTGATGGAAAATATATTTTCTTTTAGAGAGGTACTGTAATGGTGAGCTGTAGATTGTGTGGTTTTAATGGACTGTTATACATTTTATACCTAATACTAACATTTTTTATATTATTAAAATTTTAGAAGCACTTTTTTTATTTAACAGAACTGTATTTGCGCATTTTGTAGCAGCCTATAATATGATGTAATTGTATTTATATAGCGCTTACTACCCCTGACGAGGCATCGAATGCATATTTAAAATAAGGACTTGCACATTCACAGTCCTTTCAGGACCCTCTGTACCTCATAGTACTAACAAACATTGGCAAAGCCAATAGGTCTTGTTTACGTAAGAGTTATTGGCTTTGCCAATGTGTTTTAGCCATGTTATGCACCAGAGTGGCTGCTGTTCAGCATGGCTAAAAGTTAGTGGCATAGTGGTGTGGAGTGGAGTAGAGTGGCATAGGAGCAGTGGCGTAGAGCTCAGTGGTGCAAAGTACAGTGCAGTGGGGTACATTGCAGTTGTTTAGAGTGCATTGGTGTACATTGCAGTGGTTTAGAGTGCAGTAGCATGGAGTGGCGTGGGTCACAGTAGAGTGGCACAGAGTGCAGTAGTGCAGAGTGGTGCAGTGGCATACAGTGCAGAGAGTGCAGTGGCGTGGTGTAGAGTGGTGGAGTGTAGAGTATAGTGTTGTAGAGTGCAGTGGCGTAGAGTGGAGTGATGCAGAGTAGAGTGACAGAGTGCAGTGGCATAGATTGCAGTGGTGTAGAATGCAGTAGTATAGAGTAGATTGGTGTACAGTACAGTGGTGGAGAGTGCAATGTTACAGAGTAGAGTGTCAATGCAGTGATGTAGAGTGGAGTAGAGTGGCACAGAGAGCAGTGGCAGAATACAGTGGTGCAGAGTAGAGGGCAGTGACATACAGTGCAGCTGTTTAGGGTGCACCGACGTAGAGTGCAGAGGCATAGAGTGGCATGGGGCAGGGTAGAGTACCATAGAGTGCAGTGGAATAGAGTGTTTTGGTGCAGAATGTAGTAGTACAGAGTACAGTGGTGTAGAGTATAGTAGCGGCCAGTACAGTGTTGCAGAGTAAAGTGTCAGTGTGCAGTGGTGTAGAATGCATTGAGCTAGAGTTCAGTGGTCAGAGTGGTGTAGAGTGCAGTGGCGTAGAATAGATTGTTTCAGAATAGAGTGGAGAGGTTCAGGGTAGAGTGCAGTGGTATAGAGTGCAGTGGCGTAAAGTAGATTGTTTCACAGTAGAGTGAAGTGGCTTAGAGTGGAGAGCTGCAGGGTAGAATGGAGTTACACAGAGTGGCATAGAGTGTGATAGCATAGAGTAAAGTGGTGTAGAGTGCAGAGATGCAGAGTAAATTAAAGTGATGTACAGTGTATTGATGTAGAGTGCAATGGCATAAAGTTGAGTGTTAAAGAGTAAAGTGCACTAGCATAGCGTGTATTAGCTTTGAGTGCAGTGGCATATAGTGCAGTGTTGCAGAGTGGCATAGAGTGGAGTTGTGCGAACTAGATTGGTGTTGCCTAGACTGGAGTGGTATAGCATACAGAGGAGCAGAGCGCAGTGGTGTAGAGAGGCGTAAAGTGCATTGGGATAGAGTAGAGTGGTACAGAATAGAGTAGAGAGGCATAGGGGGTTATTCTAACTTTGGAGGAGGTGTTAATCCGTCCCAAAAGTGACGGAAAAGTGACGGATTTACCACCAGCCGTATTACGAGTCCGTTATATCCTATGGAACTCGTAATACGGCTGGTGGTATATCCGTCACTTTACCGTCACTTTTGGGGCGGATTAACACTCCTCCAAAGTTAGAATAACCCCCATAGTGTGAAGTAGCAGAGTGCAGTGGCAGAATGTGGAGTGGTTCAGAATGGAGAACAGTGCAGTGCAGTGGCATGGAGTGGTGTAAAGTGGAGTGATACAGAATAGTGTGCAGTGGTGTGGAGTGGTGCAGAGCAACGTGGAGTGGAGTATGCATGGTGTGGTAACACACTGCCATTACAGACAACACATTTTTGATTGAAATGATCATTACATTTGCACAGACGTACAGTTTTTCAAATCAAACTATACTGTGCACAGACGATGATGTGTGTAAATTGCATCACCTAATACAATGATTTGTTTTAATCATATAAAGGTACCGGTATTTGTTTCTATCACAGTTCAGGATTAACAAAAATGTGCTTCATTTGTACTCCTAATTCTGATATATTCTGAAGTTTATTTAAATGTTGTCATGTGATAGAAAAAACTATTTCCTAACCCCAGTATCCAGCAATATTGTCGCATAAATCCTCTCACCTTGAAGTCAGAGAAAGAAAAGTAAACACTAAGTTCCCACCGAAATCGGAGCCTGACATTTGACTTTGTTCTTTGAATGCACAGTAAATGTGATGAGATAAGAACAAGATTTACAGGCCTGTTTACAGAAAGGGAGCACTCGGAAGAATTCTGTAAATAAGGTTTGGGCAAGGGAAGGAATGAACTCAAGCTGCATAGCCTAAAACAAATAAAGCCAGCAAATTGAAAGCAACAAAATGTGAGTTACAAACCACAAGGCCGATGGCAAGCAACGGGCGGAGTGCATTCCCAAGGAAGCACTATGAATGTGCTTAAAGTGACAGCCGTGGGATACATTGTGGGGAAAGTCCAGTATTTTAGTCCAGCCCATACCTTGCAGAGGTTTGGCCAAATCAATCACCCAGGTAGTATGACAAGAAGACCTGGAGTGGTTTCCATGTTGCAGGAAAAGTCTGTACATCCATTCTATCAGTTTGCCACCAGTTCCTATAGTGTAGAGCTTCTGGCACACCTCTTGTACGGTTAGTGCTAGGTGGCAGACATGAAATAGGGCATTTAATGATTATTTAAGGTGGCTGTAAGTAAGGAGTTGACCTGGGAGAAGTTGGTAGTCTGCCATAAGGGTTTGGAAATTTAGTAGCTCGCCATCCAGAAACAAATTTCCCAATTTTAAGATACCTGCAGCATGCCGCTGATGGAGTTGCTCTGAGCACCGCTGTCTTGTGCGAGTGGGAAGGCTTAGCAACGGTAGTGCAGGAGCACAGGGTTTCTTTGTGTCAGTGAGTTTACAGGTTCCAGCAAGGCAAGAGAAAGCTGTGCATGAGAACCCCGGATGGTGATCTGTAGAATGGTCAGTAGGAAACAATGAGCAGTGCATTAAGCCTTTCTTAAAAGCGTTACTGACAAACCCCATCTCATGCAGGGAGGTGGGCAGAAAGCCAGCGACCAATCCATTGGACCTGTACAGCTGAATAGTAGCACTCCAAGTCCAGAAGACCTAATCCACCCACTGTTACAGGTAGTTTTATAGTGGAAAGAGCTACCCGACGGCGCCGCAGCAACCAAATCAGATGTGTGGCATATCTGAAGAAGGAATGAAGGACTAGCAGGGGAAGGTTTGTAAAATAATACTATCATTGGGGTAGCAAACCATCTTCACTAGTGTCACTTGGCTCACTACTGAAAGCAGAAGAGAAGACCTAAAAGCCAACTGGGCTTGGAGGGACCGTGACACTCTGCTGAGATTTTCATCCTGGAAATCAGTGGGAGAATGGTAAATATTAATCAGTAGGTATAGAAAGGTAACTGGTTGCCAGTTCAATCTGAAATCTAATTGTATATAAAGGGGAAAACAGTGCCATATGGTAAAGAAACACTAATTATATTTTTATTTTTTTACAGTTTGTATGTGCAATTTACGTCCCAAATATTTTGAAGATTCTATGTGTACTTGACACTTAGGGATAACCCAGATCACTAGTTTGGCCTTTGCTCAATTTCAAAACCATTTAAAAACATGGACAAAGCGTCCACTTGCCTTGCACAACCTTGCAAGGGGTCTGGCCCCTGCTCACCCTTCACAAGCACGGACAGTGGACCATTGCACCAGAAGAGTTTGCCAAGGTGGATGCGTGTTGCTTCTTCAACCACTTGACCGTGTCTCTTCTGTTTCTCACCTGTATGCAGAGACAACTCCCTAGGTACCCAATACCTTCCGATAGTCTTGGTGAACCCATCTTGTCTGATTTTGGGAACTGTCCCACCTTGTTCTTCTCTTCCTTATTTATCCAGTTCTGAGCAACAACCTTTTGAATCACTTGCTGTGGATCTCCCATTTGATCTCAATTTCATCCTCCTCTTTTATTATCTTTGATTGGTAGTCCGGGCTCCCATTTCTGAGATAAATGTAGTCCCAGATATACAGTCTAGTGCTGTGAGACTACAGACAAGTTGTGGGTACCTCACATCCTGACACTAGGTGTGAGACTGTCGCACACACCATCTGCCCTGCCTCTTTAAAAAAAATGTAGGTTGAAAGACCATGGGCGGTTGGGGAAAGCCAGATGTTTTTGTTAAATTTGTTTAAACTAGCATAAGGTTTATTACCTTAATGTTTCCCAAACTGTTTGCCAGGGGTTTTAAAATGTTCAGAAACAAAATCAAAATGTTGCTGTTACTTTCTCTTCAAGAAAGAATCAGTAGATTTGGGTAGGGGTGATGGCCTTGGTGATTGGTCTAGCTACTGAACAAGGACGTAATGTGACACCTAAATTTAGCATACCAGGAGGCAATCACAAAAAGACCACAGTGAATAAATAGTGCTATGTTAAAAGGCAGTAAATAAATGCACTGACAACATAGTGAGACATGGCCTCTTGTCTGTGTCTGTAAAACTGACGTTTGTTCTTGAATTTTTGTCCTGAATTTGGACCCTTTGTCCTGAATTTTTGTCCTGAATTTTGACCCTTTGTCCTGAATTTTTTACAGTCCTGTCCAGAATTTGCTTCAATGCCAGGTGGTCACCCTAGCGTTAGCACATTTTAGAGAACTTCATTTTCTGGCAAATAAATAATCGTCTCGGCTTTGGCTGTATTGCAGATTCTGAAGCTGCATGAACAATTACCCATGTGCTTCCCTTTTGTGGATATAATACCTTTCACCGCGCTTCTAACAATGGTCATCTTTGCAGCTTTTATTGACCGTATGCAACCGACAGTTGTGCTAAAATTAGATTACGAAGGATGAGCTATGTTGCCCTGCAGATTGTGCGTGAAGGGAGGTTTGCTCCGCCAACTTCATTCACATTTGTAGTATCCGTTTGGCTGCCTCACATAATTATATCTGTGTTAACGTCTTCAGTATTTAAGGAATGGAGTTGGCTGGTCATGCTTTTGTTCAGAGGCTGTGCATGCGTCGATTTATGTTTAACGTTTATCTGCAGTGGGGTCGTTCTTGTGATAATGCGCTCAAATGTGGTAAGGAAATTATTTTTATAAAGCGTGAATGTTCATCGGAGGGTTTCTTGGCTCTGAAAATATTAAGTTAAGGCATCACAACTAAACTTCCAAAACAGACACACGCACGCACGCGCGCGCGCGTCAGGACCTGCAGAAGTCAGAATCTCTTTCCAAATTACCGGAAATGCGACACCGAGCTCCCTGGTTTGCTCTCTTTCCTAAGCACTAATGACTATAAAAGTGTGATAACTATAACTATTGTCCAAATAATAGCGGTTGGGTGGTGTCTGGAGCAGAGTTGTCGCTCGGAAACCACAATTAGTTGTTGTTTAGTTGAATGCTTGTAAAAGCCATCCTTTCGTTTTATCGTATATTATCGCATTTCACGGTACTGACTATTTTTTTAACATTTGCCTCGTTTCTCTTGAAGGATTATTAAGCAGTTTCCCTGCAGAATTCTACTGAACTGTTCTATTTATTTATGCTGATGTTGTCGCTGGCTTGCACGAGGAAGAGTAGAGATGTTTAGAAATTGTGAAGACGGTTATCGTTACATCTTCTTAAGCTGTCCTTTCTGTTGTATTCTTTTCCCTACTCGTTTTACTTTCTGAGGTAAAGGTTCTTATTCGCTTTGCAGTGGAACAAAAGACTGAGCTGGCCTTGTTGAGCTTTGAACCTGTGACGCGCGACAGCGGGCTTGGATGTGCGTGCTCTTTTCAGCATGCACTGCCTTAGACATAAATAATTAATGGTAGCAGTTTGCAAAAACATTTTCACAATAAAAATACATCTTATCAGGAAAGTGGCACGCAGATGGTAATGCCTACATAGATATTTTCAACTGAACCGCTACTGGGAGTATTCTGCTGGGAGCATGAATAGTTCATAACACAGAAGGTCCCTTTTGGCAGAAAAAAAGCTAATTCTGCTGTGCTGCTTACCCAGAAAAGCATAATAGCTTATTAGTTCCTTGATAAAAACGAATTTCTCAATGAAACGCTAGAGTTTGTTGTGGTGAAAAGATAGTGTACGCCACACACCAGTAATATTTGAATAAAGATTTATTGGAGAACACAACCTGGCATTGGTCCTTCCCAAAACGCCAGGGGGAATTGAAAGACTTGGCACCCCATGTGCCTCACAATCTAGAACAGAACACATGCAAATTCAATACAACCTACATCATAACCCCCCCCTTCTCCATGAGTGAAAGGAAGTAAAACTGCAGTGTATCTACTGAACAAATAATTCACATTACCCTAGTAATGTACACAAGTGAGAAACAAAATAACAATATACATATACTGACAGTCTGCCATCTCGCACAGTCTTCAAGGTATGTTGGTGATTTATTAATTCTTGCATCATGTGTTGGTCTTGAACCACTGCCTCCACAACCAGAAGGGTTGATCCAACACTACTATCACTGTTGATCTCTTCATCTCTCATAAACATCATCCCTGAACATCCTTCACCCACTTCCTTCACACATTCACTTCCTTTTTGGTATGCCACAATCCTGAAATTCCACCTTTTCCCCTTTCCAATACCAGAAAAGATTTCCCACTTTCCAAGTGCGTAAGGGAACTTTGTCTTTGGAACGTTCCCCTGAAATCCCGCCAGGTTTTATTTTGACCCAATCACCAGCTGTAAATTTGGATTTTCCTTTTTCCATGAGCCTTAATGTTCCCTGACCTCCATTCTTAACCGATTCCTTCAACCAGGCAGAAACTGATTTAGTACCTGGCAATCACCCTCGCATTTCCTGAAAGGGAATTTTCTGTGTGATACTATGAGTGGTGGTGCGATACGCTCACACCATACTGGCCATCATTTTCTTAACATTGCATTGATTGGCCAGTGCTAATTGAACTGTACCTTTGACCAATCTGTTGGCCCTTTCTGCTATACCATTCCCTTGGGGATTATACAGTGAGGTAAGAGATTGTTTATTCCACAATGTTCCAGAAAATTAACAATCTTGTGGGAAGTTCACTGTGTGTCATTATCAGTTATAAGAACCATGGGGACACCTTCTTCCTTAAAAATGTCCTCCAAAATCTCAGTAGTGGTCTTTGCAGTGACATCTCTCATGAATTTCACAATTTACCATTTGGAATATACATCAGTGACTACTACTGCAAATCTCAACTCAGCAGACAACTCAGCCAAGGGCCCAATGAAATCTAAGCACACTGTGCCAGACCTACCAGGACCCTCTATGTGACCTTCTTCCTTCTTGCTACCCACTCCCAATCTTTTCTAACTTTCCTTACACATGCTACACATTTCCACCCACCTCTTGGCATGCTTAACTATCCCAGGCCACCAAAAATCCCCCTTGAGTCTTTAATAGTGAAACCCTGATGCAAATGGCCCTCATGTGCCAAGTCAAACAACCTATACTTCAAACCTCCAAATGGGATAAATTGAGCACACCTCATAATAACATTCCTACCCCACATTGACAGGTCATCCAGTACTTCAAAGTATGGCCTCACTGAAGCTGACATGGTACTCTGTCTCACTGCACCACATTATATAATTTTGGTAACCTCTTTTAGTACCACGTTAGATTCCATTTCCTCATTCTATCTCACCATTGTGAAAGCTCCCAAACCACTATGTACTACAGCTTGTACTGATGCTACTGCACCTTCTGCATCCGAGCGTCTTACTTCTGGACCATCCACCATTTCCCAGTACAACAAAAATCTGGACAAACAACCAGCCTGTACCTTCCTCCATCTCTTCACAAATTCCACAGTATATGAATTTTCTTGGAGTCTGGCCGCTAACCTTGCCAACCTAGCTGACCATTTGCCTGCCCCACCAGATGCTAAAATTTTAATCAGAAGTTTGTGATATGTTCTCATAATAAACGACAAACCTCACAAATATACTCAAACATACTCAGTATCCCAAGTAGCAGCAAAAGCTCCACATTCTATTCCAGAATAATTCCTTTCTGCATGTGTCAGGATGCGTGATGCAAACACAACTGTTATTTCTTTCCTCCCATGTATTTGAGACAAAAATACTCCCAATCCTGTTGTGCTCACATCAAATGTGAGTATTGACTTCATGTTAATATTTAAAGCAGTCAAAATCCGAGCATTACAAATTTCCTTCTTGATGTTATCAAAGCATAACTGTTACTTCTCATACCACACAAACTTGTTCCCTTTTCATAACAGCTTTTTAAAGTTTTCAGTCTTGTCAGCAAATCTCTCAACACATTTTGCATAGTAGTCTACAAGACCTAAAAATGATCTCAATTGGTCTTTATCATTGGGAGCAAGTGCCATTCTGATAGCATCCAACAAACATTGGTTGGGTTTGATTTCCCCATTGGATATAGTATACTCAAGATATTCAATTTGTTCAGTTAAAAATGTAAAAAAATTTATGATTCAAAGTTAACCCAAACTCTTCCAATTTATTCAGCACCATTTTCAAGGTGATATTATGTTGCTCCACTGTTTCATCCATGACCAATATTCATCCTGGAAATAGATTAGATTTTTCATCCCTTCAAACATTTGTTTCATCATCCGTTGGAAGACACTCAGAGCCGACGCTAAGCCAAATGGCATACGAATGAATTGGAATCTGCCTTCTGTCGTTAGAAATGCTGTTAAGGCTTTAGAGCCATCATGTAATCTGATTTGATGGTAGGCACTTCTCAAATGCCATTTTGAGAAATACCTACTATCGTGAACCAATGAGAACAGTTCATTGATATTAGGAAGCAGAAATGTATTCTTTACACTTACCTGATTCAAGGATCTTGAATCCACACAAAATCTTAATCGACCGTCCAGTTTTTGGATGATAACCACTGGCCAGATCCAGTGAGAAACCCCCACAGGTTCTATAATGCCCTCCTTTAACATGTCATGCAAAAATTATATAACACCATCCCTTAGTGACAGTGGTATCCTTCTCAGCTTGTGCTGTACAGGCACAGCATCATCCTTCAACATGATTTTATGCACATACCCTTTCAAGCATCTAAGGTTTCTTTCAAAAAACCCTTTTAGCGCCGACAAGCACATCTCCTGATTGAATTTCCTCTACAACCATTACCAGATTGAGGACTCTAGGGTTATTTATTATATTGTGATCAAACGAGTGCATCAATCCTAATATGAGAGATTCATGCACTGGTGCAAATACCTTGCTTTCTGTGCACCTCATTCCATACTGTATGCACCCTTCCGTGTATCCTACAGTATCAATGGATTCCCCCTGAAATCTCCCCAGATTGATGTCCTTAGGCAACAATTTCACATCTCTCCAAAGCACCCTGAGTAACTTTTCTGGAATGCTGGTATACATAGATCCCAAATCAACAATAAGTTCCGCTTCACACCCAAGCACACAAAACTTAGCTGTGGGACATGCAGTTATCTTCTTGTCACCTGAACATATACACATCTTGTATTCCTCTTCTGTACTATGATCTACAACCAGTACTCTGTCACCCTACTTGGCGTCATCTGCTCCCTCCACTAAACTCACTGTAAGTTTACTATCTTTGCCCCGTCTGTTGTTTTCCTTACATATTTGCACATAATGACCTTTGTGTACGCATCTCTTGCAATCTTTATTGTTTGCAAAGCATTGTTTGGTGTCTGAAGCATGGTATGTACTTCCACAGCGAGTACACTCACTTTGCTTTTCAATGCAGGCATTGTTGTCCCTTTTCCTTCTTTTTTCCACAATGCTAACATCCTCCTCTCCACTTTGAGCATCAATATTCACAATAGAAACATCACTCCCTTTCTCCCTTCTGTTTAACACCCTCATGCATTGTTGAGATTCTACAGTCACTTTTGCCATTTCTACCTCTTCCTGAAGAGATGCCACCCATAGCCTCCCTCGTATATTCTTTTCTTTAGACTGAACTATGAGCTGGTCACAAATTAATTCTTCTGTCATATTGCCAAAATTAAACTTTACAGAAAGTTCCCTTAGCTATGCTACAAGTTCATCAGTTGATTCATGCTCTGCTTGAGGCTATGTGTAACATTTGTACCTAGCCATAACTAAATTGAACGCTTTAGCGAATCTGGTCTCCAGCCGTTTAAGCGCTTTTTTATGCACATCATCATAGGTGACCATTTGGACCCAATGCCACTGGGAAATACTTAAAGATCCTTTGGCCCTCACTATCTAATGCACTCAATAACAGTGATTTTTTCCTTGCCGCTAAAACATTCTTTCCATCCAGCGTAATGATGTAATTCTCCCAAACTTTCACCCAAATTATTTCAGGCGACTCCGGTTGCAATACAAAAAAAATGATGGTGTTTTAATATAACTTTGCGAAACCATTGCCAGCTATACAAAAACTGTGACAACTTTAACTCAAAAATGTGTATCTGTGTGTAGTGTGTAACACTAGCTAAAAAGCTTTAAATTGGTCCCCTCAAAATATATAGGTCCCCTCAAAATTGATACACCAATCAGTAGAAAGCATTGTTGTTTTTTCTTTTTTTTTGGGGAAGGGGTTGCTAATCACCAATATCATGCCTGCAAAATATTCAATATATGTCGCTATAACAGCCCCCTAAAGATTGCTAACACTTGGCCGAAGGTGTGCAGATCACCGGTATCATGCCTGCACCAACTAAGTGCTTTCATTTAGTCACTGCAAAGTTGCTGCACCACTGTGTAGACAGCATTATTGTTGTTTTGTTTTTTTAAAGTTGTGCATATTACCAATATCGTGTCTGCAAAATTTTCAATATATGCCACTGTAACAGTACCTTAATAATCCCTGCCGCTTGACCGAAGGTGTGGAGATCAATGGTATCCTGCCTGTATCATGTTTCCAATGTGCCGCTGTAGAAAAGGTGTGCAAATCACTGTGAAGTCTGTTTGCACAAAAATAATGTACACCTATCGTAGGAACAGTAGCCGGGTAAGGTGGCATGATTACAGCTAACCACAATTGATGCTCTTATTCGCTGTGGCCATCAACTGCCTGCAAGGAGTGCGTTGCATTCCAGTGATGCGTTCACTGTTGTCTGGAGCAACACACGTAGCTCTGCCCTGATGCATCGCTGCACGTCATACGGTCTCCCTTGGCAGTGCCTGGAATGCTGTGTGCTCAGGGGCTTGGTTACTCAGTTTAACGGTGAGTGCTTTAATTGAAAACAAACACCATAAGGTAAATCCAGTACTAAATATTCTGTGGTCCAACACACCTCCGTCACCGTAGCCTAGGTTCAGGAGCTGAACTTTCACCCTCTCCACAGTATCCAAAATTATAGTGCACCAGGACCACCCGTGGTGTGTCTCCCTTCACCAACAATTTTTTCCAAGTCTTTGCCAAAATGTGGTCAAAGGATGGTGTACCCCGCACGCCAGTAATCTTTGACTAAAGATTTATTGGAGAACACAACCTGTCGTCAGTCCTTTACAAAACGCCAGGGGGAACTGACAGTCTTGGAACCACGTTCGCCTCGCAATCTAGAACAGAACACATGCAAATGCAATACAACTTACATCATAACAACGTTCAGATTGAGTGTATAATTTTTCAAGGCCAGTACATATAAATCTGTGGTTTCTTCACAGGTCGGCTTACACACCAGTGTTGCCTACACATGGATGTCGACACCTCCCAGCAGACTGTCCGTCAACTGGTTGATTAATTATTTATGCTTCCTCTTTTGTATTATTCATTTAAGTTCTTCATTCTGCGTGTGTTCCTATCGCAAAGCATTCTAAAGCTAGCATTTTTTTAAACTAAAATAAATAGATACAAGCAGGAGGCAAGTTGTAAGTTAATTCGTTTTTTTCCATTTAACACACGTTTGGTCAGATTAACAGATGCCTGGGGAGTGTTAAACTTCCATCATGTTTTTAATTTTGTTTGATGGCTTCTGTATGGCATAGGCCTAGTCCCTGATGGCCTGTGGAACTGGTCTTCACTGCAGATAAAGTGCTATTGATGGAGGACGTGGCTTACTGAGCCCTACTGGTCATGGTCACTTGTCACATAACTACCTGAGGAGCTGGGTGGGTTGGCAGTGCTTAGTGCTTATAGGAGTTCCGTCTCCTGGTGCCAGTCAAAGTCTCTCGTTGCCATCCAAGGGCCCAGTGTGTAGCAGATGTGGCTCCTAGGAGCGGGCACAGTGCTGGTGGCCTGCAGTCGAGGTATTGCACCTACAAGCTGTTGCACTTTATGGCATCATGGTAGTCTGTTGTAAGGTTGGATGTGGGGTTTTCCCTAGTGCCCAGCAGCCTCACCAATACTGCTGTTATTTGATGGGTCTTGTTGGGACACCACATGACTGCGTTTTGATCAAACAGGGCCAGATTAACATGCACCTCTTTGGTGACCAAGCCCCACTGTGCCCTGGTGCGGGAATCTTCTTCGACAAATGGCTTATATTTACCGGTGTCAAGTAGGGGTATGTGTGTTCTGTCCTACCCTGTAGCTGTAGCAGTCAGCCCTAGTGCAAAAGCAGGCCAGTGAATGCTTCCTATCCAAAGCCACATTTTTATATTTTTTATTTTTATTTTCCCGTTTAGATATAATAAAATAATAATAACCTTTACATAGTAGTTATGAATGATAGATCATGTACAAAGTCCAGATAGATGTCTAAATATATGGCGATGCCCTTCTGTCAATACTGGAGACTATTCTGTGAGGAATGGAGTTCAAACATATACTAGACACGGTTATTAGTTCTACCCGCCTGGTTACTTTGTCTTTTTGGCATTGACATCCATTTTGTATTAATTGTCTGTCAGCTGTAGGTCATCCTATCCAATGAATCTACTGAAATTACATTGTTCAAGAGGCCTTTCAGGGTTGTTCAAGCGAGGCCATGCGAACCATTCATATAATTTCAAGCTAAATACATTTTGAGGGAGGCCCCATATATCTTTAGGCCTAAAGGTGGAAGGCTAGGGTTGCGTATG
Organism: Pleurodeles waltl; assembly: GCF_031143425.1. Taxonomy (NCBI): domain Eukaryota; kingdom Metazoa; phylum Chordata; class Amphibia; order Caudata; family Salamandridae; genus Pleurodeles; species Pleurodeles waltl. The sequence continues at coordinate 657,045,496 of NC_090436.1, read as the reverse complement.
TTTCAGTTTTCTTATTATGTTTTTTAGGAGTAATCCTCCTGCACCAGTTTGTGGCAATCCTTTGCTTGATCAGCAACAATGCCATCACTAAGTTCTCTGAATCCTTCTGGGATCAGGTTAACATATCCCCACAAGGCAATTAGTGGCAGTGTCTCCAGTCGGCTATGGATCACATATTGGAGATGGTGGTAGTGATATCACACCAGTACTCCAAAACAGTAGAACAAGCTAAGTAAAAGTATACTTCCCTCTCCCTACTTTGGTGCCTGGGAAAACTTGGGAGTTAAGTGGTTGGGAGACTTGATGGATGAGTTCCGGATAAATACATTCTCAGATCTACAGATAGAATTTGCCATTCTCCGGACTTTTTTACTGAGTAAGGACACTAACATCACAATTCCGCTGGCCCAGCCTGATATTACACAAAGGATTTTTGATGAAAATTTGTATAGCATTTCAGAAAAATATAGTTATCTTATTTAGTGTTCTTCAAATGATCTGGGCATATCGGCTGACTAGAGGACTCATAGCCTAGGTGAGGTCACGGAGCAAGAACTCATTTGTGTCCTAGGCCAATTCAGTAAGGTTATTACTACTACCAGACTGAGAGACCACATTTATCATACACTGTTCGATTTCTATATTAACCCCTCCAAGCTGAACAAATGGCACAATAGATCGTCTTGCTGCCCATGTTGCTCAGCCGGAGGGCCAATACTGTTCATATGTTTGTTACTTGTCCTAAATTTTCATCATTTTGGGCCTCAGTGATGTGGCAAATATTTCTCGTACAAACATCTCGAGTAATAAACATCCCAAAAATTATGTTGTTGCGCATACGTAGTACTGACTAGGACTTTTATGTGACTGTCTCCGAGATAAGAGAAACTCCCCCCCTCTGCCCCTCCCCCTTCTTCCTGGGTTCTCAGTAGCTCCTTCTGGGAGGGAAGCCTGCCAGTTAGGGGTTGGAGCATCTGACCTTCAGTTTGTTTTCTGTTACCTGCTTGGTTTCCTGGCTCTCGGATCATCTGGCCACACCCCCATATAGGTGGGCTATTTAACCACGGAAGCTGCACACAGCGGTTCCCATGTACCAACAACTGTTATTACACTGGCTGCTTGTAGCTCTCGCTACCCTGTACCTTGCAGCTTTTGCTACCTTTTACTTTCCTTGTAGCGCACTAGGCGTGGGAGTTGCCTGGCTCCTGCCCCGGCTGGCGGCCATTTTTAGTCAGGCGCCACCAGTGTTTAGCTTTTATTTTATGTGTTTACTTTTCACACGTTTTATTTGTCGTTTTTAAAAAAAAAATTGCCATCTTGCTTCCCTGTAGCTCCTTCTGGGAGGGAAGCCTGCCAGTAAGGGGTCGAAGCAGCTGGGCTCCAGCTTGTTTTCTGTTGCCTCCTTGGTTTCCTGGTTCCTGGCTGTCTGGCCACGCCCCTGTACAGGTGGGCTACTTAAGCGTGGGAGCTGTACAGACGTGCAGGGACACGTGCAGTGGGTGTGCTTAAGACACACCTAAAGCAAGCCCTTTCACACCTGGAGGGCACCTGGGGCCAGGACACCCGCCAGAAAGAAGCCAAATCGTAAGTACTACTCTCTGGAGGAAATCCTGTCTCTGGCCCCAGTTAGCTGAAGGATGATTGCCTACACTCTATAAAAATATGTAGGGGGATTTAATATGCAACAAATGCTGTTAAAGCCTGGATTGCTCAGTTAGTATCAGACCTAGCAATAGAGAGGGAGACTCGCCTAGACACAGGGTGCATTTTTTTGCTATTAGTTGCCGCTCTCTCCCCAAGTACAAGGCAGAGGTTTGGGACTTTCTTATAGAGCATAGCCTGAGCATGCTTTTTGTTTCAGAAACCTGGCTAACGGCCACCTCAGCCCCTGATGTTCTCGATGCAATCCCCTCTGGAAATGTCATAGCTAGGCTGGACAGACAGTCCCAGAGAGGGGGAGGTATCACGTTGATCTTTAAACAATCGCTACCCTCTCTTTTTACCGAGATGAAGATCGAGGACTCTGAGGCCACATTCTTTACTTTAACCCTCTCCAGCACCTGCACCTTAGCAGCTTTACTAATTTACCACCCACCCGGCCCTGCTGCTTAGTTTATTACTGCTTTGGCCAACATTGTTCCCCCCCTTTTGCCCTACGGTACTCTTAACTTCATCATTCTCTGTAAACTCAATCTACACTTTGAGGATTCTTTGTGTCATAATGCCATGTCTCTAGTGGATGATCTAGCAGCCTGTCTCCTTACCCAACTGGTACACACACCAACTCATAGGCTGGGTCATACCGTAGATCCCATTTTCACTAACTCTGCTTGGGTGAGCGCCACCTCCCCGATACCAGTGATTTGGTCAGATCATTATGTCCTTCCATTTCAGAACCAGGTGGTCCCCTCCTTCCTCCAAAGGACAGCAGTACTCAGCACAAAAGTGGTCCATAGACACTGCTGACTCTTATGTTGGCTTTAAAGGCCTCGTATCCCACCCTTAGGGACTGCATGAGTTCATCCAGTTCACGATTTGCAAACTGAATTAGTAAAGCCTTGGATGACCTGGCACCAATATCGCTACTCTCTACTGCTTGCTCTAAGCCCTCAGCGGAGTGGTTTAATGAAGAGCTTAGAATTGAGAAAACAAATTGCAAGCGTCTAGAGCATCAGTGGTGTAGGAATTATAGTGCCACAGATAGCGTGCTCGATTTAAGGGCCCTGAAAGACTACCATAAACAGATCAAAACCACTTGTAGTCAATTCTGTGTCCAGAAAATTAACCTGACTCAGAACTCTGCATGTGCGAGCTTCACTATAGTTAAATTTTTATCATCCTTAAAGTGCGTCTTTGTGCTGTTGGTGCCCTCGACTGAGAATTGTAATCGGATTGCATAATTTGTGTCTGACAAAGTAGACAATATTTATATCACCTTTCCGCAAGAATTTAGTGAAGCTAGATGCTACGAATCGTGGTTTACGGCAACTGAGCCTCTAGATGGTCTTACCAAGTTTGAAGTGTCGATGACTGGCCTGTGGCGGGTTATAACCAAGGTTAAATCTGGGTTTCCACTTGACATGGCCCTGACTAAGATCTTGGAACGTTGTGTGGAGGTTATGGCTCTGGTCCTTTGTGACCTGCTGAACCTATCCTTTAACTCGGGTCAGGTGCCCCAGAATGGAAACACACGACTGTGGTTCACCTTCTGACAAAAACCTTCTCTAGATCCTAGCAAGCCAGAATACCTCAGACCCATCTTGCTGCTCCCCTTTGTTGCCAAAATAGCTGAGAAATGTGTGAATCAGCAGCTGCTGCAGTTCATGGAATCTAATGATCTGCTGCACGAGAGCCAGTCAGACTGTCATCCTCACTACAGTACTGAGTCTGCTCTATTGCTAGCCTCTGAGTCTCTTAGACACATTGCGGAATAAGGCAACATGCTTGACCTACACATGGCTTTCGATACCGTGTCTCATGGCATACTATTGGAACTTTTGTGGTCCTGTGGCATTGGTGGATCTGCCCTAAAGTGGATAGCTTCCTTTCTTAAGAACCACATCTTTCAGGTAGTTCAACAGACTTGCTTCTCTGAGATTCTCCCGCTGAAACAAGGTATACCCCAGGGCTCCACCCTAAGTCCTACGCAGTTTAATCTCTATATGCGTCCTTTTGCAGAGGTATTTAAAATCTGGACTTTCAAAATCATGTCTTATGCAGATGACACCCAACTGATCGTTACCTTTACCAAGGACCACGGTTCTTCTTCCGAATGCGTCATATCGTGTCTGGCTAGTTTAGCCAAGTGGATGGAACAGAGTTGTCTCAAATTGAACACAGAGAAAACTGAAGTTGTGGTGGTTGGGAGACAGCCCTCATTCTGGCCCTCGACATGGTGGCCTGACGCCGTGGGAACAGTGCTGTTTCCTAAGCAAGTTGTGGAAAATCTTGGCATCTGGTTTGATGCCAATCTTAGTTTTACAAAACAGATAGCGGGCACCTGCTTTGGCATCTTAAAAATGCTGTGGAAAATTATAGGTTTCCTGCCAGTAGCTGCTAGGAAAACTGTGGCACAGGCCCTAATCAGTTCAAGGCTAGATTACTGCAATGTACCGCGGCGCCACCAGGAGTAAACTGTTAAAGCTCCAAAGGTTGCAGAACGCTGCTGCTCGCCTGTTACTAAGCTCCATGAAATTCTCTTCAATGAGACAGGCCCTCGCCACCCTTCATTGGATTCTGTTAAGGAAGGGAATGGCTTTCAAGGCTGTGTGCTTCTGCCATAAAATTCTACTGGACAAGAGCCTCTGGTATTTGCATCCCCTGATCACTGCTTACTGCCCAAATAGAATTCCTAGGTCTTCAACTGCGGCTTTCACACCAATCCCAAGAGTAAAGAGAGCACGAATGGGAGGCTGTTCTTTCAGGTACTTGGCCCCTAAACTATAGAATTCACTGCCACTGGATCTTAGGCAGGAACACCTAGAATCAGACTTCTGTAAAAAAATAAAGAACTGGCTCTTTCAGACCACTTTAGTTTAGAGCTGGATTCTCTGTTTACTGGTAAATGTCCCTTAACGCTGGGACACTCCAGTCTGGAGTAACCAGGCGCTTTATAATCCCTATAACATAACATAATGTGAACCAAATCCTGCAAGGGATATGCTCCTGTTTTCAATGTTCACAGTGTTCCAGTACTTAAAATAAGCATTTCCCAATATTACAAAAGTGAACAACGCTACTTACCTGTCACATTGGTTACCCTTCATTAACATTTTTTCTGGATGAGTGTTCTTTATTTTTTATGAGGAGCTCCCGATACTGAAGATGTAGGAGAGGTGTTGAGAGGTGAAGTTGGTAACAAAGGTGGTGTTGGTATTCTTCCAGATACGTTTTGACTTGTGCAGGAAACAAGATCATTCAGCGGTTTTGGTCACTTGTGGTCCAACAGTGGCCGGTCAAGCCGCTAGTAAAAAGTAAATTCTGCAAGGCTTAAATAAAAAAAAGTTTGGGATGCACCCAGAACCTCAGTGGCGCTGTACGTGGGGAGGGGGATGGGTGCTGCAGCGCCCTCTGATAGTAGGGAAAAAGACCAACAGAAGAATGTGACATAAAGCCACCCTTTGAATTGTTTGTTTTGTGTTGTCTCTTCAAAGGCCTGCAGTAAATTTAAAACAACTATGTCTCACAAACGACTACTTTTCTGTTTACTACCAGATCTAGGATTGTTTTTGCGTAATGTCAAAATGTGTCAGTTTTGTAACTTTAATGGAACAAAGCTCGGTCTGGCTTTGATACAAAACAGGGTGAAAAATGAAATTAGGCCATTCATTTATTAACTCAGTCAGAAACCAGTACTAAGCATGCTGGGACCTGAAGTTTTGTTTTTCTTCCTAGGAGTATGGATCCACAGTACCCCGCATGTATTGTGCTAGTGGCTGCATCCCAGGAGAGGCTGAAAGTCAATCTTGTGAGACCACACCTTTGCTGCCTGGCAATTGGGTCCTAAAGTCAGTCCTTTCAGACCCTGCAATTAGAGTTCTAGATAACATGCACACTTAGAATTGAGAACAACGTAACTGCTCCCAAGCTGTGGCATCTTGTGCTTTCAGTTAACATCACTTTGCATTCTTGAACTTATAGTGGTGTTAGTAAAAGGCAATAACTGGCTGAAGGCGGTCAAGTGACTTGGTATCACTTGCCAGCTACAGTTAATGGCCAGCCGCGTGCACATTTACAACAATGCATTGCCACAATGACCCTACATGATCACTGACATTTTCCCTACCCTTTCGGCCCTGATTGAAGAACTGACATGTAGTTGCCCCAGACATTTTTAGGACTTGCCTATGACATTGCATCGCTACTAGTGCCCGTGCTCTTGATAGTTTACTAGAAGGGGCTTGGAGCCCGTCCATTTCTTACCCCTCAAAGGCTCCATAGTCACTCTCATTGGCTGCCTCCTAATTGGGCAGCAGGTGACGATTTCACTTCCTCTTCTTTCATTTAAACATGGACTAAGTAATGATTGCTTCATCTTGATTAGGGTCTTTCTGCTGCTAGATCTGTGATGGAGGTACTATTTTTCTTTGTAGCTAATTCTCTTGTCTGTGTTGCTTCTCTCCCTCCTTTGTCCAGGTTGTTTCTTCCCTCCCACACCCACCCTCCATTTGTCGGTGGTGCCCCCGCTCACCTTTAGAAAGAAAGCACTATGCTGCAGCCGCATCATAGCGCTTTTGTTTTTAGCATCCTGTTCCCACATCATAGCGTTTTTTAAAATAACTTTTAGCTGTGCTGCTCAGCACCTAGCGGCTCTACAACATTACATAACTCTACATAAGACTTTGGCAAAAATAATAGGTGAGACCTATTTGCATTGGTTGTTGAATCTCAACTTCTTCCTATGCAGAGAAACTGGCTGGCTAAGTTGTTGTGTGAGTTACGGTTCTTACTGAACTTATTTTGATTTCAGTATGATCCCAAACATAGGTGAGCATTAATATAGAGGCACTGGTGCCATTCTGTAGTCCATGAAGCAGTGAAAAGCAGGCAAGACTTCAGAATTCTGATAGGAAATTAATAGGGGTTTTTGTACAAAGTCTGTGTTCCAACCCCTGAAGATCTGTAATATGTTTGCACATACACACATAAGTATATATATATAGCTATAGATAGATATGTATGATAAATAAATAAATGCATAAATATTTTGTTATCACTAAAAAAAAACGAAAGTTAAAGTAACATTATAGTTAAGTGAATATGTCAGTGACAACATTCACTTTTTGAACTAAAGAAAAAATAACTAATCACTGAAATACACCAGTTATATGTAGTAGAGCTAACTATAACTTGCACCCTCACCATACATGTCTTATGACCTCACTTATTGCATCACTTGTGATATGTTCTATGACATCAATGATAACATCACTGATGACATCTCAAATTACATCTTTGATGACATCGCTGATGGCATCTCTCAAGCTTCTTTTGTACACATTATTCTATAAACTAGTATGGCATGAGAAGCCTCAAAGTAAGTACAAAATAGCCCAGAATAATATGAAGCATCATTAATGCCACCACAGATACAAGCATGTGTTAGGATCTTTTTATCACACCAAACTATAACGATTACCTTACATAAGGTCAGCCCCCTGACGAGCATGGCCTTTGGCCGTGTGCAGTAAGAGATTGTTCCCCCCCCCTCCCAAGGTAACTAACTCCACACTGCACACAGCCTTTTGCCATGCACAACATGGGGTTGGCAACCCACCCGAAGGCAGCCAACCTTCCTGCAGGGAGCCAACCTTATGCTGCATATGGCTTTCCCTTGCACGCAGAGTAGGGGTGGCCAAAGGACCTGCCTTGCAGCCAGGCCCTGTGTCCAACTCCCTGCAGACAGCCACCTGGAGGCATCCGACCCCCACACCTGCATGGCCTTTGCTCTTGCGGTGCGTGGGGCTAGACACATGGCCTGTGCTGTAGCCGTGTGGACCCCATTCCCCAGGGCCATATTTTACTTTTTTTAGGGAGGGGGCTACTTGGCACCCACCCCTGAGCCTCGTTAGGCTCTTGGGACCCCACCCACCAGGTCTGTCTATTTTTCCTTAAAGGAGAAGAAACAGGCCTATGGCCCCCCTTGCCAGCCTCATGACGCCTTGGGAACCCCAACCCCCAATACCGTATTTGTTTTTTAAAGGGAGGGTGGCCCCAGGGCCTTAAGTATTTTAAAGGGGAGAGAGGCCTCTTGGCCCCCCCCCCTCCCTGTGCCGTTTTAGGCCATTGGCATCTCAACCCCTGGGGCTGAGTCAATGTAATAAGGGCAGGGGGCCTCAGCCCCCCTGCCTGAGCCATTTTTGGCTCTGGGGACCCCATCCCTGTGGCCCAATGTGTTAGTTAACGGGAGGTGGCCATGAGGCGCCCCACCCCGAGCCTCATTATGGCCAGCCCCATGGGCGTATTTTTAATTTTATAGGAGAGGGAGGCTCAGTCCCCCCATCCCTAAGCCTTTTATGCCCTGATGACCTGTCTTTAATGTAGCGCCAGTGCAGGCAGGGAAACCACCGTGTCCTGGAAGTGGGCTCCCTGGGACACAGTAAGTGAGCCTTCCCTTATAAAACACATTGGAGTCCCAAGAGACACAGGCCCTCATTCTGACCTTGGCGGTCTTTTCGCAAGACCGCCGAGTTACCGCTGCGGTGAAGACCGCCGACCGCGGCGGTATGCCGCTGTGCGCATTCTGACCGCTGGGAGCGTTCCGCCGGAAAACCGCCAGCAGCCACACTGGCGGTCGGCGGGAAAGTGGAGACTGGTCAACCTCCACCGCCACGCCAGCAGAACACCGCCCACAGAATTACGACCCACATTTCTGTGTGGCGGTCTTCTGTTGGCGGTCACCTCCCCATGGCTCCCGTCGCCTCCCGGAGGACCAACGCACAAGGTAAGTTGATCGTCCGTGAGGGGAGGGGGTGGGGGGGTGTTGTGTGATGTGGGCGTGCATGGGGGTGTGCGTGTGAGTGTGTAGAGGGGGTGTGTGAGTGCGTGTATGCGGGCGGGGGGTGCTGCTGTGTCTATGGGTAATGTGTGCTGTTCGGCAGGTGCGCGTGTCTGCATGTATGTGTGCGGGTATGTGTCCCCGTTGTGTATGTGTGTGTAGGGGGTGTGTATATGTGCATGTTGGGGGTGTGTGCATGTCGGGGTGCATGTATGTGCATGTCGGGGTGGGGGTGGGGAGGGGGTTCGTACCACCTCTGGGGGGTGGCAGGGGGGTGGAGGGTGTGGGGGGAGGACTCGGGTGGGTAGTGGGGGGTGGGGGAGACCCCTATCAGTGCCAGGGAAGGAATTCCCTGGCCCCGATAGTGCTTACCGCCATGGTTCGCACGGCGGTTCCCGCCCGCAAGAAACCGCGGCGGTAGGCAGGGTCATAATACCCTTGGCGGTCTTGGGACGACCGCCGGGCCGGAGTGCGCAAACTCCAGCCCGGCGGTCATGACCGCCGTGGCGGTCGGAGTGGAGAAGTGGCGGTCGGTCGCGGCGGGGACCGCCGCGGTCAGAATGCCATTTTTAATACCGCCGGTCTGTTCGCGGTCCGACCGCCGTCTCTCCGCCGACCGCCAGGGTCAGAATGAGGGCCACAGTCCCTTGGACTGAATCCAGCTCAGGAAGGTGGGGGGGCCATGCCCCCCTGCCCATTTTTATCAGATCGGGTCCCAGGGTTTGGGGTCCTCAGGGCCGAATCCGGCTTAGGGAGTGGGCCCTTGTGGGCAGTGGATCAGAGTGCTTCCACCCACAGGACTCTGACTCCCATGAGAGTGAGGTGTCTCAAGGGAAAAAAGCTCCCTGGGCCAATCAGAGTCAAAATTGGGTTTGAGCGACTCTTACAAGAGTCTTTCGAATGCAGCCAACCAGATATATAATAATTTTTTAACCGTAATTTCTGGGGGAAAAGACAAAAGAAAAAAAACACTGAGCGGATTTTACCCAGATCACAATCTGTGTCCAAAGATTTCGCTTCCCACCAAATTTTGTGTAATTCTGTTCAGTAGTTTTTGCTGTATGCCTGTCGAAAGAAGTATATGGAAAATGAATAGGGATTTTGCGTTTTGGGCCCTCCCTGCGTTTTGGGAGCTTCTCTTTTTTCTCAGCCAGCGCTAGACAGAGCACCACAAAGCTTACCATGCACACACTAGTCAAAAAGTAGCACCTTTTTTAGAAAGTTTCATGGAGATTTGTCAAACTGTGCAAAGTTATTAGCAACACAAAAAACACATTTTCTGTGGAAATGTTGACCTAACTAAACTACCCAGTGGTGACCCCCACTGGGGAATATATAATCACTGAGTAGCTCTGGAACGATTTCTGGCCGTCTTATTCCAAAACCACAATGACTCATTGTAACTGAGGCTTCAGGAAACCCATGGTCAATCAGAAGTAATAATCCAAGTGTGATTGCGCCGAGAATTGGTTACGGTCAGGACAGCAAAAACTGGAGGCAGCTATATGAAATAAAAAGAAACTGGAACCACAATTCACCCATTTACACCAAAACATCTCAGTTATTCATTGCACATGTTTTAAAAACACAACCGAACATTAAAATATGTTTGTTATTTAGCCTTACTGAACTGAGCGTTACTTCACAGTGACAGTCCTGAAAGATCGCAGTGATGCTTAATTTGTAAAGAAATAATAGTAGTCACTCAATATTAATTTAGATTCTGAATAACTTGCCTATGGGTAATCTCACCCGCTGCTACTAAAGAACTAGTAAACGAGGCAAGTCTACTGTGTAGTGAAGTTCAGTTAAGATCATAAACATGCCCTTTACTGTATTTGGAGAGCGAACTTTGAGAAGTGAAAGACCTCTATATTCTCTTCAAGTGTGCTTCATCTTTTCAGGTGCAGTTAAAAACGAGCATTTCAAGCCAGTATGTAATTCGGACCCAGCCTACTAACACGTGCCTTTCAACACTAGAGTGTGCTGCTGTCGCTCTTGCAATCATGGAAAAGAATGCTGCCATCCAAGAGGTACTACCTGATTTCTTTGGTATTCCGAGAGTGCTGTTTGTTGTGATGAACAATCAAAAAGTCAATGTGGAGCACAGAATTACTATTTTGTTCTTAAATGCATGATGATAAATCTTAGGTATGGAAGTGTTGTGAGAGCATTTGCTGTGGCCCTTTGATAGTGGGAAAAAGGTCTCTATCCTTTATTTTAGGTCACCTTTGTTGTAAGACAGGTTTTAAAGCAACTAAATTCTGGGTAAGGTTTCTTAATCAAATACCCAGGCACTTAAAATGAGTTCAAGGTGCCATTAACATGCTAAGCTTGTAGTGGAATGCAGGGGTGTGGAATTTAATAAAATATCTACTTGTGCTTCATAAATCTACATGTCCTGTAAACACATTTACTTGTCGTATTGGTGCCGTGTAGTGCGGTGACAATTTATGCCAGTAGTCTCATTGTATAAGAGCTCTGATCATAGCCTCTCTGATTATGCCAGGGCTAATACTATAGTAGGGCTTGAATACTAGCAATTTCCTTTTTTACACCTTTCCACAGATCTACATACTGGGGCTGGGGGTACCAGGTAAGCAATAGTTCCAGGGTTTGAATGATCTTTTGAGTCTGTGCAAACCTATCAACTTGCATATTCTAAAGGTTTTCACCATCTCTTCGCAAATCTTTTTTCATTCAGAGAAAAGTTGGAAATTTACTCCTGACAAGGGCAGAAGTAAAAACATCTTCCAGGGTTGTGAAAAAAGTGGTTGGACGGAAAGTGAACTTGTAAATGTTCAATAGATTTTCACATGAGCAAATCTACACATGCATATTTGATCGAGCTAAAATACAGTTCCCAAATAATTTCTAGGAGTACAATTTCTTAGTCTACTTGTGTAAATTCTTGTAAATTTATTAAATACGTAAATCTGCACAAATGCAGAGACATCTACGCTGGGTGCACTTTTATGACTATCTTTAAGAATTGGGCCCTTAATTAAGTCTGGTTTTGATCAAGAAGTTTTGTTTTTCTTAAACCTCTATCTCTGTCTGTGGGCTGGTTTTACAGTGATTTATAGCAGTCTGCTCTTTCACAAGGAGCATATCGGCACACACCATAGTTTTTCTTCAGTGCCAGGAACTACTGTGGCAATGTGTGCTTTTTGAGACCAGGAAATATTTTTGCTCTTTGCCAGTGTTTGTTACAATAGTGAGGGCCCGACAGCCACCACAACAATAGTGTTTTACAAAAGCCATGTAAAAACAAGACACACACTGACAAAACCAAAAGACTGACCACCAATGTTGGACCTATTGACTTTGCTAATGCTTGTTTATTTTCATATTTCCCATAATCGTTTTAAAACTGGTTACGCTGATTTTCCACTATGGGTAAGTTTTGGAAACACTACCATGCATCAACACATTTTACTAAATAATGCTTCAAATAAATGGTACCTAAAATTTCACAGTAATTTAGCAAAACATTTTTTCCTAGTTACATTTTGTGTGAAGATTTCATCTTGAAAGCAAAGAGTCATCAATCTTGCTTACAGGTTTCTGCAAATATTTACAACCAGTCAGAGAATTCTGGAAGCATTTTACGTTGCCTCACATTGTTAAACTTTGCAAGCATATTTATTTTTCTGGAACCCCTTTCAGGAGTGCAGTCTGGGATTAAAACATTTATTTGCAGCACTAACCCTAATAATAAAGGCTTTGCATTGATGAACCATAAATGCAAGTTCGAACAGAATTATTGTATGGACACAAACATCACCTCAACTGCGGACAGTTGCCTTCCCTGTTTCAAAATGTGGTGGTATAAACTAGCAGCCAAGGGGTTTGTACTGCAGTGGATTGGTCCTACTTGTCCCAAGGACCAAATAAACATGAAAATGTGTTGCCCTTGACCCAAAGCAATATGTCCTGGGCGTTGGGTAATAGTAGTTCCACACCCCCGGCATGCCATTTCCCATAGACTCATTTAGGACTGGCAGAGACAGATTTACGTTTTGCACAGAGCTTGTGCCTTCAGTGACAGCTGGTGACATTTGAAAGTGGAGGAGCGTGAAAGTTGTGAATAAAGAATAAAAACTGCCCCATATTTTACTGCATTAATATGTTCAACTGTTACTGTGGTGTACAATTTTTACAGTGCGACAATTTCAGGCCCTTCAAAGTGCATACTTGTTCAGTGCCTTGCACTGCAAACAGCAACAACTTTGAAAGAAAATGCTTCAACCAGGCTTGGTGAAGCACCAACAGATGCTGGCTGTAATCAGTCATATAGAAATATGTGCAGGCAAGGCTTTACGTGAGATGCGGTCTCTAAAAGAGGCGTGATTTAAACATTTAAACTAAAAATCTGTGATTTATAACGTGCCCCACCTGCCCAGTATTCTGTTTTTTCTCTGAGCTTTTCATTATTGCATCCAGATATATAACAACTGACACACATAAAACCTATCACGGACTATTGGTTTTGTCAGTAGTTGTAAGCTATTTAAGATAAATGACTAACAACAATTATTTTGCTGCAAATAATGAAAATTGATTTTTTTTCAATTCTGAAATGGTGAGAATGAATTAAATATTGAGGTCTGTGGAAGGAGTTTTGGTCTTCAGTTATGTGCACTTTATGTTAGATATGTTGCTGCTGGTGACGCTGGGTCAGGGGAAGATGGTGGGTTGATCCTGCTGCTTGGCACTCCTCCTCCTCACTCGCTATCATTGCTGCTGCCACTCATCATTGCTTCTGCGGCTTGAGTCGCTGACCACCTGTAACACACTCAAGATTGCAGACAAGTTGACATACACTCAGGGTATCTTACCAGAGGTGGGGGACCTAAGCCTTCTTGGGTGCCGCTCACACTGCAAATTTATGGCGGGGAAAAACTGGATTTGCCTTGCCACTTCGGAGAATCCCGTGCTCCGCTAGTCGGCATCTGAGGAGGTTGTGGAGCCCCAACCACCCCAATCCTGAAAAAATTGCCAAAACAAGTTTGGACATTTTATCTGATGATGGATCCCTGTAGTACTCAATGGCGGACAGTGCATCTTAACTGGGTCATTCTATACTTAAGCTACTAGTGACTGGCGTGGTCGCAGAATTGCTATAGGCACACGCCAAGGAATCTTTGGTTGCCTACATGCAACCCTCATTACTGGATGCTTTGAATGCAGCAGCTCCAGGTGGAGGAGAGAACCAGCACACTAATTACCTCGCCCCTGAAGGTAACAAATTAGCAAAGGGATCTGTAAGCATCATTTTGCCACAGAGTAGGCGTAGTATCTGGCAGAAGGATTCTGGCAACAGTGTAACGGGGTCAGCAACACGGGCACCCCAGCAAATACTTGCAATAGACTCGCAGTGGGGCAGCTGACAATAAGACTGATGTAGCAACTTGCAGCCAAGAAATAGTTGCGCAGGAGGCAGGTTTGCTGCTGACATCACCAGCTAAGTCTACCACAGCGCGTAATTGAAATAGCGCCAAGAAGCTTAGGCAAGCTAAACAAGCACCGAAGGGCCTCCATCAGAGTAAGGCAACACCTTTACGACCAAGAACTAAACCTGTGTGTAGCTCAGCGAGGGGCAATCCACTCCAGGACTGGGTGGTGGCCAAAGGCGAAGTCAAAGCTCTAATTTCCCGTCTGGCTGCTGGTCATTCGGATCATCGGTAGCTGGTATCCAGGGATGAACAATCAGCAGATCATTTGTCATCAGGGAACCCTGATGGATCTGATGGCTTAGTGCTGGCCGAGATAAGCCCCAGAGGTTCAGGTGACTCCCCCTGGTTGCTCACCGGGGGCTTTTGTGGATGTTTCATCAGTCAATAGTGTGTCGGAACCATCTTTGTTGGGAATATGGCAGCTACTGCAAGCTCATTTGATGGAAGCACAACAACACTATGCCCAAGTCAGGGCAAATAATGTGTCTACTAAGCAGTCTTTGGATGACGTTTCTGGCAGGTTGTTGGCCCTTTCTTCAGAAATCCTGGAACTGCGGCACAGAGTCACCGCTGTAGAGGATGTGGGGGATCAGCCACTGACAAAAAAAATTGAAGGGCGTGATCGCTGCGTAACGTTGGTTCAGTCTAAGCTTGAAGCTCTGGAGAACCGCCAGAGGAGGAGTAATCTTTGGGTTTTTGGGATCCTGCAAGGGGGAGAAGGATACGGTCCCAGCCAGTTTATTGTGCAGTCGTTACAAAAAGCGTTCCTGGAGTTGTCAGACTGGGATATTGATTTGCAAATACAGCGGGTGCACCGACTCCTTGTAAACGGAATAATTCCACAGCTCTTTCTCAGACTATCCTGGGGCCCTCAAGGCCCATTTTGATATTTATGGGGAATATCTTGCTCAAACAGGCTTTCTCATTGAAAGCCTGCCCTGCCTTAACTGTAGTGGTGGACTCCATGTCTATCTCTGTTCGATCAGACCCCTGCAAAACCACAATGGATAGACAGTGGCAACTCCGCCAACTAATTGATCCACTAAAGGCAGTTGGAGGGCAAAAGTTTTTTTGCAGAAGCCTGCTAGGCTCAAGATTATCAAAGATGTTCGGTCTCGAATGTGCTTCAATGAGCAGGACTCTTTGCAGGTCTTAAGTAGTTTGAAGGGTACTGCAATGTAGGCTCTGCATTTTGCTAGCATGGGTTGTTGATCATCTTTGATTGTGATTATGGACTCATTTTTAGGTTTTAATATAATTTGCTGGTGCTGCTAGGTTTATAGGGTGTTTTGGTGAGGTGTGATCTTTTTTTATTTTATTTCCCTTTAGGGGTGGTCGAGTGACAGTATTGGGTGGTGAGGAGGGCAAGGTGGGTGCCCATAGGTGTATTTCCATCAACAGCCATTGGGATGGAGGTGATTCCCTTAACCAAACACGGGGGCGTGGGTTGTGGTTGAGTGGGTGTGGGGTGGGCTTGCAGGAGGGAGGTTAAGTGTAGGTCTAGGATGGTTGCATTGGGGAGGTTTGTTCTGGTGGTGGGGGAAGTCCGAAGGATCAGCGTTTTTAGTTAGACAGAGTAGTACTGCTGTGCGTATCGACCAGGAATGGGGGGATCAGGAAAGGGGGTTTAGGTCAGCCCAAGAAGCGTTTGAGTCTCAGACATGGCAAAGTTAAAGTGCATGTGGGGGAATGTATTGGGCCTCAATTCAACCAGTAAGGGACAGCCAGTTCGAGAAGAGATTACAATGTATAGCCTGCACCTTCTTTCCCTAACTGAGACCCATCTTGCTTATAAAGATCATCCGTCCGGGAGGAGACGCCGGGGTAGGTGCCGAAAGTTGGGATTGCCACCGTTTGACTAGCAAAAGTCCCAGGCTTATACCTCCCAAGGAGCCCTTCCTACAGATGGGGATGGGCGACCTGAGTGAGTTTAGTGACCTTTTTGGACAGTACGCTTCAATGTAAGTGACTGGTTGGTAGTAGTCTGACTAATTGTTTGACTCACTGTATTAAGTCAGTTCTTTTTAGGGACACTCCCTTTTTGATACAGGAGAAGTTTCTAAGCATTAAATGGTCCTGAAGAAACGTCGCTGGATCTGTGATGACCGCCAGACGCGAAACATGTTGACCAGTCTTTAGGGGTTCGGTGATAGTTTCCCGTCCCCCTCCTTGCATTTTGTGAAAGTGTTTGAGCATTACTTCTCATCCTACCACTCTTGTGCTGTTGTTTTTAATATTGGCCTGAACCCTGTGTTGATTATTAAATAGTGATTTCCGACGGGGTACTGAACCAATTTTAATCCTCTCCTGCCGTTAATCTGCCAGTAGGTATCAATTCCTCACATTTCACCACTGCAGTAACTTTAAAAGACTTCCGGCAAAGAGCCCCCTCACGGGGAGCCCGTCAGACATTGCAGCGCCGGTCTGACGAGGAGCACCCCGATGATGAAGCATGACATCTGATTGTATGTGTGAGGGCTCTTGCTCCTAAACAAACAGGTTTCCCCTTTCTTTTGTTTCAGGAACAGTGTACCCCCCTTTTTTGTCTATTATAAAGATCAACACCTGCTTATGCAACTTCGCTGTGATCTGGTTATAAGTACATAAGAATCAGTTTGTATACGGGGGTGTCTATTACGATAACTGAAATTTGCAGTGCTTAGTACTGAAAGCTGTTTCAGGTTCGAGAGAGAGGTGGGCGATTGCCCAGATAGTGGTGTTCGGCCAGAAACTTGTGGTTTGTGTCATTTATGGGTTGAATATTGATGAGCTAGAGGTCTTAGACATGCTTTGCTTGGAACTATTAAATTGGTCCGGGGAGTTGCTGTTAATGGGAGTCTTTAACTGCGTGATGGATTACTGGATGGATTCTACTAACTTTTGTGCGAATCCTCGCATGGTTAAAACAAGGGCTTCTCTGCTTGATTTTGCTAGAATACATGGATTAGTGGAGACCTGTTGGGTGCTTTATACTACTTTACCAGGATATAACTTTTATTCTGCCCCGCATAAGCACTACTCGAGGATCAATATGATTTTTGTTGGCAATCACTCATTACAAGATACAACTATACAAGTTTGCCCCAAGGTTACATCAGATCATGATTCCATCTTGATAACACTGAATTTGGCTTCACCTTGTAA
This sequence comes from Pleurodeles waltl, assembly GCF_031143425.1. Classification (NCBI taxonomy): domain Eukaryota; kingdom Metazoa; phylum Chordata; class Amphibia; order Caudata; family Salamandridae; genus Pleurodeles; species Pleurodeles waltl. The sequence goes on along the minus strand of NC_090436.1, from coordinate 657,028,396 downwards.
AGAGAGGCAGCAGTTTACTTTTCTGTGATACCTTCTTTCAGACCTTGATTACATCATGGTTATGTCTAACTTGTAGAGAGTTTTTGTATATCAATGCAGGTTCAGCATCACCCATAGTGGTGTGGGATACAATGAAGGTATATCAGAGGAGTTATGGCACAGTTTATCATTCATAAGATAAGGATTTGCAGGGTAGTGTAGGTGTGGTCGTACAGTCTGTTCCGTGATTGGAAATACTATATGCTTTAGCAATAAGAACAGCTGGTATGGATGAGCATGTCCTTCAAGCTCGATTAATTAATGGTCTTTGTTGGGATGGAACTGAAAGAGAAGGTTGCTGCCAGCTATCTCAGACATCGGGTGCTTCAGTATGAGTACGTTGAGAGAGTCAAATTAATCTTACCATATCAGAAAGAAGGAAAACAGTCAATTAAACAGATTAAAGGCAGTGATGGGTTGACGCATACGCAACCTCAAGCAATTGTGGATCTGTTCTTACTGTTTAATCTAGAATTATGCATTCTGCCTGATGGGGATTAGCGCATACATTCAGAGTTGTAGATTACCACGTGTAGGAGATTCCCAAGCATTAGTCTTGCAGGCCGCCATTACAGCTGGGGAATTCACAGCTGCTCTTGCTGCCTTGCCTTCAGACAAAGCGGCTGGGGAAGACGCCATTCAATTGGAGTACTTTAAAGTGTTCAAGAATATTATAGCCCAGCCCTTTTTGGATGTCCTAAAGCGTTTTTGATAAAAATGGGGTAATCCCTGCCACCTGGAACTTGACTAATTTTACAGTTTTGAGCAGTGTACAGGGCTTCCTGTTGGCCTATTTTTCTGATTAATGCCGATGCTAAAGTATTTGCTAAGATTTTGGCTACCCGGCTTGCCCCTCTGCTGGTAGATATTATTTCATCACGCCAGCATGGTTTTGTCCCTGGCATGGACACCACGAGCCATACTAACACGGAAATTGCTGCTTTTGATGTGGCTGGGAGACGGGGTATGAAATGAAGTACGGTGCTTTTAGGTGCCAAAAAGGCCTTCGATCTTGCAAATTGGGAGTTTTGTGGGCAACGTTGAGGGCCTTTGGAGATTCAGGATTGGTTTTGGAAGTGGGTTCAGTCTTTGTATAAGGCCCCCTGTGCTAAACTAATGTGTGCCGGGGTATTATCTGCACTGTTTAAGATCCAGAGGGCACTCTCTCCTCTGCTATTTCTTCTGTATCTGGAGCCATACCGTTTATCTGTATAGATGAATAAGCAAATTCGCCCACTAATTTCTAGAACCTGTGAGCTTAAAATCACAGCTTGCGCTGAAGATGTGGCAATATATTCATCAGATCCAGTGATGGCTCTATCACACATTAAAGTAAAAGTTGATCGATTTGGAGCTTGTTCGGGCTAGAAGTTAAACATATAGACATGTTTGCTCTTTTTCTCTTCACATCTAGTCCATCTGCATAACTTAAACCTAATTTCTTTCCTCTTCAGCACCCTCTTTTCACTCTCTCCTGAATGCACTTCCTTACATCTCCTTCACTTGACCGCCCCCAGACATACACTGCACTCACTCACATGTAAGCAGTTTCTTTTCTTACTTTCACCTTAACAGTGAACCCTCTTCACACACATTTATACAGAATTTCAATTGCAGCTAGAGTACATAACATTTCTCTGCATGCTGTGCACAGTGGCCAACTCCTGAGAGGTACTGTGAGAAACTCGCACAGCCTACGGCCTCAGTATGGGAGCTTTCTATCGCGGCCTGTCATAAACACCCGGTACAACTCAGTTCAAAGTATGAGCTATACAAGAGTAATAAGAGGCACACAAAATCACAACATGATGGAAGTAGAATGTGATCTAGAAACGGGAACTAAATCTCTGAGATGCATTACTTTAATGTTTTTCACATTCATTGTTCGGAAATCAATCAGTGTTTTTGACATTTAATGGTAAGGGCATGAATATAGGGGCAGACAGGAACCTGTTTCAATGGCTGTTTTAATGCCATGGGACAGAACTAGATCCCCAGAATTACGTAACCACAGCATTTAGCATATTACATTTGTCTTTAAAAACAATACCTATCGAAAGTGGTAATACACAATTCTAGAACTATTGCACTGATCAATCTAAATAAATTAAGCCCTTAATAAGCAACAAGTATGGGCGCCATTTTCTAGGCATGCATACTCATACCATGTAATGTTTCTTAAAACTTTTCTGGTATTCCACAAATCAGGACACTGTGCACATATTTCTCCCTTTGCACTTGACTCCCTCAAAATCTGAGGATATTTTTGCTCAACTTCACAAGGGGACAAAAGCTGTGCATGACTTCTGCATGAATTTCGCTAGTAAACAGAGCCGTGTAGTAGCATGAAAAATAAAGCATCACTTTGCAAATAAATCAAACGTGTTAGGTTTTTGCAATGTTACATTGTACATTGCAAAACCCATCAGGTTTGTTGTGTTTCCACTGAAAGTCGTTTCCTTTTTTTACTACTGTACAACTAACAAAGCCACACAGTAGTATGAAAGAGAAAGACTTGCAGTGTAAACAAATCAAACTTGATGGGTTTTACAGTTTACATCGTAACATTGCAAAAACCTAACAAGTTTGGCTTATTTGCACTGGGATTCTTTCTCTTTCATACTATTGCACGGATCCATTCTAGCAGTCATTTTACGTTTGGAACTGAGCCGTGCAGTAGCATGAAAAAGAAAGCATCACTTTGCAAATAAATCAAACTTGTTAGGTTTTTGCAATGTTTCATTGTAAATTGCAAAACCCATCAGGCTTGATGTGTTTCCACTGCGAGTCATACTGTAGACTCGCAGTGTAAACAAATCAAACTTGATGTGTTTTACAATTTACATTGTAACATTGCAAAAACCTAACAAATTTGATTTTTTTGCACTGCTATTCTTTCTCTTTCATACTACTGCACGACTCCATTCTAAAGCCATGTTACGTTTAGAACGGAGCCATGTGGTAATAAGTATGAAAAAGAAAGAATTACAGTGCAAATAAATAAAACTTGTTAGGTTTGTGCAATGTTAAGTTGTAAATTGTAAAACCCACCAAGCCAGTGCTTAATTTGTAAATAAAAAGTGCCAGTGCTGAAAGCTCTCCTCTAAAATATGTGGTTGCTGCAATTAAATGTGCAAGCACAGAATACTGAGGCAGCGTAATCCTAAAGCCATCTTGGGCCTCTTTAATCCATTTACAGCCTCTTCCTGCCCTTTCAGCTCACTTTTGCAGCTTTCTGATTTCTCCCAATGTGGAGCTCTTCCCTCCTTCTCTTCCTTCGTCTTTCCCATATGTGCCTTTTGATCGCAGTAAATGCCTGATGCAGAAAACTAAGTGCCGTCCCTCAAAAATAAGTGCCGGTGCCCTTCAAACTTGCAGTGGAAACAAACCAAACATTATGGGTTTTATAATTTACATCGTAACACTACAAAAACCTAACAAGTTTGATTTATTTGCATTGCGATTCTTTCTCTTTCATACTACCATACGGCTCCATTCTAAAGACTTTACGTTTAGAACAAAGCTGTAGGATAGTATGAAAAATAAAGAATCACAGTGCAACTAAATCAAACTTGTTAGGTTTTTGTAATGTGCATTTGTGGCCCCTAGTAACCCATGTGGGAATGCCATGCGGGGAGTTTTGGAAGACACACCTGTCGCAGAAGCCCTTTATTAGCTTTATCACAATTCTTTTCAGGGAGAAAAATGGAAGTGCTCCAGATACCTGGCTTACATCCCCTCACCTGTAAAAACAAAAAAGTGACATAACTGGGAGCCATGGCCAATAAGTCAAGGGAGCCGTAGGCCAAAAAAGTTTGGGAACCACTGCCCTAGCCAACAGAAACCCCATTTCGAACAGAAATGCGTTTGAAGTCATGTCCCAGTTGTGACATCACTTCAAGGCCATTTGACAAGGAAGTAATGTAATGCAAGAATCCTGAATTGGACATTTTGCCTCAGAAATTATATATCCCGTAAACTCTGAATCAGAGGTGACATCATACCAGCACCTTGGGTCCTAATCTGGAAGTGACATTGTTATGTCTGGGGTACTTCGTACTTAAACCTTCAGACTCTTTTTTCCACAAAAGGTATTCAGGACAAATATGCATTCTTGTTAGGTTTCGCCTGAAACTGCGTGCATGTCTTGTCAGCAAAATCTTTTGTTAATTAAAAAAAAAACCTTATAACAAGCTTAGAGACCAGTGATTACTTACCATTGGTTGACTTCCATGTGACTCTTGTTTCCTTGCTTCTTATTGGTCACACCTTATGCTTTCTCCCTCCCTTAATTACTTTTTCACAACCATTGGTATTTGTGGATACTGTGGAAAGTGTAAAAAACGAATGTGCCAACTTGTACACACTGTTGCCATTTTCTGTTGTTCACAAAGAATTATCCATTCTTCCCAAAATTTAGCAACGTATATGGCACTGTATCATGCGTACTGGTAAAAAAGTAATTTCACTAATGCAAGAAAAGGCAAGGAATGATACAAAGGCTGTCTTGCTTGTAGAATCTGGTGGATTTTCTTTTAATTGATTTGAGTTCTACACAGAGAAGTTACATATGGCGATTTCCATCCATTTTAATTTGAAAAGTCACTGGGTTTTGGACACCCTCCCTTTTTGACACCTCTGACCAATCTTCACCAAATTTTGCACACAGAAAGGTAGGCATTTGAAGGTTGTTTCCCCTAGGATCGCACTCACATTGGTCAATATGGCTTAAAGTCTTTGAAGGTAGTGTCACTGTTCACCAGCGACCAGGTAAGACTGTGCCTCTCTTATATACCTGCATAGAATGTGTATATAAGAACAGAATTGTCCAGTAATTTAATTGTGAGGGGGCATTGTAGGTGAAGTACTCTGGGCTGAAGGCAACAGCAAACAGGTCTAATTACATTCATTGGAAGGGGTATTAACAAAAAATGCTGGCTCTGAACTCCTTTCAGACAAGGGCTTTGTGAAACTGCTGTGCACGCCAAATGAGGAATCAAAGGAAGCAGTGTACTCTGAGCATTTATGAAAGAGTACTTAAAGTGCAGATATCACGCGGATGCAGAAGAATCCCCTAGCAGGACGCCTCCATTTTAGAGCCATTCATGTACAGGTTTGAAAAGGAGCAGACATAGTTAAAATATTAAAGTCTGACTATCCCACGGCTCTCTCTTTGTCTCGAATTGGGTCTGTTTCAACCTGACATTTCTTCCTGACTACAGGCCTGTGCTGTTGAGAATAAAAGGAGCACACTTTTTATCATTCTTAATCTTCTCACAGTTCCAGGAATGTAAATACCAACTTCTTGATGTGGGTTTATAATGTGTTCGTCAATAGGAAGATGGGTTGTCTGTATCTGTAGGGTGCAACAACCCATCTACAGATACAGATCACTTTTTTTTTTTGCTTTAAGCTATGTTGCACAGCAGCTCATACCCCTATGCAAAATGTCTAAAATCATTGACAAACCAACAGATATTGTATAGGCAGAACCTACAGGCTTTACAAATGTTTGTTCCCACTTGTTGTAGATTTTGAACTTATCCAGTGTTTCTGGACTCTACTGGAGGGACCTGAGAAAATAGCCTAAATATAGCAAAATGTTTGTCTTTTTTGTGAAAAATGGGAAAAACACATTTTAATCACATTTCTGTGAAGGAGAATTCTTGAATCTGCAGTGATCTGCAAAATTCCTGCCATCCAACTTTCCCACTTCTTGTGCCCGCAACATGATAGGCCCCAAAATGCAAAGTGGAGACATCAAGTTTTTGATATGAAAACTGACCATTTTCTCGATGTCAGTATCTTCAGGATATGGACGCGGGCTTTGCCACTGCCCAGGAAAACCCAACAAATCCAAACATGTCTGAAAACTAGACATCTACGAGAGTCCACAGTGGTATGACTTGTGTGGATCCACTATGTTTTCTTATCCAGAATGCCGGGCACAACTCACACTTTGGCTAAAATCATGCGTTTTACCTTACATTTCTGTGAGGGGAAAGTTCTGGAATCTGCATGGGGTAAAAAAAATCCTATCATCTAGTTTTCCCGCACTTCCCTCAATAAAAGTGCTACCCTCCAATGGTACTGACTGGTTTCACTTTTTATCAGTGTGACGTTAGCTTGCTGCATGTCACCCTAGTTAAAAATTTTAAAAGAAAATCCTTCTCATGCTTGCACAGCAGGATTTCCCGTGGTACTTTGGTGAATGAACCTTTCGCATGCACTTCACTGAGAAGGTACTGCTGTGAACGTGATCAGTGTATCCACCGTAGTTAAGGTGTTAAAACTCGATATTTTTGTGCCAGTCTGGCACTCCCCTTTGATAAAGCATCTGCAAGTCAAGGGGGATCAATAATGTAATTGTTAATATTCAGTGTATATGAAGCCTGGTTACTTACTGATGTCTAGGAAACGTTTCAATACGTTGTCAGTCTTGATATGTGATGGCCAGTTGCAGAAACTTACTTTTAAAAATGGAAAATGGAATATCATGCTCTCATCAATGAGGTCCCTGTGTGCAGTTCTGTGTGAAAGCAAAATCTGGTTTAATCATTTAAAGCTCACTGCTTGCCTGTGAGACTTTTGTGGGTGCCAGCTCTTGGGAGTGACTCGGTATAAAAGCCATAGCCAGTTCAGTCCTCTCTGCTATGGAGGTTTCTGAAAAGGAGGCACCAGCACCTCTACTGGCTCCAGCCCTTCAGACTGCAGAGCAGATGCTGATCCCAACACTTCACTCTTATTCCTGTAGTGCCTGATTGTGCTTTTCAGTGTCAAGCTGCTTGGTCTCAACTTGCTTTGTGTTCCACTTCCAGCCACTGCTTCACACATCTTTCTTCTGTACCCGTTGGAAGATCAAGATCCAAGTAAGAATATTTAGTTATTCAGCTAGGAAATCAGTTCGTGTAGTTTGTGTGCTTCAGAAGCATTTCAGAATTTCACAACTAAAACCTGCTTTTGTAACTAGTGTACCAATTACACACTTGGACCTAGGGTTAAAGTGCTAAAAGCTTGGCCAGTTACTCAGAATTCAAGACTTTGCTTGACAATCACCTCAGCAGACCTGATGGCAAACATTATGGTGCCCATTTCTGGGTCTTAGCTGCAAGCATCTTTAACTGTCTATTAGAGACCTATTGTTGCCAATACTTCACATATCATTTAAGTTCGGTTTGGGTCAGCCCACTGTTTATGATTGGATGGTGTTTTTGTCTAACTAATTTAATTTGCATGCTCCCTACTGATTAGATGGCTTTCCTCCGTATTCATGTGTTTGTCCCACTAAGTCTCACAGTTTTCTGATTGACTGATATATCCTTTCACTGCTGACGTTAGACCTTGCATTGCAGTGCACGAGTCTAATTCCTCCCCTCTCTCTGCCTCTTTACCTTCTTTTTCCCCATTCTTCTCTTCATTTACCATCTCTTCTCACTCCATCATCAGACAGTCGCTATGCCAAACCCCCTTGTGTGTTGAGGCAGTGCTCCTAGCGTGCACTGATCCTAAATCCTTTGGTGCGCCGGATGGTTCTATGCTGTCCTGCACACCAGTGCTCGTGTTCCGTCTTCGCACACATGGCAGGAAATCCCTCTGGTATGAACACTAGAGGCATTTCTTTTTTGTTTTTTATTTCGGCCTCAGTAACAGGAAGAGCTTCCCTAGCAGCCTGAGGCATTTGTTTCCAATGTGATGATGATCGGGGGACACGGCACACTGATGTCATTAAAGAAAAAGTGAAATAAGCGGATCAACTCATTTCATTTTCACTGCATCGGTGCTTGGGGGCACATCTCAGCCACCCAAGCACTGATTCAGAGAGGGGAGGTGTCATTAAAAAGAGGACTCTCCCCTTTTTAATGGCACAATTCTACAGTGGATCCCTGTTTGGGGATCACTGGAGGAGGGTGATCCCTAAGCATATAGACACCAGGGGGAGAGGCCCCTTGTTCAAGGGCTTGTGCTCCCCTCTGTAAATGTTAATGTTCCAGTCTTCCTGCCCCCCCGTGGGTGGGAGGGGGGCAGTTGGGGGCAGTTACGCTCATCTGCCCTAAAACCTACTAGACACCAGCAATGATGGGCACTTACTTTCAGCAGCCATGTAGGACAAAAAGTAAGCATTGGCAGTTTTGCAGCTGAGTTCTGTTGTCTCTGCAAATGCGTGTTTGAGACTGCTAAGCTGAAGCTGTTCCTCTGGCAGGGCCCTGACACTGAGAAAGTGTACATTGTAATTTACACTGACCTTCCAAACTTAAATGTGTTGAATATCCTCATATGAATCGACATTGCCTTGTCAGCAGTAGAAGCCATTCATGAATGTTGCTCAATGGGTATATCTTAGACTGTTAGTTACCTGTTTATTTTGAATCGCAAAGAACTTTGTATAATAAATTGCATAAAACTGCTCTCTGAGGTGCACTGTATTTTCGCTGGTGTTCAGGTCTGTGTGTTTTTTTTCACCGGGCATTTTCCCGTTGGCTGGAACCTCTGGGGGCTGGTTTCAGAACAAGGGTCTGCCGCTGACGCTTTTTAGTCACCTTTCCCAGCTTCCCAAGGTAATTTCAGCTGGCAAGAGAAAGGGAAGGGATTTAGAGGAGAGGGAGAGGGAATGGAAAGAGAGAGATGAGAGCGCGACAGGCTTGTTTGAACATGTTTGCCTATGCTGCTTTTGGTTCCCAGTCCGCCCGGCCCTGCTTGTGCTAACCTTTGCTACTGATGTGTCCTAATCGTGGTTTGATTTGATTTCTCCTAGAGCTTACGAAAAGTGTACTCAGGTTCTTGGTGTGAAACAGCAAAACCAAAGGGGAAAACAGGCGGCATCGCAGTGTTTAATGCTAACCAAACAAGGTTTTCAGCGCCTTCCTGAATATGTAATTTTGAATGAAAATGCTAAGCGAAGGAATACATAATGAACCAGCAAATGTATTTCCATTCGTGTTTTTTTTTAGCAGTAGTTCTAATTTCGTAGTACTACGTAGCCTGTCAAAAGGTGCATTTTATCGTTTGTTATCGTGCATAGATTCAGTATTAATCCCTTGAGAATTGGCTGGTTTTGCCTACCAGTTTGGCAGATGATTTACCCTTAATAACCACTGTCATTTAATTTGGACTAAGCTGCTTTTGTAAGCACATTCCCCATTTTACAGCTATCAAGCACACATTGGAGACCTCTGGGACACAGCAGTCATTGATTTATTGTGTGTTTATTCTGTCAGGTCAAAGAATACAGATGGGGCTGACAGAATATTGCACTGATGGTCAAATGTCCTGCACCGCATGTTGCTGAAGGTGCTTTACACGAACAAAGATCAGCATTTTTTTAGCATAATGAATTGATCTTCTGGTTAAGGTAAAATATTACCGTGAAAACTTTGAAGACATTGTTTCTTGAGTTTGACCAGTCCATGCGAAAGAAAATAATGGAAACAGAATTACTTGGTCATAGTTTAAAACCTTCATCCGTTTGAAATAATACAGTGGTTCTTATTTCAGATGCCCAGTCAATCCTCCACACCCTTGATTGTTCAATCTGTGTTATTTGTTCATTTCTTCACTGGTATATTATCTTCCATTCTTAAGATTGATACGTGCTGTCAAGGTGTAGTATCATATTTTTAGTCTCACAAGGGGACCCTAAGAGCCTACAAGGACAACAGCACTTGTGGCTTTTATGGGCTGCCTTTTCCCATGAGGACCAGACTGCTATCCTACCGACATAGCTGGGCCTGCCATTCTCACCATGGACTGTCGATTTCTTTCCTCACAGACGAGGCAGGGTCGAATGGAACTGCGGAGTCTCTTTCACTGTCCTAGAGAAGGGTTCATTCATTTTAATATCTCTCTTGTCTCACTCCACCGGGGAAAGAGCACAGCAATGTTTAATAGCGCTATAGCAGTTGGATATAGTACCAAGGAATTGCTAGGCCTCACCTGGCTTTGTGCCTCGAAAGTGAAGGAAGACAGGTGGCTTGCGTTTGATTGTGCTCTAGAGTCTGGTGGCTTAGTGACCTCATGAAGTTCTTCTGTTCTTCTGGAACAGGGAAGGATCACCAAAGTCTGGAGTCACGTGGTCTTTCAATAGCACTGTAATCATCTGGAAGAATGGGTGGAGAGAGAGAAGAGCGCATGTGTGTATTTGTGTTCCAGATTTAAGGCCTGGCCTGATGCAGAGTTTGGCGGATGGGTTACTCCGTCACAAACGTGACGGATATCCCGTCTGTCATATTATGATCTCCATAGACTATTATGGGATTGTAATATGGCAGAAAGGATATCCGTCACGTTTATGACGGAGTAACCCCCTTCCCCATACTCTAGATCAGGCCCTTAGTCAGCGAATCTCCTTTTTAGGCCTTTCCATATTTTGGCATTTATACGGTGCTGAGCCCTTTTCCTTGAAAAACGACACTGGATGTTACTGCTGGCTGTTATCCTTAGCAAGAGGTGATATGTGAAGTCCTACAGTGTCCTAAGATTTCTCTCTCTTGTGCTGATGTCATTGATTAGCTGGTGCTGCAAGTCCTGTTAAGCTCCACCCCCTATAGAAATCTTTATTACCTGAGGTATGCTCCTGGGCAGGGAAGGGCTGTCAAGGTTGAGCGTTTCTCCATGCACCTACGCTCTCTCTCAAACCTGCAACCCCAAAGACCACTAATTACGACCTCACATCATTTACCATATGTACTTACAGACCTGCACCATCTCAGGAGAGACCTGTATTTTGCCCTGCTTCAAAATAAAGATTGTTACATTTTTTGGATACCATCTGGGAGGGTCCAAATGTTTTCTTATTAGTGGCAAACTTTCAAGGCCCCTAATCAGCCACTGGGGCCCTCCCCTTAACCCCCTCCTCATTTGAGCTTGGGTCCTCTGGCATTAAGCAACATGCCTGTTGCCCTGGGAACACCATCTCTCGACTGGGGAGCAGGCTGCTACTTTCACACCAGTTGTTTTCCATCTACTCATCCACTACTGGTGGTCCCACATAGTACATCCTACCATTGATTTAGGTGATTAGTAAGTCAAACTATACAATTCATACCACGGCCACAACTGTGCTTACCGAAATGTGTAAAACTTGCTCTAGTAAGTACAGTCCTGGGGAAGGAATAAAGAACATTGAACCCCTAGGGAGTACGCTCCTGCTGAAGGAATGCAGAATTTGCACCGCAGAAGATTTTGTCCTTATTTTGCTGTAGTATAGCTAACCTTTGCCTCCCTAAACATGGAGACAATACATTTTGTCTCTTTGTTTTTCGCTTGCATGTTTTCTCTTTTTATTTATGCTGTATGCCTTGGTTCATTGCTGTTTTTCAATAGATGTATCCTTTCAGATATTCATTCTGTTCCTCTTGCTCCATGAACCAGCCTGACTACCCTTCACTAGATACAAGCCATCCCCATGCGATTGGCATGGCAGAGATTTCATTTTTTCTGTAAGCACCCATTATCTTTAAAATTGCTCCTACATATTCAGAAGAAAGGGGGTCGTAATGAAGCTCTTACTTAACTACTGCCAACTAACTTCTCTATTTCCTGCACATCAGCTATCAGTGTAAAATAAGCCGCAATCTGCAGATCTTATTTGTTGATCTGCTATATTTCCACAGTAGTGCCATTGTTGACTTTCCCCTCATTCGCATGCTGGACTGGTTCGTTTGGTTGAGGTTGGAGCCTATTGTCTGTCAGATTGGCTCCCAGAATTCTGGAGGTGTTCCTTAAAGAAAGGCATTTTGCCATTTTGTAAACAATGGGCCTGATTTAGTGTTTAATGGCGGAGTAGTATGTGTTTGGATGTTGAAGGAAATTAACTTCACCATCATGGCTGTCCTCCGTTCACCAGATTTAGAGATGATTGCCAACCCATCAGTTAGCTATGTATATTTGAAGAAACCCCCATCACAGCAGTTCATTTCAGTGTACTAAAAGTTAAGTGGAAACCCACCTTTGGTTTTGATAGCCATCCACCTGACTTAGTACATTTTTTTGTTTTTCGTAAACAAATTCCTGGATTGGAAATTTGTTTCTGAGAATACAAAAGCTAATGATTCTCAAGCCTTGGGATTATTTTTCCTGTCCCTCACTGCCAAATGTTTCCTGGTAGACATTACACAGGCCATTCTAAGTAGGGTGGGTGGCGTACTGCCTTTCCCTTGATGGCCCCTACTCCATAGTAGAAAGTATTCCATTCCATATAAGGACGCATTGGTGGCTCTGTTGATGTAATACATAAGGTCTTCCTGTTTCTAAATGAGGTGGGTGGTCCGAGGGTTTGGCGGGCAGGGTACTCCAGCGCTTTTGCGATGGAGTACCCTGTCAGCCAAAATGTAAATCGGACGCAAATTCTTTACTTATCATCATCTCATCAAATACAAGAAGAAACCTACAGTGGCTTGACAGCTCCATACATACAGCATGTTTGTCGAGGAACAAATTTGAAAAGTGACAGTGTAGAGTGCACTGTTTAAAGAAAGCCCCATTCTTAAAGTGAAATCTATTGGCGAAAATCTCTGCACAAATAAATTTCTGCCTACGCCGAAGCTGAGGTCTCCCCCCACATTGTCTTCACCATTGCTAGGTGGAAATCTCCACCCAGCAGTAGAGTTTAAGAGTCTCCATCCCTTTTATGCAGGAGGTAGAGACATACAAAGTTTGTGATTAAATTTCTCATCTCTGCCTATAAGTGGAGATCTCTGCAGTGGAGAAAGAGAACTCTGCCTCCTCTATGGAAACTCAAAATAAAAGTATATGGAAATAACATTCCCGACGACAATCCCACACCTGATTATTATTAACATTGCAAACCCATGTGATGGCCTTCTTGCGGCGGTTCTAATTGCTTGCTTGCAGGAATCCTATCTCTCCGACTCAGAGGCTGCCAGAAAGCAATGGAGAGAACATCTGTACTTTGCTAATTACTGCATGTTCGCCAGAAGGGTCCTTACATGGATAATCAACTGAGTTCTGTTTGACTTGACTTATATGGCGGCTGATGTAGAAAGGCGCTTTTTACTCCTTCAGGGGTGATTAGATGGGGTTGATATTGCCATTAGGACCATGTTTGCACCCAGTACGGTTGACCCACATTTCTTCCCCAAAATTCAGGAGGTTCTTACACCGGCACTGGAGGATTGGTCCTGTGGGTGACAGATTTTAATTGTGTTCTAGATGTGGGTTTCAATCATCACCCACCTCGCCTAACCATGAAACCCAGGATGACACTGTTTCCAGGAGGCTATGGTTAATGTAGGATTTTCTAATAGGTGGAGAGCTACTCATCCTGATGTACTGGAGTATACTTGTTATACCCCTACTCACAACACACATAGTCAACTGGATTGTATACTCTTGTCGGTCTCATTGGAGGGGAGAGTGTGCTCTGTGGTTCACCTGTCTAGGTACCTCACTGACCATGCTTCAGTGCTCCGAAAGCTTGCCTATGAGAATGCCTCTTCTTCCTTCTTAAGATGGAGACTTGCTCCGGAGAATCTTCAGGATGCACGGGGCAGGAGATTGTCATGGAAGCACTATTGGACTATTTTGAAGTCAGTTGGTTATCTCTCCCACACCGGGCAACAGAATGGGTGCAGATGAAGGCGGTGATCAGGGGGTTATGCATGGGACTTTCCTGTGGGGTGAGACGCCCACTCCAAGCAGATCTCCTGCAGGGGGAAATGGAACTAGTGTGCATAAAGCAGCTGTCAAAGGACTGTCCTTTGACTTCTGGGCCAATTTGGCAGCCTGGAGACATGGAGAAGAGGTGTGGTATAGGCAAGAAGAACATACCCTTAGATCCTAACACCAGCTCATTTATAGAAAGGGTGACACTTTGGGATGCCTTTTGGCCTGGCTCCTTAGGAGGGAGATTTCTTGCGCCCCTGTACTTCATCTTAGGGACTCTGAAGATAGGGATGCCTGCACCCAGCAGGCTGTTCTTTCAGGGCTTACTTGGAAAGCATTTACCAAAGCTGTGACTCCAGATAGCATCTATGCTTTTCTGAACCTCGTGCCCTTCCTTTGCTTTGGTGCAAAGGCGATCACAGATTTGGAGGAGATCATGGGGGACGCTTCAGCAGCTCCCCCGGTGCAAGACAGCAGGGGACGATGACCTCCCCTCAGAATTCTATCAGGCCTTTGCCCCTTCCATTACCCAAAACCTATTACAGGTGTACGAGGAGGAGTCCTATATCTTCATGATGCTCAGACCGGGGTCTGACAGCTCTGATCTCTATTCCTATAGAGTATTGTCTGTGATTAACACGGACACCAAAATTCTCAGTAAAGCCCTCGCTCTCCAGCTTTGTCCCTTTATTCATCAGTTGGTCCACTGAGATCGATATGGCTTCATTCATGGTCGTAACACCACCTGAATCTTAAACAGCCGGCTTATGTCATGCATGAGGTGGATGGGAAGGAAAATTAACTGGCCAATGTCTCTATAGACATTGTAAAGACCTTTGACACAGTGGAATGGCCATACTTCATGCAAATGTTGACGCCCCTGAGGATTGGACCTTGATTCAGCTCTTGCAGCCATGGTGCAAATGGGTAAATGGTGCTCCAAGAGCTGGCCCATTTACAGGTAAACATAACAGGGTTGCCCCCTGCCCCTGCTTGTCTTTGGCCTTGTGGTGGAACCAATGGCAACCCGGTTTCAGCTGCAGATGGTGCTACGAGGAGTTAGGGTGGGGAGACACCACCCACCTTATGTCCCTCTATGCAGATGATACTCTCTTTTATTTGTCTGCCTCAAGACACTCACTTCCTCGATTGTTGGATCTCTTTAAATCATTTGGAAGGGTCTCGGGCCTCTAGATTAATCATCTGAAGCCCTTGCTTTTCCCGCTGGCTATATTGCAATCTTTGGACACAGCAGCCTTGCTGGCCCTCCCCTGAGAGGAGATAATGATATGTTTCGCTACCTGGGCATCATAGTAGAGCATACCCCTCAGAAATGACTGCAACACAATATCATAAGAACCATGGAAGGACTTTGTTCATCCATAACCTTTTGGAACACCCTGCATCTTTCTCTGATGGGACTGACAGCTGTCTCCAAGATGATCCTCCTCCCCAGTGCGTTTTCTGCTTCCAATGCTCCTTTGACCATGTCCCTTCCATTGCATTTCAGCAATTGAATACCCTCCTCTTTTCCCTGGTATGGGTGGGGGGGCTGCTTCTGTGTTGCCAGACTCATCCTTTTCCATCCCCTGATGTAATGGGGGGCTGCGATCCCCAGTCCGGAAAAATATTACCTTGCCTCACAAATACAACATGTGGCACACTGGCTTGCAGAGGGGTACAACTGGAAGAGGCAACTGCTCCAACATAATTCTAATGCTATTTCATTACCGCAGATCCCGATGACAGGGGATAGGTGGTAGGGAACAGGGCCATATTTTGTGAGATACACCGTGTAGCTTTGGGAACTCATAGTCAATATGTATTGAGCAGGGCCCCCTTTGCCTGAACCTTTAGTTTCTGGGACCTACCAGCGCTTCGGAAACTCGCGACCTCAGTCGATATGACCCAGTTGCAGGAGGGGGGCTGTGATACTTTAGGCCATCTCTTCTCTAATTACGAGTTTATCACATTTGAAGCAGCTCAAGGAGTTTATATTCTAGTTCTGGGAAGTTTCCTTCAATACGCTAGCCTCTCTGCTGTTACAAGAGATATATGGATCGCCTTCCCAGCGGCACTTTCCACTTCTTACACCTTCAGAGCCCTGTTGGTGTTGGGTGGAGAGCAGCACTTGGTCGAGCATTTCTGCAAGGCTAAGATGTCAGGTGGGGGCAGCCCTCCCCCCTTGCCAGGGGAGCCTAGAGCATGGATCTTGGGCAGGAGCTTTATGATCTGCTGTGGGCTCGCAAATGTGGACTGGTGCAGACCATCTCTTGTAACACAAGATTTAAACTTATACAATTCCACCATCTGCATAGAACATTTTTGACATCATATATGTTGCACAGAATAAACCCCTCCAGGTCCCAGCTGGGCCCCCACTGTGCCTACCCAACAGTGTCCTTCTTGCACCTCATGTGGCACTGCCCCCTAGTTCCCATCTTTTGGGAATGGGTGGTCGAGAGAATAACGGCAGTGGTCCCGATCCCTTACCCTATGGTACAGGTCACCTATCTCCTGGGGAACATATGCCGCAGGAAGGTCAGAAAATGTCCTTTAAAATCCTGCAATTACTTATTGTCCTTTCCAAAGAGCGGGCTCCCTGCACTGCCCATGCACTTGGCATTGACAGTCCCACCCTGCTTTTCACTGTCTGCGCAGCAGACAGTGAAAAGCGCGACGGGTGCAGCTGCACCCGTCGCACAGCCGCAACACCGCCAGCTGCAATGTTACAGCCGACATCCCCGCTGGGCCGGCGGGCGGAAACTCTGTTGAAATGCGGCTGGTGGGTTTGCGGCCGCATAGGCGGCCGCTTGGCGGTTCAACCTTGGCGAGCGGCCTCCGCCGCCCGCCAAGGTTGTAATGAGGGCCATAGTCTTCAATATATGGGATACCCAGTTCCCTGTGGCAAATCAGATGAGAAGAAGAAAGAGGAACGCAGAACCTTTCTACAAAACCGGCCTCTACCAGATAAGTTCTCTGCAGTCATTTCATTAAAAAAATTGGCCAGGTTCAACTGCTCTCCAGACTAGTCGCAAACCATTGGTAGTCAGTTGAATATATCTAGTTCCGCACTCCATTTTAAATTTGGGCCTAGGGGACATAGTAAATCCTACCTCTATCGGTTTGTGGTCCGCAAAATCAAAAGGGACTACCTTCCCATGCGGCAGTGAATCCACCAGGTTAGGTGAGTAAAAAAAATCTATTATGGAGGACCAACCATGACCCCTAGAAGTTGGTAACAATAGGATAGTATGGGGAGCAGCTTCCATTGCATTATATAAATCCTGAGAGGCCAGGTAACCAATCGGTCCCACCCCCCACGAGTATCAGTGTCACTCAAAGTATTGGCATGATTATTTGTAGTTACAGTCATGGAATTAATCATGGGACTATCAGGTATGCAAAGTCTAGCATTAAAGTACCCAGCTAAGCAAAAACCTGCTATTGCCCTTTAATGCCAACATTGCTTTTAGGGAAGAAATAAAATCAAATAGAGTAGGGAATCTGGTATTCAGTATGCTAATAAAATCATTATTATAAAAGTTAATTAGATACATGGTTTATCCCCTCTTAAATCTCACAACCTGAAAATTGGCAGTTCAGACTCAGTTGCTTTAGAAATACCACCAGCAGAAAGGTTCACCCAAATAGCCATCACCCACTCTCCCCTCCCCGATGCTCGCCTTGACCGGTAAGGGGTTGCTGTAATACAAAACCATTCACACCCATCAAATAACAAATCCTGTATTGCCCAAGCTTCTAGAACATGTATGTCATTTTGGCTTATAAGAGCTACCCATTCCGGTATTGTGATCTTATAATGGAGGCCCGCCACATTCCAGCTCAGTATCCTCAACATTAAGTCCTTAGAAGCCGAGTTCTTCCTGAGACTAAAATAGTTGCAGGGTGGGGTGATTTAACTATAAGGTCGGGTGTGGGTACTATGCTGTCAGCAGGACTGGGCACTAGTCAATCCAATTCATCAAAATTGCTAAGGGCAGAAAACCTATTATAAGACACAAACTATGGGCAGGGGGAGCAATAGTTATAACAACCTCAAGGGGCTCCTAACGCTTTAATTTATCAAAGTATCCTAGGGGGAGTGCACAAATATTGGTATCATTGCAGCCCCAAAATTCCCGTGGTCTCAACAGGTTCTTTGAACAAAATGATCTCTGGAAGTTCACTACAATACAATCCCCATCGAGATCTTTTCTGGAGCGGCCCACCCACCCCACTCTTCATACCATTATAATCTCATTTATGTTTGCTAAGTTAAAATGTTTGTGCTTAACAAGCCAGTCTGCACAATTATTGCTTAGCTCCACCCATGATTCTGTTGGTGATTCCTTGAGAGGGGGAATCCCAGCCAGCACTAGTACATAAGGACAAGATGTGGGCTACAGATTGGGTTGATCTTTGCTTGAATCAGAGTGAGTTCCAGGGCAAACTTCCTTAGTCGTGCTAGCCCCCGAACTTCCAGTGACCCACTTGCCCTTACACCCCCGCTAGAATGTCACACCTTTGTCCCAAGTAGGGCTGGAAGGATTATTCTGGTAATATCATTAGGTGGATCCTTAGGGCCTTCAGGGGCCTTAACTTTGTTAATTGCAGCGATTTGACTTGAGGGACTCACCCCATTACTGGGATCGGTGTTAGTTACTGATAATGACACATTCAAAGTGCTCTCTAAAATCGACATCCTAGAACGAGTATTCCTCACGTTGTTTTCAATACATCTCAGTTGTTCCTTGATTGGGACCAGTTTTTCCTCTTTAAGATGGCACTAAATTTCTCACACAGAAGGTCAAGGTCGGGCATGTCCTTATCCAACAGATTTGAAGCTTGTGTCTGTGTCGATTGGGTATGAAACCATGAGAGGCACCAGGAGGGAAGCTGGCTCTGTCACTTAGCACAATGTTTATTTGTCCCCATTGGCGATCTCATAGTGGACTTTTCCTTCTTTACCACTGGCTATAATTCTGGCAAACTACCGGTGGGGCTTTGTGGGATTAGAACTTCTTCCACATATACATTAACATTAAGTGGGTCTTGTGTGGCTGCAGAGACCTGTAAGTAGGCAAGGGCTCTGTAAAACAAGGGCTTGTCAGAGTACCATTGTGGGAAGGATTTCAAAATGAGGATTTCTATTAGAACAGTAATTCAGTGATAGCCTACGCTCATTCAATGTAATTTCCTTCGAGATTATTCCCATGGCCCATTCAAGCACATTATCAATGGTAGTGGTTGGGTGTGAAGTTAGGTCCTGTCCCACAGGTGCCCCACATGCCGTGCTTTTGCCCATGATGGCCCCTGATGGCACTTACCTTCTGCAAATGCAAGTTCAAGTGCAAGTACAGCCTGGATCAAGAGGACTTTGGGTAAAAAAAGGAGAGGGCCCAGCGCAGCCTTGTTTAGCCATGCACAGGTGGAGACATGCCCATTCTTCGTCCGGTCTTCACCCGGGCTCGTCCTGCACTGCGGGAGTTGATCACCCTAATAAGCACAGGCAGGAAAAGCAGGATGTGCCTCCAAGCGAGAGGAGTGCTGAGAGGTGTGGTTCAGGCTCCCATCGGTCCCGCTGAACTCTAGAAATGCGCCCAGTGCGGCAGGAGTTGATCATGGTAATAAGGGTAGGAAAGGCGGGCTGGAAAAGCAGAAAACGCCTCCAGGCACGAGGAGTGCTGGGAGATGTGGTTCAGGCTTTCACCCATCCCACTGAACTCCAGAAATGTGTCCATACTCATTTCACATGCTCTCCTCCTGATAGCCAGACACCTCATACGTCTCACTTACACAAAGCGTAATCCCTTCCTACACTTTTAGGTCTGATTTGTCTGCACAGCTGTTGCCAGACATTTAATAATCAACAGGAAAAATACTTTTCCAATGTACTACAGAGAGAGGGGCTTTTTCTTCACCCAAATGGTGGTTGTCTTGGGTACAGATTTTGATTGCCCAGAAGTTGTGTGCTTCTGCAGAAAAATAGTGCTTGTACTGCAGTTTTTGTTTTGTGAAAAGGCTTATGCTGAACACAGCAGAACTGAGTAGGTTTTAGTCTCACCCATTTTTTATTAAGTTTATAGACCAATCTGTTTATAATGAAACGTTACAACAAAGGCAGTAGACCTGATGTTCTTACTATGAGAAACATATGTAAAAGATAATATGCCTGTAAGAGTGAATTTTTATTACTCTGTGTTAAAGCTAATTGAGGTATTTTGTTACAGGAAATTCTGCAAATTTCCATAGGAGACAAGGATTTTGGTGTTGGTTTCCCCCCCTGACAATTTTTGAAGGCGGAAGATTTGCACTTTGAGAATCCTTGTTATGACATTTTAGGAAGAGTTTTATTTTGTTTTGTCAACTGTAATTTTGTAGATATATGTAGTCTGACTATTGAGAGTGGGGCTTTCCCAAATGTTGATGTTTTATAATACAGATTATTGATTGGACAGAAGTTTTGTGCTTCCATTGAAAAAGAGTGCTTGTTGTGTACTTTTTCCTCTCAAAAGGAGTGCCTGTAGTCCACTTCTTGCCTTGTGAGAAGGGTTATACTTAACAGTGCAGGGTTGAGTTGGCTATAGCGACAAGCCAGTGATCAAGGTTACATTTACATTCTGTGTAGCTTAGCCACTATTTTAAAACTGTAAGGCCATCTTGAAATGGTATTATAGTGTATCACTCTTTACGAGTCTCGGATGGCCACTGTGTCTAGAAGCATTATGTTGCCTGCCTTGGCGTAAAACAGCAGTAATGCACTAGGCCAGTGGTTCCCAAACTTTTTTTTCCTGCGGCTCCCGTGACTTATTGGCCATGGCTTGCAGTTATGTCATTTTTTTTTATTTTTTATTTTTTTTTTACGGGTGAGGGGATGTACGTCAGGTATCTGGAGCACTTCCATTTTTTCCCCTGAAAATAATTGTGATAAAGCCAATAAAGGGCTTCTGCGACAGGTGTGTCTTCCATAACTCCCCACATGGCATTCCCACGTGGGTTACTAAGGGCCACAAATGCACATTACAAAAACCTAACAAGTTTGATTTAGTTGCACTGTGATTCTTTATTTTTCATACTATCCTACAGCTTCGTTCTAAACTTAACGTCTTTAGAATGGAGCCGTACGGTAGTATGAAAGGGAAAGAACTGCAACGCAAATAAATCAAACTTGTTAGGTTTTTGTAGTGTTACGATGTAAATTGTAAAACCCATAATGTTTGGTTTGTTTCCACTGCAAGTCTTTCTCTTTCATACTTCAGTGCCTCTTCGTTAGCTGTACGATAATATGAAAGAGAAATACTTGCAGTGGAAGCAGTGCTTAATTTGGGACTGTGGTTTCCGGTGAAGGGCACCGGCACTTATTTTTCAGGGACAGCACTTCGTTTTCTGCAAAAGGCATTTATTGCGATCAAAAGACACATATGGGAAAGACGAAGGAAGAGAAAGAGGGAAGAGCTCCACATTGGGAGAAATCAGAAAGCTGCAAAAGTGAGCTGAAAGGGCAAGAAGAGGCTGTAAATGGATTAAAGAGGCCCAAGATGGCTTTAGGATTACGCTGCCTCAGTATTCTGTGCTTGCACATTTAATTGCAGCAGCCGCATATTTTAGAGGAGAGCTTTCAGCACTAGCACGTTTTTATTTACAAATTAAGCACTGGCTTGATGGGTTTTACAATTTAAAACATAACATTGCACAAACCTAACAAGTTTGATTTATATGCACTGTAATTCTTTCTTTTTCATACTAACTACCGTATGGCTCCATTCTAAACTTAACATGGCTTTAGAATGGAGCTGTGCAGTAGTTTGAAAGAGAAAGAATAGCAGTGCAAATAAATCACATTTGTTACGTTTTTGCAATGCTACGATGTAAATTGTAAAACCCATCAAGTTTGATTTATTTACACTGCAAGTCTTTCTCTTTCATACTACTGTGTGGCTTTGTTAGCTGTACGGTAGTAAAAAAAGGAAAAGACTCGCAGTGGAAACACATCAGACTTGATGGGGCTTTGCAATTTACAATGTAACATTGCAAAAACCTAACAATTTTGATTTATTTTTCATGCTACCGCATGGCTCTGAAAGAGAAAAAATCGCAGTGAAACAAAAATCAAACATGTTAGGTTTTTGCAATGTTACGATGTAAATTGTAAAACCCATAGTTTACACTGCAAGACTTGCTTTCACACAGTGAAAGCATTTCCAATGTTCCCAAGGTGTGCGCGGCACCCCTGGCGAGTTCTGACGGCACACCGGGGTGCCGCGATGCACACTTTGAGAAACACTGCACTAAGCACTTTAGCTTTCAAATTTGGTTGCCCAGTGGGATTGCTGAACAACTCCTTGAAATAGTATTGTTCTCAGTGTATCATTGTTTTTACCTTTCCAAGGTAGCCAGCACATTGCTGCGGAATGTGGCAGCTACGTTGGAATTTTAAAACATGATGCAATGTACAATACCATTGCAAGATGGCACCAGCAATTTAATTTCATTTTATTTTTCCATTACAAGCATATACTTTCCAAATTTAAGTGGAATGGTTTTCCTTATTTTCTACATGTATTCTTTGAATTTATCTTCCCTATGCTTATGGGAAAAATATGTTTTATTCTGGGTGAGTAAGTAGATAAATGCAAAGAATGAGACAGGGTGGATGAATGAATGTAGAAGTGTAGGAATGAGTGACAGAGGGTATGCATGATAAGTTAGTGAGTGCTTAAAGTCCTCAGTGACTGTTGAGACACTTTCAGCTATACTTCATCACACTTGCCAGTGTGTGTTGTAGTTTATAATGATTATTATGCTTATCTTAATGCATTTGGGGCCTGGCCAAGCAAGATGGCCCATTAGACGCTTCTCACGGTGCTCCTGCTGACGTCTTTTTAATCCTGCCTAAATCCTGCACCAAATGTTGACATCTCTCCCTGGGAGGTGGCCCGAAGTGTGCTGACAGTGCCGCGACCAGCCACGGAGATCACTGTGGAGCGGTGTAGATAATAAAGGGTGGCACTCAAGGGTGGCCCGGGAGACTTGGGCCAGTGTGTTTTCCTGCTGATGATTCTGCGAGCGTGTGGCTCTGAAAGGATGAAAACATAGCAGCTCTCCCCTTAAGGCGGTGAGCGGGTGTGCTTGCTGGGCTGCCTGACCTCTCGTAAGCCCCCCTGGATGGTGAGGCTGAGAACGGAGCAGGCCACTGGAGGTGCTGCGGCTGCCTGCGGACGTTGGCACGGGCTGCTCCAGGAAGCCGGGCCCTGAGGTCTCGTGCCCCCTGCTGGTCGAGATCCTGACTGGAAAACCCCAGCAACTGAGGTACGGGGGTCTGGGCTGCACTACTCAAACTTTGAGGGCAGATCAGGGGCTGGATGGGAACGCCCTGGAGCGGTGAGACGCTCCCGCTTCTGTGCCGACTTACTGCGGCTGCACTGTGCGAGGCCTGATGTGGGCCACGGTGGGGAGTGTCCTGTCTGTGCTGCTGTTCCCTCTGCACTCTCTGGTTCTGGGGCGGCACCTGGGGATCTGTGCTGAGCAAGAAGTTTCTGAAGCGGATGCAGCGGCATCTTTAGGCCTACTTGTGGAGCTAATCCCTTGCTGAGGGCTCCTAATGTCACGTTTTAGGTGTGGGCCGCTGTGAACGAACCCCCACCCTAGTCCCCTCCTTACCTGACACGTCCACTGTGCATGTTGTGGATCCCCCTCTCGCCGTCCATTCTGGCCCTGGAAGTAAAAAGGAAGGCACCAGAACTGTCGAGGTCAGGAGGGGTAGATGAGAGGAGACAACAACAGTAAAGAAGGACTTTTGTTTCCAGGAACGCAGACCTGGAAGCAGTCCCCAGGAGAGAGGCACCCATTGGAGGAGAGCAGGAGGTCAGGAGGAAGAGGGGTCGGGGAAACGAAGGAAAACATCAGAATACGTGAGAAGGGGAGAACAACCAGGGACAGAGGAGTCAAAAGGGTGCACGGAGAAAGAGAGATAGAGAGAGAGAGAGAGAGAGACAGAGAGAGAGAGAGAGAGACAGGGCGAAACACAGCCCACACCCGACCAGAGCGACCAAGCATAACGAGTGAAACGAGGTGGGAGATGCCAAGTTGGCAGAGGAGGAAGAGACGTGGTCAGAAGAGTGGTGGACCCCGATGCTACCGGACAACATGTCATGCCCACCACAACTCATTGAGAGTTGTGGCAGAAGCAGTGAGTGGGTAGGGGGGCACTTGTTTGCACCACATTGTTTTACTTTTTGGTGTGGTTTCTTTTTATCATTTATTTCTTCTCCCTCTTTTTCCTGCACTACTAAGGCGAGGTGGGGAAACTCGGGGACGTTGACCTGAACCACAAACCTATGCTTGAAGCCTTGAGGTGTATCAGGGTGGCGTTCTGAGTATTTGACTTCCAGTACTGATACTCGGCTTTCATTGTATTTTTTTCTTCCTTGTCCTTTTCAATATTCTGGGTCTGTCACCCTGTACCTTAACGGAGCATGACCTGTATATGGCCTCTACCACAGCATGAGAATCACTGCCTAGGGATGCACTGGTGGTGGTTTAGATAGACTAAACAAGGGACAAATACTTGCCGCATTGTCCCCATTCTTCCTGAGCGTGCTGTTGGGCGTAAATCTGGATATCTGTGAAAAAAGAAAGAAAACAAGAACATTACCATCCTTTCAACAGTCAAACTATAGGACATAACCAACTACAGGATGCCTACCATTGTGC
Source organism: Pleurodeles waltl (assembly GCF_031143425.1). Lineage (NCBI taxonomy): Eukaryota > Metazoa > Chordata > Amphibia > Caudata > Salamandridae > Pleurodeles > Pleurodeles waltl. The sequence continues at coordinate 657,004,021 of NC_090436.1, read as the reverse complement.
TGGCACTATATTTATATTTTCAATAAACGCGAAAAATTCACAGAAGAAATAAGCCTCATAAGCTGTAGTTCCGCCCTTCCTCCGACAAGCACCTAACCCGCTTGTCATTAGTGTCCAGTAACTCCTGGAGAGCTGGAGCTCTGCTGTTCTGCTTTTTTCTGCCTACCCGCCCTCCTATGTATCCACTTTGGGGATGAAGCCAACCCTGGGGACATTGAGACTTGCTTCTGGAGGCCCTACAACAAGCACATTTAGGCCCGTTTCATTGAGATACTTGAATAATTAGGGGTTTATGTGCGCTATACCCCCACCCAAATCTGACTGCCTACTGTGGCTCCCATGTGCAGGATGGTGAAGTATAAAGGCACAAAATCAACCCAAGGCAATAAAACCAGTAGCTACATGCAGCCGGTTATTCCAGTGGCCCAGTCTGCAGATTGAGCTCTGGTGGGCATCACAGAGACTCCTGATGGGGCTGAGTGGATGGCGTTGTCTCTGGCAGATCTGATGGTGGCGATTCAGGGTGCCTGCACTGAGTTGGCCCATAAGTTTGACTCTGTAGCCATTGATTTTAACCTGCTGCCCACCGACCTACATAAGATGACTGAATGAGTAACGACTATAGAGCAGACTGTGAGCACCCTGCAACATGAGGTCCATACTCTCCGAATGACAGTCATTAATATGCAATAACAAGCAGTTCGCTTGGATGACCGAATGAAAGATGCAAAGGGAAGATCCAGCAGAATTAATCTTAGATTTTTGAGGTTCCCGGAGAAAGCAGAAGGTCAGTCTGCCGAACTGTTCCTTGAGGATTGGATTGCAACGGTCCTCATGCCAAGGAGACTCTCTGAGTTCTTTACAATGGAATGAGTCCCCAGGGCCCTGATCCCCCAACGCGTCCTGGGGCCCCACCCAGAGCGATCACTGCTCGTCTGTTCAACTTCCTCATCAGAGATGCTGTTCTGCGAACCACTCACAGGAGAGGCCCCTTGCTGTTCAATGGTCACCCTAACTCTATCATCCCAGACTGCAGGCAGAGGGTCCAGGAGCAGCTGCAAACTTTTTTTTGTCAGTGAAGAAATGGCTTTGGGTCTCAACATGAAATATAGTCTTATATTCCTGTCAAAGCTCAGTGTCCAGAATGAAGGAAAAACACTCTTCTTTCTTACAGTGGGGACTGTGAGCGAGTGGCTTGATTCGCTGGAATGTCATTCCCTACAGGGTTTGTCCCAGATGGGCTTGTTCCGTCTGCTATTTTGGTGCGTCCTCAGCATCACTGGGGGCGCTAGAAGAGCCTCGATTACGGCAAGAAGGCAGGGAAGATAGTCGTCTGCTTCAATGGGACCCAGCGGGACACAGAGGTGGTCCCGGACTCATTGGATGCTTCTGAGGAAGGCCGAGCGTCACAGGACCCAGAGGTGACAGACTCAACCCAGATCTGAGACTTGGAAGTGGCTGGCCCTATAGGGGGGGGGTTTCTCCTTTCACAATGAACCTTGTTGCATCAACTGGCCTGTGGTGCGCTACGGAGAGTCTCTGGTGGGAGTCACCTAAACTCTATTTCCCTTGGCGACGTGAAACTACAAATATGTTACACTGTATGCCATTTACTTTATAGAAATGTTCATGTTATTTACTATCACAACTCTTCTAAACCTGATTCTTTCCAGGTCGAAGGGAGCACCTCCTCCTTTTATGGATCAAATCTGTATATTATTATTTTAAAAATATGAACATACAAAATACAACACATCTCAGGACAGTAGGTGAAGTATGTCGCTCCAGCAAAGACCCCAACCCCATCTACAGAGGTTCCTCCCATTGACCCCAGAATCGCTCTGAAGTGGCTCCTCCGAAAACCCCCATTCGCGATCCGGAGGGTAGGCTGGTAGCATCCAATAGGCTGTCAGGTTGCGAGTTCCATAAGTACGAGCCACCCAAACATACAAATAAACAAACAAACATTGCTTCCCCTCTAGAGTCCAAGTCATCTCACTATCTCTCCGCTCCTTTATTCCTTCCCCCTCTACCTCCGGCCCTGCCATGTCTCTCCTCACAGCACTCTTACCCGAGTTCAAGTCAACCTCAAGACTCCTAGATAGGCCGGACATGTTGTAGGAGGCTGGACTGGCTTGTAGTGAGTACCAAGGGGTACTTGCACCTTGCACCAGGCCCAGTTATCCCTTATTAGTGTATAGGGTGTCTAGCAGCTTAGGCTGATAGATAATGGTAGCTTAGCAGAGCAGCTTAGGCTGAACTAGGAGACGTGTGAAGCTACTACAGTACCACTTAGTGTCATATGCACAATATCATAAGAAAACACAATACACAGTTATACTAAAAATAAAGGTACTTTATTTTTATGACAATATGCCAAAGTATCTTAGAGTGTACCCTCAGTGAGAGGATAGGAAATATACACAAGATATATATACACAATAGCAAAAATATGCAGTATAGTCTTAGAAAACAGTGCAAACAATGTATAGTTACAATAGGATGCAATGGGGAAACATAGGGATAGGGGCAACACAAACCATATACTCCAAAAGTGGAATGCGAACCACGAATGGACCCCAAACCTATGTGACCTTGTAGAGGGTCGCTGGGACTATTAGAAAATAGTGAGAGTTAGCAAAATAACCCTCCCCAAGACCCTGAAAAGTGAGTGCAAAGTGCACTAAAGTTCCCCTAAGGACAAAGTAGTCGTGTTAGAGGAATAATGCAGGAAAGACACAAACCAGCAATGCAACAACTGTGGATTTCCAATCTAGGGTACCTGTGGAACAAGGGGACCAAGTCCAAAAGTCACAAGCAAGTCGGAGATGGGCAGATGCCCAGGAAATGCCAGCTGCGGGTGCAAAGAAGCTTCGACTGGACAGAAGAAGCTGAGGTTTCTGCAGGAACGAAAAGGGCTAGAGACTTCCCCTTTGGTGGACGGATCCCTCTCGCCTTGGAGAGTCGTGCAGAAGTGTTTTCCCGCCGGAAGGACGCCAACAAGCCTTGCTACACGCAAATCGTGCGTTTGGCGTTTTTGGACGCTGCTGGGGCCCAGGAGGGACCAGGAGGTCGCAAATTGGACCTGCAGAGAGAGGGGACGTCGAGCAAGACAAAGAGCCCTCACTGAAGCAGGTAGCACCCGGAGAAGTGCCAGAAACAGGCACTACGAGGATGCGTGAAACGGTGCTCGCCGAAGTTGCACAAAGGAGTCCCACGTCGCCGGAGACCAACTTAGAAAGTCGTGCAATGCAGGTTAGAGTGCCGTGGACCCAGGCTTGGCTGTGCACAAAGGATTTCCGCCGGAAGTGCACAGGGGCCGGAGTAGCTGCAAAGTCGCGGTTCCCAGCAATGCAGCCCAGCGAGGTGAGGCAAGGACTTACCTCCACCAAACTTGGGCTGAAGAGTCACTGGACTGTGGGGGTCACTTGGACAGAGTCGCTGGATTCGAGGGACCTCGCTCGTCGTGCTGAGAGGAGACCCAAGGGACCGGTGATGCAGCTTTTTGGTGCCTGCGGTTGCAGGGGGAAGATTCCGTCGACCCACGGGAGATTTCTTCGGAGCTTCTGGTGCAGAGAGGAGGCAGACTACCCCCACAGCATGCACAAGCAGGAAAACAGTCGAGAAGGCGGCAGGATCAGCGTTACAGAGTTGCAGTAGTCGTCTTTGCTACTATGTTGCAGGTTTGCAGGCTTCCAGCGCGGTCAGCGGTCGTTTCCTTATCAGAAGGTGAAGAGAGAGATGCAGAGGAACTCGGCTGAGCTCATGCATTCGTTATCTGAAGTTTCCCCAGAGACAGAGACCCTAAATAGCCAGAAAAGAGGGTTTGGCTACCTAGGAGAGAGGATAGGCTACTAACACCTGAAGGAGCCTATCAGCAGGAGTCTCTGACGTACCCTGGTGGCACTGGCCACTCAGAGCAGTCCAGTGTGCCAGCAGCACCTCTGTTTCCAAGATGGCAGAGGTCTGGAGCACACTGGAGGAGCTCTGGACACCTCCCAGGGGAGGTGCAGGTCAGGGGAGTGGTCACTCCCCTTTCCTTTGTCCAGTTTCGCGCCAGAGCAGGGGCTAAGGGGTCCCTGAACCGGTGTAGACTGGCTTATGCAGAATTGGGCACATCTGTGCCCAAGAAAGCATTTCCAGAGGCTGGGGGAGGCTACTCCTCCCCTGCCTTCACACCATTTTCCAAAGGGAGAGGGTGTCACACCCTCTCTCAGAGGAAGTTCTTTGTTCTGCCATCCTGGGCCAGGCCTGGCTGGACCCCAGGAGGGCAGATGCCTGTCTGAGGGGTTGGCAGCAGCTGCAGTGAAACCCCAGGAAGGGCAGTTTGGCAGTACCAGGGTCTGTGCTACAGACCACTGGGATTATGGGATTGTGCCAACTATGCCAGGATGGCATAGAGGGGGCAATTCCATGATCATAGACATGTTACATGGCCATATTCGGAGTTACCATGGTGAAGCTACATATAGGTAGTGACCTATATGTAGTGCACGCGTGTAATGGTGTCCCCGCACTCACAAAGTTCAGTGAATTGGCTCTGAACAATGTGGGGGCACCTTGGCTAGTGCCAGGGTGCCCACACACTAAGTAACTTTGCACCTAACCTTTACCAGGTAAAGGTTAGACATATAGGTGACTTATAAGTTACTTAAGTGCAGTGTAAAATGGCTGTGAAATAACGTGGACGTTATTTCACTCAGGCTGCAGTGGCAGGCCTGTGTAAGAATTGTCAGAGCTCCCTATGGGTGGCAAAAGAAATGCTGCAGCCCATAGGGATCTCCTGGAACCCCAATACCCTGGGTACCTCAGTACCATATACTAGGGAATTATAAGGGTGTTCCAGTAAGCCAATGTAAATTGGTAAAATTGGTCACTAGCCTGTTAGTGACAATTTGAAAGTAATGAGAGAGCATAACCACTGAGGTTCTGGTTAGCAGAGCCTCAGTGAGACAGTTAGGCACCACACAGGGAACATATACATGCACACCTATGAGCACTGGGGCCCTGTGTGACAGGGTCCCAGTGACACATACATATAGGCCACAACCTTATGAGCACTGGGGCCCTGACTAGCAGGGTCCCAGTGACACATAACAAACATACTGAAAACATAGTGTTTTCACTATGAGCACTGGGGCCCAGCCATCAGGATCCCAGTGAGACAGTGAAAACAGTGACAAACATCCTGACATACACTCACAAACAGGCCAAAAGTGGGGGTAACAAGGCTAGAAAGAGGCTACTTTCTCACACAACCCCCCCCCCAAACGAAGGACAATAAGGCTAACCTTGGCCAGTTGAGACTTTATTGTCTAAGTGGTGATAAGTAGAGAGTAGCTCTGCAATAGACTGGTTACTCCCTTTATCATCCACTATATGGTTACTTCCCTGTGGGGATGTAAACCACCCTGTTTGAAGTTTTTTAGCTAAGCAACAATGTGAAGATGTATTTTCAGAGTTTCTATCAGTAAGTTTTAGTTTAGAGCAGTGGGAATTGTCCACTGAACCTATTTGTAGTGATGGAAATGCCAGACAGGGATGCTGTCTCAGAAAAGCCATAGCTGGGCAAAAACTTTGTCCATCTGGCTGGAAGAGAGAACAGGGATGCTGTTTCTCTTGAGTTGGAGCAGGGCAGGGATGCTGTCCTATGAGCTCCACACTAGGGCAGGGATGCTGTCCTAAGTGTTGTGAGGTAGTGCAGGGTTTCTGCACTAAAGTTTCTCTGGGAGGGTTGGAGGGATGCTCCATGTTAACTAAAATGGTGCTCTTTTTCTCACCAATGTTAGTTATCCCACAGAGAGGTACTTCCACCTCAGGGAGTCCAGCTTTGCCAGCTGATGATTCCCTTGGAACAGGTGCCACCCCAGGAGAGGTTTCTCCTACCACAGGAATTATATCCTGATTGGCAGGGTGGTTAGGGGATACTGTGATACCCTTTTTACCTGTTGATGGAGAGGGATCCTGAGTTTTCAGGCCTTCTCTCCTTTGCTTTTTCATTTCACTTGAAATGAGAGGGAACAATTCCTCAGGGATGCCCAGCATGGCTGCATGGGCATAAAACTCTACATCAGCCCAACCTGAGGCCTCTAGGTCATTACCTAAGAGACAGTCTACAGGTAAGCTAGGTGATACCACCACCTGCTTAGGGCCAGTAACTCCACCCCAACTAAACTGAATTATAGCTAAGGGAAGAAACTTAGTGGAGTTATGGACATCAATAATCTTATAATGTTGTCCAATGATGTGTTGATCAGGGTGCACTAGGTTTTCAGTCACCAAACTGAAACTGGCACCTGTGTCCCTGTAGGCCAAGGCCTCAACACCATTTATTGAAACTGTCTGCCTGTACTTATCCATTGTAAGGGGACAAGCAGCCAGTGTGGCAAGGCCAATGCCACTAGGTGTGACAGAAACTGTCTTGGGACTGATGACATCAGTTTCCACTATGGACCCATAAGTGAACCCAACTACACCCTTTGCTTGACTGTTGCCAGCAGTCCCACCACTAGTACCACTACTGCTAGGGGCACTAGAGCTTGATGTATTAGTGGTGGTAGGCTCAGGGGGTTTACCTGGACAGGACTTATCCCCTGGCCTATGGCCTCTATTTTTACACACAAAGCACCAAGGCTTTTTAATGTGTGCAGGTTGGGAAGAAGAGGAAGAATTTGTTTTATCCCCACCCTCTGAAGAGTGTTTAAGATTTGAAGTGGGATCTTTGGTTTTACCCTTATCCCCATGCTTATCTTGAGATTTTTCACCATCTTTCTTCTTATTGCCATCTTTGTCACCCCCTGTATGAACTTTTCTGTTCACCCTTGTTCTGACCCATTTGTCTGCCTTCTTTCCCAATTCTTGGGGAGAGGTCAGATCAGAGTCTACCAGGTACTGGTGCAACAAATCAGACACACAATTATTAAGTATATGCTCTCTCAGGATTGTGTTATACAGGCTTTCATAATCAGTAACTTTACTGCCATGTAACCACCCCTCCAAGGCCTTCACTGAATGGTCAATGAAATCAACCCAGTCTTGTGAAGACTCCTTTTTGGTCTCTCTGAACTTTATCCTGTACTGTTCAGTGGTTAAGCCATAACCATCCAGGAGTGCATTCTTAAGAACTGTAAAATTATTGGCATCATTTTCTTTCACAGTAAGGAGCCTATCCCTACCTTTTCCACTAAATGATAGCCATAGGATAGCAGCCCACTGCCTTTGAGGGACATCCTGTACAACACAGGCCCTCTCAAGTGCAGCAAACCACTTGTTAATGTCATCCCCCTCCTTATAAGGGGGAACTATCTTGTGCAGATTCCTGGAATCATGCTCTTTTGCAGGATGACTATGGGAAATACTGCTGCTGCCACCATGGGTATCTAAACCCAACTTCTGTCTTTCCTTCTCTAATTCAAAAGACTGTCTATCCAAATCCAGCTGTTGCTTTTTAAGCTTCAGTCTGGTTTGTTCCACCCTCAACTTATTGAGTTCCCTCTCTAACATTCTGTCATCAGGGTTGGTGGGAGGGACATTTCTAGAAACAGAGCTATGATGGGAATGAACAGAAGGAGACCTGTCCCTTACAGAAGCCAACTTAACAGCTTGGTTTACAGAAACATTACTACCAGTATGGTGAGAATAAATGCTTTTGCTATGATGTGAGACAACACTATTTCTATGGTGTGGCTCATCATCATTACCATCTATGCTAGATTGTCTAGTAATGGGCAGGCTAGGAAGTTTCTTTCCTGAATCTTTTCCTGGGGGAGTCCCTGAATCTGATTGGGAACTATTAGGTACTTTTTCAACAGATGGGGCACCTATGGCCTTATCCTGTTCTCTAAGCATGTTAATTAATAGTTCTAAGGCAGGATTCTCCCCTACACTCAAACCTCTCTCTATACAGAGACTCCTTGCTCTTTTCCAGCTAAGGTTGTCATATGCAAGTTTGGACAGATCAACACTTTGGCCTGTGCCAGACATTTTTTAGAGAGAGTTAAAGTGATAGAGAAAGAGACAAAAGTTTTCAGAACTTTTTGGAAAGACAGAAAAAAAACTTTTTAAACTTTTAAGAACTTTTTTGAAAGTTTAGAAGTACTTTTCAGCACTTAGAAAAGAGTGAAAAGAGGAAATGCAAAAAATTTTGGCTATGTGTATATACACTGACCTTGTTTTGTATATTTTTCTCTTATGAAAAGTACAATGACAAGAGTGGTAAGTAGTCTCAAGCACTAATCCCACCACTGCACAACCAATGTAGGAGGCTGGACTGGCTTGTAGTGAGTACCAAGGGGTACTTGCACCTTGCACCAGGCCCAGTTATCCCTTATTAGTGTATAGGGTGTCTAGCAGCTTAGGCTGATAGATAATGGTAGCTTAGCAGAGCAGCTTAGGCTGAACTAGGAGACGTGTGAAGCTACTACAGTACCACTTAGTGTCATATGCACAATATCATAAGAAAACACAATACACAGTTATACTAAAAATAAAGGTACTTTATTTTTATGACAATATGCCAAAGTATCTTAGAGTGTACCCTCAGTGAGAGGATAGGAAATATACACAAGATATATATACACAATAGCAAAAATATGCAGTATAGTCTTAGAAAACAGTGCAAACAATGTATAGTTACAATAGGATGCAATGGGGAAACATAGGGATAGGGGCAACACAAACCATATACTCCAAAAGTGGAATGCGAACCACGAATGGACCCCAAACCTATGTGACCTTGTAGAGGGTCGCTGGGACTATTAGAAAATAGGGAGAGTTAGCAAAATAACCCTCCCCAAGACCCTGAAAAGTGAGTGCAAAGTGCACTAAAGTTCCCCTAAGGACAAAGTAGTCGTGTTAGAGGAATAATGCAGGAAAGACACAAACCAGCAATGCAACAACTGTGGATTTCCAATCTAGGGTACCTGTGGAACAAGGGGACCAAGTCCAAAAGTCACAAGCAAGTCGGAGATGGGCAGATGCCCAGGAAATGCCAGCTGCGGGTGCAAAGAAGCTTCGACTGGACAGAAGAAGCTGAGGTTTCTGCAGGAACGAAAAGGGCTAGAGACTTCCCCTTTGGTGGACGGATCCCTCTCGCCTTGGAGAGTCGTGCAGAAGTGTTTTCCCGCCGGAAGGACGCCAACAAGCCTTGCTACACGCAAATCGTGCGTTTGGCGTTTTTGGACGCTGCTGGGGCCCAGGAGGGACCAGGAGGTCACAAATTGGACCTGCAGAGAGAGGGGACGTCGAGCAAGACAAAGAGCCCTCACTGAAGCAGGTAGCACCCGGAGAAGTGCCAGAAACAGGCACTACGAGGATGCGTGAAACGGTGCTCGCCGAAGTTGCACAAAGGAGTCCCACGTCGCCGGAGACCAACTTAGAAAGTCGTGCAATGCAGGTTAGAGTGCCGTGGACCCAGGCTTGGCTGTGCACAAAGGATTTCCGCCGGAAGTGCACAGGGGCCGGAGTAGCTGCAAAGTCGCGGTTCCCAGCAATGCAGCCCAGCGAGGTGAGGCAAGGACTTACCTCCACCAAACTTGGGCTGAAGAGTCACTGGACTGTGGGGGTCACTTGGACAGAGTCGCTGGATTCGAGGGACCTCGCTCGTCGTGCTGAGAGGAGATCCAAGGGACCGGTGATGCAGCTTTTTGGTGCCTGCGGTTGCAGGGGGAAGATTCCGTCGACCCACGGGAGATTTCTTCGGAGCTTCTGGTGCAGAGAGGAGGCAGACTACCCCCACAGCATGCACAAGCAGGAAAACAGTCGAGAAGGCGGCAGGATCAGCGTTACAGAGTTGCAGTAGTCGTCTTTGCTACTATGTTGCAGGTTTGCAGGCTTCCAGCGCGGTCAGCGGTCGTTTCCTTATCAGAAGGTGAAGAGAGAGATGCAGAGGAACTCGGCTGAGCTCATGCATTCGTTATCTGAAGTTTCCCCAGAGACAGAGACCCTAAATAGCCAGAAAAGAGGGTTTGGCTACCTAGGAGAGAGGATAGGCTACTAACACCTGAAGGAGCCTATCAGCAGGAGTCTCTGACGTCACCTGGTGGCACTGGCCACTCAGAGCAGTCCAGTGTGCCAGCAGCACCTCTGTTTCCAAGATGGCAGAGGTCTGGAGCACACTGGAGGAGCTCTGGACACCTCCCAGGGGAGGTGCAGGTCAGGGGAGTGGTCACTCCCCTTTCCTTTGTCCAGTTTCGCGCCAGAGCAGGGGCTAAGGGGTCCCTGAACCGGTGTAGACTGGCTTATGCAGAATTGGGCACATCTGTGCCCAAGAAAGCATTTCCAGAGGCTGGGGGAGGCTACTCCTCCCCTGCCTTCACACATTTTCCAAAGGGAGAGGGTGTCACACCCTCTCTCAGAGGAAGTTCTTTGTTCTGCCATCCTGGGCCAGGCCTGGCTGGACCCCAGGAGGGCAGATGCCTGTCTGAGGGGTTGGCAGCAGCAGCAGCTGCAGTGAAACCCCAGGAAGGGCAGTTTGGCAGTACCAGGGTCTGTGCTACAGACCACTGGGATTATGGGATTGTGCCAACTATGCCAGGATGGCATAGAGGGGGCAATTCCATGATCATAGACATGTTACATGGCCATATTCGGAGTTACCATGGTGAAGCTACATATAGGTAGTGACCTATATGTAGTGCACGCGTGTAATGGTGTCCCCGCACTCACAAAGTTCAGTGAATTGGCTCTGAACAATGTGGGGGCACCTTGGCTAGTGCCAGGGTGCCCACACACTAAGTAACTTTGCACCTAACCTTTACCAGGTAAAGGTTAGACATATAGGTGACTTATAAGTTACTTAAGTGCAGTGTAAAATGGCTGTGAAATAACGTGGACGTTATTTCACTCAGGCTGCAGTGGCAGGCCTGTGTAAGAATTGTCAGAGCTCCCTATGGGTGGCAAAAGAAATGCTGCAGCCCATAGGGATCTCCTGGAACCCCAATACCCTGGGTACCTCAGTACCATATACTAGGGAATTATAAGGGTGTTCCAGTAAGCCAATGTAAATTGGTAAAATTGGTCACTAGCCTGTTAGTGACAATTTGAAAGTAATGAGAGAGCATAACCACTGAGGTTCTGGTTAGCAGAGCCTCAGTGAGACAGTTAGGCACCACACAGGGAACATATACATGCACACCTATGAGCACTGGGGCCCTGTGTGACAGGGTCCCAGTGACACATACATATAGGCCACAACCTTATGAGCACTGGGGCCCTGACTAGCAGGGTCCCAGTGACACATAACAAACATACTGAAAACATAGTGTTTTCACTATGAGCACTGGGGCCCAGCCATCAGGATCCCAGTGAGACAGTGAAAACAGTGACAAACATCCTGACATACACTCACAAACAGGCCAAAAGTGGGGGTAACAAGGCTAGAAAGAGGCTACTTTCTCACACATGTCAGCTCAGTAAATTCTGAGGATAGGATCTGAAGGAATGGCTTCCGTAGTACACTCAAATCCCCCATTTGCTGCTGAGAGGCCAGAGTAAGTTTCTCCATAGCAAGGATAAACCACAATTTCTGGAGCCAAGCCACCCGCGTCGGGACCCTGTCCGTACCCCAGAGAGCTAGAATCTGCTGCAACGCAGTGTTAAGCGCCAAGGCCATCTGCCTCCCCCTTAACGATCTTAGAGGAAAAGTAAGGGGATTGGGTAAGCCCAGTATAATATACAATGGGAATCTTGTGATCTCAGTGTTAAACGCCGTATCGATAACATCTAGTATACCACCCCAGTAACGGTGCAGCTTGGGACAGTGCCAAAGCAAGTGCACCAGGGTACCTGTCGCTCCGCATCTCCTCCAACACTGGTCCGACTTAGTAGGATTCCATGCGTGGATACGCTCTGGTGTGTAATACCAGTAGGAGGCCACTTTATATGCTGTCTCCGTTCCCGCTGCATTATAGGCCGTTTGGTGTGTTCTATAGAATATACTGTCCCACTCCTCATCTGTAAGTTCCCTCTCCAGTTCCCTCTCCCACCTCAGCTGTCCCCTAGACTTGGGCGGACGCATCTCCCCCTGCAGAAGGCGATAAAGTTCCGAAATGAGGCCCTTGTCGTCCCTCTTTAGCAACAACCATTTCTCGAATGGTGTAAGGGGCCTATCTATTAATGCTCTATTAGCCGGCAAGAGGGCCCAGTGCCGGATCTGATAGTACATCAATCTATCCGCCTCTAACAAGCCATACATCTCTCTCATCTGATTAAAGGACAGAACCCCCTGTTCATCAAAGAGGCTTCCCACTCTCTTACAGCCCCCCTCATACCAACGTCGTAAGCCCTCTAGATTGAGTCCAGGCTCAAAGTCAGGATTCGCACCAATTGGAGTCATCGGGGAGGGAAACAACGTCAGGCCCGCCCGACAGGCAACCGCGTCCCATATTCGCATCGTTGTTCCCGTGACTGGGGAAGAATAAAGTCCCCCTGCCCTGTGCCTACGTCGGAGCCATGGCTCCTTCCAAATATGGGAGCCCGCTACTGCTTGCTCCATAAAGCACCAGTGTTTCTCCGTGAGCGGGAGACTCCACTCTAAAAGAAAGCGCAGATGCGTTGCCTGGAAATATCGCAAGAAACACGGAATCGCCAGCCCCCCTCCACTCTTAGGACTATATAAAACCTGCCGCGGAAGACGCGCCGGTCGGCCCTCCCAGATAAACCTCAGAACCGCCGATTGTAGAGTAGCGATTGTCCGAGGGGTTGGGGTCAGTGGAAGCGCCTGAAACACATGTAATATGCGCGGCAAAATAGTCATCTTGACCGCCGCCACCCTGCCTAGTGTAGGAGGCTGGCCTGGCTTGTAGTGGGTACCAGAGGTACTTACACCTTGTGCCAGGTCCAGTTATCCCTTATTAGTGTAGAAGGGGTGTTTCTAGCAGCTTAGGCTGATAGAAGGTAGCTATGGCAAAGCAGCTTAGGCTGAACTAGGAGACATGTAAAGCTCCTATTATACCACTGGTGTCATAGGCACAATATCATAAGAAAACACAATACACAGAAGTACTAAAAATAAAGGTACTTTATTTTTATGACAATATGCCAAAAGTATCTCAGTGAGTACCCTCAGTATGAGGATAAGATATATACACAAGATATATGTACACAAACCAAAATTATGCAGGTAATAGCAAGAAAGGTAATGCAAGCAGTGTAAAGTTACAGTAGATTACAATAGGAGCACATAGGTATAGGGGCAACACAAACCATATACTCCAAAAGTGGAATGCGAACCACAAATGGACCCCAAACCTATGTGAGCTTGTAGAGGGTCGCTGGGACTGTAAGAAAACAGTGAGGGTTTGAAAAATAGCCCACCCCAAGACCCTGAAAGGTAGGTGTAAAGTGCACCTACTACCCCCAGAGAGCACAGAAGTCGTGATAGGGGGATTCTGCAGGAAGAACAAACACCAGCAATGCAACAACAGTGGATTTCCGGACCTGAGTACCTGTAAGACAAGGGGACCAAGTCCAATAGTCGCGACAGTGTCGAAAGTGGGCAGGAGCCCAGGAAATGCCAGGTGAGGGTGCAAGGAAGCTGCCACCGGTTGGAAGAAGCTTGGAGTTCTGCAAGAAAGAAGAGGACTAGGAACTTCCCTTTTGGAGGATGGATGTCCCACGTCGTGAAGAAGCTTGCAGAGGTGTTCCCACGCAGAAAGACCGCAAACAAGCCGTGCTAGCTGCAAGGGTCGCGGTTAGGGTTTTTGGATGCTGCTGTGGCCCAGGAGGGACCAGGATGTCGCCACTTGGAAGAGGACACAGAGGGGGCGCCCAGCAAGTCAGGGAGCCCTCACAGAAGCAGGCAGCGCCTGCAGAAGTACCTGAACAGGCACTTGGAAGAAGAGTGAACCGAGGCCACGCGAAGTAAAAAAACGCCGCCGGAGGACAACTCAGAAGGTTGTGCACTGCAGGTTAGAGTGTCGGGACCCAGGCTTGGCTGTGCACAAAGGAAATCCTGGAAGAGTGCACAGGAGCCGGAGCAGCTGCAAATCACGCAGTACCCAGCAATGCAGTCTAGTGTGGGGAGGCAAGGACTTGCCTCCACCAAACTTGGACTGAAGAGTCACTGGACTGTGGGAGTCACTTGGACAGAGTTGCTGAGTTCCAGGGACCACGCTCGTCGGGCTGAGAGGGGACCCAGAGGACCTGTGATGCAGTCTTTTGTTGCCTGCGGTTGCAGGGGGGAGATTCCGTCGACCCCACGGGAGATTCCTTCAGAGCTCCTGGTGCAGAGAGGAGGCAGGCTACCCCCAGAGCATGCACCACCTGGAAACAGTTGAGAAAGCCGGCAGGATGAAGCGATACAAGGTTGCTAGTAGTCGTCTTGCTACTTTGTTGCGGTTTTGCAGGCGTCCTGAGCAGTCAGCAGTTGATCCTTTGGCAGAAGGTGAAGAGGGAGATGCAGAGGAACTCTGATGAGCTCTTGCATTCGTTATCTGGTGAGATCCCCAAAGCAGAGACCCTAAATAGCCAGAAAAGGAGGTTTGTCTACCTAGGAAGGAGGATTGGCTACCAAGAGAGGTACGAGCCTATCAGAAGGAGCCTCTGATGTCACCTGCTGGCACTGGCCACTCAGAGCAGTCCAGTGTGCCACAGACACCTTTGTTTCCAAGATGGCAGAGGTCTGGGACACACTGGAGGAGCTCGGGGCACCTCCCCTGGGAGGTGCAGGTCAGGGGAGTGGTCACTCCCCTTTCCTTTGTCCAGATTCGCGCCAGAGCAGGGCTGGGGGATCCCTGAACCGGTGTAGACTGGCTTATGCAGAGATGGGCACCATCTGTGCCCATCAAAGCATTTCCAGAGGCTGGGGGAGGCTACTCCTCCCCAGCCTTCACACCTATTTCCAAAGGGAGAGGGTGTTACACCCTCTCTCAGAGGAAATCCTTTGTTCTGCCTTCCTGGGCCAGGGCTGCCTGGACCCCAGGAGGGCAGAAACCTGTCTGAGGGGTTGGCAGCAGCTGCAGTGGAGACCCCGGAAAGGCAGTTTGGCAGTACCCGGGTTCTGTGCTAGAGACCCGGGGGATCATGGAATTGCCCCCCCAATGCCAGAATGGTATTGGGGTGACAATTCCATGATCTTAGACATGTTACATGGCCATGTTCGGAGTTACCATTGTGACTCTGTACATAGGTAGTGACCTATGTACAGTGCACGCGTGTAATGGTGTCCCCGCACTCACAAAGTCCGGGGAATTTGCCCTGAACGATGTGGGGACACCTTGGCTAGTGCCAGGGTGCCCACACACTAAGGGCCAGATGTAGGTACAAAAAAAATTAGCGACTCGCAATTTGCGAGCATGTGCGACTCGCAAATTGCGTGTCGCTAATAGGAATGTAGGGACAATTTCCGGGGACAAATTGCGACTCGCACCCGGAGTCGCAACGCAGATAGCGAGTCTGCTGTTTGCGAGGTCGCTTTTTGCGACCGCGCAAAAAACGGACACGCAATTTGCGAGTGTGTGTCGCAAATTGCGATTATCATGAAAATTGATTGCAGGTGCTGCAGAACACTCCAGAAACCACTCCAGAACACTCTGGAAACACTTCCTGGCACATGATGATGACATCACAGCCAGGAAGTTTACTAATACACCTGGGAGGAGGGAGGACCACACCCTTTTGAACAGCAGAACTGCAAACAGAGCAACAGCAACAATGGCAGACACTCCCAGAAAGAGGAAATTGAAATTTTCTGAGAAGGAGCTGGAGGTGCTCACAGAGGAATGCTGTCAGCACCATGATGATCTTTTTGGGAAGGCAGCCCTCAATGTGCCAGACTCTACTAAAAAAATAATTTGGCTGGATATTCAGGAAAAGGTGAACTCCCTGGGGGGCAGCCACAGGAGTGTGGATGAGATAAAGAAGAGGTGGTATGACCTCCGCTCCCGGACCAAGGGGAGGGTGGCAGAAAGGCTCCGGGAGATGAGAGGCACAGGAGGGGGACCATCATCCATACCACCACCCACATCCCTGGAGGAAAGGGTGGAGGAGACCCTGGAGCAGGAGGCTGTAACAGGATTCGGAGATCTGGACACCTCTGAGCCCAGAACATCAACCGGTGAGTACCATGTGATATGCCTATACCCCTATCAATGCCATACCCCCACCCACCATGTACACAGGGGCATGCACAACCAAGATAGCTCCATTTCAGGGTAGCATATACCAGCATGATGCATTATGGGCAATGTAGTCAAGTAGGCAGTCAATAGGCAAATGTTTATTAGGAAGTGTGCAACAGATAGTAGACACTGACAGTCTGTTCCCCATGTCCCACAGGTCTCCCACAAGACCCCACCACCAGCCACAGCAGCCAGGTGCCAACAGTCAGCCAGCCCCATGAGGAAAGCACAGGAGCTGCCACCACTCCCACCTGCACCACCAACACCATCCCCTTGATGATAACACCTGCTGCAACAGTGGTTCCGGAGGCTGCACCAGCAACAGCCAGGAGTGCCACGGTACATCTCACAGGGCATCCACCGCTGCGCAGGCGACGCAGGTTGAGGAGAGCAGGGCTGCGGGCAGAGTCCGGGCGTCCATCCACCACCATGACAGAGGCACAACTGCTACGTGGTCAGCGCCTGCAGAACCAAATGTTAGGGAGAATTAGTGGGGTTCTGCACCACTTTGTAAGGAGCAATGAGAACAGCATGCAGCAGCTCCATGCACAATTGGACGTCATAGGCAACAACACTGGGGACCTAGCCCTGTCCATGCGGGAACTGGTGGCTGGACTGCTGTCACAGAGCGAGGGTGGGCGGCGCAGGGACCGCCAGCTGCTCCAGAGGCTGGACAGGATGGCCTCCTCAATTAGCAGACTGGCAGTCAACACCACTGGGCTGTCAAGAAGAACAGTCGGCCTCCAGGTGGAAATGGGCCTCTTTGCAGGTGATGTGGCAAGAGGCCTGGGCTGGATCACCCATGTGATCGATCTCATGGAGGCACTGCATGTGTCCAGGGGTACAGGGGACACCCCACAGGACAGCGAAGAGGGCTCCACTGTGAGCAGTGTCTCTGCTGGTGACACCAGGGTGCTCCGAAGTGGGAGTACGAGGCAGAGCACTGCTGAACAACCTGGGACCAGCCAGGCTGGCAGAGGCCGCCGTAGGTCGTAAACTAAACACGGTCCCTGATGTTGGGGCACATGACGGCAATGTGCCCCATGCCTGGTTGGCTTTCTGAACTCCCTGAACAGTTTGTCATTGTAAATAGTTCAATTTTTGCACATATTAAATAGTTTTTTTGTTCCACTTAACAAATTGAGTTTTTGGTCAATAGGTGAGTATGGTTGAAGTTGACACGTACCTTCCAAAGTATTGTGTTGCGATGTGTTGCCGTCTCAGTCTGCCTTGATTTGCAATGCTACGATCCCCATGATGGCGATGTGGTTGCTCTTGCTCTTCATCCTCAGAATCTAGGTCTGCAGGGGTGAGAGGTAGCCCACGTCGGGTGGCAATATTGTGCAGGATAGCGCATGCGACAACAATTTTGAATGCCGTAGTGGGGGTATACTGGAGGGCACCTCCACTTCGGTGGAGGCATCAGAACCGTGCTTTCAGCAATCCGAAGGTGCGTTCAATCAGGTTCCTGGTCCTCTTATGTGCACTGTTGTATCGTCTCTCACATTCATTGCTGGGTGTTAAGTACGGAGTCATTATCCATGGCCGTAGTGCATATGCACTGTCACCTGTTGGGCACAAACAGTACACTGTTAGAAAGTCCTGGTTGGTGTGCACATTGATCTGTGTGTATGTCCACAAGGTGTATGCAGCTCTACCTAGGAGGTATCCGTCTCCAAACTCCCCATGTTCCAGGCGTTGGTGTATCCCACTGTGCCTAAAAATGTAGGAGTCATGAGTACTGCCTGGAAATTTTGCGCAATGTCAGTGATGACATAATGGGCGTCACAAACAACCTGAATATTGAGTGAGTGGGTACACTTTCTATTGCGGAACAGATATTCCAGGTTTGCAGGAGGGCATATTTGAATATGTGTCCCATCTACACACCCTATGACATGGGGAAAGTTGTCAATCCGGTAAAAGTCCAACTTGGTGCTGTTAATTTCTGCCTCATTCCTGGGTAGGTATATGTATTGGGACATGTGTGTGAGTAAGGCATCTAGCAATGCCCTGAGGAACCTTGATAGTACACTTTGGGATACCCCACCTGCCACAGCAATGACCCCCTGATAGCTCCCCGAGGCCAAGAGGTGCAGTGAGCATAGCACTTGCACATGCGTAGAGATGGCACAGCCGCGCAGAGTCTGGCGTTCTAGCTGTGGTTTGAATATTTCAATTAATTCTAGTATAGCTGCGCTGCTAAGTCTGTATTTGTCATATGTTTCTTCCTCAGTTTGCTGAAAAAGAGTCTGCCTTGTTCTGTAAATCTTCTCCTGTCTCTGGCTCCTCCTCCTCCTCTGCTGGGCTGCGTGGACTCTCCTCCTCACTGCTATCAGGTATATCTCCGCCATCTTGAGTAACCCAGATGCCTTCTGGGTCTCCTTTTATGGTTTGGTAATGATTACCACCTGCTCTGAGTTAGTGGTAAATTGGACATGCAAACTGGGCTTTTTGCGACTAGTCGCAATTTGCGAGTTGCTATTGCATATGGTTTGCGACTCGCAAATTGCGACTTCCTATTTGCGGGTTGCAAAATGGGGTCGCACATTTTGCGAGTCGGTAACGTCTCGCACCGCTTTTTGCGAGTCGGAAATGGGATTTTTGCATCCCATTTCCGATTTTGCGGAGTCGCAAATAGCGATTCGGCCATTTGCGACTCGCAAACCTTTGCTACATCTGACCCTAAGTACCTTTGCACCCAACCTTCACCAGGTGAAGGTTAGACATATAGGTGACTTATAAGTTACTTAAGTGCAGTGGTAAATGGCTGTGAAATAACGTGGACGTTATTTCACTCAGGCTGCACTGGCAGGCCTGAGTAAGAGTTGTCAGAGCTCCCTATGGTTGGCAAAAGAAATGCTGCAGCCCATAGGGATCTCCTGGAACCCCAATACCCTGGGTACCTCAGTACCATATACTAGGGAATTATATGGGTGTACCAGTATGCCAATGTGAATTGATAAATTTAGTCACTAGCCTGTTAGTGACAAATTTGGAAAGCAGCGAGAGCATAACCACTGAGGTTCTGGTTAGCAGAGCCTCAGTGAGACAGTTAGGCATCACACAGGGAACACATACATATAGGCCACAAACTTATGAGAACTGGGGTCCTGGCTAGCAGGGTCCCAGTGACACATAGCAAACATACTGACAACATAGGGTTTTCACTATGAGCACTGGGCCCTGGCTAGCAGGATCCCAGTGAGACAGTGACAACACCCTGACATATACTCACAAGCAGGCCAAAAGTGGGGGTAACAAGGCTAGAAAGAGGCTACTCTCTCACACCTAGCCAAGACAGCTTGTGCCTCCCCCACAGCTCCAAGTCTCGCTGTATATCTCGAACCAACTTCGCGTAGTTCAAGCTCGCTGTCTTCGCAGCTGACGTCACCAGCTCGATCCCCAAATAGGAAAGACGCGAAGACGACCACTGAAAGGGGTATCTAGCTCTCAATTCCTGGTTATGCTCCGAATTCACCGACAGACTTAGGATCTGGGATTTCTGCATGTTCACCTTAAATCCCGAAGCCTGGCTAAACTCAGCTAGTATCTCCATAAGCGCGGGCAACGATGTCCTGGGCTCCGCAGTAGTAAGGATCACATCATCTGCGTAGAGGGTGATGAGCTGATGGTCCCCGCCAAATTTCACACCAGAAACCAAAGGACTATCCCGCAGATGCTGCGCCAGAGGCTCCATATATAGCGCAAACAAGAGGGGGGAGAGCGGACATCCCTGTCTAGTCCCACGCCCGACCGAGAACGGCAAGGAAAGCACACCATTAACTCGGGCCGCAGCCCTAGGGGACCGATAGGCACATCTGATCCAGGACCTAAACCCAGGACCCAGGCCAAAACGCTCCAGCACCTGAAAGAGGTATGGCCAATGAACCCTGTTGAACGCCTTTTCGGCATCTATAGACAAGAAGAGCGCTTCCCTACGAGATCGACCTATTTTATCTAACAAATGCAGAAGCCGCTTCGTGTTATCACCACATTGTCGGCTTGGGATAAAACCAGACTGATCCGGATCAATGAGACCCAGCATATAAGGGTTGAGGCGACATGCAAGGATCCCAGTGAACAACTTGGCATCTATGTTCAGGAGCGAAATCGGCCTATATGAAGCGCACTCTTCTGGGTCTTTGCCCGGTTTATTTATAACAGCAATGGTAGCATCCAACATACTGGGCGTCAGGGCACCCGTCATCTGGAAAGAATTAAAAAGCCGCACAAGGAGCGGGGCGAGCTCCCCGCAGAAGGTCTTATAAAATAATGCAGTGAACCCGTCTGGGCCAGGGGACTTCACGACCTTTAGGCGCGAGATTGCTGATATAACCTCCTCTGCTCTTATCGGCTGGTCCAACAGGGATGCCTCCCTTTCCCCCAGAGGGGTGACTGCTATACTCTCTAGATAGGAATCAGGGGCCACATCGTCCCACCCTTCTGCCGCATACAACCCCCGGTAGAACTCCGCAAAGGCTTCTGCAATCTGGTCACTCGTGTGGGCCTCCCCTACAGAAGGAGAGCGGATTAGTTTTATCGCCGACGCCGCTCGTTGCGCTCGTAGCCAATGCGCCAAGAGTTTCCCTGTTACTCACAATATAATATTTATGCTTAAGTCGCACTACCGCATACTTCACCCTATCCCAATCCAGTCGTTTCAGCTGCTGCCTCACCTTCTCTAACTCCTGCCAAATTCTAGGTGCGCCAGTAGATTTATGGGAGCTCTCCAGTACAGCTACTTTCTGCTCCAACTTCTCCCTTATCTCCCTCCTCACCTTATTATCTCTTGCAGACAGTGCCATTGCCTCGCCCCGTATCACAGCCTTTAGAGCCTCCCACACAGTCTCCAAGGACGTGCTGCCATCGTCATTGAAGCTAATATAGTCTAAGATTGCGCGCCGGAGCGACTCCACCACTGTTACACTCTGGAGCAAGGAGTCCCTAAAGCGCCAATTCAGAGTACCTACCCAACCCACGTCCATGGCAAGCTCTACAGTAACCGGAGCATGATCAGTCAAGGCCCTAGGCTCGATCGTGGCCTCCCTGACTCGGGGCATAAACTCGTGTGAAGCCAGGAAAAGATCAAGCCGTGCATAAGTCCTGGACGCTGCCGAATAGAAGGAGTAATCTCGGAGCGTGGGATGTAACTTCCTCCATACATCCTCCAACCCACATTCAGCCAGCCACTGATGTCCCGCCTCAGATAACGCCCCTATCTGTCCAAAGCATTGGGCCGAGCGATCAAGCTCATTGTCCATCACCAGATTAAGATCTCCGCCTACCAAAATGGCACTGTCCGGCGAGCTAAGGATCGGGGAAACCACCTGTCTCAGGAAGGCCTCCTGCTGGGCATTCGGAGCATAGAGAGAGGCGATAGTGAAAAAGAAGGGGCCAAGCCTTACTCTAATGGCCAGAAACCTGCCTTGCACCTCGTGTATCTTCCCCACTATTTCCCCAGGAAAGGTCCTTGAAAGCAATATTGCCACCCCAGCATGCTTCGTGGCCGCCGAAGACCAAAGCTGTCTAGGGAACCACCGCGAACGCATGCAAAATGTGTCCCTATACAGCAGGTGGGTCTCCTGTAATAAACAAATATGACTCCCAGATTTCTCTAGCCTCAACAGTATTGCCAGTCGCTTGGTCGGGTTGTTAAGCACACGGACATTCAAACTTAAGCACTTAACTGTCATGCATCTTAGGGAAAAAATTGCCAAGGGGGGAAGAAGATCCGCGGAGGGGCCAAGGCCCAGAGCTGCACCTCAGCCACTCCAGGTCACACGGCAATACCGTTGTAATCCATAAGCACCAGACTCGCAGGGAAGCATACCAACATATAACCATAACGCACAACAGGTGCTCAAAACAAAGAAGTCCTCTCACACACATCCCAAAGAGGAAAAGTCCCAGCAGGGCCATAGAACCACACAGATTCGTTCACCACCTCCTCCTTTTATGAGGCTGTAGCAAAGCGTGGGTTCAAGGTGGAAGGCAGAGAAGGGATTGTTGTTTTTATATTGTTTTTCTATTGATAACCTACAAGGTGGTATGGGGTGGTGTATGCTGATTCTCCTCTTGGCTGTGTTTAGAGAGGGGCAGGTGGTGACACTGCCCAGGGGGAGTTGCGGACTGTTGTGATATTCAGGTTGAAATTTCACTAGGGATGTCTAGTCTGCTCTTGTTCAGTTGGACCCTGTGGAAGGTTGTCTTCGATACCAGCTACCCTGGACTTGATTGTGGGAATATATGGTTTTGGTAGAAGAGTGGGTGAGTGATCTTTATGGTATGGCTGCTACAGTGACAAAATTGCTTACATGGACTGTTAGAGGATTGGCCCACTTTGAAAAACGCAGACGCATGTTTGCTTACTTGAAATCATGCTGGATCTCCTTCGCATTTCTGCAGAAACCCATATCTGGGGGGCCTGCATTCCTAGTCTGTGAAGGTATTGGTGGGGACAGGTATATGCTACCTCTTCCTCAGGTTAATCCTGAGGGGTGCTCATTTGGGTGGCCCTGGGGGTTCCATTTGGCTATATACACAAGTGGCTGACCTTGAGGGACGTTATGTTATTTTGCATGGGACCCTGGATGATCTGAAGATCTGTTTTATTAATGTATATGCCTGGCCCAATACCTATCGGGCCATTCCCCAGTCTTAGTCTGCTTTTGGGGTGGGCCCGGACGGCCAGCGATCCATCTCTGGTGCCTGTGGGCTGTCGCTGACTGATCCCCCTTTTGTGGCAATGTTGCTGATACCCTGACAAATTACTTTAGAAACAACTTGGGCTTGGCAAGTGCTAACGACACGGATTGGGAGATGATAAAGGTCGTCTTGAGGGGGTTATGTATTGAAAGGTCATATTGGGTACACTGACAGTTGGAGCATGATATCAGCCGTCAGGAAAAAAAACTTGGGAGAATAGAGGCGGTGCTCTCTGCTTGCCCTCGTTAGTTGCCAGACTGGTGTGCAGTTAGGACAAAACTGCTGGACGCTTGGTCCCAGCTTGAGAGGCATAAATATATGACGTATAGACAGTGGCTCTATATGGAAGGAGATGAGACAGCAGTGATGCTGGCCCGATTGATCCAGAGGGAGTGGCCAGTATCTCCCATCCTGATCATGTGCACTAGGACGGGGAGGCTGGTTTGCATGCTGAGGACAATCAATGGAGTGTTTTGTAAACATTTTAGGGAGGCTTACACCGAGCGGCTGTGCTCCTCCCCTGATGACCGGCGTAATTTTCTGGCAGACGTGTCGCTTCCATCCCTCGCACCGCAGGCTAAGGAGGCCCTAAAAGGGCAGCTTACCAGAGAGGAGGGCATTGCTGCCATCAGATGTTTTAAGACTGCAAAAACCCTAGGCTGCCTGTGGAATTCTACCAGAGGTTCGCAGCATTGATGGCTGATCGACTCCTGGAGGTATACTAGGAGGCCTTAGGCTTGGGGGTTCTACCAGCATCCATGCACAAGGTCATCATTCCAAATCTGGGCAGGGACCCCAGAGCTTTCCTCTGGGGCTAGACCAATATCCCTTTTAAATATTGACATGAAATTTCTTAGTGGTGTGCTTGCAGCGCACCTGCTGCCTTATTTGCAAACCTTAATACACCAGGATCAATTGAGCTTTATTCAGAAACGCAACACCCTTCACAATTTGAGACGCTTGGCATGTGTTTATCATGCCCTCAAGCTTGCGGCTGATGAGTATGCTCTAGCATTCCTAGACATACAACAAGCATTTGGCTCTCTCAACTGCTCATATTTATGGGGTGTACTTCGGAGGATGGGCCTCGGCCCAGATTTATCAGATGTGTTTGTCTCCTCTATTTGGAACCATATGCCCAGGGTCTGCACGGGTGGAGTGGTCTCAGAGCCCTTACCCTTGAGTAGGGGCACTCAATAGGGATGCCCTTTCTCACAGCTCCTGTTTGCCATCTTCCTGGAGCTGCTGGGCGTTGGGCCCATAGGGGATATCTCTGGTAGACGCTAACTATCTCCCTTTACACCGATGATGCTTTGGTGTATTTGCGGAAACCGGTTTACTCAGTACACATTTTACTTAATGTTATGCGAGGCTCTGGTGAAGTTTCTGGTTTGCAGGTAAACCTGAACAAATCTAAACTTTTCCCGCAGGGATCACTGGTGGGGGTTCCAGCGGATGGCTGCCAGAGGTGGGCATTCCTTGGGTGCTGACTGATGTTTATTACTTAGTAGTCTTACTGGGCACATTATATGCTCTCCCTAGACACTACTTTCACATTCTTGATGGTTTGATTCTGGACCTCCGGTGGGGCAATGGGCATGAACATATCAAGTTTGCCACACTGAGGAGTTTGTGGGGACAGTGAGGAATCAAGGTTCTGCATCTGGAGTTATATTATATGATGCACAGCTACAACATGCCATCCACTTGCTGGCTCCAGATGGTAACTGGGAGAAGCGCCTTCTGAAGGGCACACATGGTGGAAGGCCATTGCCTCTTCTCCTCATGTTGGGTTCAAGGGTGTCCTCCTCATTTCCATATGTTATTCAACAGGTGGTGGGGGTGTGGGAGAGATCAGTCCACAGGGTTCTTCAGCAGGCGCTGTATAGTCCGGATATGCCTTTGTGGGTGGTACAACTGTTTTTGCACATTGCTGACTCCATGTCAGTGTGGAAGTGGAGTGACGGAAGTTATGGGTTTATGGTTGACCTTTGTCCTGGTGGGAGGTTCGTTACGAGGGAGGAGGCCATAAAGTCCTACTCTCTAGGTTGAGGTCAATCCCTCCAATATATCAAAATCTCAACCACGGGAGGGGGGCCCATCCAACCCTGATAAGCTGCCTTGGTCTTGTATGTTGACTGTGCTGCTAGATATGGCCCTGGGGCGTCAGTATATTTCCCACCTATATAGGGTTCTTAGAGATGATCTGTCAATGATGGCGCTACCTGTTCAGGCCAAATGGGAGACCCTGATTGGGGAGCCCTTGTCAGACAAAACCTGGTTGAAGATCCGTGATCCATCAGACATGCCTCCCCCCAGGTGTTCCACCGTATGTATGATTCTCGTTCGTCAAGCTGCCCACAGCACGGGGCCCCGGCGGCCGACTTTCACCACATAATATGGTATTGTCAGTCTGTATCCTCCTACTGGCATGAGGTGGTCTTGAACTTCAATAGAGCCACAGGATGGGATGTGCCACTGGAGGTCAGTCAGATATTACTACGCTTACTCGCCTCCTCTCCAAAGAAGAAACTGAGCAGGAACTGTGTTCTTCTTGGGCTGGTACTAGCAAAAAGACACATAGTGATAGCTTGGCTTTGCCCTACACCCTCCCCCCATGTGTATGGTATGGTTAAAATATATTTCTGAATGGGTGGGCGCGGACGAGGTGCGGATGAGACACGTCCGCCGTGATGATAAGTTAGAGGAGGATATAGAAGCATGGTCTGCAATCTTGTTTTATTTGAAGGAGAGTCTTGTGTTGGAGACGGCTGGAGCTGAAACCCTGCAACTGCTGCCTGTGCTGTGGGCGAAGGTGGGTGATCTCTGGGGAGCGGGCCCCTCTGGTGTTTGTCTATAAATACCTGGGTGGGGAGCCTTTTCTGCTGAATGTTCTGCAGGGACTTACTGCGAGAGCAGATCGGGTAGGGTGGGGGATTTCTTATGTTTGTTTTGGACGTAGGATCCATTGACAGTGTGGTTTTTTCTTGCATACTTGACTGCTAACACTGCTTGTGTATTTACCAAAGTTTGCGTGTTAGGTCCATTTGGGCCTCAAATTGCCATGGATGACAACATGATATGATGCTGGCTGTGAAAAAAAAAATCACTGTAATTGTCTATGTGATAACTCTTCAAACCAATAACATTTGTTTGAAAAAAACGTATCTTAATGCACTGTTTTTTAAAATATAATCCCCTTTTCAAGTGCATTAGTGGCAAGAGTAGGAGCACCATCTCCTGTGGCATAGCGATAAACTAGTGCTCTCTACTGATGAATCATCCTGTTACCCATCACAGGCAGCACAATTGGCTTGCCTGTGAGATGCCCATGGTGTCTCCCTGATCCTCAAGCTAGAAAATTGAGTGCGGCCAGTATGTTGACATGGGCAAGGATGGCGTGGTAGCAGGTTTTAGGTTACACAAGCTCCTATTCCCAGCCTGCAACTATGTCAAGGATCACCTCAGATAAGAAGAAGTATGTAGCAATGGCTGCTTCCTTGAATATGCTAAAAATATTGATAATCTGCCTGTAAGTCCTTTGTCTTTTCCTAAAATAATTCTTCCACAAACTAAAGGTCAAGGCAACAAAGATGCTCATCTACATGGCGGAAAAACTGTTCGGTAGGTCAGGTTAATCAGGTAATGTTGGTGTAATGAATTCTACTTGCTGAGTGTAGTGGAGCCCTGACTGTTCACTGCCCCCAGCCTCATAACAGTAGTAAGT
Source organism: Pleurodeles waltl (assembly GCF_031143425.1). NCBI lineage: Eukaryota > Metazoa > Chordata > Amphibia > Caudata > Salamandridae > Pleurodeles > Pleurodeles waltl. The sequence continues at coordinate 656,977,468 of NC_090436.1, read as the reverse complement.
GTGTTGAATCTGAATGTAGCCTTTTGCTATATGTGTTCCCTGTTACCTTGTAGCAAAGCATGTCATGTTGCATTTTAATTAATAAAATAAATACATAATTATAAAGTAATTTTTATTAAAATATTTTACTCTTTCTATTATCGTATTTTTCCTTCGTACACTTTAATGCATCAGCTACTTCAGTCCTATCCTGGGTCAGTAAACATCGACGCAACGTATTATTAAAAATATATATATATATATATATATATTGGTAGCATTGTACTGTAGCACAGTACAATTCATTCCATATAGTTAATGTATATAAGATTATAAATCCTGCCCTTTTTGTCCAGCGGAGATCATAGGGCCAGATGTCGCAAAGGGTTTTACCCATTCTGTGTCTATGGGAAAACGTGTTTGTACATATGGCCCATAGTATCCAGTGCCTTGCCACTCTACTTTGCGAGTAGGCGTCATTGCTGTAAATTTCCTATGAGATTTGGAAATCTCAATCATGAGTGAATCAGTCATTAGGAAAAAAGGTATCAAAAATGTGAACCCAGTAGTTATCTACGATTGAAGACACCCAGGCTAACTGTATGAAATCTGCTGCGAGGGTTCTATATGAGTCCTTTTGTCTAGGGTCAAAATTATGCAGCTGGGCAGAAGTACAGTACTTTGATGCAAGTATTTGAAGTGTAAAAGTTTGTGATTAGGGTCGGACTGGGACAGAAAATAGGCCCAGGCACTAAAATTGAAGTATTCCCGATTAGTGTATCAGGTAGTAAAGAAGTCACCCATGTTTACAAATGTGGGCCGTTTTGAACTTGTAAAGGCAAGCTATATGAGTGTTTTGCAAGGTATGTAAGGCAATGAGCTTGCTGCAGGCAATGTTTGTTTTAATATCAGGGAAACCAGCAGACTATAAACAGGCCTACTAACAGCCAAAATAATGGCCCACACACTGACCTTTCAGACCAGCCCATCAGGCACTGCCTGATTGCTGACTTGATTGAAACGATGCACTCAGCATTCATTAGTCTAACCCAGGATTACCCTCCCTTTAGCCCCCCCCTCCACCCCCACCCGCCAGACACACACACCAATATGATTTAGCCACAGGATTATTTGACGTTATGGCCCTGAGAGCCTTGGAATACTAAAATGAAACTATTCATCTGTCTGCCTCTTTCACAAGCCCCTCATACCCTTGCAGTAGTCATGGGAATTAAGGATATGATACTTTCAATGTGTGATTTAGTGTAAATTACACTAGAATGGCCACTGTTGAATAGTCACCCACGTCTTTTTAATGTCTTAGAGTCAGATCAGAAATTGTCCCACTAGCAATTCTGAATCTTCCCTGACCATAATTGTACGTTTTCAAGGATCTGTTTAACTCCTTTCTCTGACACTGATGGAATGATAGGATTGTATACGAGTCACATGATGGCAAAGTATAGTGGTTAAAGTTCAGCCGTTTGGTTAGGTCATGCTAGGCCTTGAATGTCGAATTAACAGTGTTTCTTGTGGAACACATCTTCTTCAGTATCTTTCTGTGGTGGCCAGGAGTCAGTGATTTTCCATAAAATATCCAGAAATCTCGTCTCAGTCCTACACAGTGGCTGACACTCATGGGAAAGTGCTGGACACAACCTGCATGAATTCCCTTTCTCCTCCTCAGAGGATTGTGGTTATTCAGATGATTCCAATATTTCTGACTCAGACCCAGATTCCTGTTTTGCATGTCTTTTGCCTTTCTGGGGCTTACAGTCTTGTGCATCCTGATGGTACCATACAACAGCTGGACACTGAGAGTCCTTGACTGCTGCCTGAAAAGGCAGTGACTCCAATGCAAAAGTAATTTCTCTGCTCAAGTATAGGTCTTTGATCAGTCCCATCAGAATCTGCATAGGTGTTTTTGTCCTTCCAACCAACTGGTTTGCTGTTAATCAGCCCTTGGAATGCACAGACTACCGTGGGCATGGATACCTCATTTCTGTGGTGGGGTGCCCACTGGATGTCATGACTGCGAAAAGCCTTTAGTACATGTCCGAGCAGGTTCTGCACCCAAACGTACTAAAGCTGCCGGGGTCCACCTTGACATAAAGGCTTTCCTCCCCTCAGTCTCATGGAGTGTCATTCAGATCCTACCGAACAATACCACCAAATATCCACTGCATCAACAAACAAGGCGGTGTGGGCTTGTGGCTCTGCCTCGTTTTGCAGTGAACTCCCTAGTGAGGGCTTTTCCAGGTGAATGCTTACCTTGCAGGCTTCATCAGTGTGTGAGTGGATGCTCTTTTTCACTTCTCCTTCAAAGACCACGAGTGGAAACTTCGATCTGAAGTGATGGACATGATCTTCTCCAGAACATGAAGTGTACTCAATGTGTTGACATCCTCTTCCCTTCAATTTCAGTGGGTCTTTCGGCCCCAATTCCACCTTAGTCAAAGGTCCTGCAAAGGGTGCTGGAAGATCAAGCAGAGCTGATTCTGATCGTCCTAGACTAGGCAAGGAGAATCTGATATTAAGGGTACAGTGAGAGATATGACCAGTCGTTCTAGTCTTGCATAGTAATATTATGGAAATTAGAATGAGCCTCCTAATAACAAACTTCATATTGCAATTACTGGGAATAGTAAAATAGAGAGAATGAAAGGCTATCTCCAATCTGCTGCTGGTTGAAAGGGTTCCATTTTCTTTTGTGAGGATCCCTCCATGCCCCCTATACTAGAAATTCTCAATTACAGTCTTAGGCAGACATTAAACTGTGTACCTGTTTAAATCAGCTACTGCTTTTTTCTATCTTGACCTGAAGGTAAAGTCGTTCACGACCAATGCAGAACTCTATCACAGCACTGTTCTGCTGGGTTTCTATTGGTTTGAGAATTCTGCTATTGGACATCATTTTGAGACGTGTCTTGGGTAGAGCATCAGGACATCCCATGTTTGAATGCTTTAATGTTTGAAACTTCAAGGAAGAATGGTAACCCAATGCAATTTCTTAGCGAGCTTGGGTAGAAATATGTTACAAAAGACACCAATCCCTAAACCAAAAAAGATCATTAATCAATATGCTGGTGGTATAAATATAACCCGGAAAACCTTTTATGGTGCAAATCTCTTTATTGACTATTTCAGCAAATTGTAAAACAATAAGTGCAGCTTAGCCACTCTGCCTCCAGTACTCCGGAAGCCGCCCATACCCAGTCTCAATGAAACAACAACCATAACCCCACCCCTCCCACCCCAACCAGGAACAGTATTAGCCAATAGTCAATATGCAACATATAAAATTCTCATGCTAAGTAGATAGCCTTTTTAGAGCTTCAAGGTTAGTTAGGTACCTTTGGTAGCTGTAGGTATTTGGGGCACATCAGCTCTTGAAACTCACTGGACAGGAGGTACAAAAAAGGACGCCAAAACTCTCGAAATGAGTCACTGTGTGTGGTGAGTGCCATAGTGAGCTTTTCCATGCCCAGCATGTGCCACAAACGATGTAGCCACCCCAAATGTGTGTGAAGTGTATCTTTGCCCCAGTATGCGAGGATATTTTGAATGGCTGCCCCCTGTGCCAGTCAGATCTTTTGCCCCCATTATAGATTTTAGTGGATATGTGAGAGCGTTGGGCAGGCCTAATAGGGTGTATGAGGGGAAATGCGAAAGTTGTGTCTCAAGGTGCAGATTTATATAGTCTAGGACTCTCGTCCAGTATTGTGTCAACTGCAGGCATTCCCATAGCAGGTGCATCAGTGTACCTGGGGATCTGCATCGTCTCCAGCAGTCCGGGCTTTGCATGGGGTCACTTTTGTGAATACGAACTGGGGTAAATTACCAATAGGCGATAATTTTTGTTGTGATCTCCACACTAGCCATACACCATACCATATGCCGAGCCCTGTAATGTACCTGCTTCCATTCCTTAGTCGTGAGGGACCTTCAAAGTTCCAGTTCCCATCTCCTCTGCCCCGGTGTTTTTTGTAAGACAGGAGCAAGTTGTAGGATGCCGTATAGGTCAGTGATAAGGCCTTTGTCCTTGATTTCCGTCAGGAGCCATTTTGCAAAGACAGTGAGGTGACTCTGTGCCCCTTCAAGCACTGCAGGTTGCATCATCCAATGCCTGATCTGTAGATATCGTAGCCTCTCCTCCTCAGGGAGAGAATGGGTGATCCACAGGTGTGGGATATGATTTAAATTTATCTCACCTGTTGTATATCCACTTCTTCTCTTCTTTTTAATACAACTGTGGTGCACAATTGAGTGATTACTACTCCTCATGCCCTATTGAAATTGCCAGTAAGTAGTACTTGGCAATGAAACATGTCAGCCATTCACATTAAAATGGTCTACACATTGGATTTGGTTTTAATCATGTATGGGCATGGAACACTTGCTAGGTGCCACATTTAACTCATTGTTAATGTTTTTGTGAGGATGAGAGTATAGGCTCTCTTCCTTTATGAGGACCTAATAGAGGCTGATATGTGTGTTTGAGTTAACACGTTACAGAGGCACACACGAGCAGCAGTTTTTGATTCAGTCTAGGTGTTGGTTTTATAGGAAAGCTGACAATGATGAGAAAGTGAGCAGGTTGGTGAGTAACAGTCAAGAAACTTGGGGTGGCTGCTTTCATGAGGCACTTCCTATACATATTTTTTCACACAATCTTTTTGAATAGTATTGATGTGAATATCCTCTGTCACCTGGCCTGACCAAAGCATCACACATAAGCATTGGGGTAGTTTACAAAAGGATACTGGAACTAGACCCTCCCCTATCATAAAACATTAATTGTACGAGTTTTGCTTTAGAATTGAATATATAGTGTGATTATGTCCAAGGGCTTGAATTTAGGATGACTGAAGCTGGGCATTGGGCTGGGCAGTTATTCAGTGATAGTAAAATGAAGCCATGGGCAAGTGGCCCAATAACAAAGCAGCGGTATTTGCGAAGGATGCAGAGCGGTGGTGAGATACCTAGCAAACACAGGAAGTCTTCAGTACATTGTGAAATTGAGTGGTGCGATGTGCCGGGCACCAAGCACTGAATCGGAGGCAGAAGGCCTGAGCATGACGGACACACTGACTGTCATGTGTGGGTTCCTGCACAACCCAGATGGATCAAACATTCATTCTTACATTCCATTAGCTGTACACAGGCTTAAAATCCACTTGTTTCAGTTACTCAAGCAGAGTCTCCATACTAGGCGACCATTTTGTTGGGCGACAGCTACCATCCCCTTTTTATATTTCAATAAATTTAAAATAAATTTTCTTCCAATTGTTTTCAGTATTTGTGCTATATTTCCAATGGTGTTACATTTAGCTTTCAGGTGTTCTGTTTGTATTTCCCATTTTTGTTATTATAATATTATCTGTTGGAATGGAAAAGTCTCTTGCATGGTGATGGATGTGCACCCCTGCACTGAGTGCACCAGCTGTATGATGTTCGGATCCTTAATGCTGATTTTTGTTGTCATGGGTGAACACACATGTGCGCCATGATATAGGCCTGTCTCACTGACTGCATTCTTTTTGGAACGGGAAGAGCACCCGAAGCGCTACTCTCGTAGTGATAAAATACTTTTGCCTTTTCCTATAAGTTAAGCAACACAAGCGTGGTGGTGGCAGCATACTGTGTTGTGATCAGTGGGAGTAAGCAGGTCCTTTTTATCTGTATCACTGAAGTGAGGCCTGGAAGCTCACTCATTCAAAGTTCCCCTGCTGTGTGCTTAAGACACCTTAGGCCTTCATTAGTTTGGTGTTGAGTGCTGAGCTCTGCATGTGTGGTACACATATACTGGGCATATATGTGTGTTCTCTGAATGGTACAATACATGGATAATGCAGTGCTGTGCAGTACTACTATATACTATATTCATGTGTTCATAATATATACATGTGTGCCTGTGAAGGGTACAATAAATGGATGATGTAGTATTGTGCTGTATGTGTATGCTAAATGCATGTGCTGAGTGTATGTGTGCCTGTGAATCGTACATTACATGGAAGGCTCTGGGTTCCCTTTTGTGAGACCTAGGGCTGACTGGAGAAACATGAGGGGAGGAAGTAGAGGAATCCCCATGAGCAGATTTGTGGATTGCTCCATTTCTGTAAAACTGGGATGGACACACAGGAGTACTGCAGAGCCCTGCTCTTCAGTACACTTCAAAGAGCTATCTTCGATTCAGAAAGAGGTCACTGAGAAGTGGGCTGGGCACATTTCAGGAAGGAAATGGGGCTGATAAGAGAATCATAAAGAGTAGGGCTGAGGCCCTGGTGTAACCTTTTGATACACATATCACCATGGCTGACATTGAGGTGTGAGGCTCTAGTCACTCATGTGGTCTGTGTTGTGGGGATCTGATATGGGGGTGCTCCTGCTGTGACAGACTACTTTCTAGATGAAAGGCAGAGTAGAGGGTACTTCAAATGGAAACTCAACATAGACTACAAATATCATTTAGTGTCAACTGTCAAGCAGCCAGTCGAGCTGTGCAAGGAAGAAAAGCTCTGCAAGACTTCTGCCTGTGACCAGGACTGTAGGGCCAAGGCCTACCAGTTTCCCAGCTGGGGAGTAAGGGGACGTCATCAAGGGATTTCACGACCACCTGACCCTGAAGCATGAAGTACAAGCACCTACCTGCTTGCTAAGACCAGTGTACCTTCTGAGAGAGAGGAGAGCACTGGAGAGAGCGAGGTCCAGTGAGGGATCCTGGTGATTGGTTATCTGTAGTGAGGTGTGCAGGGGTGTGGAATTTATTAAAATATCTACTTGTCCATGGGACAGGTTGTGTCATAAATCTAGTTGTCCTGTAACAAAATCTACTTGTCCCTTTGGTGCCATGTAGTGCAGTGGCAATTATGGCAGCAATCTCATTATGTAAGAACTCTGATAACAGCTTCTCTGATTATGCCAGGGCCACTACTATAGTAGGGTTTGAATACTTACAATTTTAATCCCTACTATAGCAATTTCCTTATTTTGCCACCTTTCCACAGATCTACATACTGGGGCTGGAGGCAGCAGTAAGCAATATTCCAGGGCTAGAATGCCTTTGAGTCTGCAAAGCTATTAACTTGCATGTTTTAAGGATTTTCACCAGCTCTTCTCTAATCTTTTCCCATAATGAGAAAGGTTGGAAATTCTCTCCTGACAATGGCAGAAGTAGAAGTTCTTCCAAGGCTGGGAAAAAAGTGGTTGGAGGGAAAGTGAACTTGTAAACGCTCAATGGATTTTCACATGAGCAAATCTACACATGCATATTTGCTCGTGCTAAAATACAGTTCATAAATATTTTCTAGGAGTACGATTTCCTGGTCTGCTTCTGTAAGTTCTTGTGAATTCATCAAAGCCACTAAGTCAAAGATCTATACTATGGGTGTACTTTGGTGACTTTCTTTAAAAATTGGGTACCTAATTAGGTCTGGTGTTAACAAAGACATTTGGTTTTCATTAAACTTCTATTTCTCTCTATCTATCGGCTGGCTTTACTGTGAGTGATCGTATGCTGCTCTTCCACAAGGAGCATAATGGCACACAAAGTAGTTTTGTTGAGTGCCAGGAACTACTATGGCAATCAGTGGTGTAACGAAACTGAGGGGCTCCACCCTACAAAGAACATGGAGGGCCCCCTCCAGACTCATTCAAGACAGGTGCTGTGCTGAGGGGGCCCCTGGAGGGTAGCTGCGAGGCCTTTGTTCCGCCACTCGTAGTAATGTGTGCTTATTGAGACCAAAAACCTTTTTTTTTTTTCTTTTTGACAGTGTTTGTTACAATGGTGAGGGTCTGGCAGCTCCTACAACAATAAAGGTACAAAAGCCATGTCAAAATAAGACACGCACTGACACAGGGGCAGCTCCTCTGCTAAGGTGGAGGAGCGTCACCCCACTGGTATTTTCAAAAATAAAATATAAAATGTTAATAACATATATTACGTTATTATCATTTTATTTATGCTTGTGGGGCGGGCGGGGCTGGGCTGGAAGGAGGGGACCCGAGGAGGGCTATGTGCACACAAAGTGCACATGTCTTTTTGGCCAGCCATGTTTCGCCGGCCAAAAAGACATGCGCATTGTGTATGTTCTCTACCCGGCTGTATAGCACAGCCAGGTAGAGAACATGCCCAGGCTCCAATTCCCAGTCTGAGCGGCGAAGCAAGCTGCTCAGACCAATCACGACGCCTCTGTCAACAACGTCATGATTGGATGGGAGACTGTGCAGCCAGGAAGAGGAAGAAGGTAAGTGCTGTTTTCTTTTTTTTTTATTTATTTCTTTTTTTTAAACCTCACCCGTCCCTTTGCGCCCTGTCGCGCCCCACTGCATTGACCAAATCAAAAGACTCACAAAAACTGTATGATCGGTTGGCTTTGCCAGTTCTTGTTTATTTTTATGCTTCACATAATCTTGTTGAAAATGGTTACACTGATTTTCCATTAGGAATATTTTTGGGAACTACTAGCATGCATCAACACGTTTTACTAAATGACGCTTCAGAGAAATAGCACTTAACATTTCATAGTAGCAAACTGTTTTTTCCCACTTGCATTTTTCTGAATATTTTATTTTGAAAGCAAAGAATCATCACTCCTGCTTATAAGCTTCTGCAAACATTTGCACCTAATCAGAAAGCATTCTGGGAGCATTATTCTTAGCCTCATATTGTGAAACCTTTCAAACGTGTGTACACTTTTTTTTTTTACTGGAAACATTCAGTAGTGCAGTGTGACCTTAAAACGTTTATTTACAGCGCTCACCCTAATAATGAAGGCTTTTCATGAATGAACCATAAATACAAGTTGAAACAGCATTAACACAAGGACCCACATAAACCTCAACTGCAGACAGTTCCCTTCTCTGTAAACTGGCAGTGAAAGAGTTTGTGCTGCAGGGGGTTGGGCTTACTTGTCCCAAGGACAAAATAAACATGAAAACATGTTACCCTTGACCCCAAACAATATGTCCCGGGTGTCAGGCGATACGAATTCCACATCGCTGGGTGTGAGTTGAGGGATGCTGTGCCGATCAAGCTGTAGCCCGTGAGCAGAACTAAGTTGGCGACCCGGTATGCCAGGGGGCTGCTATGTGATCAGGCCATAGCCTGTGTGTGGAGCAATATCAGCAAACCCTTACCCACAGGGAGGATCTCAAGGAACTTACCAGCACAGGAGGAGCATCAACAACCCCACAACCTCTTCAGGACCAGTTGTGAGGAACTCACACAGGGCACTTTACTAGGGACTTGCTAGTAAACCAGATGTGTCAGTCATGGATAAGCTAAACACCAATACAATTTAGACAAGGAGCACTTGCAGTGGACCTTAGGACTCTGGGCAGTGGTAGACTGCCCAGAGTCCTAAAGTCAGCACAGATCAAAAACAGGTCAGAAGCAAAAAGACAGGGGTAACCACGTCAAGAGCCAACAGGTCTAACCCACCTTTACATGTTCAGATCGAACACTTGTAGCAATGAAAAAAAATGATTCTGATCAGTCCAATGTGTATAGATTGTGAGTAGGCATATTTTAATTCCTTTATTTTAGATTTCCTTTCCAAAAACGTACTTTGCTTAACTTGCATATCATATGTAAATGTTACGGTTCATTGCTGTTTTTTTTCAAGTGAGAGATGTATATTCTATTTCCATGACAAGCAGAAAGTATGAATGTTAGTTCTATATATTGGGGTCATAGAACACAATTTTCTGCCTTGATAGCCGTTTTGTATGAGTAACAGCCTAATTATTCTGTCTTTTGATGTCTGCGGACTAGAGCTCTAGACAGTTTTCGCAGTGTCATTCCAAAACACTGCTCTGCCTCTCTCTACCTTAATATGCTCTATGTCCCCATGCGCGGATTGGTTTTAGAGGCGGTGACATTAATGTATGAATATTTTAAAAAGAGATTGATGACAGAGCTTCTTGAACAAAAGGAAATTTATCTTAAATTCACATGTTGAAACACTATGATCATACGTCCATTGTTCTAAGGCTTCGCCTAATTTACTGTCTACATTTGTTAAACTGATGGAATGCCTAAGTTCATGTCTGTGTATTAAGTCATCAATGTTCCTTGCCTTTTTCAGATTTTTTGTTAGATGTTTATTTTTTCCTTTTCTTTCATTTTTGTGACAGACTATACTACGCCCTCTTCAAGCGTTGTGCTCATTTCAGATCCAGCACGGCGCCCAGATCCATCACAGCAAGGAGCATCTTCTGAAGAATGGTCTATATGACAAGCCCATGCCAAAGAACAAGCGCAAACTAAAGAAAATGGAGCTACTCGTTAACAATGTCAAAATTTAGTGAGCAGGTTTGAACAAGCAAAGCGTGGACCATCGAGTATTCCTTGTCAACAAATCACGCCACCGAATTTACAAGTGTGTGTGTAAAACACATTGAGATAGGAGACTGGTTATACTGAAGTGCCAACATTGTCGATTTTTGCAAAAGACTGAAAATGGTGGGTTGTATCGTGCTGAATAAGAAGTCGTTTACAACTGCATTGTATTGCGAGATGAAAGCTTTTGTTTATTATTAAGCGGAAGCAGGGGATGTATAAGAAATGGGAGGTTTCAATTATTCGGGTGTATGTGAAGATCATATGATGTAACAAGCAGTGCGGTACCACTAACGGATTAGTGTAGTAATCACCTAGTGGGGTTCAGTGCCGATACCAATGCTGCAGAGAAGCCTGAATTCTGTTGTCTGACATAGCTAACTTGAGCCCCCCTCATAGCAGGGAACATCATTTGCTTTGTGGTCTGCCGTAGGAAATAATGCCTGCCACCTTCCAACAATGTTGTGAGAAGTGCTAGAAGAGGAAGGGTACTAGTTAGTACTCTGCGGGTTGTAATGTGGATTGGGTTTGGGCCGGGGGAAGTACCAATAAGTCATCCTAAAACCTGCGAGAGTGTGCGGGTCCCTTGTCTCCCTGGTAATTATGGCAGACATCAAACAGCCGGGTTGGCCACTGGTGTAAATTACTTCGTGTAATACCTTTTTTTATGCCAGTGATCGCTATAAGAGCAGAAGTGACCACTACCCTCTCAGGATGGACGGCATTTATTGTGTGATGAGACCATTTTTAGTTAAGCTGTACAAAAGGATCAAGATGAAATAATTTTAGTTTCGTTTTACTTGTTGCTCTATGCTAGGTTCACCCTGTTGGGAGTTTCTTTAATTAGCACTGCTCAGAACCAGATCATGTTTTGTTCTTTTGGTTTTTCATGACTATGGCAGCGCTGCACCGAATGTGTTCTCACAAAGCGTACAGGACTGGTACTTTCCAGAATTAGACCAAGTGGAATATTGATTATGCACGCATCGGTATGTGCGACTTTCTATGACCTGGCTTTGAAGATGCTACATGTTTTTGATAAGAGGTTGTTCCTCTGAATACACAAAAGCAGACATTATGCCAAATGGAGCCCCGGACCCTTTAGGTCTATCTACTTTGTATCTAAAACCATATCTAGCGGGCTTTTCCGTGTAGAGGACGGAACAGTTGGAGGGTCATCTGGCGTATCTCTGTTTTTCCAAAAGTATATTCAGAGACACAAAATACAACTAAGCAAACAAATGCGCTTTTTGGCGAAGGAAGACTTTTTCCAGTCTTTCAGCCTCCAAAACGTATCCTCTGCCTGGTTCCCGAAGTTGCTCGTGTGGACTTTACTAATTTATGTGACCAACAGTTGTAACAAACATTCATTGCAGTACTTACTCATTTGTAATGCTGCCTGTGTTGTAGTTTAAGCATTAGTCATTTGTTATTTTTTTAATTGTTGACATTTTAAAACGTGTTATTGCTTATCTTTTAACGGCTAGTACGTGAGTTGTTAAACGTGAATGTAACATTACGACATATCACCGTCCTCCTGTTCTGGGATCTTTCTATTGGTCGATTTGACAGTCTGAGCAGAGTTTCCTGTTTCATCCTGTCTAATAAAATTACGTTTGGATGATTCAATTTCTATTAATTCTGTAATGTCAATGGCATTGTAATAGAAATGACCATGGTTTCACAACATTATGCTATTCAGCATATAATGAACGCTCTGCTGCCTGGTAACCAGAGGATGCTGTGCAAAATCATACACACCAGTGCTTCGCTGCGTGCATCAGTCAAAGACGGAACATTGTGTTTTTATCCGTCCCCCGCCTGCTGCTGTTCGGCTGCCCCTGTCAACTCTTCCCTTTCAAATATGGTTGCAAGACACATAGTGTTCTCTGGGTCTTTTGATGCAGTACATTTAGATCTGTGACATTTCAGCAAATTTCTTCCTGACACATACAACTTCTGGCGAATCAAATTGTAGTGTTGCAAATTCCACAAAAGATGGGGGGAGCATTATAAAAAGAGTCTGGGAAGTTGTGTTCTGCAGTGCATTTCATTGTTACACGCCAACGGACCAAAGGTTTGTGCGTCAGAGTCCAGAGTGGAAATGGTATCTTCTAACAGTGAGAACAACATACTATTCAGTCTAGGAAATACATTGCCTTTCACTTGAAAATGAACGTTCAGTCTATATCAAGTATACATACAATGTAGTCAGAACTTTGAGCCATACACTTTGGGCCTGATTCTAACTTTGGAGGACGGTGTTAAACCGTCCCAAAAGTGGCGGATATACCACCTACCGTATTACGAGTTCCATAGGATATAATGGACTCGTAATACGGTAGGTGGTATATCCTCCACTTTTGGGACGGTTTAACACCGTCCTCCAAAGTTAGAATCAGGCCCTTTATCTTTTAAACACGTCATGTACACATAATGAGAGAAGAATCACATTACCCGAGGTGTATCCGCTACAGTTGTTTGTGTGTGTTAATCCAACCAGTCGTAAAGCATGCACACCTATGAGTGGGACTGTAAGGTATCGGCCGGTGTAACTCGCTGGTACATTAAATCACCGGTCCTGTCGTCATTGGCTGCAGGCATTTTGGTATTCATCCAGACTATGCTACACCATTTCAGCTTAAACTGTACTAGAACACAGATCTAAAATAGGAGTGTACGCTTTATTTGGTGGGAGAAACACAACCTTTTTACTACATCAAATGCTGGTTTAATTTGAAAGATGTGCCCACCTAGCATTTGTACCAAACCTCGACTAAATGCAGTTAAACCGTTAGGAAAGATAGCTTAATTTCAAACTGCATAAAAAAGATAATGTGCTTTAGTTGGACTTTTTGAACAGGAAAGCCAAGCCTGGTGTGCATAATTTGTGGTGATTTAATCAACTGAAATAACTCAATGCAATGACGAGCTCTAAATTAGCGTCTGAAGGAGCCATGTTGTTGAAAATAAAATCTTGGCAGGTGCTCATATATGTCCACTGCGATTTTGCTTTTAGCCGGGTGATAATCCACATTCTGTACCACGGCTCCACACAATACCATAGTCGTTGATTCAAGGCATGACATGTAGTGTTGTTACATTTAACTACTGGGTTACAATGCTGTTATATTTATTCCGCCCTTTGAATGAGACACTTACTGGTCCCACGAGATATCAGTTCTGACCTTACAAGTGTCTTGTGTGGCTCAATATGGAAATCATGACTTGATGCGGCTTTGTGCTGTTTCGGCAGTAGTTACAGGCAAGTTAGCGAGCTTATGTACACACCGATTTTTGGGCTAAAGGCCAGTGGAGATCTAAGAGAGAGTGAACTCTAGGTGGAGTAAACGTCACAAAATTTGAGACATCAGAGTGAGGGCTCTGAATGATCATGTGTTTTTGTGCATTAGAGGAAGGCTATGCCTGCTTTTTTGGATGTAGCTTTGCTGTACCAGAGTGTAGCTGTAAAGTTAAGTAAATATGGGAGGGAAGGTTTTTTTTGCTTCTGTAACTTAATCTAGATGAATTCGCAGTATGGTGTTGGCAATGTTGGATGAATGTTCTAGGGCGGAATAGGCACTGACAAGCACGAGTTTGTGAGTTTGAGGATTTCATGAAGACTAGGTGTGCAAGTGCATCGAGATGCACATCGTCGTGCCTATTTATTCAGTTGTGATGGCAATAAGTTGTTAAGTGAGTTATGGGAAATGCATGTCTCAGTGAGTACTCGATGTGTATGACAGGTTATCAGGAGTGTGGCCATTTTAAGGCTTTATCAGGCACAAACAGGAATTTGTGAATTGGGAAAGAATGCTTGATCCTTCAAAGTTATAACTTGTTTATTAGCATTAGCAATAATTGAGTGACACAGTAGAAACCCAGAGGGAGATGCTACTACCACTTCCCAGCCAACAAATTATCCAACGGCTGTAAGCCCAAACCTTCTCTAACAGGACATAGAGCTAGAAACTCCAAGTAGAAAAAAACCTAACCCACAATCCATGCCTGGCTCAAGGCAAAAACCACACACAACCCGTTATACCTGCTAAAACACAACAAAACAGTCACACACAGCTACACTGAGGAGAGCAGACACAATAACACAAGGCAAGCAAAACACCACTCCGAAAGAGATGAATAACACAACCACAATACTAAGGAAAAACAACTGGAAACAAAGTACTTTGTAGCAATGTCGTCAAACTTCATATACACTTCACCACGTGTCCACTTTTTGTAATATTTTTAACTACTGGAGCAGCTACTGAAGGAGAAACAACAATTCCTGTTGAATATATGTCTTCAAGAATGCTTCATGTCTATTAAGAATGACATTTACGAAGCCACACTTTTGCAAGGTTTTGCCACAGGCTTGTAGTTTTATAACTGCTGACACAGGTGGATGTGACGTAGGAGTGTTTTTGACGCAGGTGAAGTCATAGCAAAGAAGTAACTGCTGCAGTTGCTTGTCATCCACCAAAGAACACTCTACAGTTAGAGAACGTGAAATGTTGGCTGGTATCTGGGACTTAGGCTACTTCTAACAGTATATGTGGGGTCCTGAATTGAGTCGTCAAATGGACAACAAACTTCTCATCAAGATTTTTACTACATGTGGTCTGTTTAAGGCTTTACTCTTATTGCAATAAAGTCCATACCTCTTCTTCATCATAACTGCTGGGTTCAATAAGAGGCTGGGGTGAAGAATAGAGTTGCATATTTATTGAGCAGGGAGCCTCTGCTTTAAACTTTTGATATTGAGTGAGTGGGATAGTAATGCTGTAGCATGAGTGAATCTTTAGGAGTTTGGGGCCATCTTGATCTCTGATGAGCCCATCATGTAGATTCCCACATTTACAGTTAAAGGCCAGTTTTTAAAAAAGTCATAATGTAGTCCTCCACCGGTTCAATTACTCCTTATACACACTGAATGGAGGTGGGCCTAATGATTATGACACACACTGAGTGAAAAATAGTTATCCAAGTCCTTAATTGAATTTGTGAAGGCATCCAACTCCTCCACTGCTCTTGGTTTGTTCTCCATCTGGTTGTAGATTCTTAACCCTTCAGACCCCAGTGTGTACTATAAAGTCTGTTTTGTTGCTGAAAACCTCTCATACTCAGTTCTTGACAAATGGTTCATAAAATGCTTCCAGTCACTTCATGACCGGGTCACAAGGAGAAGGAAGAAAGCTTGAAAATGAGTAAGCATGTAGGTATGTCTGTGCAGCACACAGAATGCCACATAAGCAAGGTGATCGCAAAAACCAAGACAACGTTGCAATTCCTGAAGAGTAACAGAAATTGGGACAGAATTAATTGCCTGAGGTGACACTACATAGATAAATAGTAAGGCTGTTGACTATCACAGGGGAATAAAAGGCAAGTGACAGATACATGCTTAAGGAATTCTCTTGGAACTGTTGTACCCCAGATAGGGTAAACAGACGGGAAACTGGAGGTAAATGTGTAAAAAACAAACCCTTTGTAATATTATTTAGATTGTAGGAAGCTGGCCTGATGAGTAGTGGACACCTCTGAGTTTGTCGTCCTATACCAGGTATCCCCTATTAGTGAAGTGCATTTGTGGGCAGTGTCTAGGAAGCCAGGGCTTTCTAGAGGTAGTTGTGGATGAGCAGCCAAGACTTATCTAGGAGACATGCAAAGTCTATGCAATACCACTATAGTCACACAGCACTATCACACATGAAAGAACCACTCAGCGTTACAAAAATAAAGGTACTTTATAATAGCAACACAACACTAGAATACTTATAGGCAGTTCCCCCCCAACTGGAGGTAAGTACACACTAAGTATATACATAATAGCAATCAGTAAGGAGCATAAAATCTACAAGCATTTGCAAAAGTATTAGAAAATAGTGAGGGCTGTAAGGGAGGACCAAACCATATACTAAGAGGAATGCTAGATATGGTCCCCCACCAAAGGATGTAGAATCATTAGAGGGGAGCTGGAGGAACTAGTAACCCCATGAGGTAAGTACCAGAGTGACCCCCAGCCACCAGGAGAGCAGAGATAAGTACCTGGTTTTCCACAAAACTAACAGGAGGACGTAGGAAGACCCAGACCAGACTGGAAAAACCCAAAGGTGAATTCTGGCAGAAGAAGACCTGCAAAGTAAAGGGACCAAGTCCATGACAAATTGTCAGGTTGTGGCAGGAGCCACTACCCAGCCTTCTGTGGATGCAGGACCAGGTCAATGGGGGAAGAAGACGACCAGCTGTGCAGCGCAGGAAATGAAGAGAAGTACCTTAAGTGATGCAGATGGTGTCCCAAGATGGCTGTCGGGTTGCAGAGGGTCAGTGGTGCCAGAGAACTACAAACAAGCCTTGGCAAATGTAAAAGAAGAAAAAGGAGAGTTACAAGAATGAAGAGGCCCAGCAAGGTCCAGGGGAGTCCTAGTTGACCCTCAGCAGTCAGGAGAGTCACCAGTAGCAGCTGCAGCCCTCACAGGCAACCCACTGGCAGCAGGCGCAGCAAACCACAGTGAGGCCCAGCTAGCACACCTGGAGAGGAGTCCCATATCGCTGGAGCAGCAGAGAGGAGACTGTGCTTGGCATGAAGAAGTGCTGGGGGCCGGGGCTACACTGAGCCTGAAGATCCCTTGGAGCAAGAGCAAACAAGCCTTGGTAGCTGCAAGAGTCCTGTGCAAAGAGGTACTGTCTTGCAAGGAGAGGCAAAGGCTTACTGTCTCGCAAGTTGGACAGCTGGCAGAGAGGCTGAAGGGGACCACTCCAGACCACCACTTGTGATGCAGGATCTACACAGTTCTGGAGAAGAGCAGATCCACACAGCCGGTCGTCGTTGTAGTTGGTGCCTGCTGAGCAGGGGAGTGACTCTCACTCCAAAGGAAATTCCTTCTTACTTCTTGGTGCAGGCTGAAGTCTCGCCAACCTCAGAAGATGCACAGCTGGTGAACTGTTGCAGTTGCTGGAAGAAGCCAGAGAAATAATGTTGCAAAGCGTAGTCGTCGCTGAAGTTGCAGATTGTTGGTTCCTGAAGAGTCCAGTTGCAGTTACATTGATTTGGTAAACGTGGCGAAAAGAATGGCTTTCCTACATAGATCACTTAGTTGACACAGGACGTCAACAGTGAACTCTTCATGCTCAGCGACAATGACTGGAGATCGCAAACTGCTGTGGTCTCCAAAGGTAGGCATCACACACGGGTCACGCATTGTGACCTTCAAGGCTATGTAATAACGTGGGAGTACAGAGCCTGAAGGAATGCTTCTTGCATCTCTGTTGTACATGCCTAAATTCCTTGGAGAAGCAAAGGATGTGCATCTGGCAGTACAATAAGAAAAGTGAGAGATGGCAGCGACAGAGACAGCAGCAGTGGTTGTCTTCAGTTGAAGGAGGTACAATGAACCTCCCACAAAGACGTTTACATTAATGTGCATGCAAAGTACATATGCTAGGCAAATTCACAATGACTTCCAATGCTCTAAAATTTATGGCAGCCTTAAATAAAAACAAAAACAAAGATGACGTGGTCCAAATACTTGAGAACATTCTAGTACAGGATAGAAATCCAGAACTGTTGCCAATTTCTCTCCTAATCTGCAGCTGCCACAACGTTTTTAATTCCAAACATTTCCTAAAAAACATAGAACTAGGTCCTACAAATAGAGCACACCTTACCCAAATCTGTTCCTGGCTTAAGGTGAGAAATAGACACAATAGTTCCCATCAGAGCTGCTCAAATTTATTGACCCTTTCCAAAGGATGCACTGGCAGGGACACTCTAAAGGCTTTTAAAAGGTCTAGGGTGAGGAACCTATGTGTATGAGATAACTTTCTCTGGCAGTGCAAGTAGTTGAGATGCACTTTGGGTCAACAGATAAAAATCCCTAATTTTACAAGCTTTTTCCTTGTGATTTGTTTGCAGAAACATCTGACGCATTTTTTTTCATGCTAGAAGGCCATAAAACACTGTCCATCTCTGGAGTTGACCAAATACAGAAACCCCTAAACTGTTTGTGGTCTAATGTTTAAGAACAGTGGTTCCCAACCTTTTGACTTCTGTGTATCTCCACTTCATCAATACTGGAACCCGGGGACCCCCACTGAACCACTATTGGAATCCGGGAACCCCGAACTGAGTCATTACTGAAAGCTGCGGACCTAATCTGTTAAAATTATTACATTTTTTTTAGGAAGTCGCTGGCCCCCTGAAGATGGCTTTGCGGCCCACCAAGGGTCCTCATACCACATTGGGAGCCACTGTTTTATAACATGCAAGCTTAGAGTGGCAACATCTGTGCCGTCTACACCTACAAAACACTGATTTGTTGTCCCTTTCCTGTGGTTCCTTGGCAAGCACATCCTTAGGGCTGTTAGTATGGAGAGGATGAGGAACCTGTGTATATGTAGTAACATCAAGCAGTCAGAAAGCCCTTTGGGTCCGAAGGTAGAAACCTCTCATGTTTCGCTAATTCTTGCCTTTTTCTAGTGATATTTTGGCAAATATTTCTGATAACATATGTTTTCATGCTGCTTGCCAATAAAGTTTACCAAATATTTCATGATAACCCTAAACTATGTGCTATTTAATGTCTTAGAAAAAGCAAACACAGAGGTGCAACACTCAGGTCTTCTATAGCTGCGAACCACTGATCACAATCAGGACGTCTTAATCATCTGTTTGCGGTTCTGCTCTTTTTTAATGGGTTAGGTCATGGGTACTCACAAACTTTTTCTCGGGGGCCAAAATTGCAGTATGGTTTGCGGCCGAGGGCCACACTGAAGTGACAGCGGGGGGGGGGGGCTTAGAGGGGGAACAACCACCCGCCCCTTTTTCAAAACAATGCTAAACAATGCTGTATTTTGAATCCAGGTATAACTACCCCTACCCCAGTAACACACACTGCGCCATCTGCACACAGCGCCATCTGCTCTCACCCCTACCCCAGTAACACACACTGCGCCATCTGCACACAGCGCCATCTGCTCTCACCCCTACCCCAGTAACACACACTGCGCCATCTGCACACAGCGCCATCTGCTCTCACCCCTACCCCAGTAACACACACTGCGCCATCTGCACACAGCGCCATCTGCTCTCACCCCTACCCCGGTAACACACACTGCGCCATCTGCACACAGCGCCATCTGCTCCCACCCCCACCCCGGTAACACACACAGCGCCATCTGCACACAGCGCCATCTGCTCTCACCCCTACCCCAGTAACACACACTGCGCCATCAGCACACAGCGCCATCTGCTCTCACCCCTACCCCAGTAACACACACAGCGCCATCTGCTCTCACCCCTACCCCAGTAACACACACTGCGCCATCTGCACACAGCGCCATCTGCTCCCACCCCTAGCCCAGTAACACACACAGCGCCATCTGCTCTCACCCCTACCCCAGTAACACACACACAGCGTGCACACACACAGCGCCATCTGCTCTCACCCCTACCCCAGTAACACACACAGCGCCATCTGCTCTCACCCCTACCCCAGTAACACACACACAGCGCAATCTGCTCTCACGCCTACCCCAGTAACACACACTACATTAAAAACAAATAAATAAATAAACAAAGAGCCTTACCTGACTCAAAGCACTGTAAAGATGCCACAAATGTAGAACAGCAGGCAGGCAGGCGGGCAGCAGACGTGGAGCCAGTGACAGGAAGCAGACGACAAAGCCCCGTAAAAGTTAGCTGCAAGCGCTGACTTTTATGGGGCTTTGGCTTCCAGGATCATCAGGGTAACGCCATAAACAATGGCTGCCATACGTAAACATAGAGGAGGGCCGCGGGAGCATGTGCAAGGAAGCCACTGTTGCGCATGCTCCCGCGGCCCTCTTCTATGTTTACATACTGCAGCCATTATCCTATGGCGTTTGTTGTGCGTCTCGCGGCCCGCCAAGGTAGGTCCGTGGGGCCGCTGGCGGCCCGCGGGCCGTACTTTGAGTACCGTTGGGTTAGGCAAACACCTCTGCGATTGGCACACACAGGGGGTTTCGTTTTAAAATTGTTTCTGCAGAGGTCCAAGCTAGGTGATATTATAACAGCTCCCAGATTGTTTCAGAAATGTACTTTCAGGACGCTTGCCCTACCTTGTATTGTTAAAATGTTGTAGAAATATATTTAAGCAGCCTAGTAAATCAGACACACATGCAGCTACTGGCCCTATAGATCCAACTCTTTACATCTGGTTTTGTGTTCTCAACCTAATACAAAGTACATACAGTTGTTTTTTTCTTCGTGGAATGAACAATTTCATATTCATATTGGCCTGACGAAGTGCCATCAATGTTCAAATGCAGCTGTTGAGAGGAGAAAGGAAAGGAAGACCATGTATTAGATTGGATTATAGAAAGACTTTGTATTGTCAAGTCCAAACCTATTTGAAATACAAAGGCACACAAGATAATTATTAATTATAAAGTTAAAATAATTTAAAAAATAATGTGAATGGCAAACCCCTGCACATTGGAGATTGAGGAGTTTAGTAGTTCGCTATATTCGTTTTGGCAATAAAAGATCAGGGAATGATGACAACAGCATGTTTATTGGGGCATGTCTTTCTAAATGTTAAAGCCAAGTGATACGCATTAAAAATGTATACTTAAGGTGAAGTTAAACCTTAGCTTGTACAAAGATAGCCTTTTGTGCCAGTCAACAAAGACAACTGTAAATACAGTCATTAATTAGAAGCCTACCCATTTCACCCTGATGTATTCCGCAAGAGTGTTACAACTAAATATGTGTTTAAAAAAACTTGCAACAAATGTGTTGTCTACCTTTCAATTTGCCCCAGGCACCAGACTGGATCCACATTTTTTCCCATCAGTACCTCTGTGAGTCAAAACAGGGCATCGTGCGACTCTGTATCAATGTCGTCCACCAGATGTGACATCAACGGAGTCCATATAATCCCCTCTCCAAAGCTCTGAGATCAATTCCTTCTTTTCTGTGCTTCCAACTTGGTTCCTCAGGCTGTTTTTGTCCTACCACAACCTTTTTTCGGTCGAAGGAACGGTTTGCCCCCTTTTTCCCATGTCCTCAGGGTTCAAACTTTGTGGGTCCTATGGCAGGCAGATGTCAGCCACAGACGCTCATACTGTTTGTATATGGTGCCTCAGCGAACACCACGACTCTGAGGATGGTGCCTCCGGCCGTCACCTTCGCCTGAAGGCGTTGCAAGAACGTCTTGTGAAGATCTTGGTGGCATGACTGGCAGAGGCCCTGCATGGTCTTCAGTCTCGTTCAAGACCCCAGGAGCGATCGCAAGGCAGATCGAGGAGGATATGACATTGAAATGCAGGTGGTCAAAGTTCTCCGTTTCCGATGCCCTCTCCCAGCCGAGGAGTCGGTGCATGAGTCCACGTGCACCTTCCTGTTTTCTCTGGAGCCAGGGCGACTCTGGCCCAGATGCCAAATTACTATAATTCCCTTCATGCCATCTTTGGGTCCCTACCTCCCTTTGGGGCGCTTTAGAGCCCTAAAGAGGTGAGAGGTATCCTGCCTGAATCCACGTTAATGGGTTTGCCCTCAGTGTCAGTTAGGCCCTCTGGATCCCTACTTGGATCCATGCCGGCTCTGGTGCACAGCCCTTTGGTGTTCCCACCTGTGACTCTGAAGTTCAGTCAGCCGATGCTGATAGCGAGATTGGTGGTGCCGACTGACACCGAGTCTATCACCCTCTCTGACGCGCACCAACAGAGCAACAGACGGAGGCAACAGTGGTGCCGTCCAGCTCGGCCACATTTTCCCGGCATTCTAAATAGTCTCTTGTTGTTTATCCTACAGAGGAAGATGCTTTTGGAGGTGAAGGAGAGGAGCAGGCGTTTAGGAACCCCATAGACAAGACTGTCCAGCCTCCTCTAGACGGTAGTTGACTGACAGAGCTAGGTGAGGCTAATGATCTTGAGTCCTTGTCGGCTTCAGACCTCCTTTCCCCCCCCCCAGCCTTTCTACAGAGGTGAGCTCCTCCTTCACTGAGGTGCTGAAGTGGGTAGCTGCAGTCCTAGACTTGCAGCTCCCCTCTGTGAAGTTGACCCCTTGATAGTGCTTCACAGGGGCTAAACAGGAGTAGAGCCTATGCTCCCCAATAGTGTAGCACTGTATGACCGTTTATTAGGGGCCTGGGCTAAGTCCGCTACGGGGACCTCTTTCTACCGTCCGTAGCCAATAGACACCGCCCCGCCCCCGGGGACCCGGCTTGTCTATTCCGGCACCCAACTGTGAGAAGTTTTGTGGTGCAGGATGCTACGGCCTCTTCTGACCCCAGCTTCCTCCCTAACGTTCCTTCCGACAGGGTATCCAGATGGTTGGCCAGCTCAGCCTTGCGGTCAATAAACACTGCATGCATTCTGGGCTGCTTTTCCCATGCGTTGCGGGATTTGGTGGTGCGGCTTCTACCTTCACTTCCAGAGGTGACCCAGACACTCCAGAATGGGCTAGAGGCAGATAAGTTTGCAATAAAATGTGGCAGGGATTTTACGGACTCAGTAGGTCAAGCCGTGGCTCATTCGGTAGCGCTGCACCATCAAGCCTAGCTACGCCCTCTGGCTTTTCTGTCTCCTGAGACTGTCCAGACAAGGATATGCACTTCGATGGCACCCGCCTGTTCAGCACACATGCCACTTCTGCATTGCATTGAAACTCTTTAGGGACAGTCAAGGTAGAAAAGACCCTTAAATATGTCTATTCCTGTACCCCCCTTTTTTCTTCTAAACCACTCCTCTTTCTGGTGGCACCTAGGGCCAGATGTAGGAAACTGCAATTTTGCGACTTGCAAATTGCGAGTCAGAACGACTCGCAATTTGCAAGTCGCAAAATTGGATGCAGAAAGGTGTCTCAGACACCTTCTGCGACTCGCTATGGGGTCGCAAAGACCCACCTCATCAATATTCATGAGGTGGGTCGCAGTTTGCGACCCCATAGCGAGTCCCTGCACTCACAGGGATGGTGGCCTGCTGTAGTCACCGTGTGTCTCCTTGTTTGACCTTACGTTTAACCTCTGTTTTGTTGGATGTATGGTGGATGAAAAAATCTCTCATATATCTTCAGGCTACTTGTGCTCCAAGGTCAGTGACAATATAGCTCTGGAGCCCTTCCTTCACAAAAACGTGCCTCAACCACTTAATGGTGGTCCTGGTCATGATTTCCTTCAAGAATCCAGAATTCAACCACTTACTCTTAACATCTACGATTACAGCTGCATAGTGCAAATTATGCGATAGTCCACTTAGAGACCTAATGAAGTCCACACATACCTTCTTGCATGACTTCCTAGGATCAACAACGTGAACTGTGGGACTGATGCATACCTTTAGTCTCTTACTGCCCTCTTAATAAACCTTTTGACATACTTGTTCATCTAAATCCAGTCACCAAAACTTTGCTTTTAATCTGTTTTTTGTCATAGTTTGGTCTAGGAGACTATCATGTGCTGATTAAATCAATTTAATACATGGTGTCTCACGGGTGAGGGGGTGGGGCAAAACCAGTACATTTGCAACACAATACCTTCACGGAACACCCACTACTCATTGAGAATCTTAAAATGTGGGCAAACTCTTGTTGGCACAAACTCTTGCTGCCCTACCTGATCAATTGCACCACATCATTTATGACAAGGTCATACTTTGCAGCGGCATACAAATCTTCCTTTGATGTCTGGAGAGGCAATTGGCAACACTAGTCTTCTGTCTAGAAATGTATTTCACTCTATAATTATAATTCTATAATGTAGCTGCCAATCTTCCTGAATCGTTCAGCGTTCCTCCCGGAAGCAGCACTTTTATCACTAGCTTATGGTTGTTTGGAGGGGTAGCTGTCACAAACCAAATGTAGATTTGGAAATGTTCCTCTCTGGACACTGTTGCCAACACCTCCTGCTCTGTGACAAAGTAATTACTCTCTGGCCTGTTGTAATCTCTCTGTGGTCCTTTAACCATGTCCACCGCGTGCCCATCACTATCACTCGTTCATGGACTTGCCTTTCAAAAATCCATTGTTATCATTGGTAAATGGTTTACGTTTGTCCCTTCTTGGGCAGTTTTGTTACTGCCTTGGCCATCAACCCTGTTACATGGATAATTGAACGTTCGCCAATGCTTTTGACTGCGAGCGAACTTCTTTTTCCTTTTGTGTCTCTCCTTCACGCTCACTGTGGCTGTGGCACTTTGAACCGGCTTGCTTATGTCAACTGTTTTACTTTTCAATTTCTATTTATGTGGCAAGAAAAGTTCTGTTAGGAATTTACAACGCTAATAGCTCTAACTCGCGCAAACGTGAGACCCATTGTATTGCAAATTATTGTTTCCCACGTGCTGGCAATTGAAAAGGTACTCAAGGTTTGTTGGATTCCCTGTAGTAATCTGTGCCGTGCAGTAAAGCAAATGTCTTTTCTTTTCTAAAAATTGCACTAACGAAAGATTTGCTGCCCGAAGATCATCTTCCTTCCTCCTCTTAGGAAGAACTAGAGATACAAAAAAGCAATTCTTTAGCAAAGGTTTTGCATTCTTCTAGATAACAGTCCTTTTTTCCTGTTTTTGTGGTTTCAACTACCTGCCGTTTGTGGTGCTAACAGGTGTGAAACCCATGGATAAACCTACAAAACTATACATTTCTGAAACCTAGGCAAAATTATTAATTTGCTTAGATCTTTGGTTTACCAAAAGAAATGAATCTTTGAAATTAAATATAAGATGTAAAAATAAGAAAAAATAGACACAGGCGGCAATGTTTTTCTCTCTAATTCTTGCCCCAATGTCTGGTTTACAAATGTAATATACCTTTATGTCCGTCAGGCCCTTTTGGCCACAATGATGTTTACTGTTTGTTGGTCACCCAAAAACATGCAGTTCTCAGAGGCGCCAACTGAGCTGTAGCTTTTAATGATTTTTCATTGTATGCTCGCTCTACATCAATTCATATAGTTAAATCTATTGAATAGAAAATGGGCATGAAGATAAACCTGTGTATTTTTTAATTGTTCCCTCGATACTACCTTTTGAATAGCTGTGATTCATTTAACTCTTAATTTGGGGTTACTCATACTATCATGCTATACAAAGACATTTTGCAATATGTGTTCTTTCTTGCACCCTGATGTTCATTTTGAAGGGTCATAAATAGAGAAAAATTAATTGTATATATGTTCTACTATTCTGTGTTCCCACATCTCCCTATAAAAAGTGGACCATATTTGTATGAGTGACTCTAGTGCCCGCAACAGGTCAGGTCCTTAAATGCAAATTGGAGAATCAAGTTTTCACCATCAAAATCATTTTGGTGATGTGGAAAGCAGTAGTATTTGAACCCAGCTGCCACCTAGGGAAACCTGCTAAACCAAAACTTTTTTGAACACTGGCTACCAAGGGGAGCCCAGGATGGTGTGACTTGCGTGGATCCCAGAATACTCTACAAACCTCAAACTTTGACTAAAATCATAATTTGATTCACAGTTCTGTGAGGGAACATTCAGGAATCTACAGTGACCACATAATTCCTACCAGTCAGTGCTCCTACACTTCTCCCAATAAAAAAGGATATAGCACCTGTGACAAGAAAGACGTAAAAAAGCAACATGGAGACATAAAATATTTGCCCACTTTGGCCAAAATCATGTATTTCTGTTGCTCTGGGCCTCCGCCTTCGGAGCCTGCGTCTGGGTCAGCTCCACGCCTCCCTGTCTTTCTGGGAGCCGTTGCCACCCCTCCCTAGTTGAAAGAGTTCTATGAGGCAAACCGATCCGTCCTCGGTGCGTTGAGGCCCAGGAGAGTCAGTGAGGGCCGCCTCTGGTTCCACCTTGACAGGTTCAGCCTTGGCTCTTGGGGGGGCACATCCGGGTCTGCTGTTGGATCCATACCGATGCCAGTCGTGCCAACCCGACCTTCTCCAGCGTCAGGACATCGGTTGGGCCTGCAATTGACGTTGTTCCTATACTTACCTCTGACGTCCTGGAATGGAGTCAATCGACGCCAATTCTGTTTTCCATGAGCTCTCATGGACCCAGGGCAGATCCAGCCCCTTCTTTCTATGGGTATAAATATGGGGATAGTGTAGAGAGGCCACTGGACCCTTTAGAATACCAGCTGGACCATGACATGGACTGGGTTCAGGATTTGGGTGACGCTAGCGGACTAGATACCACTCCTGACACTGGCATGCTTTCTCCCCCTACCGTGGCTACAAAGGAGGGAGGTTCATACTCCATGGTAGTAAGAAGGGCTACAAAGGTTTTGGACTTGGAGCTTTCTTCTGTGGAGGTCAAGAATAACCTCTTGACCGAGGTGCTTCAGCCTGGGGCTTCCAGTTTGGAACCCCTCCTACCCTTTAATGAAGCCCTACTGAGGACATGGTTCAAACTCAACAAAGGGGCTTCTGTGAATAGGACCATTGCCTTCCGCCATCGGCCTACACCGACCAACCCAAAATTCCTGACCCAACATCCTATGCCTGAGAGTTTTGTGATCCAGGCTTCCTCTTCTTATGGCGCATTCACTTTCGCTCCCCTGGAAAGGGAATCAAAAAGACTGGATAACTTTGGGAAGAAAATGTTTTCTTCTGCCAGTCTAGCGCTGCAGTCCATAAATACCTCATGCCTTATGGGTGCATACTCCCATACTCTCTGGGATATGATTGCACAGGTGCTGCCATGAGTCCAGGATGAGGCCCGGGCAGTTCTCTCCCAAGTTGTTACTGACAGGAGAGATGCAGCAAAGTTCATGATTCATTGTGGGCTGGATACGACCGACTCACTAGGCAGATCGGTTGCATCGACAGTGGCCTCGAGACACCACGCCTGGTTGAGGACATCTTACTTTTCAGGGGATGTCCAGCAATCTTTAATGGACATGCTCTTTGATGGCGCTCGTCTCTTCGGAGATAAAGCAGACTCAGCGCTCGAGTGCTTTAAGGATTCCCGAGCTATGGCTCGGTCCCTTGGCCTCATAGCTGCTCCTCGTCCCCCATAGTCTGCTTTTTGCCCCTTTCGTGGCTACGTAAGGGACACCCAACCGCGTTCATTTCCACTTGGCCACTGACCCGCACATGCTTCAAAGCCTCTGCGCTGACGCGGGATCCCACGTGCTCATGGATCAGAGAGCCAGTAGTCAACCCAGTCCAACCCTGCCCCTTCTGCTGCCTCCAATCTTTCCTAATCCATTGGAACACCTCGGACCAGTTGGCGGCAGGATCTGCCATCATCTGCCTCACTGGGAATCCATCACCATGGACAGGTGGGTGTTGCAGTTTGTCTGAAGGGGCTACTCCCTCCCCTTCGAGACTTGCCCTCTGGCCATGCCACCATCATTCGATCATCTGTCAGGGGATCATTTGGCACTTCTACACAGGGAAGTCAAGGCTCTATTGGCCAAGGGAGCCATAGAAAGGGTCCCTGCGCAAGAAGCCAGTCGTGGTTGTTATTCCTGCTACTTTCCGGTGCCCAAAAAGACCAAGGGCCTTCGCCCTATCTTAGATCTCCAGTACCTTAATCTCTTCCTCAAGAAGGAGAAGTTTGAAATGCTAACTCAAGCTCAGGTCCTGTATGCCCTGGACCCTGGAGACTGGATGGTAGTGTTGGACTTGCAGGACCCCTATTTCCAGATTCCTGTCCTGCCGGCCCACAGACGGTACTTGGGGTTCGTGGTACGTCACAAGCACTTTCAGTTCACTGTGCTCCCCTTCGGCCTTACCAGCGCCCCTTGGGTGCTCACAAAAGTGACGGTACTGCTTGCAGCTCATCTGCGCAGGTTAGGGGTTTCAGTCTTCCCCTACCTCGACTACTCGCTGTTGAAGGCAAACTCACCCCACGCTGTCATAGCCCACCTCCAGACTACAGAGAACCTGCTACATTCGCTGGGGTTCACTATAAATGTGCCGAAGTCACACCTGACTCCTTCTCAGATGCTTCCTTTCATCAGAGTTGTTCTGGACACAGTACAGTTTTGGACTTATCCTCCCGAAAAGCGAGTCCAGGATATTCAGACTATGATCCCGATGTTTCAGCCTCTATCCTGGATTTCAATGAGAATGACTCTGAGGCTGCTGGGCCTCATGGCCTCCTGCATCCTGCTGGTCCAACATGCCAGATGGCATATGTGGGCTCTGCAGTGGGACCTGAAGTATCAGTGGGCGTAGCATCAGGAGAATCATTCCGACAAGATCCAGATCTTGGAGGGGACTGCTATAGATCTGCAGTGGTGGCTGTCGAATCCAGATTGGGTCTGCGGCTGATCTCTCTCTCTTCCCCAACC
This sequence comes from Pleurodeles waltl, assembly GCF_031143425.1. Taxonomy (NCBI): domain Eukaryota; kingdom Metazoa; phylum Chordata; class Amphibia; order Caudata; family Salamandridae; genus Pleurodeles; species Pleurodeles waltl. The sequence goes on along the minus strand of NC_090436.1, from coordinate 656,948,895 downwards.
AGATCTCACAGTATTGACAAACGCATCACTCCTAGGATGGGGCTGCCCCAGGGGTGAGTCGGAGATCATAGGCCTCTGGGCTCTGGGCGAGTCCGGGCTCCACATCAACCTTTTGGAGCTCCGGGCGATCCGACTTGCATTGAAAGCATTCCTTCCCTCTCTTAAGGGGAAAGTGGTGCAGATGTTCACCGACAACACCGCCGCCATGTGGTACTGCAACAAGCAGGGTGGATTTGGGTCGTGCACCTTCTGTGAAGAGGATCTTTGCCTCTGGTCATGGCTGGAACGCCAGGGCATTTCAATGGTGGTTCAACATCAGGGGGGCTCTCTGAACTCCAGAGCAGACAAACTCAGCCATTGATGCATAGTCGATCACAAGTGGCATCTCCGTCCGGCAGTGGCGCAAGGTCTCTTTCAGCCGCGGGGAGACCCTTGGTTAGATCCGTTCTCCTCTGCAGAGAACGCACAATGCCAGCTGTTTTCCAAGGCGGCACTCCATTGGCGACACTTTTCATCACAAGTGGAGCTCAGGCCTCTTTTACGCCTTCCCGCCAATACCACTTCTGCCCAGAGGTCTGAATATCAGGCACGACGAGCCCAAGTAATCCTGGTGGCTCCGGACTGGGCACGAAGAGTCTGGTACTCGAGCTATTGATCATGGCCATCAATCCTCTAATCAGACTGCCCCTTCGGGTGGATCTTCTGTCGCAGCAGCAGGGGATGGTCAGTCCTTCACCTGAACAAGTCCAATCCCTGCCTCCTTGTGTGGAGATTGAGCGGCGGCAGTTGACAGCTTTCAATCTTCCGCCCGAAGTCTGTGATGTTATCTTGGCAGGAAGACGTCTCTCCACCAAAACGGTATACGCCTGTTGTTGGAATATATTTGTGGCATGGTGTATCAACAGGTCTATTGATCCCTTTTCTGCACCTCTCTCAGTGGTTCTCCTCTTCATTCTTCCTCTTGTCCAGCATGGCTCTGCTCTGGGCACCCTCAAGTGTTATTTGTCTGCCATCTCTGCCTTTTTAAGGCTGCCTGCCCAACCTTCTCGTTCCAAATCACCCATTGTTGGGAGGTTTCTTAAAATCACCCACATGTTCCCTCCTATCCCGTTCATAATGCCCCAGTGGGATTTGAACTCGGTCCTCACATATCTCATGTGTGCTCCTTTCTAGTCGCTCCACAGCTGTCTTCTGCGGCTCTTGACCCTTAAAACTGCCTTCACCTCTGCTTGCAGAGTGAGTGAGCTCCAGGCTTTATCTCCGAAGCCACCATTTCTAGCTGTCCATCCTGACAAAGTGGTGCTTTGTACCAGAGCTTCCTTCCTTCCCAACATTTTCATGTAGGCCAATCAATCACCTTGCCTAGTTTTTACACACTCCCACATTCCTCTTGTGAGGAGGAGAGACTCCACCGCCTGGATACAAAAAGTGCGTTGGTGTTCTACCTCAATCGTACTAAAGATTTCCAGGTGGACAATCAACTCTTTGTGGGTTATGTGTGTGCAAGGAAAGGAAGGACGGTGCAGAAGAGGACCGTCTCGCAATGGGTAGTTCTCTGCATCAAGATGTGCTACGTTTTGGTGAAAAAGCAACCCCCTGACGGTTTACGTGCTCATTCCACCAGAGCAACAGCTGTTACCATGGCGTTGGCACGCAGTGGTCCAGTCCTGGATATCTGTCAGGCAGCAACGTGGGCATCACTGCACACATTCACTAAACATTACTGCCTGGATATTCAGGTCTGCAGAGTCGGCTACTCAGGCTGTTCAGTCCTGCAGGACCTTTTGGTGTGATCTTAGTTCGTAGCCCACCACTGGGGATGGTATTGCTCGGGTATCTATTCTAAGGTAAGGAATCTGCAATTGGAAGTCTCTATCAGATGAACAGGTTACTTACCTTCCGTAACAATATATCTGGTAGAGGCATATTCTAGTTGCAGATTCCTTACCGACCCACCGATCCTCCTTGCTCTGTGAACTCATTTCTTGGGACAGGAACTTCCCTTTAAGGGCCATAGTTTTGGAGCACCATTCTCAGTGTTCTTCATGGGTCAGCGGTACTGGCGTGGAAAGTCCTGAAAAGAAACTGACGTCAGCACGCCAGGGTGGTACGTATATATGACATCATCACCACAACCATGATGCCCGCGGAGTCGACCGACGTCACCTAATGGCTCGCAGGGACACTGCTTCGAAAAAAGTCTGACGCCTGGGGGAAATTCAAAAGGTAAGGAGTCTGCAACTAGAAAATGTCTCTACCAGATATATTGTTACCAAAGGTAAGGAACTTGTTCAAGTAAGAGTAAAGCATTTCACAGAACCGATAAAAGGAATAAGAAAGCCACACAACACAAAATAAATCTGACACCAATTTATAAAAATAGATTATATTTTTATGAATTTTTAAAGACCAAGATGAGCAAAATCTACTGGAGGGTTCCGGAGATACAGATTTTTAAAAAACACTTAAATCGGAGGTTAACCGCAAACATGCATTGGCAACTGTAAAGTTTGTAAACTTTTGAAAAGTTCATCTACTCCAGCCAGACATAGGGGATCAAATCCGGCAGGAGTATTTGGACATTTAACTGGTCACCAAAGCATTTTCCAGTCTAGTTCCAAACTTTACAGCACTATGCTATAGACTTAACTGGAGTGGCCCTGATGATGTGGATGCAGGAGATAGAAGATGCTCAAGGGCGCTCTGGGTGCTGTGCAGTTGAGGGAGTGTCTTTGCAGGTCATTCTTGATTCACAGGTCAAGTGGAGTGACTTGTGCCACAGAGGATGACTTTGCCATTAAACCCAATGGCCAAACCCCCACTTCTCTTAACAATATATGTAAGTTTCTCCTAAGGAAACCCTATCAACCCCTAAGGCAGGGAGGTGTATATTGTTAAACAGGACATGGCTAACACAGAGTTACTTGCTAACCCTCTCTGCCCGCGAACTTCTGAAGCTCGCCTTTTGGTCTATCACCCTGAGTGGTTGCCTGAGAAGGAGAGGTTTTGAAGTCCTGGAAAGGCCTTCACTGGACATGAGACTAAAGTCTGTGTCCCTGAATGTTTACGGTGAATGGTGGTAGCAGCCATTGTAGTTGTCCGTAGCTCAGCAGACCCTTTTACCTGTTCATAAATAAGGGTGCAATGCAGGTAAACTTTTATTGATTGAAGTGTCATGGCCAGACCCTACGATAACATCCCTTTGTGAATGTGAAGTACTTGGGCATGCATGCTGTATGGTAGCAGGATTCCATATTGTTTGCAGGTGAGTATGTATGCTGTTACCAGTGTGATTCATTTTGGATTGGCCCTGATCTGACAAGGAGGTTGTGAAACAGCCCCCATACAGTAGATGTGAACTGCCTGTGTTCCAGAAGTAGATGTTATAACTCTATACACAGAATTGTGGAGGATGGAGCCAGGATTATCTATAGCAATTCTTTATGATCTTTGTAGCAAGGGATTTCTGATTAAATCTCCCTCTGCAGTGCCATTTCATTAATGGGGGTGAGTGTGCTGAGAGAGTTGCAAATGAAAGGTACTTTTCTGGGGTGGAGCCTGGGTACTTTGTTTCAAGTGAACTGTCCATCCTGGAAGGCTAATAAGAACTAGGTGCAGAACTTCACACTTATTGTGCTCATGTTGCTGGTGGTTCTACATTGAGCCAGTATTGTCACTACCTGCTGTAAAAGATCATCACGCTGCACATACAGCATGTTTGTAGTGCAGATATAAAAATAACCTATGAAAAGAAACCAAACCCCACCCGTTTCTAAACCCAGATGGTTGATCCACATCCCCTGCATGAAAATACTATATAAATGTGGGTTACAAACGTCCCCACAGTTCTCCACTTCAAACTGCTTCACCACCTGAAGACAAGAGCCGCTGTGTTCCAGGACTGGTACCACTGATACCCAATCTTCCGAAGGCATGGGGTCATCACCTCATTTCTGCAAGCCTTACTGGAAGAGGTTGTTTCTGCCAGTTACCCTGGGAATTGACTGCCTACTGAGAGGGGTGAGAACCTAGTCCAGCAGGAATCTGCTTGACCATGGAGGAGAACCTAGCTAAAGTTACAGGTGTGATGAGTATTCCAGAGGGATCAGAGGAAATGAATGAGTATGCCAAGAAGATCTGTGAAGTGCCCAGGGTCCTCTGTCCCCTGCTTAACTGCTGAGTCGAGTCCAATTGAGGGGAGACTGCATCTGACTTGCTAATATCAACTATAAAATAAAGACTGCCTGATTTGGAGCCCGCCATAGAGAAAGTCATAGATGCCCTGTTTTCGTTCCACCTTTGTTGCACTTCAGAAATTATACTAACTCCCTGAAGCCAAGGAGGAAGACCCTTCCACTGTGTAATACGTGTCTTCATAGAGCCTCTTCCGTGCAAGCCAAATGACCATGGACAGAAGGAAGCAAGGATGCCTAACTGAACAATGGTGAGCATGATAGCTGGCCCCATGCTCTGTCCAATTGCACACCTTACTTGCCAGTTCCAAGTGTGCAGCACATAAGGTAATTCTATACAAGACATGGACTGTGAACCCTTGGCTAACAGAGGTTAGCGGGATCATTTGCATTGTTATCCTCACATATGAGCTGAAAAGTCATTTACTATAGACAGACGTTCAAGTTAGAGAATGCTAGAACATTACTGTATTGGAATTTAGTGAGCCTGCACCTGAGCTTTATCCATGACCAGTTTCATGTTTCATTCTGTAGAGAACCCCGTTTTGCCCTACAGTGCATCCTGGTAGACTTGTTTACCCTTTATGGGGAATGGGCTGAACATCACATTATTACAACTATTGTGTCATTAGTTGAGTTCTGAGTTGCATCAACACACTACTTCCATGAGACTTGTGAGACTGCTCACTGTTGCTACCTTAAGAGTCAAGGGTTGTAGGTGTGTGCCTGGCCTAGGTTGTGGCCTAGTAGACCTGCCTGCCCAAGGTCCCTTCCTGAAGCAGGTTTGACACCATGTCCATGGCAATAATTGATCCCAGACAGCACAAAGGCTCTGTTGAGTAAAACATGACTTTCTTGATGTAAAAGCATTTGTGCACATCTAAGAGGGGGAGGGAAAAACACAGGGACACACACAACCAACATCCCCACCCCGACCCTCACCCACTACAACACACACACCAATGTGTATCCAAACATTACAGTAACAACGCCCAACCCCCCCGGAAGAATGCAAAGACCAAAGGAAATGAGTGGAACCATTGTAATATATAAAAATACAGTAACCAAATATATACATGTATATATATATATACACATTAAACAAAATATACACGACGATTAGTAGTGCAGGTAATGCACCATTCATTGTCTGTGGACCAATGGGCCCAAACTGCATGGGTGAGGCCCACACTAGATACCTGATCAAAACGGAGAGAACACTGCAGGGGCATCAGATAGAAATACAACAGGCACCTCAGGGGGAAGGGAAGGGGGGACACCTCAGCCGGATGAGTGCACCACGCCAGATCCACGAGGGGGCTCCATGCCCATTGATGTATCCTGAGGAGTGCAAAGCCACAGTCTCTCAAGTCTCTACAGTGGGTGGTTTGCCCACTGTACCATCCTGGGGAGTGCAAAGCCACAGTCTCTCAAGTCTCTACAGTGGGTGGCTTGCCCACTGTACCATCCTGGGGAGTGCAAAGCCACAGTCTCTCAAGTCTCTACAGTGGGTGGTTTGCCCACTGTACCATCCCTGGGAGTGCAAAGCCACAGTCTCTCAAGTCTGCAGTGGGTGGCTTGCCCACTGTACCATCCTGGGGAGTGCAAAGCCACAGTCTCTGAAGTCTCTGCAGTGGGTGATTTGCCCACAGTACCATCCTGGGGAGTGCAAAGCCACAGTCTCTCAAGTCTCTACAGTGGGTGGTTTGCCCACTGTACCATCCTGGGGAGTGCAAAGCCACAGTCTCTCAAGTGGATGCATGTCTCCACTGGTTCTGGAGGGGGACTGGTGCCCAGAGTGCTTCATCCTGTTAAGGACAGACGGAGTGGATGCATGCCTCTACTGGTTCTGGAGGGGGACTGGTGCCCAGAGTGCTTCATCCTGTTAAGGACAGACGGAGTGGATGCATGTCTCCACTGGTTCTGGAGGGGGACTGGTGCCCAGAGTGCATCACTCACCCCGTGACGGTCCCAGTTGCGTCACTGCCCCTGCCGCTCATGGGCTAGCGGTGCTTGAGTTGGCGGTCTTTGCCCTGTTCAGCGGTGCTTGAGTTGGCAGTTTCTGACCTGTTCAGCGTTGCTTGCCATGACGGTCTTTGCCCTGTTCAGCGGTGCTTGAGTTGGCAGTTTCTGACCTGTTCAGCGGTGCTTGCCATGGCAGTCTTTGCCTTGTTCAGCGGTCCCTGGCCTGTCCAGCGGTGCTTGCCAAGGCGGTCCTTCATTGTCCAGCTGGGCTGGGGCTGGCGGTCCTTCATTGGGCAGCTGGGCTGTGGCTGGCGGCGCCCTCCTGGGCAGCTGGGCTGTGGCTGGCGGGGCCACCTGGGCAGCTGGGCTGTGGCTGGCGGTGGCCTCCTGGCCAGTGACGATTGGGCTGGCCTCATGGGCAGTGACTCAGGCGGTCTTCTCCGCCGTGCTGCTCCTCCCAGACTTTGGCAATTTCTTCTGCCCCTTCCCCACCTTGGGAGGAGTCACAGCTGAGTCGACACTCCCCCCAGGACCCTTGAGAGTGGCTTTGCTGCCTGGAGTCTTCCCCCTCTCCCCCCGGGCACTGTCCAACTTCTGGTGTTTCACAAGGGGGGACTGGCTGTGCTGTGGTTCCGTGCCACACTGGCTGGCCTGGTGGCCGGTGCACTCCACATACCTGTAACAGGCACCACTGGTCCCGGAGATTTTTTGGCTGAGGTGCTAGTACGGGACCTGTGAGTTGGAGGGGGGGGGGCTGGTGGGAAAGAGGTCAAGCTCGGTCAGGAAAAGTTTCTTAGGAACATTGGGACAGGTAGCTGGAGGCGGTTTGGGAGTGGAGGAAGAGGTAGTGGTTGTAGGAGGTGTACGTTTGGTGACTTTGGGTGAAGGTGCATGCGCTGGAGGCTGTCGTGAGGTGGATGGCTGTTGGGTGGGTGTGTGCCTGCGTTTGTGTATCTTCGGAGGGGGCGTCACAGACACACTGGGAGAGGACACAGGGGACGTGTAAATGGGAGTGGGGGTGGTGACTGCACGTGAGCGGGGTGTGGTGGTGGGTGTGCTGATGCGGGACGTAGTGGCTGTAGTGGTAGTGCATGCAGGTGAGAGTGTAGACGAGACTGGGAGGGAGGAGGGAGACGAGGAGGAGGGGGACACAGTGGAGGCAGTGGATGTTGGTGTGTCTGTATGTGTGTGATGCTTGCGTGAGTGCCTGTGGGATGTGTGGTGCTTATGTTTGCCTGAGCTTCCATTGTGTGGTGAGGTGTGTACAGGCTGGTCTGATGGTGTGCTTGGGATAGGCTGGGGTACAGGGGATTGGGTCTGGCTGGAGGAAGTTGGAGGGGGGGAGGCTAGAGACAGGGACAATGGCTGCCATCAGTGCTGAGGCCAGAGTTTGCAGGGTTCGATGAAGGGCAGCCTGACCAGAATGAATGCCCTCCAGGAATGCATTTGTGTGTTGCAAATCCCTTTCTACACACTGGATGGCATTCAGAATGGTAGACTGCCCAACAGTGAGGGACCTGAGGAGGTCAATGGCCTCCTCACTGAGGGCAGCAGAGGTGACAGGGGCAGGGACTGAGGTACCTGGGGCAAAGGTGATGCCCACCCTCCTGGGTGAGCGGGCATGGGGCGAAGGCTGAGGGGCTGCTGGGAGGGCGGTGCTGGTAGGGGTGGTGGCGGCTGTACCTGTAGAAGTGGGGGGCACAGATTTTGCCGCCACCACAAGGGAGCTCCCATCGGAGGATGAGTCCGTGTGGCTGGTTGCAGATCCTGTGACCGCCGTGAAGCTCCCCTCGCCCTCCGTCCCACTGGTGTATTCCGAGTCCGTGGTGTGCAGCTCCCTCGTGCTCCGGTGCCACTGTACCTCCGCCTGATGATGCTGATGCACACAAGAACAGGGAGACCACAAAAAGGGGGGGCGACAGAAGAAAGACAGTTTGAGTGCATGGCTTATCGCTACAGTTGGCGGACAATACAGACCCAGCAGCCCCCTGCACTACACCGCGCTGTTGGGCTCTACAGATGCAATTCCTGGGATATGTCCTACATGGCTATGGTCGACATCTGCACACATAGATGACACAGGGGCATGTATACCTGTACTTGGCACTCTACAGAGGTGGGGTGGGGTGCCAAATGGCCTGCATTAAGGAGGGGCCTAGCCTACGGAACTCGCCCTGGCCTAGGGAAACCCACAGCCCTCCTCCCCCACCCAGACACCTTCACTGCGCGCAAAGTCCGCTGAATGATGTTGTACTCACCCCCTTGTGTCTACTGTGATGCCCTCAAGCGCCCATCCAACTCAGGGCCACAGCCAGGATCCGGAACATCAGGGGGGTCATGGTTCGACGGGCACCCCTCCCACGTTGGGAGGCCATCCCCAGCTGAGCCTCCGCCGTCTTCTTGCTCCAGCGGCGAATGTCCTCCCATCTTTTCCGGCAGTGGGCGCTCCGTCTGTGGTGGACCCCCAGGTTCCGGATGTCCTTGGCGATGGCACGCCAAATATCCTTCTTCTGGTGGGCTTTGACCTACTGGACATGTACAGGGGAAGAAGATAAGTCATTACCAACTGCACCGTCGAAGTGAGTGGCCCACATCCCTACCCTTGCCATGTGGCACATGCATTCACAGTCCTTCATGCACACAGAACTGTGCCCCCTTCATTCTTACAACCAGCCCTCTCCACACAGGCATAGCCCATACAGCGTGTTCCCTGTGTACTTACCTGTTGGTCTGGAGGACCGTAGAGTAGCGTGTACTGGGGGAGGACCCCGTCGACGAGCTTCTCCAACTCCTCTGCAGTGAAGGCAGGGGCCCTTTCCCCAGACGCACAAGCCATTGTCTCTTCCAGACCAAGGTCACAGCAGCACTTGCAGTGTAGGTCCTCTCCTGTTGAAAATCAGGTATCGAGTGATTGAACAGATAGAAAATGGCGGTCACGTCCGCGGCGGTGCGTACCATCACCGCCGACGTACATCGTCATTGGCTCCTTAGAACCATAGGGTCCAATGTTAACCAATGCAGCATTGCGCTGCGGTGTTCGACCGCCTACCGCGACGGTGTAGAACGCCAGCGCAGTTACCTCACATCCCATTGTCCCACTTTAGAGGTCAGGCAGCCGGCATTTCAGGGGCCCACATGGCCTGATTCACAACTGCGTCACACAGACCTAGGCCTTGTCGCACAACACAAATACAGGCCAGATTCTGTGTATGAGTGGTGTTCTGTGTAGACTGTGGGTACATACCTCTGAGTTGTTTGACTCTGTGGTCGCTGTTGTCCTTCCTAGGCACCGTCCGCTGGGACATGTGAGGAGATGGCGGAATCCTCCAGTGTACCGACCGCTGGTGGATCTGTCGACAATGGAGGAGCGACATTTGATCATCACCTACAGGTTTGACCGTGCCACAATCCAGGAACTGTGTGCCCAGTTGGAGCCTGACCTGATGTCAGCAATCCACCATCCCACAGGGATCCCCCCTCAAGTGCAGGTGCTATCAGTGCTCCATTTCCTTGCAAGTGGGTCCTTTCAAACAACAGGGGCCATGCCATCAGGGATGTCCCAGCCTATGTTTTCCAACGTGTTGTCCAGAGTGTTGTCTGACATCGTTTTCCCTCAGGTGGCGGATTTGGCTACAGTTAAAGGCAACTTCTATGCCCTTGGACATATCCCCAACATCATAGGTGCCATTGATGGGACCCATGTAGCTCTGCCCCCCCCCCCACAGGAGTGAACAGGTGTACAGGAACCGGAAGAGTTATCATTCGATGAATGTACAGATGGTATGTTTGGCAGACCATTACGTCTCCCAGGTAAATGCTATGTTCCCTGGCTCTGTGCATGACGCCTACATCCTGCGGAATAGCAGCATCCCTTATGTGATGGGTCAACTCCAGAGGCACCGGGTGTGGCTATTAGGGGACTCTGGTTACCCCAACCTGTCATGGCTACTGACCCCAGTGAGGAATTCCAGGACCAGGGCAGAGGAACGCTACAATGAGGCCCATGGGCAGACTAGGAGGGTGATCGAACGCACCTTCGGCCTCCTGAAGGCCAGGTTCAGGTGCCTCCATATGACAGGTGGTTCCCTATTCTACTCACCAAGGAAAGTGTGCCAGATCATCGTGGCCTGCTGTATGCTTCACAACTTGGCTTTGCGACGACAGGTGCCTTTTCTGCAGGAGGATGGTCCAGATGACGGTGTTGTGGCAGCTTTGGAGCCTGTGGACAGTGATGAGGAGGAAGCAGAGGAAGAAGACATTGACAACAGGGACTCAGTTATCCAGCAATATTTCCAGTGACACACAGGTAAGAACACATTCCTGCCTACTACAAGTACTTTCATACTTCTACCTCTATCCTGTCTGTCGATTTCAACCAGTATATGGTAACTGAGTTGTACATTTCCATTACGGTTTCACAGGTGTGGTTTCCAACGTGTGTCATCTGCTTAGATTCCTCATGGACTTGAGATGTGTGACATAGTTATGTTGACATTACATTTGAGACGCATTTTGTCACTGTCATTGCTAATACACATTTTCGAAATCACAGACTGACTCCAGATTGTTTTGTGCTTCAAGGATGTTTATTGCAATGCTCAATATTGGAGGGGGGTTGTAACATGGTGAGGGGTGATGGTGGAGGATTGTCCATGGCAGAGTCCAGTCTGTTAGTCTCACAGGTGCATTGCCCATATTGGCATAGGAAGTGGAGCTGGGGCAGTTCCAATATGGACAGGGTTACAAAGTGGGACAGTAGGATGACAATCAGGGAGGTCTCATTTCTTGGTGGGGGTCTTGGCATCGTGCTCTGTCTTGTTCCTGGATCTCAGGGACCGTTTGCGGGGTGGTTCTCCGTCTGCAGGGGGTGGGGTGCTGGTGTGGTGGTCCTGTGGCGGTGCCTCCTATCCACTAGCGCCGGCGAAGGTGGTGGGCAGTTCTTCGTCCATGCTAGTGTCAGGGGCCCCTTGGAGTGCCACAGTGTCCCTCCTGGAGTTAAGTATCTCCTTCAGCACCCCTACGATGGTGCCCAGGGCGGTGCTGATGGTTCTGAGTTCCTCCCTGAACCCCAAATACTGTTCCTCCTGCAGCCGCTGGGTCTCCTGAAACTTGGCCAGGACCGTTGCCATCCTCTCCTGGGAGTGGTGGTATGCTCCCATGATGGAGGAGAGGGCCTCGTGGAGAGTGGGTTCCCTAGGCCTGTCCGCCCCCTGTCGCACAGCAGCCCTCCCAGTTCCCCTGTGTTCCTGGGCCTCCGTCCCCTGGACCGTGTGCCCACTACCACTGCCCCCAAGTCCCTGTTGTTGTTGGGGTGGTGGGTTATCCTGGGTTCCCTGTAGTGGTGGACACACAGCTGATTGACGTGTCCTGGGGACGGAGGTATGGGCCCGCTGGGTGGGTGCTGTGCTGGTGTTACCAGAGGGTGGAAGGTCTGTGCTGGCCTGTGACTGGGTGTGGGGAGCCGACTGTCCCGAGGCCCACGATGGTCCGGGCTAGTCATCTTGATCCAGCTGGACAGAGCTGCTGTCATCACTGTGGGCCTCTTCTGTGGGTGAGGTGGAGATGTCTGGACCCTGCTGTCTGGTGACGTTGGGTAGTGGTCCTGCATGGGTGTAAAAGCATGATTATTGCATCTGTGTGTGTCATGGTGGGCAATGGGTGGTTGACCGGGTACCCCAGTGCTAGCACTCCTGTGTGGGGGCTTGTGTGATGATGGTTGAGGAAGGTGTGTGGGGATGTGCAGTGGGCATGCTTTAGTGATGGGTGTCCATGCTTTGTTGTGTCATGCAGGGCTTGGGGTTGGGATGGGTAGTTTGTGTTATTAGTACATTTGTGAGGAGTTGGAGTGATAGGGGAGGGGGCGAGGGTGGAGGTCTGTGATAGCATGCAGGTAGGGTGGGGGATATGATAGTTAAGATTTGACTTACCAGAGTCCATTCCTCCACCGACTCCTGCAAGGCCCTCAGGCTGCAGAATAGTCAAGACCTGCTCCTCCCATGTTGTTAGTTGTGGGGGAGGAGGTGGGGGTCCGCCGCCAGTCCGCTGTACCGCGATGTTGTGTCTGGAGACCACGGAACGCATCTTCCCCCTTAGGTCGTTCCTCCTCTTCCTGATGTCATCCCGATTTCTTGGGTGCTGTCCCACTGCGTTGACCCTGTCGACTATTCTTCGCCATAGCTCCGTCTTCCTAGCTATGGAGGTGTGCTGCACCTGTGATCCGAATAGCTGTGGCTCTACCCAGACGATTTCCTCCACCATGACCTTGAGCTCCTCCTCCAAGAACCTGGGGTGTCTTTGCCGTGCCATGGGGTGGTGTAGGTGATGTGTGGGGTGGTGTGTGTGGTAATAAGTGTGGTGATATGTAGTGGTGTGTGGTGTTTTGTGCGTGGAAGTAGTGTGGGTGATGGTGTTGAGTGCCTGTGGCTGCTAGTTTGTGGATGGTGGTGTCTCTCTCTGGCCTTCTTTCAGATTTTTTGGTCGTAGGGGTTTGTCGGTGATGTGGGTGTGTGTTTTATATAGTATTGGGTGTGTGGGAGTGCTGTGTGTATGTGTATCAGGTGTGTGTATTTCGAATTGTCCAATGTGGGAGTGTTTTGTATGTGTGTGTGTATTTTGAGCGCGGCGGTGTACACCGCCAATGGAATACCGCGGTTGAAAGACCGCTGCGTGGAGTCGTGTGTCGTGATAGCATGGGCGTATTTCTGTTGGCGTGACGGTGGAGGTTTTGTTTTCGCCAGTTTATCACTGACCTTTGGTGTGGCGGACTTGTGTGGGTGTCTGAATTTTGTCGGATTTCGGGATGTGGGTCATAATAGCTGTGGCGGAATTCAGCGGCCGCGGTGGTGTGTTGGCGGTCTTCTGCACGGCGGTTTAGTGGCTTTTACCGCCAATGTTGTAATGACCACCTTAGTCATTTTAAACTTAATTCTTAGATTGTTCATGTTTTCAGAATGACTATGCTTAGAATCATAGGGGGTCATTCTGACCCCGGCGGTCTTAGACCGCCGGGGCCAGGGTCGGCGGGAGCACCGCCGACAGGCCGGCGGTGCCCCGCAGGGCATTCTGACCGCGGCGGTAAAGCCGCGGTCAGACCGGCAACACTGGCGGTCTCCCGCCAGTGTGCCGCCGCCCGTTTGAATCCTCCAAGGCGGCGCAGCTAGCTGCGCCGCCGAGGGGATTCCGACCCCCCCTACCGCCATCCAGTTCCCGGCGGTCCGCCCGCTGGGAACCGGATGGCGGTAGGGGGGGTCGCGGGGCCCCTGGGGGCCCCTGCAGTGCCCATGCCACTGGCATGGGCACTGCAGGGGCCCCCGTAAGAGGGCCCCTACGAGTATTTCACTGTCTGCTTGGCAGACAGTGAAATACGCGACGGGTGCAACAGCACCGTCGCACCTTCCCACTCCGCCGGCTCGATTACGAGCCGGCTTCATCGTGGGAAGGACGGTTTCCCCTGGGCTGGCGGGCGGCCTTTTGAAGGCCGCCCGCCAGCCCAGGGGAAACCTCAAAATACCCACCGCGGTCTTCCGACCGCGGTACGGTATTTTGGCGGCTCCCGCCGGGCGCGCGGTGACCGCGCCCGGCGGGAGTCAGAATGACCCCCATAGTCTAGTATTGATTTCAGGAGATATAATTTTTATATTGTGTGTTCTAACCTTTTTTTTCTTACTACAGGTCTCCTTCCCAGCTGTTTCCCTTCCTAATCCCATCTTCCCCTCTTGAACTCTCTTAGCCTCTGTGATTTATCTATCAGAGTCTTGGAGCTGTTCAGTGGTGGACGTGTTGGGAACGTGCGCAGACCCCGAGGATCTGGTGACTCTGACAATTGTTCATAGTAACTGTTCAAAAGGAGATAGTCTGCATTCTTTCTTTTATCAATATAATAGAAATTCAGATACGCCGGGTTTCTTTGAATAAGCTGAATCCAGTCCAGTGCGTGATTGCTTTAAGTGCAAAGATTTAAACAAGAGTGTGAGGCACTCTACTCCCTCCTCCAAAAACATCACAAACCTTGCTTTTGAAACAACAGATAGGAATTAAAAAATGCTAACCAGAAGAAATCAGGGTTTGGTAGCTCTCTTGATGTCAGGGAGCCAAAGAAGTTAGGGAACCCAGGCCAGAGTACTCTGCCTCAGAATTTATCTGTTCTTGTTGGTGAAAAATGTGTATGAATTCCATTTGTTTGAAAAAACATTGAAGGCCCCAACTACTTCAAATGTTTTTGAGAGCATGGGCAATTCACCTTCTTGTTTGTGCACTTCCATGAGAAACATCTACTCATTCTTGGGGGCTGTTGATTGCCCTGGTTACCTTGGAGGTGTTTGTGCTCTAGTCGAAGTGAGAAGTCAATAGCTTAGGGCTACCAGTGTAACCCACGTCTAGCACTGTGTGATCTAATCAGGCCAAAACCCCATTTCAGTCTTAAATTCTTATAACAGAATTTGCGCTATATCAGTAAGACTCAGGGCCTGATATAGAACTTAGTGGGTGGGTTACAGTATTACAACTGTAACGGATATACGTCTGCCGAAATTTAAATCCCATAGGCTATAATAGGATTTAGATATCAGTAGACAGGGACATCCATCACTGTTGTGACGGAGCAACCCGTCCGTCAAGTTCTAAATCAGGCCCTAAATTACAAAGTCCTTGATGTGACTCATTAAACCCTATTTCAGTACTTTGCTAAAGGAAGGGACTTCACACTTCAAATAATTCTACTATCTGAGGGTTTCGTTGGTACCAGATATTGCATTAGGCATCTCCCTTTAAGTGGCTGGGATGCTCCAGAGTTTTGGCTTTTTGATCTTTCTCTATAGGTTCTGGCAGACCGTAGGTAATAGATCAAATACTCCAGAAGTTGTCAAGGCTGCTGCGGCTCTGTGGAAAGCGCACCAGTGCAACAGTGACCTGCAGGGTGTGTTCTGGCATGCAGGATGCAATTTAGTTGTTATGGGTGCATCCTATGCATTTGAAGCCCTGCCCCTCTGAATTCTGCACACCTCTCCGCCATTGTTCTTGGACATGGCAGAGTACAAAAGCTGCGTCTGAGAGCCCAACAATGTCTGTTATTACCTTTTTCTCATACCCATTACCTACCTGCCGAATTACTTCACATACCTGATTATCTTGCGGCAGTTCTTCCTGACATGCCTTAGGAGTCCAGAGTCCACGAATCTTGACAGATGTCTGCTGTCTTTGCCTGCATTACTGTTGTTCAGGAGGACACGGGGACCTGCTAAATAAGAGCTTACAAGGCCTTACAAACAGGACTGTTCATAAAAGGTGGTAAGGTGTAAAGTTCATATGTTGTATGAAGTAGTACTTACTGTACTGGATCTCTGCATCAGTATTCCAGATTCTGAAGTTCCTGAAAATTAAGGACATTTAGGTACATCAATTAGGAAAAGTGTGTTTTCCAAAGACTAAACATCTGCCTTGGATTTTTGAGACTTGGATTTGATTTTCCTCTGACCCAGTCTGCATCTTTGTTGGCCTCAAAGTCTGAAAGTGTGTTTGGGAATGATTAGATAATGTATCAGCCAATCAAAAGGGTGATTATTTAATAACAGACACTGTCCCTAGAAAGTCTCCCATGTTTGCATTGTCTTTACCTCTAGTAGTTACTGTATGTCCATTTTATTTTAGCACAACCAGAATCTTAGGTCGGAAAGAGGAATGGTTGGACCTGGCATCCTTGGTGTGGTATGCCACTAAAACATTTGCCTTCATCCCGCCTGTTGTGCTGAATCTGTTTTTGCTGGCTTTAGACTCTATACACTTTGCTATTGCGAGCCAGTGCTATAGAGCTTATGCTGTCTCCCAAAAACATAGTACGATTAGTCTACACATTACTGGCACATTTAATTTACTTGTAAGTCCCTAGTAAAATGGTTCTACCTGTACACAGGGCCTGTAAACTGAACGCTAATCGTGCGTCTGCAGCACTCATTGTGCCACCCACTAAAGTAGCCCCTCAAAGCATGTCTCTGGCCTTCCACTGCAGCCTGTAGTGTAGTTCTAAGCAGCCATTTCTACTTGCCAAAATAAACCTTGTGGGGGTCCACATCCCCAAGGATCTGGTGCTTCTGGGGGTGATATAGACAAGTAGTTTGAGGTATATAAAGTAGCTCTAGAGATGTACAGAGTCACTAAAGATTGGGGAATGATCCTCTGGAGGCATATACCTAATGAGGAAAAGGATTCACTGCTAGTTCTAAAGAAAGGTGACAGGATGAAATATATGGTCGGGAAGGAGGCCCTTGTCAGAAAATATGGTTTTACTTCTGAAAAGTACAGATTGAGTTTTTGGGCGATCACCAAAAGAGTGAATATGGTCCCCACAAGAAGATAGAGTGGGAGATAAAAATAAGGATTACTCATAAAGGTCCCCGAAATTGGTCTCAGTAGAAGGACTCACAGACCCAACTTGTCCAAAAGAAGAATGGGTTCCCTGTGAAGAAATTCTCAGGGTGATTCTCCCCCCAATGCTACGAGTGCTACAGGTACAGGCATGTCATGGGGCACTCCAAATGTCTTAAGAAGCCACAGCCCTCCCACTGGTGGGCATACACCAGAGATAGCCAGCGTAGTGCTTGGAGAGGAGGTTGCCCCAGTTAGCTTGGGGGACAGAGGATGCAGAGGTTACCCTAGTGTCTCTGGGTGATGACATGGTATCTAAGGCTCACATGCCTAATAACACTAGACAGTGTAGACAGTAGATCACCATAAATGGGCTGCAGATGGAAGCTCTAAGGGAAACAGGAGCCAGTATGACTAGTGTCAGGGGTCATCTGGTGTCCTCAAGGCAGTTAATCAACAGGTTGTAGTAGCTGACAGCCCCAAGAGTCACCATCCTGTGGCTCTGAATGGGGGTTATCTCAGGTTCCTCCAGGCTAGCTGTGAATCCAGACATGCCTGAAGATTGTCTGCTTGGTAACAACATAGAGCAAACCATCTTAAAAGAGGTGGAGCTCCAGTCCCCCCACAAGATTTTAGGGTTGCCGGAGTGGGTGTGCCTGACCACACTGTTCATGGCTGCCCGAGAGGGAAATTGAGAGAATCTGGAGCCTGAAAAAAGGGCCTCTGTACCTGCCAAAAAGAGGAAAGGCAGCGAACACTGGAACCCCTCTCCTATGATTCCTATGGTCCGGAAAGAAGTGGAGCCTGAGGGCGACACCCAAGAGCCTACCGGGGAGTATATTGCTGCCCTGGTGGACCTACCTGAGCTGGCAGGCTTGCAAGCAGAAGGGTAGCCATCGAAGCCCAAAAAGGATGCCCTACTCATGAGGGGCTATGGCAGCAGGCTGAGGGCAAGGCTGCTGGCAACACCTCTGGTGTTCACCTGATTTACTGGGAGAATGATGTCCTGTATAGTTAGCCTAAGGAATCTGTTGAAACCCGTATGTTGGCAGACCCCTGGTGCTATAGGGACCTCTTAATGGGCTTAGCTCATGATGTAACTGTGGCAAAACCTCTGGGGCAAGACAACTTTGCAAGGCATGTTACCCACTTCTACTGGCACCGGATGAGAGTGACACCAGATGCTTCTGCAAGTCACCAGGCCAGTAGGAAGTCGCCGGGAAGCTGAAGGCTCCACTGGTTTGCCTTCTTGCCATAGGCACATGCTCTAAGAGGGAGGGCATCAACATTGTTGGGCCCCTGGACTCCCCTCCCCCCACCAAATGACCCTAGGCAGCAGGTTCATCCTTGTCTTAATGGAACATGGCACTCAGTACCCAGAGGCTATACCCCTGATGACAGTGACTGTAACCACATTGGCCAAGGCACTGTTAGGATCTTTACCCAAGGGGGTTTCCACAAGGAGGTTGTTTCTGACCAGGGCACCAACTTCATGTCAGCATACATGATGTCCATGTGGGACTAGTGTGGACTAAGCTACAAGTTTTCCATACCCTGTCATTCCCAGACCAATGGGTTTGTTGGAAGATTCAGGAAGACCCTCAAAGGCATGATTATGGTCTTGACACAGCCCTTGAGGCAGAAGGGGGATGTTCTCTGGCAATGCCTGTTGCCTGCGTACAGGGAAGTGCCACAGAAGGGAGTTGGGTTCAGTCCCTTTGAGCTCTTGTATGGCTACACTGTCAGAGGTCCTCTCAGCATAGTAAAGAAGGGGTGGTCCAGGCCCTAGGATGTGAAGGAGCCTAAGGGGAAGTCTCCTACCTGGTAAGCCTCAAGACCCACAGGAAACCTCTAAGGGTCCTGCATATCAATCACCTCAAGCAGCCTCTCTGAGAAGTCCAAGGTAACCATGCTCCTGGTAATGGATGATGGGGTGGAAGAGAAGAACCTCTCCCCAACTTCTAATCTTCAAAGGAACAGGATGGGTCAGTAAGAGGTGTCATCCTACCCTGACCCCTGAGCAACATCTGAAATGTCTCCACTTGCAGGGACAGTTCACCTCTCTCTTCTCAATGATCCCTGGATGCATTGCTTGGTGCACCAATGATATTGACACTGGAGACAGCATGCCCCCTAAGAATAAAAACTACAGGTTGTCTGACAAGGTGAAGATCAGCATCAAGGAAGAGGTGTCCATAATGCTGAAGCAAGGAGTGATTGAAGACTCCAACTGCCCATGGTCCATTTCAGTAGTTCTGGTACCCAAGGCTGCCCCACTGAGTGTCACACCAGAATCTGGAGCAGTCATGCAGTCACTAAGACTGATGTTCAACCCATCCGTTACACATTACATTACTTAACGTCTGGGTACTGACAGATTGCTTTAAATGAGGGGGATAAAGAAAGTTCTGCATTTCCCACCCAGAAGTCCACTTCCAGTTTACTGTGATGCCCTTTGCGTTAAACAATGCCCCTGCCACCTTTCAGAGTTTGGTCAACCAAGTCCTGGCTGGAATTGAGGCTTTCAGTGCAAGCCACCTATGCAGACATTGCGGTCTTCAGTTCCAGCTGGGAGGACCGTCTGTTCCACCTCCAAGATGTGCTTCAGGCCCTGCAGAAGGCAGGTCTGACTTTCAAGGCAATTCAGTGCCAGATAGGGCAGGGATCAGTGGTCTACTTGGGACATCAAATCGGTGGGGGCAAAATGCAGTCCTTCCAAGCTAAAATTCAGATCATTTTGGCTTGGAAATCCCCCAAGACCCAGGCTGAGGTGAGATCCTTCCTGGGCCTCACTGGCTACTACAGGAAATTTGTCAAGGGTTATGGCACCATTGTTGCTCACTTAACTGATCTGACTTCTAAAAAGCAGCCCAAAAATATGATCTGGACCAGAATGCTTTTGACACCTTGAAAGAGGCCATGTATACAGCACCAGTACTCAAGGCTCTGGACTTCTCTAAGGAATTCTTTGTCCAGACAGACACCTCAGACCAATGTATAGAGGCTGTCCTCTTCCAGCTGAACAAAGAGGGCATAGACCAAGCTGTAGCCTCCATTAGCCCGAGGCTACATCCTAGGGAGCAGAGGTACAGTGCAACTGAAAGGGAAGCCTTTGCAGTGGTGCACTGAAGAATCTGAGGCATACTTTTTTGGGACTCGCTCCTGGGGTCAGACACACCACAGGCCCCTCAGATGGGTAATGCAGATGAGGGGTTAGAATCCCAAACAGTTGAGGTGGTCCATCGACTTACAGGGAATGGACTTTATAGTGGAACATCACCCTGAAATTGACCACATCAGTGCTGATGGTCCTGGGCTCACTGTGCCACTGGAACCAAGCCTTACCAGGCTAAGGAACCCTAACTAGGGTGAACCCGGTCTTAGATTGCTTGTGTTCCAGTTCAGGGAGGACCTAACCTGGCAGTTTGGGCTGGACTGTTCCCATGAGTAGTATGGCCAAGACAGATTTGCACATGGCTGGGTCCTAATGGAGGTGGCATCGTGGGTGAAAAACGATGGACTTAGATGCGGCCAAGCGAGACCAGTGGCTGAGATTAATTCAAACCTTGTTGTTTTTGCATTATTCTTAATCACAGCATTGTAGGATGGCCATTCACTAATACAATAAAGATTCTGATACACGGTAAATGAATATAGTTGCTGAAGAATTTTCCCAACACACGATCAATGTTGTATTGTTTAGAGGTAACTATTTTTGATTTGCACATCAGTTATTGCAAGAAGAACATAGGAGAACTGGAAATAGAGATCTCCCAGGTATGTCCAACAGACTGAAACCTTACTAAACCACACATGTAAAATTCCTCAACATTTACAAATGTATTTAAAACCTAGAAACAACAACTCAGACAGTATGCCCAAGGGCCCAGTGAAGGGTGAGTTTTTTAGTAGCCCCCTTATTTTTTTTTAGGTAGTAAGCAAACTGCAAACAGTGGTTATTTTGTTGATTTTAAAGCAAAAAGTACCAATTTTCTATATTATTTGTCTGTGTTCGTATCAGTCCATTTTTTAATTCCTGGATTCTCTTTTTTTGATTATAGATGTGGGTTTTCTTTTTCCCTCTGAGCCGGTGAACAATTATAAAATTCCAGCTAAGCATGAGTTTAACGTTGAAAATGGAAAAATAAAGAAAGTATTTTTGTTTGCTTTCTGTGTTTGCTTCTGTACTCTGTTCTATTTATTTATTGTTTACTTGTTAAAGTGATAATAATTAGGGAAAAAAGGAAAAAATAGCAACTCTTCACTGTGACTTTTATTTAACCCAGGAGTCTCTGGAGTTCAACTCATCCCTTCCCCTTTTCCCTCAAGGGTGATAATTGGGTGAGTCCTTCAACTAACATGTTTCCTTATCTACATGGCGCTGAGCACACTTCCACTTTCCTTCTAAACCATAGATGAGTTTCCCTATCCAAATCTCCAGGATCTTTCTGTCCCCATATGAAGAGAATATTTCTCATTCTTTACTCCTTTTTGTAGAATTAAGGGCAATTCTGTCGAACTAGGCCCTTTCTTCAGGGTCATCCCCAAACTTTTTGCCTTCACCCTCCTGTTTACTGTACCTGTTCTGTTTGTTTGGCCTTAGGACTTTGGGCACTTTACCACTTCTAACCAGTGCTAAGCTGCTCATGCTCCCTCCTCTAAACATGATAGAATTGGCTTAAACCCAATTGGCATATATAATTTACTTTTAAGTCCCTAGTAACGTTGTGCTACATGTACACAGGGCCTGTAAATTAAGTGCAACTAATGGGCCTGCGGCACTTATTGTGCCACCCACTTAAATAGCCCTTTACACATGCCTCAAGCCTGCCATTGCAGCCTGTGTGTGTAGTTTTAAACTGCCATTTCACCCTGCCATTGCAGCCAGTGTGTGTAGTTTTAAATTACCATTTCGACCTGGCAAAATAAACTTTGTGCCAGGCCTAAGTCTTCCTTTTTAATACATGTAGGTCACCCCCAAAGTAGGCCCTTAACAGCTCAGAGGGCAGAGGGCAGTGTATTTAAAATGTTGGACATGTTCTTTTATATTCTACCTGTCCTGTTAGTGAAAAACTCTTAAATTCACTACTGCAAGGCCTGTGTCTCCCATAAGATAACATTTGGGTTACCTTATTCCAATTGGGAGCAGGTAGACAGCCCAACTTTGGTGTCTAAAGAATTATAATTAAAAGACCTCTTTATTGGTAAAGTTTGGAGTTTTTTTCACAGTTCTGAAAATGGCAATTTTAAAAATTTGTCATTTTCTTGTCTTTACCAGTTGGTGCCGGCAGCCTTTTCCTGGGTCACATTATTAGCTGTTGCTGGTAGTTGGTTGTATCAGTCTTTAGTAGCATTTGTATGCCATAGCATACTAAGGCCCTCATTATGACCTTGGCGGGCGAGATCTGACCGCCGGGCGGACGCCAATGTGGCTGCACTCCCGCCGCGGTCATTTTGAGATCCCCGCTGGGCCGACAGGCGGAAACCTGGTTTCCACCCGCCGGCCCAGCGGGGATCTCGGCCGCAACACAGGACCCGGCTCCAAATGGAGCTGGCGGTGTTGCGGCCGTGCGACGGGTGCAGTTGCAACCGTCGTGCTTTCACAGGGCCCTGTCAGGGGGCCCCTACACTGCCCATGCCAGGGGCCCCGCGACTCCCCGTACCGCCAGCCTTTTCCTGGCGGTTCAAACCGCCAGGAAAAGGCTGGCGGTAGGGGGACTCGTTATCCCCTGGGCAGCCCTGCTAGCAGTGCTGCCCTGGCGGACTAGAACCGCCGGGGCCATTGTGGCGGAAAACCGCCGGCCCCGGCGGTGCGACCGCGGCGGAAGCGTAATAACCCGGAATGCACCGCCAGCCTGTTGGTGGTGCTTCCGTCACAACAACCCTGGCGGTCTTGGACAATAAAAACAATAGACTTTCCAATTATTCACAATTTATCAATACAAATCCAATAAAAACAGTGACAGATGGGTGAGACTATAATTAATCACAATAAAGTGCATTATTGACTCCTTGCTTCCACTTTGCAGTCACAGACCTCACTGTTGATGCAACTCTTAGAGAATTTAGCAGTATACGTTTTAAAGTGCCTAGACGGAATTTTAGGTACAATTTTTTTACATATTTTTAGTGGTGTTTTTAACAAAACATACACAAACGACTTCATGCTGATTCTACCCACCTACCCTATTGCTCCTCCCTCCCCCCCCCATCTGTATCTGCTCCTTCCGTACCTCCCCATTTTCAAAACTTTAAGACCTCCATGACCGTGGTGTGGACTTTGATGTCGAGTTCGGCAGTTTAATTTTGTCTTTGATCTCCTTCTTCGTTGGTACCTTTTGATGTTGTGGATGAGCTCAGTGCTCCAGGCTCTGGCTCTTTTAGGCAGTCTATCAGACGGTCCCATGTTCTAGCTGCCTCTATTGGGCCGCAGCCCCTCGCTGCTTCCACATGTAAGGCCCTTCCCTCCGCTTAGGCAGAATTTTAGGTATAAAGTGCGACATGCATCGGTGATGTCATTCAGGGTGTGCTTTATGGGTGGGTAATTGCAGGTTAACATGGGCGAGCACGCTTTGCCAGTACAAGCCTTGAGTTTAGTGTGCAATAATGATTCTTTGACCATGGTAGCTGTTGTTCCAGTAATGTTGGCTGGCTCTTACAAAAAATGCTTGACAAACAAGAAGCTTTGTGCCAGGGCTCAGATGTGGCAGCGATCTCAAGAAAGCATTTCCCACCTTTTGAAGCGGTTTACTCTTGCTGTAACCCCATAGTTCTGCACTATAGCTTGCTGCTTTCTCTGCTTTTTGCCTGTATACGTGAAGCACAACGCTCAATGAGCGGCAGCCAACCTTATTTTTGAGCCTCACGATTGCGTTGGCAGACTGCTGCCTTGTCAATGTGAGCATGCCAGGACATATTGTTATTAAAGGATATTCCCAGATAATAGTAGACCGTAATAGATTCAAGTACCTTGCAAACATTTTTTTGTGATTTTGTCAGCGGCATTACTTTTGTCTTTTGCATGTTAATAATAATAAGGTATTTTTGGCTACAATTGCCTTCAAAGCTTCTCAACCTATTGGGCAGTTTGTTACGTGTACAAGATAATATTACTTCGTCATCCGCAAACAGGAGGATGCCTATTTTTTGTTGCCCAGCTTCAGCGCATCTGTGTCCCCCTTCAGTAGAAATTCTTCTGAATAGTTCAAGAATAGGGAGGGCAGCAGTGGCGTGAGGACACATCCCTGGTGCGCCTCAGAACAGATGTCAAAGGAGGAAGAACATTCTACTCTACTTCCATAGCAAACTCAAGAACGTGTGTCTTTGGGCAATATTTTTATGGCTTGCAAGAAATTTTCTTCGACTCCTTGTTTTATAAGCATCCCCTATAATTTGGTTCTATTTACCAGGTCAAAGCCTAATATGAGTAAAGGACAAACAGAGCAGGTGCGTGAGCATCTTTGTGCATTTGACACACACCATGAATAGTTTCATGGCTTGATCAATGGCACTAATGCCCGTGTGAAACCCCACCTGAGCGTCTATGAGGATGTTATTCTTATTTGCCCAGGCCTGCACACAGTTCAAACGGACATGCCCAAAGATTTTCCCTGTACCGTCCAGGAGTAATATCAGCCTGTAATTACATGGTAGCAATTTGTTTCCTTTTTTGTGGAAAGGAACGATGGTGGCAGATCACCAGGAATGTGGGCTGTTATTTGTTCTCAGGACCGCACTGAATATCTTGGTCAGGGCCATAGCCCAAACCTTGTAGTCAAGAAGAAACTTGTCCACTGTTACGCATTTTGGGCCAGGTGCTTTATTGGCCTTCTGGCCCAGGATTGAGCATTCCGCTTCTGGGCACAGAATGTTTAACTGCTCCATTGGTAGGGGGACACCACATGAACACGTCCATGAACACGTCACTGCTGAAGAATATGGTCTTATAATGGCCTACCCAGGTCTGCGCTGAGATATAGTTGTCCTGAGATCCTGGACCTTCTGGGAATATTTTGGCAATTTCCCTCCAAAAGGATTTACCATCTTTTTCTTCTGCTGTTTTGACCAGGCCTTGCCACATTTCAGGCTGATATTTCAATTTCTTACCCCTGACTAGGGCTTTATATGGCCCTAAAGGATAGTTCTTCTCTTTGGGAGCTGTGCCACTTGTTGTTCTCCCGTATCAGCATATTTTTCGCTGCTATACACTCGTCATACCAACGTGTGTCTGGTTTTTGGCTTTTAGCCCTTGATACCTATGATGCGGACCGATAGCACGTATGTTCCTTTGAGAGTTTAATATAATTTGATAGTATTACCTTGTGCTTGCCCCTATCCTTGGCACAGGTCAGTAAGTGTTCCAGGCACACCTTTAATGAGGTTTCATTGTTCAAATAGATCTCTCTATTGGATGTTAAAGTCACCACAAACAAGGAGATGATGCTGGGGGTCTTGTTCTTTATACGGTGGCTCATACCACACTTGATTCCTTTTGATAATCATAGGTTGTGTCAGCTAGCCCTGCTCTTATCCTTTTCTGGAGCATGTCCAAGCCCATCACATGTAGGCAATCTGTATTGTTGCTGATAAACTTTGGGATGACTGGTGTGTAGAACTCTACTTCACTGTACATACCCTCTCCCATTGCCTCTAATGTTGCGAATTTCCGGTTATACATATTTATTAGTTTTATGTCCTGCAATGATATCATGGAAATTGCATGGATGGCCCTTAACACCTCCAGCAAATGTACACATTTCAGTGGGGCTTGAATTTGCTGCAGTGCAGGGGCTGGGGCCAGAGTACACTGTCTCCTCTGATTCCGAAATTCCTCCAGATAATAGCGGAGCAGAAACAAAGTTGGCTGCTCCATCAGGTCTAGATGGAGGGGCAGGCCAGGTACTTATACTAGTACTCATCTGTGTTGGTGCTTCTTGCTTGAGCAGTTTCATGGCTATGGCTTCCAAACTGAGCGTGAGGAGATCAGTGCTGTGATCATTGCCATTGACAATGTTCTCAAGTAATGCTAGAACTGAGCTCAGAACCCGTTCCAGTGAGAACAGAGTGCTGGAAAATATTTGGCCTTGACCTGAGCAGCTAGAAGAGCTTTGTGCTGTAAGGTGCTCTGCAAAGGAGGTGCCTGGTTCTATAGGCAAAGAAAGTGTAAGACAAATGACCAACGCTTTGTCGATGGGCATGAAGGGAATTGGAAAATTGCCCATCTTTGCTGGCGGGATGTTTGATTCCTAGTTATTTGATATTTTGCACTGTATGTGACTAGAGATGTCTGGCAATGTGTAATCATTCAAAAGTTGTAGATTGATTGTGCTGCCTTCCAACGATGGATCAAAGCAACTTTGTGATATTACTCCATTTACATTTGATTTTGCTTTTACTTCTCTTGTTGTATGGGCCCCTCCCACGTGTGGACAGCTGGGTGAAAAGATGGATTATATAGGGTTTATTGGTCTCCAGATGGAACTGCATACTCTCCAACTCTGAAAGTCTTTGATGCTTGGTCCATTGTTTGATCTATGACTTAATATTTAACTTTTCTGCTCTTTTCACTGGAAGCAAGACTGCTCAGACTAGCCAAGGCCTGCACCAAGAGCTTCTAGGTCGGACGGGGTATCAGCGTGATTTCTGCCTCTTTTGTACACCTGAGGTGCCTGGGGAAGCTATTGGGTGTAGGGGTGAAAGTGTCAGGAAGTGATGCAATTTGAAGTGGCCCTGCTGGGTGTAGGGCTCCATGAGGGCTTCCTGGCTCCACCTCATCATAGAGGGATGTAACTATGCTGTAGTTAATCCTAGTTAATCCCCATGTATTGGCCTAGTCCCCTGCCTGCCGAGTTGCCATTGAGTAGTGATGTGTGAGCAGAACTTCAGCATTTAAGGGTTCCTAGTCCTTTGCCATTTCGCTGCTGGTTTCTCCTTTAATCTCTTGAGACTCTATGGTCACATTTGCTGAGGCCCTCTTTCTTATCTTGTTGTAACTACCGTCTTTTACACCCTGGAGAGTCAGGTAGACATCAGTGATCAGTTTCTTAGGGTTCTTATGATTCCTGTGTGTGGCACTGGTTGGTGCCAAGGCGTCATTTGAGCTTCTTACTGGGCTTTTTTTCAGAGCTGTCAGTACTCACGCAGGGCTGGGACGACTGAGGAGACTGGGCCATGTGGGATGGCGGTGATTTCATACTTGATGATGCGCAGTTTACAGCAGAGGTGTCTGACCATTTATGGACTGGCTGCTTAGGAGCTGGTACTTGTACTGCCCCCTTGTATTTGGCGTGTTGGCGTTCTTTGGGTTTATTGGCATCAGCTTGTACAAGCAGAGAGATCTTTGGGGGGTTAAAACACGCTTCTGAGTCTTTGTGATAGTCATGTCTTGTCTTTGCCTAGGTACAGTGTCTTTTGGGTGCAGTCAACACAGATCGGCAGAGGGGAGGTCCACACACAATTAGATGTGGATAGCAAGTAAATCACAGACCTCCACCAAGCTGCAAGATGTAGTGGGGCACCTGCGAAACAGATAGAGTATATTCACAGCATGAGCACCCCTCCATGAGTTATACCCTCCAAAGTGATTGATCTCCAATAGTAGTCGCAGAGTAAGGATTTTCTTCGTCCATAAGAGAGCCAAAGGAGGGGAAGGTCAGGTGCTCAAGAAATCTGGAGGCAGCAAATGTGCAACCAGGCAGCTAAATGAGGGAGATAAAGACTGCAAGCACAGTTGTAGCTGGAATCTGAGCGAGCGTGCCAGGACAAAGAAGACTGAAGGACAGTCACAGAACCCCCTTTAAAATGCACAACCTCTGCCTTGCTCCCAAGGGGTTAGAGTCCAGCTCAACCAAGCTCTGGGGAACCCCAGGTAACCAGGTGGTCAGACCCGTTGCAGCTCCAAAGGAACTTTGGGCCACAAGGTTGTGGCTAATGCATCACTCCTTACCTTGCCTCTGGTCCGGTCCAGTCCAAGTCTGTTCTCCTGATCTTGGTCCCACCGTAGCGACGGACCCAACTTGCAGCTTCTCCCCTGCCTCAAGCCAGTACAAGCCCACCTGCTCAGGACTCTTAGGTCTCAAATCTTTGCACACCCCTCCCCCTACCCCCAAATTGAGTCAAACCAGCAGGAGGGGTCAGACCAGCGAGCGGTAGTGGGGGGCAGAATGTTGGAAGGCATGAGGATCACTGAGGGTTGGTGACAGGCTGAGCCACAAAAGCCGTCAACCGCATAGCAGCCTCAGCAAAGACAGTGAGATGAGAGGCAGGTGGGGCTGGAAGAATTAAAGCAGTTGGTCTTTGTGTATTGCTCCAAGACAGCAAGACAAAGGAAAGCTAAGTATCAGCAAGATGGTACACTCTGAGTTAATGAGGAGGAGGAGGAGCTTTCACCTACCACACATGCACATCACAAATTCCCTGCCTGAGCACTCTCACAAAAGTATTTGACATGGATCTCCTGTGACCTCAGACAATCTGGGGCCAGGACAGGAAGGAAGGGGATGCCTGGCTTATCAGGGATTGTGGAAGCCTTTAGAAGCTTCCTCTACTTCAAAGTGGGCACCAGGTATAAATATTGGTCACTTAGAGCCAACTCTTCAATACTCTTCTGGACCTGTGTGTTCTGCCAGAAAGAAGGACTGCTGTGCTGCAAAAAAAAACTGTTGCTCTGCTGGACTGCTGCCCAAAAGTACTGCTGCCCTGCTGCTCTCTTGCCTGGGTGAGAAGGACAGGACCTGCATCTCTAAACCCAGGACCCTAGAGTGACTCCAAGAGCTAGTCGGCTGGCCTCCTGATCAGAAACCTCAGGGACAGAAAAGGCTTCTAACAACCTTGAGCCCAGTACCTGGACTTTGCCATCTGTGAGTCCTGCCCTCCCAAGTGGTGCCACCACAATCCTGCACCCTTGGAAGTGGAGCTGAAGGTGCTCTGTCAGCCCATCTGTGGATTCAGCAGAACCAACGCATCTCCTCTGCCGAGCATCTCCCACAGAACTAGCACATCACGTCTGCTGCTTGATGCACCACCCTCGGAACAGACGCATCTCATCTGCTGTGCAGACTTTGCATCACCTGTCGCAGCCCATCTAATCCATTATTGTATGACGTATCTGCATGCAAGGACATCGCCTCGTGCAACGCAACCTACTGGAACAGCCATAGTGCAATGCATCTTTACGCAAGGACATCACATCGCGGCTTCATGGAACCTGCTATGTACAATGCATCTCCTGCCTTGGAAATCACATTGCCCTGCAGTGCAATGCATCTCAATGCTGATTGGATTTTTTGTCATTTTGGTCGATTTGTTTGCTAAAATGTATTCTATTTTTCTAAGTTGGTGTGGGATTCTTGTGCCTTGTTATCATATTATCACTGTTTGAAGTGCTGGAGATACTTTACACATTGCTTCTAAGTTAAGCCTGATTGATCTGTGCCAAGCTGCCAGAGGATTGAGTTCAGATTAATTTGGGGTTTGCTTGTGACTTCACCCTTGCAAAGATTGTGGTTACTGCTTGAGTAGGGTTTCACCTCTCAACCAGTAAACCAATTCCTCACAAATGCTTTGACCGCCTTTATACACAATTCCCTTTTATGCTTTCCCTCCTGTGTTCTTTTTCTATACAGCCTGACCCTTGAGATGAGGTTGCTTTATTTCTTTAACCACCTTTCAGTTCCTGATACTCACCTGGCCAGGCAGCAGCCCTCCTGTATTGTGGGGTGAGTATGGGCTCCCTCGGTCGTGACGTCATAGCAGTACTTCTCGTGCTCCCTTCTTCCAGCACGCTACCTTTCTCCTCTTGGTGTCTTTCCATCCTGCCTCTGAGGAGCCTTTGTTTAGTCCTTCCCCTTTTTCTTCTGTCCTTCTCCCCTCTTTTCTCCATCTTTCTTCTAATCTCTTTTCCCTTTCCTTCCTTCTTTCATGCTGTTGCTCCGTTTCTCTTTCTAGGGCCCCCTCCTGACTCCAGCCGAGTCAATGCGTCACAGGATGTTTGCGCCAGAAGCATGAACCCTGCTACAGGGCCAAAATAAGCCCATTGAGGAAAGAAGAAAGAAAGAGGACAGCAGAGTGAGAGAGCAAGGAAACGGAAGGCCGAAGCAAACTCAAGACTTCCCCGGGTCTACCCCTCATAGAGAAGACACCACATCAACCGCCATGGAACATGTTACACCCCATCATCAGGACTGGCGCATTCCATGAACATGCAAACAATAATTTTACGTCATAATAATCTGGGGCATTGTAAGGCTACTTTTGTGAACTGTCTGTTTGCACACACACAAAATGAGAAGTTAAAAATCTAAATAAATACTAAAACCACCGTATTTCTTTTCTCTGTCGCTCTCTTTTTCTCTTTCAAACGCATCCATTTATATCTTTTTATGCCAGTCGAAAATACCACAGGTCTATTCCCCAATTGTAGAATTGAAAATGAATCCAACAAAAAGAGTTTCCTGGCCCGTCTCTATAGCTTGCTGCGGAGGCCATCCTCGCAGGCCCAACCGGGAGCCAAATCAACCTTGGCAAAAATATTCATGCCAGCCTCTCATTGGACAGAGCGTTGCTAATGAGCCCAGTGCCATCCGCAGGCTCTTGGAGGATATTACCCTCTCCATGAAACATCAGGAAAAAAACGCTTTTAGAACTTTGCACGTTATAGTGTAGCTTATACTACATATTGGTCAAAACACAATAGGTATTAACGGTTCTGAAGGGGTACAAACATATTGATAACTTCGATTTTGCCACAGTACCCATGAGCATTATTTTTCAATAGCATAGAATCAAGCATATCACGGGGAGAAAACTGAGTGCCAGTTACAAAGTATTGGGTTTACAAAATACATTTGTGTTACACAGTTCGAAATGCCGATCTGATACATTGTGTGCCCTTGTATATCTACCATTTTATGCTTACGTGTTTACTTGCAGCCATTCCTGTTGCTGAGATATCCAGAGCTCTCACAATGCTGCCTCTAATTAGGTCGAGACTGCGAGGGCACGAGCAATAAATAGCTCACCCATGGGTGAGACCTAGTGGCTTTGCCAATGCTTGCTTTTTTGTGGCCACGCAATGGTAACCAAGACAAATCTGGAGCGGGCGCGATGTTACAAAGTTTTTGTTTTGTACCCTTCAAAAATGTCTAAGAAATCTTTACAAGAGCCATGTTTGAGAGCTTTTTACTTTGCCATATTGTGTACAAATCTTGCCTTTGTGGCAATTTGAGTTGTGTTTATACTGTTTTTTTAAGACTAACAAAGTGGTTCTGCATTAGAGTTCTGCAAAAAGTCATCACTTCTCCAAATATAAACTTTACAGAGAAAATATTTGCATACCTTTTCTAGCGTGGCTGGGCTTCAATAAGGTGAGACTGGTCTTGCTATGCAGTGAAAACTATCTTGCTAGGTGAAAAAAGCTTTGCAGTGGTGACGGTAAAACATTAATCTTTGCAGCTTTGTTGAGGCAAGTTGGCTGCATTAATACCAAGTTGACGCCTAATTGCTGCAATTGGGATATGGTCCAGACCGGGGCCTCCTAGATGCTTATGCCAGGCCAGATTGGTCATTTATCTAGTTGGGCACTTACTTAGAGGGTGAAACCACTGCAGGACGGTTTTTGAATGCCTGCAGCCTCTGCTGGTGCCTCAGTCACTCTCCAGCTCTCTGGGGTTCATTGTGAAATGTACAGTCTGGTTATGAGAGAGAGAGAGAGAGAGAGAGAGAAAAAAAAACAATGACAGAGAGACGGTGTAAAGTAGCAGACTGGTTTGAACAATTTTGGGACAGCTGCTTTTGGTTCCCAGTCCGACACTGCACTGAGGCCCATTGAGGCGAGGCTCATCGAGAGATGCTCGTACCTTGTGCAGAGGGGCGGGCCTACAACTTAGCAACAGAGTGCTCATTGTGCGATGTGGCTGACCTAACATTCAGTTTAAGAATATCCCCTTCTGTAAGGAGGCATTATACAACAATTCTAGCACATGCTCCTCTGCATGGACTGGCAGTGGAGAGGGACGTTCACACCTTTTCCATTTGAAGAAAGAGAGGTCCATTCCAGAGCCATTACTGTCTGAATGATCCACGTGGGATAGATAGCTGTCCACTGGAAAGTTGGATGAAAAACAACACAAGAAATATGCCACAAAGACAAGCAACACTTGCGCGAACAAATCAATTTAGTAGGATCAGTACTCGGGACAGAGACGTTTTAAGGCATGGGCAAAGTGGGCTCTGGCCCAGGGCCCCTGCGTTTCAGGGGCTCCTGATAGGGCCAGCTCCGTTCTGCTGAGACTCTTGCCCTGATGGCCTTGAGGAATTCTGAAACACATTGTTTTAAATACTATTTCCATTTCGTTCAGCTTTAGTGTAACTGATTTGTGAGAGTCTGTTACAGACATTTTGCAGAGAAATGTTGTGTTTATGTTTCATGCCACATCCATTAGAAAGTTTCTTGTAGATCAAACCAGGACCTCACATATCATTAATGGGACGGTGTCACAGAGATTAGTTGCAGTAATGACAGTGAGCTGCTTCAGTGTCACTATCCCTGAATATTAAATGTAACAACTTTACAAATCGGACGAGTGTGCATGTGCCCTTCCAGTTACCGGATCAAAGGTGGCGTGAAAGAGCTGAACTTGGATAATAAATTCAAAGCTGTTCCAAACCGAAAATACGTATAGCCCGGGCCCCCAAAGTCCATAAGATGTCTGCTCTTGGGTCAGGGAGCATTGCACTCAAATACAAAGGGAGAGTCTAGCAGGTCAAAAGAAGCTAAAGTTGCAGCAGGAATATAGAGCACAGATCCCAATTGTTCGGGGAGCAAACAAGAGAAATTCCAACATGATCCACTACTTCTGCCTTATTTAAACAGAAAGAATAGAAGCACCTGACAGGAAGAAGCCATATTGGATATGCATAACTCTCAGTTAATGGCCTTTTGCTACAAGGGTATATTTAACCTCCAGTGGCGTTTGGAAAAATGAATGGCCATCCCACCCTAAATGTCATCGGGCAAACCAAAGCATCATGTCCTTCCTACCGTTGGCATGCAAAGACGTTGAGCGCAAAATGTTCATTGCCTCAATGCTATCCAGGTAAAGACAGCAGGTCCTAATAAGCCAAACACATGGATATTTCAGACTATTTCCGTAAGGGCGCTATTTGTGTCATAAGCGTGTATGACAATTTACCTAACATTGTAGTACAGAAGAGTCACTTTTCTGAGCGTCCCTGCAAGAATGATCAGGGAGAATGTCAGAATTACCATCCCCAACCTGGCCATGAACCACATTGTTGGTGCCATCACAGAGTGCGGCGAAACTCTCAGTGAAGTCCCAGTTGACCTAAACCTGGCTGAGCAGTTACCTACCAGTTTTCATACCCATAGGTTTGGTTCAATCATTTTAATGACATTTGTTTTTGTTCATTGTTGAGTCACTCTAAGTGGAATGGATAGTAGGGCTGCTTGCTCGCTGTGGGTAGAGTGTTAAATTATGCCTCAGTGAGGAGGGCGATAGCAGTAGCAGCATCAGGGACTGCTTGCTGCCTGTACCAAGGGGGTGCGGCCCAGCAGTTTCATAGTCATATTGCTCCGGTGCATGATCTAAACAAATATTTGTGCAGGGCATGCAAATTATTTTGTGTTACAATGGTGCCCACAGTTTGCTAATGCTAAGAAGGACAGAAATAGTTTGCACACCAAAATACTCTCTGCACCTACTATTTAAAAGTACGGCTAGTCCCTTACAGTGTCCAGCTTATAAAACCATTGCCCTTCGGCCTGCAAATCCTGTATTAGCTGAATTCCCTTCATTCTTCCATTTGGACTTATTAAATTGGCATGAGATATGCTAATGTCTGTATGAAAATAAAAATGTATTTTTTTCTCTGTACTTATTATCAGCTTATTGTTGCTGGCTATGGAAACAGACCACCGGGGAATTGTAGCAGACAAGTAGCTGATTTGTCCAGTAGTCCTGTATACATTAATATTAATGATTAGCAGAATGGTGGAAAACTCCTTGCCAAGAATCCTGATTAAAATTCATAAGCAGATGCGCTTGGGAAATTTAGGAGCAGACGCCTGGAAAAGAATTCATATTTGGATCAATGTACTTTAAAATGAGCTTATTAAATGCTCTGTTTTATTTTATGTTGTAAAAAATCTTGAGACAGGACCTACAAACGCTGTTTTAAATTAGCTCCAAAACATATTTAATTTTCACAAAACAAGAGAAACAGTAGTTTAACTATGTCTTTGGTGGGGGTGCCCTCAATTAAATAATCTTGAAGGTTCCCTTATAATGCCACCTTTAAACATGTGCACAAATACACCCTTTCTTGGACGAGGATACAATAGCAAATGGACCTGTAAAAAGCATAAACCACTGAAAGCATAACCCAATGAAAGCTGCATCTTTTTTTCTAATCAAGCATTGTAAGCAAATAGGCCACCTGGGAAATGAAGACATGTCTAAAGTTGAAATCGGTGTATGCATGAGTGAGTTTGGAGGTATCCCGGAGTTGTATCGTTGTCCGTGCTACATCAAAACAGCCCAGGGGCAGACCCCTATTATTGAGGAACCGCTGCAAATTTGCAGCCTTGGGCGTGTAAACTATGAAGAGAAGGAAAGGGAAAAAAAACTGTGCAGAAGACATTTACAGTGAGACAGTGAACGTTCACACCCAGTGACAGAAGTAGGACAGGGGTCACATAAAATAACCTTTTACACCATCTGCTGTGGTGCGGAAGGGCGGGCTGAAATTAAACTGATTGATTGAACTAATGGTAAAATAAGGGTCGGAATTTCACAACTATCCTGTCTCCTTTTGTTGGCATAAAATGAAAATGCAGGAGAGTCTGCAAAACCAAATAAGAGCCGAGTAAAGAATTATAGCGATCACATGGGCACACTCAGTTCAGACAAAAACGGAAAATGAAATGTATCTAAGGACTCTGCGAATCGCAATTGTGACTGACCTTCCAGTACAAAGATTGCGAGTCCTTGCAAATGGCAAGGCAGCGGGACGGCAAAGTGGCGCTTCACAATTCCTTTTAGTTTGAAAGTGTGCGATTGCCCTTGTTGGGCGGCGACCATTCTCCATTCGGGAGCAGAGAACACTGTGCAAGTAACAGCTTCCTCAAGTGACAGCTCTGTGTGCACGTGACGGCTTCTGGCAACAGGGAGCAGCCTTCAGACCCAGCGACCACTGCATGCTCCCTGATGCCTATTTGCTAATGTGCTACCATCTTGTAGCGCTACACGGAGTCTGCGGTCCCTCGCAAGCCTCCCACTCTGCCTTTGCAGCTGGTCTCAATATTCTGAAGATCCAATGCTGTCATAAATATTTATGGGGCCAGCTGAGGTAAGCAGCCCTTTGCCTGAGCTGGATTGATACATCCGACACAATGCAAAGACTTGGCCGGTTAGCACAGTGCTGCGATCTTGCCAGTAATGCATCTCCCCGGGGTGCTATGGGATCTCAGGGCTCTGAAACATAAAATAAAAATTAATGAGTCAGGGGAAGCAGGTTCTAGGGTGTGGCAACACGTCTGTCAATGGCTATAGTTTTAGATGGGAAGACAGCAACAGGAGCAATGTTTCTATGAAGGGGTTATTAGTGCTATCTTACCCAGCAAAGCTTGAGTGGTACATTGTGCCCCTCAGAACCTCGAGGTGGAAAGGTCCACCTTGATAATACCTACTCCCGCACAATTGTCTGATGTGTTTGTTGCCTTATTCTGTGGTTATATCTGATCTGCATCTGTCTGAGAGTGATGGTATTCTAAAAACTTTTGCTGCCAACTTAAGCAAAAGAGCCTCCTTTAAGCAACCTCTGGGCCTCATTTAGATATTGGTGGACAGTTTACTTCGTCACATTGGGGATGGATATCCCGTCCACCAAAATCTAAATCCCATAGAATATAATGGGATTTAGATTTCAGGGGACGGGACACTGTCACCGTTGTGTCGGAGTAACCCGTCCTTTAATATCTAAATCAGGCCTTCTGTGTCTAAGGAAGGACTGCTGAAGACTACTACTACCGTTGTTACTACTACAACTATTATTACCGTATTGAGTAGCATTGCGACTGGTTTACACATACGACTATGACTAGAACAATTACTAATAAGAAGATAAGTATTTAAACAGTTGTACTAGTACTACTACATCTAGTAGTGCTAGACCAAAAAATACCAATAGTTTGACTAGTAGTACATAAAGGGCATTTTCATGGGTGCTATTACTATTGCTACTACTACTACAGCTACTTCTAATACTCCTTGAAGTTCTCTATTTCTAGTACCAGCTCTTACTATTAGTAATACTATCACCAAAAGTACTACACCTTCTTTCATGTTTACTACTAGTGTAACATCAATAGTGTCATGATTTTTTCCACTATTAATAGTATACTATGAATCATCGTACTAGTACTATAACTAATACTCACACTTTTAGTGTTACTGTTTGTAGGATTAGTAATCGTAGTACTCCAGCTCCCAGTACTATTAGGTAAAGCTGCTACTATAACTATCATTGCTATTATAGCTACTGCTGCCAACTGTAGAAGCACTAGGCAGCAAAGAGGAGTCAACAGTTACGTGAGAATAAGGTTGTGGCAACACATAAGGTTTCAGCATTTCAAGTAAGCCCGGCTTGGCACTCACAACATTCGGTTGCCCTACAACTCTCGCAACGCTGCCTGGGTTTATACATGAGAGAAAATTCAACCTAGTTCTGACTGGCCCCACTAGTCTTAAAAAACAACAATTCTGATTTCTTGTGTCATGTACTGAGAAGGCTGTGGAAACCACTGTGGCCGAAACACATTGACAGTCCCTGTAGAGAAGTCTATAAAGATTAACCCCTTCGCTGCCAGGCCTTTTCCCCCCCAGGTCCCAGGCCTTTTTTTGGCTATTTGGGGCAGTTTGCACTTAGGCCCTCATAACCTTTTGTCCACATAAGCTACCCACACCAAATTTGCATCCTTTTTTTCCAACATCCTAGGGATTCTAGAGGTACCCAGAATTTGTGGGTTCCACTGAAGGAAAACAAGAAATTAGCCAAAATACAGCGAAAACTTAGTTTTTTTTTTTAAAAATGGGAAAAAAGGGCTGCAGAAAAAGGCTTGTGGTTTTTTCCCTGTAAGTGGCATCAACAAAGGGTTTGCAGTGCTAAAATCACCATCTTCCCAGCTTTCAGGAACAGGCGGACTTGAATCAGAAAACCACATTTTTCAACCCAGTTTTGGCCTTTTACTGGGGCATACCCCATTATTACTATACTTTTGTGCTTTTAGCCTCCTTCCAGTTAGTGACAGAAATGGGTGTGAAACCAGTGCTGAATCCCGGACAGCTAAACATTTCTGAAAAGTAGACAAAATTCTGAATTCACCAAGGGGTCATTTGTGTAGATCCTACAAGTTTTTTCTACAGACAATAACAGCTGAAATAAAAAAATATTTAAATTGAGGGGAAAAAAAATAGCAATTTTTCTTCGCCTTTTACTCTGTAACTTTTTCCTGCGATGTCAGATTTTCGAAAGTAATATAACGTTACGTCTGCTGGACTCTTGGGTTGCAGGGATATATAGGGTTTCTAGGTTCATCAAGAACCTTAGGTACCCAGATGAGCAGCACCCTGCAATGGGTTTTCATTGTATACCTGGTATACAGCAATTCATTTGGTGAAATATAAAGCCTGAAAAAATAGATATCAAGGAAACCTTTGTATTTCCAAATGGGGACAAGATAAGGTTTTGAGAAGCAGTGGTTATTCATACATCTCTGAATTCCTGGGCCCCTATCATAGCATGTGAATTACACGGCATTTCTCAAATAGACGGCTTTTTTACACACTGCCCTACATTTGGAAGGAGAAAATGCAGAGAAAGACGAGGGGCAATAACACTTGTTCTGCTATTCTGTGTTCTCCCAAGTCTTCCAGTAAAAACGGTACCTCATTTGCATGTGTAGGTCGAATGCCTGTGACAGGAAACGCAACATGGTACATTACCTTTTTACATTGAAAACTGACGTGTTTTTTGGAAAGTGCCTAGCTGTGGATTCTGATCTCTAGCTCAGCCGGCACCTATGAAAACCTATAAAACCTGTGCATTTTTGAAAACTAGACACCTAGGGGAATCCAATATGGGGTGACTTGTAGGGCTCTCACCTGGCTCTTTTACCCAGAATCCCCTGCAAACCTAAAAATTTGGCAAAAAAACACTTTTTCCTCACATTTCTGTGACAGAGAGTTCTGGAACCAGAGAGGAGCCACAAATTCCTTCCACCCAGCGTTCCCCCAAGTCTCCCGATAAAAGTGGTACCTCACTTGTGTGTGTAGGCCTAGTGCCCGCAACAGGAAATGCCCAAAAACACAACATGGACACATCACATTTTCCCAAAGAAAACAGAGCTGTTTCTTGCAAAGTGCCTATCTGTGGATTTTGGCCTCTAGCTCAGCTGGCACCTAGGGAAACCTACCAAACCTGTGCGTTTTTTAAGACTAGACACCTAGGGCAATCTCATATGGGGTGACTTGTGGGGCTCTCACCAGGGTCTGTTACCCAGAATCCTTTGCAAACCTCAACAGTTCGGCAAACAAAAAAACAGTTTTTCGCCACATTTGTGTGACAGAAAGTTCTGGAACCAGAGAGGAGCCACAAATTCCTTTCTCCCAGCGTTCCCCCAAGTCTCCCGATAAAAACGGTACCTCACTTGTGTGTGTAGGCCTAGTGCCCGCAACAGGAAATTCCCCAATACACAACGTGGATACATCACATTTTCCCAAAGAAAACAGAGTTGTTTTTTGCAAAGTGCCTATCTGTGGACTTTGGCCTCTAGCTCAGCTGGCACCTAGGGAAACCTACAAAACCTGTGCATTTGTTAAACTAGACACCTAGAGCAATCTAATATGGGGTGACTTGTGGGGCTCTCACCAGGTTCTGTTACCCAGAATCCTTTGCAAACCTCAAAATTTGGCAAACAAAAAAACACTTTTTCCTCACATTTGTGTGGCAGAAAGTTCTGGAACCAGAGAGGAGCCACAAATTCCTTTCACCCAGCGTTCCCCCAAGTCTCCCGATAAAAATGGTACCTCACTTGTGTGTGTAGGCCTAGTGCCCGCAACAGGAAATTCCCCAAAACACAACGTGGATACATCACATTTTCCCAAAGAAAACAGAGCTTTTTTTTGCAAAGTGCCTAGCTGTGGATTTTGGCCTCTAGCTCAGATGGCATCTAGGGAAATCTACCAAACCCGTGCATTTTTTAAACTAGACACCTAGAGCAATCTAATATGGGGTGACTTGTGGGGCTCTCACCAGGTTCTGTTACCCAGAATCCTTTGCAAACCTCAAAATTTGGCAAACAAAAAATCACTTTTTCCTCACATTTTGGTGACAGAAAGTTCTGGAATCTGAGAGGAGCCACAAATGTCCTTCCACCCAGCGTTCCCACAAGTCTCCAGATAAAAATGGTACCTCACTTGTGTGGGTAGGCCTAGTGCCCGTGACAGGAAATGCCCCAAAACACAACGTGGACACTTCACATTTTCCCAAAGAAAACAGAGCTGTTTCTTGCAAAGTGCCTAGCTGTGGATTTTGGCCTCTAGATCAGGAGGCACCTAGGGAATCCTACCAAACTTGTGCATTGTTTTAAAATAGACACCTAGGGGAATCCAAGATGGGGTGACTTGTGGGGCTCTCACCAGGTTCTGTTACCCAGAATCTTTTGCAAACCTCAAAATTTGGCAAAACCCCCCCACCTTTTCCTCATATTTCGGTGACAGAAAGTTCTGGAATCTGAGAGGAGCCCTAAATTTCCTTCCACCCAGCATTCCCCTGAGTCTCCCGATAAAAATGGTACCTCACTGGTGTGGGCAGGCCTATTGCCCGCGACAGGAAATGCCCCAAAACACAACATGGACACATCATATTTTCCCAAAGAAAACAGAGCTGTTTTTTGCAAAGTGCCTAGCTGTGGATTTTGGCCTCTAGCTCAGTCGGCACCTAGGGAGACTTACCAAACCTGTGCATTTTTCAAAACTAGAAACCTAGGGGAATCCAATATGGGGTGACTTGTTGGGTTCTTACCAGGTTCTGTTACCCAAAATGCTTTGAAAACCTCAACATTTGGCAAGAAAAACACTTTTTCCTCATATTTCGATGACAGAAAGTTCTGGAATCTGAGAGGAGCCACAAATGTCCTTCCACCCAGCGTTCCCCCAAGTCTCCCGATAAAAATGGTACCTCACTTGTGTGGGTAGGCCTAGTGCCTGTGAAAGGAAATACCCCAAAACACTATGTGGACACGTCAAAATTATCAAAAACAAAACTACCTGTTTTTTGCTGGGGGGCAACTGCGTTTTTGGTCCTGGACTCAGCAGCCATATAGGGAAACCTACCAAACTCAAACATTCCTGAAAACTATACACCCGAGGGAGTCCAGGGAGGTGTGACCTGCGTGGATTCCCCAGTGTTTTCTAACCCAGAATCCTCAGCAAACCTCAAAAGTTGGCCAAAAAACACTTTTTTCCACACATTTCGGTGACAGAAAGTTCTGTAACCTGAGAGGAGCCACACATTTCCTTCCCACCTAGCGTTCCTGCAAGTCTCCTGATAAAAATGGTACCTCACATGTGTGGGTTGCCCAGGTGCCTTCAAGAGAAAAAGGCCAAAAACCTGTAGAGATTGAGGGGATAGCACAGCAAGTTGATAAGCACATATCTTTCTTTTATATATCTTTAGGATGACTCTGCTTTGGGGACCCACAAAAGTGAGGTATAATTTTACTTGGGAGACGCTGGGTGGTAGGAAATTTGTGCAGAGCGGTGATCCTACAAAGAAAAGTGAGGAAAATATGCTTTTTTAAGCAAGATTTGAGATTTGCAGAGGAGCCTGGTTAAGAAAATGTTGGGGGATCCATGCAAGCCACACCTCCCTTTACTCCTTGGGTGTCTAGTTTTAAAAAATTTCTGGGTTTGGTAGATTTCCCTAGATGAAGACCGCGCCTGGAACCAAAAACATGGGTGCCCCCTCACCCCAAACACAGGTAGTTTTGTAATAGATCATTTTGATGTGTCCACATACTTCTGTGATGTTCCAAACACTAAAATTGTGAAAAGAAACACACCTAGATTATGTTAAAAAGACCCTTCACCCACCAACCAAGTTGGCGGCATGCTTCATCATCAGGGTCCCATCCGAGACACCTAGCGTGTCACGGGTGTGCTGCGACGCCTGATTACAGCGGAGCAGGTTTTGTCATTTTTACCACACATACTGGTTGGATTTGGCACGAGGGTGAGTGATGGTTCAGTAGATCAAATTTTATTAAGAAGATATTTCACAAAAATGAAATGCAGTGTTAATAACTGAAAGGCCAAAAAAATGAACCAATGACTCACAATTCGTGAGCTGTAACGCCACGAGAAGGCACCAACTGCTTTACAGTCCATTCACACACCTTTCACACATGACATGCACAAGTCCATTCACGGCGCCAGCCATAGGCCCAGCACATTACAACACTCACATCGACAGACAGCGCCACTGAAGAGCCCATCACTTACATACGCCCACATGCCTGATAAGGCAATCACACCAGCTGATGGGAGTGTGTGGACTGGCGTTTGGCTGGCGCTGCCAGCCAAGCGACACTCCATGCACACCGCCAGCCAAGCGCCAGCCCATGCACACCGCCAACCAAGCGCCACTCCGCACACTGCCAGCCAAGCGCCACTCCACACACACCGCCAGCCAAGCGCCACTCCACGCACAACGCCAGCCAAGCACCACCCCATGCACACTGCCAGCCAAGCGCCACTCAACACACTGCCAGCCAAGTGCCACTCCACACACACCGCCAGCCAAGCGCCACCCCACGCACACCGCCAGCCAAACACCACTCCACACACGCACTGCTAGCCAAGCTCCACTTTATGCACACCGTCATCACTTTTTTTTGTTTTTAAACAACAAATAAACCACTGACTAATTATAAATAAGTACAAAACTACAAACAGAAAAGCTCTAACTGAATACATGACAGAAATGCCAACCCTGAAACTGAACATATGAAAATATAAAACAGACAGTTTACGCTCACGGTGTTTCCCAGAATTTGTTTTTGGTGTGGTAACTCCTGACACAGCCGGCCACTCACAGCCCAGGGCTTGAAGGGCAATCGGGGCAGTACATCTGGCTCTCCTTCCGGATAACTCTTCGGGCACAGACTCTACATTTCTTAGTGGGCAAGTCTTTTTTGGGAGTGGGAGGAATGTGATCAGTAAAGTGGCGATCTTTCAATCTAGCCACATCCTCCACCACTGCTACTCTAGGAACTCTTGCCTGTTCCACCACAATAAGGCTCTCTATCACTGACTCCTGAAATTTAACAAATTTCATCCTTGACTCAGGGGAACAATCCTTGCACACAATAAAAGCATTAAAAGTTGCCAAATGAAACAAATGAATGGCCAACATTTTATACCACACGTAAGACTTACGAAGAGCGGTATAAGGTTCCAACCTCTGATCTGCTCTATCAACACCACAAATGTGCTTATTGTAGTCCAAAATACACGCAGGTTTGCGCACTTCGGCAACCTGACCCCAAACAGTCACAGTGGAAGTACTCTCATCAGGGATGGTAGTTAGCATGTACACATCCCTCCTGTATGAAAATTTCAGAGCTAGCAGCTCATCATTCCGCAAGGCACTGCACTGTCCCCTCTCAAGTTTTTTACAAACAAGCTCCCTTTCTGGTTAGAACGATTTGTGGCACAAGCAACAGTGTCCACTCTGAACAATTCCTTGAACAACTGGACTCCAGTGTAGAAATTATCTACGTACAAACGGTGACCTTTGTTAAACAGTCGTCTACCAAGTTCCCATACAATTTTCTCACTAACTCAAAAAGTGGGCGGGCAACCAGGGGGGTCAATACTGGCATCCCTACCAGTATAGAGCCAGACATTATACACATATATTGTACTACTTTCAGACAGCATATACATTTTAATTCCATACCGTGCACTCATGCTAGGAATGTACTGCTTAAAAAACAAACGCCCCTTGAACATGACCAAAGACTCGTCCACACATTTCTTTTCCTGGAACATACACCTCTGAAAACCGATCTACAAAATGATCAAGGACAGGCCTAATCTTAAAAAGACAGTCACAATCAGGGTGATCGCGTGGCAAGGCTAAAACATTGTGAACAAAATGCAGCATCCGAAGAAGAAGCAAATACCGATTACGAGTCATGGTTGCAGGAAATATAGCCGTTGCAATCAAGGGACTAGTAGACCACTATGAAGCCAGTGACGGCTTCCTTATCAACACCATCAAAAAAGTCAAACCCAAGAACTTTTTCATCTCTTCCAGATTTATGAGAATCCACTGGGTATCTCTAGACTGAGGCCTAAGTTTGGCAGCGTGGTCCCTCAAATACTGCTCCACATACAAATTAGTCTGCTCAACAATCTCTTCCAAAAAAACATTGTCCCTAAACAGCTCAAAGAAATTGACAGGCAAACAGTTTTCCGTATTTACTGTGCACCCTGGGAGACTATTAAAGGCGGGCAACTGTGGCTGCGCCATGTTTGTGGTAACCCAGGTGTCAGGTCTTCCATTGGGAAACCTTTCAGCCCCAGGCTGCTGCACTATTGGCACATCAGTGCCCTCCTCTAAAACAGGCCCTTCAACTGCACTGAGTGGCCTCCTCATCAGAAGATTCCTCTCAGAAAGAAAACTCACTGCCAGAATCTCTCACTTCCTCCTCTGCCTCAGATGCAGAGTCGAGCTCATAATCACGGTCAGAAGAAGGACTCAAAAAGCATGCCAACAACCTGCTGAGCAGTCACTCTATGGCTAGCCATGTTCCTTTCTAACAACAAATGGATTGCAAACAACAACCAGCACTGTCTAAAATAAGTAATAAACAAAATGTGGCTTTATCACAAAGAGTTATGTACTAAAAAACAATACCAATCATTTGCTGAAAAGGCTACTCACCAGCAACTACTCTGCACAGACACAGCAATCGCCAATGATATCCCACTAAAAAGTAAAAAAGAAAAGCAAATTAGACATAAGACAACACAAATATCATTGTGCACAAATCTAAGGACAATTTCACACACAATCCTGCATTTAGTACACCACCTACAAACATGTAGTTCATGCATGCCAACAATACTCCTTTGGAGTAAATTACTTACCTAAAACATGCAACTATGTAAACCGCAGGTCAACTACTGCCAAAACCGCAAGGATCCACAGCAAGGGAAGCAAAAGCTTTGAACTAGAACAAAAAGGAGAAATAAACTGTTATAATCACAAATACAAATACTTTGCTAGTTGACAAACACCGGCCACCAAACATTTACAAATCTTTCCTGGTGCCTAAGTGGATTCTGCC
Source organism: Pleurodeles waltl (assembly GCF_031143425.1). Lineage (NCBI taxonomy): Eukaryota > Metazoa > Chordata > Amphibia > Caudata > Salamandridae > Pleurodeles > Pleurodeles waltl. The sequence goes on along the minus strand of NC_090436.1, from coordinate 656,904,945 downwards.
TCTGTGCCTACAAAATATAGGCCAATCTGCCCCCAAGGGGGGAAGAAATGGCTATCAGTAATGTGCCCCCTGGTGCCTGAGTGGATTCTGTCCCCCTTGGGGCAACCTAAAAAAAGTAGGCTTATCTTCCCCCAAGGGGGCAGAAATGGCGAACAAATCTGTGCCACCTTTGGGGGAGACCCTTGCCAAAGGGGGCGCCTCCCAGCACAAAAAAAACAAAGGGAAACAATACAAAATTCCCTGGCATCTTGGTGGCTTCTGGGCCTAAAAAAAAATAGGCAGATTTGCCCCCAAGGGGGGCAGAAATGGCCATCAGTAATGTGCCCTCTTTGGGGGGGCGACCCTTGCCAAAGGGGCCACCCCTCACACAAAACACACACAGAAGATCCCTGGTGCCTAAGTGGATTCTGTCCCCCTTGGGTGCATATGGGCCTAAAAAATAGGCTGATCTGCAGAAATGGCCAACAGTTCTGTTCCCCCAGCACAAAACCCCCCAAAAAGAAACAAACAAAAAAAATCCCTGGCGTCTTGGGGGCAGATAGGCCAAATAAAATAGGCTGATCTGCCCCAAGGGGGGCAGGAATGGTCAACACTAATGTCCCCCCTTTGGGGGGGAACCCTTGCTCCCAGGGGTGCCCCCAACACACAAAAAAACACACACACGCACACACACAAAACACAATCCCTGGGGCCTAGTGGGTTTCTGCCGAAAACATGACCGATCTAGCCCCAGGGGTGGGCCGAAACATATAAAAAATAATTGCTCCAAGAGCAGTGACCCTTGCCTAAGGGATTGCTGCCCTAAAACATTATTTCAAACATAGTTCCTGGTGTCTAGTGGGTTTCGTGCTCCCCTGGGGGTAGATCGGTTGAAAAAATGGCAGATCTGCCCCCGGGGGGGGGGGGCGAAACATAGATATATTTATGCCCCCAGAGGAGCAACCCCTGCCCAAGGGGTCGCTCCCCAAAATAAACAAAAAACAATCCCTGGTGTCTAGTGGGTAGATTCCTGCTCCAAGATCGCGGGCCCGTGATCGTGGAGAAGGAATCAACTCAAAACAGGCACGGGGGAAAGGAAAAACTCTTTCCTTTCCCCCTGTGTCTGTTTTTCCCCCTAAAACACCCCCATGAGAAGGACTCACCTAAAAAGGGTCCTCTCCGATGGACGCGCTGGAAGCAAATGGCTTCCAGTGCGCCCTGGCAGCATTTGCTTACATCGACGCGCTGTGAGAGTGCTGACGTCATCAAATTGCCAAGGCTGATTCGGGGGTGGAAGGGGAAGCACTTCCCTTTCCATCCCCGACTGGTGGATGTGGGAGGGAGGCCCACGGGTGGATTTCAACAAAGCTGCGGCGGCAATGGACCTGCGGGGTTGTCGCACTCCTGCGAGGACCTCGGCTTCAGTTGTAGGCAGCGGGGGATCCCGCAGAGGTGTCAGTCCGGAGTCGTCCTGAATCGGTGCACTTGGTTCTTCTTGGTTTTTCACCAGCTTCTTCTTTCCAGGGTCCTGGGATTAGGCACCACTTGGCAGGGTAGGATTCTTAGCAAGAGAGTCCAGGTGCTGGCAGAGGAAGTCTTTGATGGCCCTGAGACTGTAGAACAGGGGCAAGCTCAGTCCAAGCCCTTGGAGAAACTTCACAAGCAGGATATGCAGCAAAGTTCAGTCTTTGTCCTCTCTAAGACAGAAGCAGCAACTGCAGGCCAACCCAGCAAAACACACACAGCAAAGGGGCAGTACTCCTCATCCAGCTCTTCAGCTCTTCTTCTTGGCAGAGGTTCCTGTTGATCCAGAAGTGTTCTAACAATCTGGGGTTTTGGGTCTACTTCTTATACACAGTTCTGCCTTTGAAGTAGGCAAATGTCAAAAGAAAGTCTCTGTTGTTCACAAGATCCTGGCCAGATCTGGCCCAAGACACACATAAGGGGCTTGGACACTGCATTGTGTAGGGGCAGACACAGCCCATTCAGGTGTAAGTGTTAGCTCTTCCCTCCACTCTATCCCAGATGACCCATCAGAATATGCAGCCTACACCCCAGCTCCCTCTGTGTCTCTGTCTAGAGGGAATTCACAACAGTCCAACTGTCAGTCTGACCCAAAGGGAATACTCAAGCAGGCAGAGTCACAGAATGGTTTAAGCAAGAAAATGCCCACTTTCTAAAAGTGGCATTTTCAAACTGACAATCTAAAAATCAACTTTACCAAAAGTGTTATTTTTAAATTGTGAGTTCAGAGACGCCAAACTCCTCATCTCTATCTGCTCCCAAAGAGAAACTGCACTTAAAGTTATTTAGAGGCAGCCCCCATGTTAACCCATGAGAGGGATAGGCCTTGCAACAGTGAAAACTGAATTGGGCAATATTTCACTGTTAGAACATGTAAAAGCACACCAGCACATGTCCTACCGTCCTACCTTTGACAAACACTGCACTCTGCCCATGGGGCTAACTAGGTCCTACTTTAGGGCTGCATTACATGTATAAAAAGGGAAGGTTTGGACCTGGTGAGTGGGTACACTTGCCAGGTCGAATTGACAGTTTAAAACTTCACACACAGACACTGCAGTGGCAAGTCTGTGCCATATTTACATGGCTACTCATGTGGGTGGCACAATCAGTGCTGCAGGCCCACTAGTAGCAGTTGATGTAGAGAAGCTGGGCACCTCTTGTACACTTTACTAGGGACTTACTAGTAAATCAAATATGCCAATCATGGAAAAGCCAATTACACATACAATTTACACAGGGAGCACTTGCACTTTAGCTCTGGTCAGCAGTTGTTAAGTGCCCAGAGTACCGAAACCAGCAAAAACTAAGTCCAGCACACAGTCATAAAATGGGAAGCAGAGGCAAAAAGACAGGGAGACCTTGCCAAGGATGCCAGGTCTAACACTTAGGTTGGAAACCAAACTATTACAACATATTTTGGTTCACAAATAAGTTCTTTGGCGTGTTAGAAATTGGGTCTCTAGTAGATAAACACCCTAAATTAACCCGTGCTCACCCTGTGGTAGTTTGGCACAGAGCAGTCAGGCTTAACGTAAGAGGCAATATGTAAAGTATTTTTTAAACAACTAAATTACAGTAACACAGTAAAAAAACACCACAAAAGACTCCAGGACAAGATTAGCATCTCTTGGCAGGGCAAGACACAAGGTGGCAGATTCCAGCAGCTGGAGCAGAGATGAGGGTTGGACTTTGATGGCACTGAGACTTACAAAACAGGATGCAAGCCAGCAAGCCCTCTGAGTCTCTTAGTTCTGCAGAGGATGGAGAGAGCAAAGTCCAGTCCTTCTCACTCCCAGGCAAGAGGCAGCAGGCCAACACAGCAGTGCAGTTGAGTAGAGCAGGCCTTCTTCTTGGCAGAATTTCCTTCAGATCCAGAAGTAAAATGATTTGGTGGGGTTTGGAGGCCAGTACTTATGCCCAGTTGAGCCTTCGAAGTGGGGGTGACTTCAAAGAGAGACATTTGAAGTGCAGAAGGTCTCTACCCTTCCTTCTTTGGCTCTGAACACGCTACATGGAGGTTATGCAGCTCTTTGTGTGGAGAGAGGCACAGCCCTATTCAGGTGCGTCAGCTCCTCCCTCCTATCTAGCCCAGGAAGACCCATCAGTCTGGTGATGGGCCAACAGGATGTAAATGTCACACCCCAGCTCCCTTTGTGTGTGACTGTCTACAAGAAATGCACAAAGTACAGTTGTCACCCACACCAGATGAATATTCAGAGACAGACAGAGGCACAAAATGGTTAAAATAAGAAAATGCCAACTTTCTAAAAGTGGCATTTTCAGACATAAAATCCGACTACACCATAAGATGTGATTTTAAACTGTGAGTCCAGAGACCCAAAACTCCAAGTTTCCATCTTTTCCAATTGGAAGTTACACTCAAAGGTTGCTTCAAGGTAACCCCAGTATAAACCTATGCGAGATATAGGCCTTGCAGTAGTGAAAAACAAATTGAATAGTTTTCACTACTAGGAAATGTGAAACCTAAAAGTATATGTGCATAGCACACAGGGTGAGCGACATTGCAGTCGCTGCCCCTGCGATACACTGGTGAATCGTTGTGCAGCACTCAGACTCATAACAGCTTGTCGCATGCCGATTGGCTAACACATTACAGCCTTTGCCTTGAATACCACACACTCGAAGTGACATCATAACAGCCCTCATACATATTTGCACATGCATGGAGGGCAACCGGCCTCATCACATATGCAAATACATAGATGCTTACACTGAGCATCTAGAACTAACTCTGTGAGTTTCCACTGTGAGGCTAGTGCATGGCTCACTGGACACCATGTACATTTTAATGAATTAGTGCACACACAATGTACAAACCGCTGCCCCCTCCAAGGTGTAAATTTTTATTACATACTACACACTATCAGTCAGAAAATACACCGTAGATCAGTAGTGATAAAGTCATCAGAATACAGGATGCAATATCGGAAACAACACACAATTTGCAACATTAAATACCACATTTTGTAACAACTTGCCGTTGGATCTCAAAGTATACAAGCTGCATTGTGCCAGAAGGCACCATTCGTGCTACATCTCTCAGGCACCTCTACCAAGGGCATCTAAGAAATATTGGCAAAGGAAATATTTGGCTGGCGGACTTTGGTAAGAACATCACAATATCCCCTCCATCCCAGAAGGATAACATCCTAACACCTACACCAGGGCCCTGCATAGTGCCCTGTCCCTGCTGGGTTACCTGTCCACAGACCAAGCACCCAAAAGTTCATCTCCAGACATTGCGGGTGTGATAGAAAGTTCAAGGACCACCAGAAGGTCAGTCCCCCCTCCTGCCAGCCTGGTGCCCACACCAGTCAACACCCCTCTCCCTTCCCCCAAGGGGACAGTCCAGTAATATAGGCCAATCCTGGGTAGCCTCAGTTTATCTGCTGCTAGAGACTGCCTTTCTCCAGGAGCTGGTGGGGAGGGGAGCAAAAACCTGGTGACTCCGAAGAACAATGAAGGGAAAATAGGACTGCTCCTCATGCTCTCTGCCTTAAATGCCCCGATCGAGAGAGCTCTCTGACCACATCATGACCTTTGAGTGAAGGCACAACAACGGGCTCCAATCCTGGGCTCCTGCCTGTGGAGCGACTAATGGTGCCCCTACCACTATTTGCAGGGGGCACCTGCACATAGTGTGCGCACAATGTGAAAGTCGCTGCCCCCTCTGATCAACCCCACCCCATCTCAGGGAGGAACACATAATTATGGTGGTTCAACCAAGGCAAGGCCTTTTATTACGTAGTTCCAGTATCAGTGAGAAAACAGGCCATTAATCAGTATTTAGAAAGTCATCAGAATACAGTATGCAAGATCAGAAACAACACACAGCTTGTAACATCAAATAGCAAATGTTGTGACAACTTCCCATTGGATCGTAAAATATACAAGATGCATTGTGCTAGAAGGCCCCATTCATGATAAATCGCCCAGGCCCTCTACCAAGGGCATCTGAGAAATACTGGCAAAGAAAATATTTGGTTGACAGACTTCAGTAGCAACATCACAACATCCCCTCCATCCCAGAGGGATAACAACCCTTCATACATCAGGGAACCGCACCGTTCCTGCCTGGGCACCTATTGACAGGCGAAGCACCCAAAAGTTTAACCCTGGACATCGCAGGGTAGGGCAGAAATATCCAGGACCATCAGCAGGTCAGTCCCCCTCCTGCCAGCCTGGTGCCCACACCAATCAACACCCCACCAAGTGGACAGTCCAGTAAAAGAGTCCATTTCTTGGGTAACCAGAGGACGAAGAGGTCACTGCCAGTCTCGTCCTCCCCCTGCTGGCACTGGAGGGTTCAGGCAATAAACCCCAAGATTGTCTGAAGTAAGAGCTAATGACTTCTGAAGGACAATTGAACCCCATCCTTAAGGAAACTGTGATGGATTGTGCCCATAGAGGAGCCAACTAGGATTTTTTGCACGTGATTGAGCTTCTTCACCAAATTATTCATTGTCCTTGCGGGCGCACATCCAGGCCAAACCGACAGCAGTATTACCTCTGACCACAGAATCTCGGTTCCCTGTAGTCATTATGTCACAATAGAAACAGACTAGAATAAGGCTTCCCGCACAACCCGCCACCCCAACAGGACCATGTCATTGCCCCCGCATGGATAATGATAACACCCGAAGTGGGCAAGCCCCCCTTCTCAGCACCACCAGGAGGTGTTCAAAAAAATTCTCCAATCTGACAACCAAATAATGCCTGGTTCCTTCCACCAGTTGAGCACTTCGAACCTGGATCCACAAAACTGCTCAGCTGCTCTACGTACAAATGAATGACCACACCAGCAAACATTCACCAGCCTTTGCTTGGGGGCTGTGGGAAAAGACAAGAGACAACTGTTACCAGTGCTATTACTCTCGTTGGTCAGGAATGTGCCTGTTCTCCTAGACTAAATGTGTCCTGACATATTGTTCAAAGCAAGCCAACCTCCATCTACCTACCCCTTTGATAGCCTTAGGACAGTGGTTCCCAATCTGTGCAGCGTGGCACCCTGGTGCACCGTCAAAACTAATCAGGGGCACCAGATACCAAGCACACAGTTTGGGAACCACTGTGTGGCTTACACTCATCCTTCGCCTCTCCTATACCACAAGGCCGAAGTTAAGCTAAAGGGAACAATGGTTAAAAGTCAGTATGTCCTCTTGATAGCAGGCAAGCACAACTTTCATCCCAAAAGCTTGCATTTAAGTTCATGGCTTACAGTACAAAAGCCAGAAATGCACAAAGGGATTTGTGTTAGGAAAATTAAGAAGGGAAGAAATTCAAGTGCTCAAGGAGAACTCTTTGGCAAAGCAATACCAATGTTTTGCATCAAATAGTCTAATTGCATCATATTCCTGACAGAGAGGTGACCCAGCAATGTCTGTATCTACTACATAGATTTAAGAAGTTACAGAAGCAAGCATCCTTTCTAAGGTGCAAACAAGACCAGGCCGAGCTCTAGGTGAATTATTAACAGTGGTGAAGACCTCTGTGACACTGATTTCAACATACAAAATGACGTCCACATGCCCTTCAGCTGCATATGAGAATGGCAGAAGTCTCTTGCAGCTATGTGCACGCACACACCAGCGGGTTAGAGTGAGAGGGGCAAGTTACAGGACCTCAGCCTGCCTACATATGACAAGGGTCGTGTTAGTATTCCGCCAGATAAGACAGACTTTCCCAGTCCTCCCAGACTGATATATAATTGACTCCTGCCTAATTCAACTAGCCATTGAGAGGCTTGGACTTGTAACAGTTCCTTGAGTTCACGGCTATGATGCCACATATGATTGATTTGAGTCTGAGCAACATGAGATTTACTCCACCCCAGCCCTTCCAGCCTCCCATAATTAATAACTGTGCCAGCGTTAGGGGGCTCAATTATTACCGGTGCACCAAAGCAGGGCCCACTAACAATGTGACTGTCAATCTGTATCCCGATCCCTCCAGCAGATCCTTTCTCATCACAGGCCAGTTACAATTGCACCAGGAGGCACCGACACAGCATGCCACCTCCACGAATTTACCACAATACAGTGGCCCCTGGGCACAGCAATGAACTCCCCGTAATAGAATCAATCCACAACAAGCATAGTAAAAACTCCTAGCAGCTCCCCTCCCCCAAAAGAATTACTGCACCTGAAGCAAGCATATTTAAGAATGTTTTGTTTAGCGCACACTTGTGACAAGAGCCACTTTGTATCACTGTTAACAATGGTAAAATGCATCCTTTCCGTTTGCTAACCTTACATGAAACTATGCCAATAACAAGACTGATACAAGCATTTATTCCTCAGCCTTCCAGGTGTAGCATGTTTTATTATACAAAAGCAAACTTTTTTCAGAGTGTAAACATTGAGTTATCTTAGAGGGCAGCACAAAATCTCAATTTGAAAGAGACACCTCACTAATCACTGCAAATATATCTTTTTGCCCTTGTCAGGTTGCAGCAGTTCATTCTACCTTTATCCTCTGCATTCTGCTGCTTGAAGTCCAACACACACGGTGAAAAGCAAAACTGCAAGTACTGGAATGAACCAGACAAATGTCTGACAAGGCGATAAAGCCCTTTATGAGGCCGAGCACACTACCCCATACTCTATAACGAGCATCTCCGCTTCCTCGGTTCAAGTGAAATACATTTGATGGGAGGCAAAGAAAGGGCTTCTCCAACAGGCAAAACTGAACAATTGCCTTCATACTGACATATTTGGGAAAAACCTACTCTGTGTCCAAGCTTTCCAGCATGTTCTTGAGTAACGGTTCACTTCTCCGAGAACCCCGTGTCTCTCCAATCAGTCATTGACACTGCATTGGGCTCTACAGTTGAGAGGATAGGGCTACATCTATGTTTATGATACCTTTTTCAGCTTCATTCCAATTATTTTCAGAAGTACAGAAGTACTTCCTGGTCCAGGCTTACATCTCTCCACCTGCCAAGAAAAAGTAACATAATAGGGAGCAGTGGCCAATGGCCAATAGGCCAAGGGAGCTGTGGGTTGAAAAGGTTTGGGAACCACTGTCCTAGGAGATAGGCCCAATGCTGCTGTTGTAATGCCTGCGCGGATACAGAAGGAGTGAGAACTAAAATGCTTTGGCCCTCATTACAACCCTGGCGGTAAATCCCACTTACCGCCGTGCACAAGACCGCCAACATACAGCTGCGGCTGTGGAATTCCACTATAGGTATTGCGACCCACAGCTCAGAATCCGCCACAATACAGACACCCACACAAGTTCGACACACCAAAGGTCAGTGATAAACTGGCGATACCAAAACCGACACCGTCACGCCAACAAGAATACGCCCACACTATCACGACCCACGAATCAAAGCGGTGGACTTTCAACCACGGTAAACCATTGTCGGTACACACCGCCACGCTCAAAATACACACACTTTTACAAAACACCACCACATTGGACAATTCGAAATACACACACCTGATACACATACACACACCACACCCACATTACCCACAAACCCTTACTACCAGAAATTTAAAGCAGGCCAGAGGGATACACTACCTTAAACAACAGCAGCATCCACAGACACACAACACCATCACTTACACAACATCCACGCACCTCAAACAACACACACCAACACATCCCCTCACACATCACAACAGACAGCACCTCATACATCCCCCACACCACATCATGGCACCTCAATGACACCCCAGGTTTTCTGAGGAGGAGCTCAGGGTCATGGTGGAGGAAATCATCCGGGTAGAGCCACAGCTATTCGGATCACAGGTGCAGCACACCTCCAATGCAAGGAAGATGGAGCTATGGCGGAGAATTGTCGACAGGGTCAATGCAGTGGGACAGCATCCAAGAACACGGGGTGACATCAGGAAGAGGTGGAACGACCTACGGGGGAAGGTACGTTCCGTGGTCTCCAGACACCAGATTGCAGTACAGAGGACTGGCGGTGGAACCACACCTCCTCCCACACATGGGAGGAGCAAGTATTGGCAATTCTGCATCCTGAGGGCTCGCAAGAGTAGCAGGAGGACTGGACTCTGGTAAGGCAAATCTTTACTACTTTATCCCCCCCACCCCACCTGCATGCCATCACATACCCCACCCTTACCCTCACACCCATCACCCCAACAACCCACAGATACCCCACCAACACAACCCACACATCCCAAAAACAAGCCCTGCATGTAACACCAATGCATGGACCCCCATCACCAAAGCATGTCCAGTACAGATACCCACACAGACCCCAAACCAACTATCACACAAGGACCAAGCCAAGAATGCAAGCACTGGAGTAGAGGGTTACTCACCCATTGCACACAATGGCACACACAGATACAATATTTATGCTTTTACACCCCAACAGGACCCCTACCCAACGTCACCGGACAGGAGGTGCCAGACATATCTAGTCCCCACACAGAAGAGACCCACAGTGATGACAGCAGCTCTGCATGCCTGGATCAAGATGACCAGCCCGGCCCATCAGGGACCTCGGGACAGTCGGTTCCCCTGACACAGTCACAAGCCACCACAGAGCCTCCCCCTCAGGAAACACCAGCACAGCACCCACCCAGTGGGCCCATCCCTCTGTCCCCAGGACACGTCAATCAGCAGTGTGTCCACCACTACAGGGAACCCAGGCAACCCCACTAACACAGAACGATCAGGGACCTGGGAGCAGTGGCACACTGGTTCAGGGGACAGAGGCACAGGACAACAGGGTAGCTGGGAGGACTGCTGTGCGACAGGGGGAGGACAGGCCCAGGGAACCCACTCTGCACGAGGCACTCTCCAGCATCATGGGAGCTTACCATAATTCCCAGGAGACGATGGCAACGGTACTGTCCAAGTTTCAGGAGACCCAGCGGCTGCAGGAGGAACACTACCTTGGGATGAGGGAGGACTTGAAGTCCATTAACAACACCCTGGTCACCATTGCAGGGGTGCTGCAAGACCTTGTCAACACCAGGAGGGACACAGTGGCACAACAAGGGGCCCCTGACACTAGCCTGGATGATGAACAGCCCCCCACCTCCGTTGGCGCTAGTGGACAGGAGGCACCGCCACAGGAACACGTCACCAGCACCCCACCCCCTGCAGATGGAGAACCACCCTGCAAACGGTCCCTGAGATCCAGGAACAAGACAGAGAACATTGCCAAGACCCCCGCCAGGAAATGAGACCCCCCTGAATGTCACCCTTCTGTCCCACTTTGTCACCCTGTCCATCCTTAAACTGCCATTGCTCCACTTCCTATGCCCCTTTGGACAATGCACCTGTGAAACAAATAGACTGGACTCTGCCATGGACATTCCTCCACCATCCCCTCAGCCCACTTTACAACCCCCTCCACTTATTTGCACAGAAATAAACACACTTCAATCACAAAACAATCTGGAGTCGGTGTGTGCTTTCACAAATGTGTAATTGCAATAACCATGGAATATAGCGATGTCAATTTACTTCTGCACATACCAATGTAACACAGCTGTAGGCCAGGAGGAAATATAGCAGAGGGCACAAAATGGGACCCAGATCTGTGAAATGGAAAGGCAAAGTGACAAGTCAGGGTCCATACACTGATTGAAAATGACAGACTTATGCTAGGTTCAACAATAGTATGAGATGTGGGAGGCAGTGACATCTTCTTACCTGTGTCTCACTGGAAGTATTGCATGATTATGTTGTTTCGGTTGTCAATATCCTCTTCTTCTGCCTCCTCTTCTTCACTGTCCACAGGCTCCACAGCTGCCACAAGACCACCATCTGGCCCATCCTCCTACAGAAAAGGCACCTGCCATTGCAAAGCCAGGTTGTGCAGCATACAGCAGGCCACGATGATCTGGCACACCTTCTTTGGTGAGTAGTATAGGGAACCACCTGTCAAATGGAGGCACCGAAATCTGGCCTCCAGGAGGCCGAAGGTGCATTCGATCACCCTCCTAGTTCGCCCATGTGCCTCATTGTAGCGTTCCTCTGCCCTTGTCCTGGGATTCCTCACTGGGGTCAGTAGCCATGACAGGTTGGGGTAACCAGAGTCACCTGCAAATATCAAGGGACAACTGTTAGACACACACTAACCCTTAGGGACAACCCCATACACAGACACCTATTCACACTGTAGTGGGTCCTTGGCCTCACCTATTAGCCACACACGGTGACTCAGGAGTTGGCCCACCACATAAGGGACGCTGCTATTCCTCAAAATGTAAGCATCATGCACTGAGCCAGGAAACTTGGTATTCACATGGGAGATGTACTGGTTTGCCAAACACACCATCTGCACATTCATCGAATGGTAGCTCTTCCGGTTTCTGTACACCTGTTCACTCCTGCGTGGGGGTACTAATGCCTCATGTGTCCCATCAATGGCACCAGTGATGTTGGGGATATGTACCAGGGCATAGAAATCACCTTTCACTGTGGGCAAATCCTCCACCAGAGGGAACACGATGTAGCTGCGCATGTCTTTCAGCAGGACAGACAACACTCTGGACAACACGTTAGAGAACATTGGCTGGGACATCCCTGATGCAATGGCCACTGTTGTTTGAAAGGAACCACTTGCCAGGAAATGGAGTACTGACAGGACCTGCACTAGAGGGGGTATCCCTGTGGGATGGTGGATAGCTGACATCAGGTCTGGCTCCAACAGGGCACACAGTTCCTGGATTGTTGCACGATCAAGTCTGTATGTGACTATGATGTGTCTCTCTTCCATTGTGGACAGGTCCACCAGGGGTCTGTACACCGGAGGATGACGACATCTCATCACCTGCCCCAGCAGACATGCCCTATTGAGGAGAACAGCGAGCAGAGAGTCAGCTAACACTGAGGTATCACAAATTGTTATTTGCTGAAAATGTATTAATCCGCAATGTGCCTGTAACTGTGTGTATTCCAGGCCTAGATAGGTGTGACGCAGTTATTATGAATGCCATGTGGCCCCCTGAAATGGCGGTTTCCTGACCTGTAAGGTGGGACAAGGGGATATGAGGTAACTGCGCTGGCGTTGTACACGTCACGGTGGGTGGTCGAAGACCGCGGCACAATTCAGCATTGGTTAACATTGGGCCCTATGGGTCCCAGGAGCCAATGACAATGTACGCCGGCGGTGACGGTATGCACCGCTGCGACCGTGACCGCCATTTTCTGTCTGTTCACTCACTTGATACCTGACCTTCAACAGGAGAGGACCTACACTGCAAGTGCTGCTGTGACCTCAGTCTGGAAGCTACGATGGCTCGAGTGTCTGGGGAAAGGGCCCCTGTCTTCACTTCGGGGGAGTTGGAGAAACTAGTGCATGGGGTCCTCCCCCAGTACACGCAACTGTACGGTCCTCCAGATAAACAGGTGAGTACACTGTGAGCATGCTGAATGGGCAGTGCTTGCTTTGAGTGGTGTGGCTGGAAGAAACATGGGGGGGGCTGAGTGTATGCGAGTCATGGCATGGGTGGGAACTGGTGGGCAATGAGTATGACGGTCCAGCTGGATGAGTAATGTCCTTTCCCCCTGTACCATTCCTCTAGGTCAGTGCCCACCAGAAGAAGGCTATTTGGCGTGCCATCGCCAAGGACGTCCAGACCCTGCGGGTCTACCACAGACAGAGCACCCACTGCTGTAAGAGGTGGGAGGACCTGCACCGCTGGAGCAAGAAGACGGCGGAGGCCCAGCTGGGGATGGCCTCCCAACGTGGAAGGGGTGCCCGTCGCACCATGACCCCCCTGATGTTCTGGATCCTGGTGGTGGCCTACCCGGAGTTGGATGGGCGCTTGAGGGCATCACAGCAGCCACAAGGGGGTGAGTACACTCTCATTCAGCTGACTCTGTGCGCATTACGAGTTGTCTGGGCAGGGGAGGTGGGCAGTGGGTTCCCCTAGGCCAGGGCGATCTTGGTAGGCAAGGTCCCTTGTGAGGCAGGCTATGTGGCACCACAACCCCACTAGTGGTAAGAGCCATCTACACCTAGTCAGGCTCCTGTGACTTCCAGGTGTGCAGCAATTGGGCTTAGGCCTCGTACCCCATGGTCATGTGAAAAATCTAGGAACTGCAAGTGCATGGCGTAGTGCAGAGGGCTGCTCACTGTCTGTTGTGTCCGCCAACGGTAGTGGTGTTGCATGCACTAAACATGTCTTTCTTTTGTCTCCCCCCCTTTTTGTGGTCTCCTTGTTCTTGTGTGCAATAGCATCATCAGGCAGAGGAGCATTGGCACCGGAGCAGGAGGGAGCTGCATCCCACTTGGCCCTGGAGGGTGAAGCAACGGAGTCTGAAGCCACCAGTGGGACGGAGGGCGAGGGGAGCTCCACGACAGCGACTCCTCCTCTGAAGGGAGCTCCCTTGCAGTGGCGGGCCCCTCTGTGCCCACTGCATCAACAGGTACAGCCGCCACCCCCTCTTTCAGCACTGCCTTCCCAGCAGCCCCTCAGCATGTGTCCCGTGCCCGCTCACCCAGGAGGGTGGGCATCTCCTTTGCCCCAGGCACCTCAGGCCCTGCCGCAGTCAGCCCTACTGCCCTCAGTGAGGAGGCTATTGACCTCCTGAGATCCCTCACTGTTGGGCAGTCTACCATTGTGAATGCCATCCATGGTGTTGAGAGGCATTTGCAACAAACAAATGCATACCTGGAGGGCATTAATTCTGGCCAGGCAGCCCAACAGAGAGCATTTCAGGCTCTGGCCTCAGCACTGATGGCAGCCATTGTCCCTGTGTCGAGCCTCCCCCCTCCAACCTCCTCCACCCAGACCCAATCCCCTGTACCTCAGCCTATCCCAAGCACACCATCAGACCATCATGCACACACATCAGCACACAAGAGTGGCTCAGGCAAACATAAGCATCAGACATCCCACAGACACTCACACAAGCACAATACCCATGCACACATACCAAGATCCACTTCCTCTACTGTGTCCCCCTCCTCAACGTCTCCTTCCTCCCTCCCAGTCTCGTCTCCACTCAAACCTGCATGCACTACACCCTCAGCCACTACCTCCATCACCATCACGCCCATCACCACACGCCGCTCATGTGCAATCACCACCCCCACTACCATTCACACATCCCCAGTGTCCTCTCCCAGTGTGTCAGTGAGCCCTCCTCCCAAAGTACACAAACGCAGGCACACACCCACCCAACAGCCATCCACCTCACAACAGCCTCCAGCCCATGCACCTTCACCCAAATTCAGCAGACGTACACCTCCTACAACCACTACCTCTTCCTCCACTCCCAAACCCCCTCCATCTACCCGTCCTAGTGTGTCTAAAAAACTTTTCCTGGCTAACATTGACCTCTTCCCTACACCTCCCCCCCGTCCTTCACCTAGGGCCAGGCTTTCCAGGACTGAGCCCAGCACCTCAGCCACCACATCCCCAGGCACAGTGGTGCCAGCAACTGCGGGGTCATCGAGTGCGCCACCCATCAGGGCTGCCAGTGTGCCACGTAGCGAGGGCAAGGACATTCCGCCACATGCCAAGGTGAAAAAGGTGACCACATCCCTGAGGGAGAAGCCGAAACTTCCAGCCACGAAGGGCTCAGCGAAAACGAAAGGGGATAGTGGTAAGACAACTGCGCCACCATCAAAGGTGGGGAAGGGGCAAAAACAGAAGGGCAGGTCAGGAGAGGGCAAGGTGGCACCGACTGAGGGACCAGTGTCACACCTTCTGTCCACGTCCACGGCAACCTGTGAACACCGCTAGCTGCACCGCCACCTGCACCACCACCTGCACCGCCTCCGGCACGTCTACAGCCGCTGCGATAGACCCAGCCTCTTCCCCGGTGGGCAGCCATCCGAGGCTGCAGGAGACATCCTGCTTACTCCCTCAGCAGGTGCTGACCCATGCACCGCCGCCAGCCCCATCGCCACTAACCCCACCGCCAGCACTACTGCCACAGACACCGCCGCAAGCACCGCCAGCGGCCCCGCGACGTCCTCGGACAGTGGCACCACCGCTGACATGCCTACCATCCCCATTGGTCAGTCGTCCGAGGCTGGAGGAGAGTTCCAGTACCCTGGGCAGCTTCCATGAAGCATTATTGTGATCACTATTGGCACCTGCAGGTGGAAGGCGAAGCCTCAGCAGTGTGGGGTATGTCACTGCCTCCATGGCGTATCATGCTACCTGTACCTTGCCAATGTCGTGCCACGCACACCCAGGTGAGTGAATTGTACCGGCCACACTGCACGTGGAGCACTCTGAGCACAAGGCCCCCTCCAGAACCAGTGGAGTATCACATTCACTACCTCAGTCCTTGGCAGGATGAAGCACTCTGGGCACAAGGCCCCCTCCAGAACCAGTGGAGTATCACATCCACTACCTCAGTCCTTGGCAGGATGAAGCACTCTGGGCACAAGGCCCCCTCCAGAACCAGTGGAGAAATACATCCACTACCTCAGTACTTGGCAGGATGAAGCACTCTGGGCACAAGGCCCCCTCCAGAACCAGTGGAGTATCACATCCACTACCTCAGTCCTTGGCAGGATGAAGCACTCTGGGCACAAGGCCCCCTCCAGAACCAGTGGAGAAATACATCCACTACCTCAGTCCTTGGCAGGATGAAGCACTCTGGGCACAAGGCCCCCTCCAGAACCAGTGGAGTATCACGTCCACTACCTCAGTACTTGGCAGGATGAAGCACTCTGGCCACAAGGCCCCCTCCAGAACCAGTGGAGACTGTTATCCACTTGAGAGACTGTGGCTTTGCACTCCCCAGGATAATGCAGTGGGCAACCCACCCACTTGAGAGACTTGAGAGACTGTGGCTTTGCACTCCCCAGGATAATGCGGTGGGCAAACCACCCACTTGAGAGACTTGGAAGACTGTGGCTTTGCACTCCCCAGGATAAAGCAGTGGGCAACGCACCCACTTGAGAGACTTGAGAGACAGTGGCTTTGCACTCCCCAGGATAATGCAGTGGACAAACCACCGACTTGAGAGACTTGAGAGACTGTGGCTTTGCACTCCCCAGGATAAAGCAGTGGGCAACCCACCGATTTGAGAGACTTGAGAGACTGTGGCTTTGCACTCCCCAGGATAAAGCAGTGGGCAACCCACCCACTTGAGAGACCTGAGAGACTGTGGCTTTGCACTCCTCAGGATACAGCAATGGGCATGGAGCCCCCTCGTGCAGGAGTGGCGTTGTGCGTTCATCTGGCTGAGGTGCCCCCCCACCATCTCCCCCTGAGGTGTCTGTTTCATTTCGATCTGATGCCCCTGCAATGTTCTCTCCGTTTCCAGTCAGGTATCTAGTGTGGGCTTCGCCCATGCATTTTGGGCCCAGTGGACCAAGGACAATGATTGGTGCACTATCAGGACTTGTGTAGTTGGTGTACATAATTGTATATACTGGATTTTGAACTTTGATAATGAGATTTCACATGATTACATTCGTTCAAATCATTTCCTTTTGTCCTTGCGTTCTTCCAGGGGGTGGGGTGTGTGTATATGTAATGTTGCTGCATGTATTTGTGTGTATGGTGTTGTGGGTGAGGGTGGGGGTGTTTCGTGTGTGTGTGTCACTCTCTTTTCCCTCCCCCCTCCCCTGTGTTGTAGGTGCAGTACTCACCGTGGTCGTCGCCGCCGTCTTTGGTGCTCCTGATAGAAGAGAAGGAAGACCAGCATCGGCAGTATCTGCAATTCGGGCTCCATGGCGTCCTGGTTCCTCGTGGGGTGTGGAGAGGTGAGTGTTTTCCCTTCTGTGTACTGTTTCCGCAGTGTTTTTGTTCGCGTTGGTTCCGCCCCGGAAAAGGTGGCGGATAGGCGTCTTGAAATACAGTGGGCGGTACTTTGTCTTCCGTCTGTCTGTTGGTGGTTACCGCCACGGTGTTTGTTGCTACCGCCAGGTAATCCTGCATCAGGGCCACCTGCATCAGGGCCACCGGGCAATAAGCAGTACCCGGAGATGCATCCACAACCCTCTTCCCAGTCGATCTGTTTTTGACCTCTGTCAACCTCTGTCAACCTGTGAGGAGCTCACCATCAAAATTATATCGCTAACATCCATCCCCATACCCTGACCCTCCTTGGGGATCATTACTAATGCTGGAATCCTGAACACCCCATGAAAAGCAAGAGAGTAGTCCAGACTAAATAAACAAACTTCATACTGTGACGAGCAGACATGAGGCAGTATGCCAATGATACACAGCATCCTAGCTACATCAATTGGTCCACTGCTGTCCTGCACTACAGGGGCCAGGCGCTACCATCCTTTGACTGCCCTCCACGCTCTAATGTCCTTTGACAGGTCTACAACACCACGCTGACCTGCGAGGAAGACGATTGCTGACAGCTGCCTCCTAACCAATGGCAAGGACTTGCCCCACCTCTCTGATTCCCCAAGAACTGCAAGACACCCTTGGGAGAAAAATGCTCAGGGCTGTTGGGTGAATCAAAAGATGCATTGTAAGCTCACTATGCAGTCTCAGATACACATTTTGTCTTGTGGGGCCAAGGATGCTGCAATCAGCTCTGGGTCCATGGGGCACCACGCTTCCACAATGCCTTTGAGAAGTCCATCATTACCTTGTCCACCTGTGGCCATAGCGCTCTTAACTCTTCCAACTTAAAACACAATAGGGCATCAGCTACCTTATTTTTCACCCATAGGACATGCTTGTGAAAGAAAATGTACATTTGATGCAAGGCAACCGCAAATAAGGGTATTAAGCAACCTCAACACAAAAGGGCATCTAGAGCTCTGATTCTTAATATCTGCCACTGCCAACATGCTATCAGACCAGATGATGATCTTTCTATTGCTAGGAGAGTGCCCCAAATCTGTGTAGATAACCAGATCTGCATTGGATTGCACTGGTTGGTGCCACAAGAGTGTTCTGTTAAAGCCAGCCAAGGATTCTCTCCATTTGTGCAAATCCTCCCTGACCTCCAGTGATAAACTAGTATGGCGGTGTTTCGCCCAGAGGCCAGACATGGCCCTGGCAATGTTCTTAGATAACACCCTCCCCAGGGGAATCACCTTGAGTGCAACGTTTATCTGACCCACCAATACCTACAGCTGATGAAATGTGGCATTTTAACAGACAAGCATAAATCAATAGATGGCCGGAAAGCTGACACTTTGCTCTGAGGTAGCGTTCACACCCCTGCTACTGAGTTTATCTCTATACCCAGGAAAGAAATACTGGTTGTTGGACCCTCCGTCTTGTTCTCAGCTAATGGTACCCCCAGTGTTTGCATCAGCTCCACAACTGTTCTCGACCCACAAAAATAAAACAAGAACCAGGGAGCATTTCCATTCATGCTCAGGGATAAAAAACAGCACATCACATGAATGAAATTGACAATGCGTACTCCACATTTGTGCGGGACGCAGCAGCTCTTTCATCTCTCACTCATGCCGGTATTGTAGCTGGTGCCACGTCTGATGACGATGGAGGTTCCAAGAACAGCTAGGGGAGAGAAAATATCTGCTGAGACACTGGGGCTAGAACCCTCAAGCTCCCTAGAGAGATTCCGAGACCTAAAAGACTTAGGCCACCCAGAAGACTTCCTGCCAAACACAGCATCAGATGGAAATAAATGCTGCAGCCGGTGTTGAGACTCACCTGCTTACCCACTCAAATACGCCCTGACTGTGTCCGCAGCAAACTAAAACAAGGAAAAATGACCCATATCGCACCATGGATAGTGTGGATGTGTGACCTCCTAAATTAGGCTTGCTGACACATAATAAGGCAGTGACATCTACTACACTCAGCGGTCGACTCAAATCTTTTGACTCAGACAGGAGCAATAAGATCATCAAATCAAACAATAAGAACCAATAGCTATAAACAACAACGAAAATGTATTGAGGAGTCAGAAATTTACACTCACCATGACCTATATGGCCATGAATCAACACACCAATTTAGTAAAGTTTACACATTTATTTCCCTTTGTTTACAATGTTAGTCACGTAAATAATATGCAAAACTAGATGATACCAGTACAGAAACAACACATTCTATCCAAAATGCCTGAAGAATTTTAATCTGAAAAGTACAATCACCATTAAACACTCCAAAAGAATTATACAGAATAACAACTGAATTATTTGAGAAAAAGCAAGAGATTTAATTAGTTGTGAAGTTGAATCAGTCATAATCAATGAATAAACAAACATTTTAATTATTGGGTCAGACATCCTTGCTACCAAATTCTAATTCGAAAAGCATGTATGGGGCTGGGCTTTGTCACATGCAAACATTAAAATAAGACCAAAATCAACTTGGAAAACATCTAACTATGGCACTAACAAAATAAACAGTTTGATTTCTAAAGGGAAACCTGTAAAGGAAAACAAATGCACATTGGTTATACCTCTCCTATAGGAAACAGCAGTTAGCAGAGTCTTTGTGAGCAGAGCACATGAACAGCAGGTCTTCAGTGATCAGCATTAAGAACATGAGGGGGCAGCACTTCAGTAATGATAGGTATAAGTTATCTGAACTGTTAGAATCATAAACATATCAACACTTCTTCTTCTCATCAACATCTGAACTACATCACCTGAAACTTTGCTAAATTAAAGTCCCAAAAGGTACTAACTAGACTCTTATTGGACAAGACTAAGTGGTGTGACAGTGATCAACCAATTGAATTCCACTTCTCCTCAGTTTGTATCTTTAATTCAACTCTCCTGGCAGCAGTATACGCAAAATATTAACATTGTAGAAAATAGCACAGACCATGGCTCTCTAGCTAACATTACTTCCTACCAGAAACTAAGGCTCGCTATTAAAACTTACACAATAATTATCACGAGAAAGTACAGAATGAACAGACTGGAACAAGACAGTAGGTTCCACTGTGATCTTTCAAATGGACAATTAATACACATCGTTTACAAAAAAAATTCAATAAAGTCAGCATAACATCTCAAACACTGTACTGTGGAAAAATACTAAAGCTTAGACCTTTTTATTAATGCTAATACAGGAACAACTAAAACGGTTTTAATAATCAAACCATAGTTAGTACATTATTTAATTAATCAATAATTTCAAATCATTAGTACTAATAATTACCTTTTTGTCAATATTACTAATTATGATTCATCAAATTATGTTTTCAACGTTCTTTATTATTTCACATAAAACCTGAGGTGTCTGACACCATGTCATCCACATTTCAAACCTGTAAGTTTTACATTTCTAACACAGTTTTCTCTAATTGAGCTCTTTTAGTACATGTCATTGATACGTATTTGTCCACTCATGTTTTTTTAATAATGTTTGCTCTCTAACAACTGCAATCTGCGCTAACGTGTGCGCAGAAACTTAACTGCAAGTATCAACATAATTCTTAAACACGCTGCTATGCTAATTGCGGTTACCTCCACCACACCCTTCTTAGACCAGACGCACCTTACCACTAAAGACCTTGCTTGTGTGGAGAGAAGCTCGACAAAATCCTTTGAAGATCCAGTGAGCAAAAATCATGTGACTATGATGTGCAGTGAAGGGAAAAAGAGGGGTGCACCTCACGATTGCTGCCTTAAATGCCCCCTGATCCAGGCAGCTCTATGATGACATAACGGCCCTCATTACAACATTGGGGTATTGACCGCCTACCGCCCCAGCGACGGCAGCCAACATACCGTCTCCGTGGCTACCAGCTGCCCACCCGTATTATGACCGTGGACAGAATTCCGCCAGAAGGCTGGTGGAATACCGTTGATGATCATTACAGCGGTAAGGTGGCGCTGCTGTGAAAAGCAGCGCCACGCCAGCAAAACACTGCCGACCGTATCATGAGCAATGATACAGCATGGCGGTGTTTTGCTGGCAGACACTGCTGCTGGCAGCAGCGCCGCGTCCCGTCTCCTGCCAGAGGACACCCTGCTAGCAGGTAAGTTGGGTTCTCCGACAGGAGAGGGGGATGGAGGGTGGTGTGTGCGTGTGTGGGGGTGTTGTGTTTGTGTGGGGGGTTGGTGTGTCTGTTTTTGTATGCGTGCATGTGGGTGTGAGTTGCGTTGAATGAGTGCGTGAAAGACTGAATGTGAGTGTACGTGTATGTTGTGTATTGTGAATGCATGTTTGCGACAATGTATCTTGGTGTGTGTTGCTTTGTGTGGGTATGTATGTGTGCTTGCCAGGGTGGATGTGGTTATGCGTGTGTGTGTATGAGTGTGTATGTATGCCCGTGTGGGTGTTGGGGCAGAAGAGGGAGGGGGGAGGGAGGACACTGGGGAGGTAGAGGGGGGCAGGGAAGACTCCTAACAGTGCCAGGGAAGGAATTCCCTGGCACTGATAGTGCCTACCGCCATGGTTTTCATGGCGGTACGCTTGCCTCGAAAACCATGGCGGTAGGCGGGGTCATAATCCAGACGGTGGGATTGTGACGGCCACCTTGCTGGAGACAGAAGTCTCCAGCCCAGCGGCCGTTACCACCCTGGCGGACGGAGTGGTACATTGGCGGTTTTTGGCTTGAGCCAAACCGCCAATGTCATAATTTAGGAAAAGGTACCGCCAGCCTGTTGGCATTACCTTTCCCCAAAGTACAGCCGACCGCCAGCGTCGGAATGAGGACCAATGTTCTTTGGGTGAAGACACAAACAATGGGCTCCTAGCCCAGGCTCCTGCCCCTGGCGCGACTAATTGTGCTCCTACCACTACATGCTCGTGAGCTGCACATGCATCCAGTGACACAACGGCTAGGCCTAGGTGGATCCGAAAGGGTATTACAGCACACTTAAAGGTAGGAATTTTCTATCTTCCCTGGGACTGCCGTGCGCAGGATAACCAGAAAGAATGCCAGTGGGCAGAAAGAGATGCCAGTGGTGACCACGAAGAACCACCAATACAAATTACAGATGCTCGTTTAGTTACTCTTACTTGCTTTTGTGTGTTGACCCTAAAACGTTTATATAGCTATTACATTGAAAACTTTCCTTGGATAAAACGTTTTTGGTTATTGTTTTGCAGGTTATGTTTGACAATCAAGTACTCGTATTGATTAAAAAGATTCATAAGCTTAATGTGGTTTTGATTTCTTGAATGTGCGTCACCGTGCGCTTTGTAACCCATCATATTTAATCATTTTAATTGTTATTTATTATTCATGGCTTATCTAGTGAAAGGTAGTGCTAAATACTGGTGCAGGCTCTAATGTGATTTACCTTATTGGTTCTACAGAACAAAGAACTTGATTTGCAAATTCCATTTTCATGTTTCCACTTTTAAATTATCTCCTGGTACAACATCCATTTAATAAAGCTTGCTCATTTTCATTATTAATTGCATGGCTACATTAGCAGTTTGTAATTTTAACTGAGAAATTGCTTCTTTTAGGCTTGTTTTATCGTAGTAAATTAATGTTCTTCGCTTCAAAGCACACTTGACAAATACACTTTAAATGTTGTTTTTCTGCTAAGAGAGGCGATGCCACTGAGAGCCAGTGAACCGCAGTGCATCAATTTTTATCGATGTATTTATAAGGCTGCTTGATGGCACAAAGTATTAGACACACAAGGAAATTTCTTCCTGTTGGAAATTACTCAAGTGGCGATGAAACGTATAGTCTAACAAAACTAAATGTACATCATGTAAGGGAAGAAAATCTGCAATACCTCCTCGTCCCCTTCACGTCTCTCTCTGTACTCCATGACTGTATGCACCCATTTACCATTCTCCTTCCATAGTCTGAAAGCTTTCTCTGTTTCCATTTATAGGGCAGAGAAAAACCCATAAAACTCTAACCACAGTACCCCCTTTTCCTTTTTTGTACCCTAGTCCTTCCTGATGGGTTTTGCACTGTTTTCCCGAGGGTTTAGTGATAACAACCTCAGTGTTCATGGTTGCTGGAGTGTGGCAGCTTCAAAGGTACCTTGTGTTTTTTTAGGTTGAGCATAGCAGCACAGGCGCTGCTTTTCCGACGTGTTGGTATGTACCTGGGCTTTTAACAACGTCCACCTCACGCCCATCAGTATCAGTCGTTCGTGGGCTTTCCCTTCAGAAATCCTTTAATGACATTGGTAAATGGTTATAGTTTGTCCCGCATTGGGGAGGTTTTGTCACTGCCATGGCTATCGCCCCTGTTACATGGCTAATTGATCATTTGCAGATGAGTTTAACTGCAAGCACATTTTTTTTTGCCTTTTGTGTCTCTCCTTATTGCTGATGCTCATGGTGGCCGTGGCTCTAAGAATGGCCACCAGTGGTCACGAAATGTACTAATTTATGATTAATACATATGAAATATTGAAAATGTATTAGATTAATGTAGTAACATGTCATATTAAGGGTCACGAAATGTGTCCTTGCTTATTAATTGTACGCCTTAACTTAGCGAGTGTCTTGGCTTAGTTTTGCCAGGCCTCATGCAGAAACTGTATTTCTTAGTGGTTAATGAAAAATTTTGACAGAGTGAAATAATTGTGAAATTCTCATTGTTTTAATAAAATGCTTAGCAGAAGCTTTCCATGGGAGCTGACGGACAGGAGATGAGGTCTCTCGTAAAGTAACAAAATGTGTGTAATGTTTGCAAAAGTTTCTTTACCAGGATGCGAACAATGAAGACACTGACTGCAACAAATTTGATACCTGACGAGCCAGAAAATGAGAACATCGTATGGCAGACCAATCAACGACGTGTGAAGTGCGAAATATTAGAATTCATAGATTTGGTAGACATTTTACTGGATAGAGTAATAAAGTACGATTAATTGACCAATTGTAAATTAGGGGATAGTTAGGGTGACTTTGATATAACAACGCGACAGAGGGAAAATACCTCAGACCTTATTCTGATTTGTAATGCAATACTTAGAAGAAGAAGAGATTTAAGATTCTGTCATTGGGTTCATACTCTCTGACAGCGAGCCTGATGTTTTGCTGATCATTGATGACCTGAGGATGAAGACTGATTCTGTTTGCTGACCCATACTGCGGATAGGTAGATATGACAATATGACTGAATTGTATTTTTATGCCTTTTCTTCCTAGGTACCAACGGCGCTGTCTTATTAGTTTCCTTAGGTAGATGTTTTCTAAATTTTTGTTCTAAATTGTTTTGCATGAAGCCCCACATGCTGATGCTAATCTGGACTGGTTGAGGGTTATCTACGTGACTACTGACAAATTACAGGGACAGAGGGTTGACAAATTTCTTTGTTGAATCTTATGGACTACGCAGTTTTATTAAAGTTAACCTTGCTAATGATTTGCACTGATGCTTTGGAATGTATTGTGATTCAAGCTTTGATTAGGTTGTGTTTGCACGTGGCTATTTAGTTAATAAATCTTGTTCTTGTATGCATTTTGATTTGACATCAAAATTAATCTACATGACTTAGCATTGTTAACATAAGGGAAATAAAATTACTAAACTTTTACTAAAACGTGTGGTTATTCATGCTGAAAGATCTTGGTGCATGACAATTACTGACTCCATTGATTATTGATTATTGATTTGACTAATGATTATTGTTTATTGATTATTGTTTTATACTGGAGCTATGGTAAGAACTCCTTAAATGAGTCAAAAGGTTCATCAACCTATATGCGCCCCCTTGTAAGTTGACTTATTAAGGATTGAGGCAATAACAGCCCGTTAGGAGTTTACAATGCTAAAAGATCTAACTCAAGCAAATGCAAGACCTATAGCATTGTAAATTTCAATTTCAATTTCAACTTGTTTCAATAAGAGATTCATTTTCCGACTACCGGAGCACAACTGTACTTTCTCCTCTTGTTTCTGGTATTTATTGTTCGCTACTACAGCTCTGGCACCACATGAAGTTTGGCTTGGTTGATACAGAGTTTTTGTTTTTCAAATTGTGGTTGCTTTCACTTCACATTATAGTTCTGTTGTTTACCGGTTCACTCCGTATTTTTCTTTTAACTCAGCCTGGCCCGGTTCATCCTGTGTGATTGTTTGTTAGGAGCTGCTTTCAGGTGCTCTATTCCCAGTCGCTGACATGGGTTCCTCCTGTGTTCTTTCTTTAAACAATGGCCGCTTTTGACACAGCTTTCTAATCCCCGCCCCTTGACATACCTCCTGAAAAAGTTGTTGTCCTGAGAATTTTTTGATTTGGGTTTTTGGATCATTTTAGAAGTAGTTTAGCTTGGGTAGACATTGCTGTTCTGAGGCAAATTTTTCTGGACAACATTTTTAAAACTGGCAGATGTGTTGCAATGGTAGTGTAATATTCAGGAACCATGAGACCTATATACTTAATTTTGGTATCAAAACATAGGTTTTGGGGGTCAAGTAGTCTTATGGAGTCAGAAGATAAATCCTCAGAGCAACCCTTTTGCCATTTTCCAAAATGGTGGCTATAATAGAGGAAGAAAAGACATATATAGAAATGAAACAAATAATAATGGTTTTTAATCCTTTTATGTATACATCAAACAATGTTTATGATCTAAATGTTAAAAAAAATGTTTATCACTCCTGTTTAATACGCAAATTCATAGTTCACTTTATTTATTTGTTTTGGCAATCGCTTGTGGTACATTTACAGAATGTTGAACATTTGAGAAGAGCATATCGACAGGGACATCTTTTTGTAGCACAGGTTTTGCACGCACCTGTACATGTAAGTTCTGCGGGTAGAGGATTTAGAAATTTCATAGGTTTTAGCACACCATCAATATCTTCCCAACCAAATCAACATGGATCTTTCTCTACATATGCATGATCCAGAACATTTACACATCTTCCGATCAAGTATAACACACTTTTATGGTGTCCACACACAGAATATGACGTCGGTGGAAGCAGTGGTGGCCGGCAGCTTTAGGAGGGAGGGGGGCGGGTGGGACACACACACACACTCATTCTTCACACACAGACACGCATGCACGCACATCCATTAACAACACTCATAACACTCAAACATGCACACGCGCACCAACCATTCAATTTAAAACATCACACACATTCACACACACACACACACACTTACTTTCAGCCTCCAGGTCCCAGGAGGGTTGGCTAACGAGGGAAGGCAGCAGCCCCAGCCTCATCACAGAGTGGGATGGGGTCAGTGAGACTGCTGACCCCACCCCACTCTGTGACGCAGTGTCACTGATTGACACTCACCCCGGGCACTTCAGGGCTTAAATCTGAAGCGCCCAAGGAGAGTGTCAATTGGTGATGCTTTCCTCGTCACCCAGGGGAGGGCCTCAAGGCACCTTTGCTGAGCCGAGGAGGTCACGCCCATAGGAGCTGTGACCTCCTCAGCCCAGCAAAGTTCAGCTCAGGCAGCCAGGAGTGTGCGCAAATTGCGCATGTCTGCTCCTGGCTGCCTGAGCTGAACATGGAGAGAGTCTGTCAGGCTGACCTTTGTTCAGCCTGACAGACACTCTTCATGAGGGGCAAAAGGTGGGGGGGGCGTGGCCCCTCCACCCTAAAGGACGGGCCGCCACTGGGTGGAAGGTCACTTAGCGGGACTGATCTCTTAAACTCACTGTACCAACGATAGTCAAATGTGTGACATTCATAACTCGTTTTCTACAAACACACAAGGTATTTTTCTACGTCTTTAAAGTCACATTCTTCTGTCTTAGCAAATCCTTTTAGGAACCTCACAGGTTCAGCAGTTAAAGCTCCAAGCTTTGTTCCAGTTTTGCTCATAGTGTCATCACCCATAAGAATATGTGCCTCAATAAGAACACTGGGCATCTCTGGGTCTCATGCAGAATATGAAGTCGGATTAAGTGTCTTTTCTCGCCTGTTCCATAACATATCCATAACTCTCACAATCCTTGACATATCCATAACTCTTACAATCCTTGATTTATGAACATTGCAGCAAATCTAAGTAGCACAATAATAACATATGTGTCATTTGACACTACAGTGACTCGATTGGAAGCATTTTGAACAGTCCACTCAACATTTGCACAGCACGAAGGCCAGCTTCCTCCAATTTACTGTTAAGTTCTTGAACAATATGGCCCATACCTTTTGGATATATCTCTGCAGGCACCAACTCCTCATTGTCAATCATTCAACTTGCAACAATTGGAAATTCAGTGTTCACTAAAGCATCAGCAATGTTTTGGTGAGTTAACATTTCTAAGTTCATCTTGTTCAATGTGGAT
Source organism: Pleurodeles waltl (assembly GCF_031143425.1). Taxonomy (NCBI): domain Eukaryota; kingdom Metazoa; phylum Chordata; class Amphibia; order Caudata; family Salamandridae; genus Pleurodeles; species Pleurodeles waltl. The sequence goes on along the minus strand of NC_090436.1, from coordinate 656,877,364 downwards.
GCCCAGAATTTATCAAGTTGCACAGGTACTGGTGTCAAATTTTTTATGCAGGCAAGGTCAATTGTTCCACTTGTAGACATTTGGCTGATTCTCTCACATTCTTTGACAGATAGTTCAATATAACTGTCAAAGACAATGTGCAATTCGTGCAAGGTGCACACTGACTTTGATTTCTGTATAACAGTCTGAATGACCTCTCCGAAGTTTTGCATGGATGATATCTTGCCCATTTGCAAATGTGACATATACACTACAACACCAGCAATTTTCAATGAGGGCAACTTTTCAAATTGAAATTCTTCAGGTGAAAGGTTGTTTTTGAGCTCTTGTATGAGTTTGTGCTTCACTGGTTTGGTTGCAGCATCTCCATTAAATAATGTTCTTGTTGGAAGAAGATCATGCGGCAAAATGTCCTTGAAAAAATCCACCCCTTTCTTTTGCTACATCCATCTCGCTCTGTGTTTCCGAAGATTGTATTTTTGTAATCTGTGTTGTAGTGGCAGGTTGGACCTTTACTATGGCAATTAAAGTACGGAAATGTAGCTTTAGTGATTATGTCAAACAGATTTTTCTCTTCCAATACAAATCTCTCCTGCTTCAGTTCTGCATATAGTTTCGATACATGTTCCAGGACATCTAGTAGACGTATCTTTATACCGTTATCCACATATTGTTTGGTCACGAAGTTGCGTAGTCGCACCGGCTCAGTTATTTCCAAAGGGGTTTCTTTGCTGCTGCATGAAATAAAGATGCACTCAACATGTTTATTAAAATGTTCCCCTCTTTCCCACAAGTTTGTGGTGATGAATAGTTTCACGATGGTCCATTCATTTTGAATTTGTCATCTCTCTGAAAACATTGCAAATAGAAAGGACTTCATGGTAAATTGGCTTTCATTGAGCAACATATTCACTTTTACTTGTCTGACCAACAATTCCCTTGGAGATTTTCTGTGATCTCTGGATCGTCTGTTCCAGTTTCATATCTAGAGCCACAGCATTGATCTCCCTCTCTGTCTTTCACCATAAAATATCTTTGGATGAATTTTCTGTTAACTATATGGGTTTTCCACCTCTATCTTCTTCACTCTTTCCAAGTACCAGGACCCACATCTCAGTTAGTTGGCAATCAAATTCATGAAGCACAGTGATCAGTGGCTCCATAGTCTTCACATGCAGCTCCCAATCACCTTCCTGATCAGCTTGTACCACGTTTTTCACTAGAGGTATCATGTGTAAAACATTTCTCCAGGACTTGCAAAGTTCTGATTTTTCTACACATTCTTAACAAGCTCTATGAACTTGGTTTTCAGGTTTTCTGATTTTGAACTGAGTGTATTGAACATTGCCTGGCTTTGCATTACGTCTTTTGAATGAAGTGCACCCTGTGCCTTGTTTACTTCTGAGATAAGATATGCAAAACATAATATGTCATTCTTTTTCTAGAAAGCAGTCCAACACAATGTTTCTATAACCTCAGATATGATGAGCATACCTTGTATCAAACAAACATAATGAGTTCCGCTCTATACTTACTGGACAGTTTTCCTTCCAAAGATTTCAGCCTCAATAAGTGCATTGTCTATGCCACAACCACTGAGATAAAGTCCTGCGCACCACAACACAACTTTTCTCATGTGGAAAACACCCATCATTGGATAAAGATCATCAAATTCTACTGGATTGCTCATAAAAATGTCAGCTACAATAAGGAAAACACCTTAATCGCAGAAAATTAGCAGTATAGCCTGGTCTTCAAGCAGAGCATGCACATTTTGGAAATTATTTAGAGAAGTGTATACTGTTATGTAGTTTGTCACTGAGATGGTATTACTGGTAAAAACCCAACCTTCTTCAGTAGGACAGTATCCTCGAAGATCAGAGCATGAATTCCAGCCAACTAAGGAACTGACTTTTCTTCATCCGGCAGTCTGCACCAAATAAGCAATATGATAAATTCAGTAAAATCAGCTTTGCGGACCGCAGAATCAGGTAGAAGAAGATCCACTTTGAAACTTTCTGGTAGACTGGGAGGTGATGATGGCTTGTAGTGATTTTGCACATGTTGGCAAGGCAGTTGGGTTATAAGTTTGCAGCTTTGTTTGTTTATGCCTAGAGCTGCTACAGCTTGTTTTCCAGTAGCTTCTTCATTGGTACAGTCTTGAAAAAGCACCATGGAAGTATCATGTGTGCTGTCTTCAAAATCAAAATGATCACGAGCAACAATTGTTAATCCTTTCCTGGTAAAGTGACATGGGAACAGTGTGCTGTCAGATTCACAAGATTTTACAGCATGAGCTGCTAACGACTATGTCATTATAACTTGTTGATACACCAATCCTATTCATTGAAGTGATTAGCTCTCTACTTTTGCACTTGTCATAGATTATGTGGCCATTCATCATGTGTAGCTTATTTTTATTTTTCTGTGATGTAATTGATAAACCATGATTTGGAAACAACAGTACACTTGCACAGTCTAAGCCTGTCGGTTCATGGAACTGTCTTCCACTTCTTTGCTTATATCTTCAAAGCCATCATCAATGTTGTTTGCTTCTGTTCCAAACTCAAGAACTTTTGTTTGTGACAGTTTTGCTTTGCTGATATTAAACACTGGTGTAAAAAATGTTAAGACAACATCAGGCATTCTTGTTTATTCCTATGATTTGCACAGCTCTGAGGCATACCCCCATTTGTAATTAAGTCCAAAATGTAAATATTTCATGACATTTTTTAAAATCGTTCCTGCTTATTTTACTGCATCCTGTGATCTCATTTTGGGCGCAAGAACCTGAGGAGTCAAATCAGTTGAGAACACCGTAAATGACCCATTCTTTTTGTGAGATGGACAAAAACAAATTCTGCCATTGTACATTCTCCACTAGAAAAATCTTAATTTCATTATTATGGATTAATACAGGTTCATCAATGTTGACCAATATTTCTCTGATCACACTGGGTGTGAACCACTAGCTAGCACTCAAGAGTGGCTTTGAAACATAATTTGCTTTTTCAAAGAGTGCACATTTAACCAAAGGCTGGTGGTTACGTTGCTGCTGGGAGCTCATTGTACGTTCCTATTTTTTAATGTATGCACACTTCAGTTCGGGTGGGCATACAAATCCGCTGCAAATACATTCGCCTCACTGTTCAGATCAGCTACTCATCTGAAAACCTCATCTTGGAAGAAACTAGCTATATATAAAAATATTTTTGCCCTTCGAGACTCACATGCTCTGTACTTCGTTCGTTCGTCAATCCCTTTGGTCCTTGTTCTTGCTAAACCACAGACAACACATTGAAGATCGTCTTCTTTGTGAGCAGCAGTTGGAGGTGAACGAGAGCCAGGGAGTTCTTTATAATTATAGGAGCTCTGGCCCTGGTGTATAATTTTCTTAGCAAGCTAATAAACTTCACTGGGAACGCAGATTTATGACGGATTGCATATAACACTTCCCATTTGACTAGATCAAATGCTTTTTCTGCATTCAGCCTTATAGCAGTGGCTTTCACCTTCTAACTAGAAAAACATTAACCTCCAAGGTAGCAACCTGTTTTGATCCCTGTGAATAATCGAAGATGCCACAGTCGAAATCCTATTTGCCATTATTTTTGTGAAAAGCTTGTAATGACTATTTAAGAGGCTCATGGGGCTGTAAGAGTTCAGGTCCTCCTCAGGTTTATCCTTTTTAAGAAAGTAATTTTTATTTTTATTTTGTGGACACTTACATTTTTAACTCAGGTTTATCTTTTTTAAGAAAGCTAACTACCACAGAATCAGTAAAGTGGCCCAGTAAGGGATATCCCTGAAGAGTCTGATTAAAAAGTTGTACCAGGAACAGAGCTTGTTGCTGCAAGATTACCCTATAAATTTTGCACCAGCAATCCATTTTTCCCACAGGCTTTGGCGTTAGCTGCTGACTTCTTCCAAAGTTATAGGCACGGTTAGAGAATCTGCCTGTTCTGAGGTCAATTTGGGAATCTGAATCTTCCCTAACCAGCCCTCAATAACTGAGCTCGAGCTGCCTTTTGTCTCTGAATATATTTTAGCATAGTGTTGTACAAATATCGGGGCAAGCTCAGATGAATGAACACAAATTATTTTGGCCTGGGGATCAAAGATCTTTTTGAAGATGTTAGTATTAGCGCAACGTTTCAGAGACCAGGCCAGACATTGCGCTGTAGATTCATTTTCCTCATCTCCTCTCTGAAGATAAAATGCATGATTAACTATGTCTTTACCAGTAATAAACTCCCAAAATTCAAATTTAGCATTATCCAAAATCCCTTGCGTGTCTTTATTAGGGACCTACACATGCTACATCTAAACTCTTAGAGCTCTGTATACTGTCTTTTTTCTTGCTGTCTACAAGCTGCAAAGAAAATAATTGCCTCACCTCTAGAAAATGGCTTTAGAGCCTCCCATACTGAGAAATCAGAAGCATTGTCTATGTTAACCTTAAGTAATTTGTCCAAATTGCTTTTCATCTGTGTGATCCAGATATCTTCTGTAAGAAGTGTTTTCTTAAAGCACCATCTTGCTCTAGGGGCCGGTGTTATTGTAAAAGTTACAGCTAAGCTGATCAGTGAATGATCTGGAAATGCATTATTAAAAATTGCAGTTTCTCCACATGAAACCACATGTGAGATTAAAAAGAAATTTTACCATGAATCTGTGCCATACTGTTTCAAGTAATACGTAAATTGAGACGTCAACTCGTTTTGCGCCTTCCATGGATCAATAAGTGCAAAGTCACGAATAAGAGCCTGCAGCGCGCAGGCATATTTGGGCTTGTTCTGATGTTTGTTCATACGTGATGTGTCTAGCGTTAAATCCTGGATTCATTTAAAGCCCCTGCCTAATATTAAAAGTCCCTGCCTAATATTAAGTGTCCCGTCTCATGGTGTAAAAGAGAATAAAGGTCAGACATTGGGCCATAATAGCTTATAAGATTATATAATTCATTTCCCATACATATTTTAGCCAAAATCCATCTAGGCCCCGGATCCCAAACTACCTTAAGAACTTCTGATTGGACTGTATGTGCCAGTGAAATTGCCACTCTGCGATGTGAGGCTTGTGTTTCCTGCACAAATATTATGTCTACTTTTAAGGATCTAAGCCAAGATAGCATACCTTGACATTTAACTCTATTGTTTAAGCCATTTGCATTGCATGACACTATTCTCAACTTATGGCAAGACATTGCAAAGTATCTTTCCATCTGTCTACTGCAAATTTTCCTGTTACCTTTACTGCTGACCTCCCACAAATGTGACCCACCGTCCTTGCCTTCTCCTATTGAACCCTGCAGCCCAATCTGTACCAAGCTCCCTCCTCTCCCGCCACTCCCTCCCACCTGACCCCCTGTGCCCCAAACTTCCACCCTCTACCCTTAGCTTGGTGTATTGACAGGGCACCAAAGGGTCCTCTGAGTCTGCTGAAGGCACCTGAGAAAGAAAAGAAAGATCACCACAGTAGCAGTGCGATATTTCATCTCCCTTTCACATTGTCATATTAAATGCCATAAAAATACACCTCTAAGAGGGAAAAAACCTAGCATAAAAAAACATTATTCTTTCCCCCACCTACTATCTTACCAGACACCCTGAACACAGGGACATCCTTTCTCTACCCCAACCAGTTAATCCTGACTACAGTGACAGAAGATTGGGTTGATGGGCGGTCTTAGATGACCAGACTACTCAGGGGCTGTGGAAAACATAATAGCAGGCGAGATCCTATGAATGAAACGAGCTAACAGTTGTTTGGGCAGGGATCCAGTTATTTTTCTCATTGCGTAAGGTGGAGAGCCTTAGTTATTCGAACCAACAACAGAGTAGCTGTGTCGTACTTGAACCGCCAATTTGCACACGTTCTAAGTCCCTGAACTTGAAAACACACCTTGGGTCAGATGTATGAAGGTTCTCATTTGCCAATACCAAATAGCAATTTTTACCAAATCCCTAACTGGAATTCGCAAAATTTGATGTAACAACACCATCGCAGAATTGTTTGTGATTTCTTAAACTTCACAATCGCAAATAGCGAGTACCAAATAGTGATTTGGTAAAATAGCGAATCAGTATTTGAAAATCGCAAATTGTGATTTTGCATTCTGGAGCAGCACTGACGACATCACAACCAGGAAGTGAGTCAGTGCATGCTGTTTCCAGAAGCATGAGCCACAGGAACAGGTAGATAGACCCAGCACAGCACCAGGGAGGCACCTAGGGGAGTCAGCCAGGACCAGGAGAACACAATGGCCACTGCTGGAAATGGCAAGGACACAGAAAGGAGAAAACTAAAACTAAAATTCAGTGGTCAGGAATTGGAGGTGCTCACAGAAGAAGGGGTCAAGAACCATGACCAGTCATTTGGCAAACACTCACTACAGGTCCAGAAAGTGAGAAGAGGAAAATATGGACTGACGTCCGGACCAAAATATGTGCGGTGGGTGTGCGCAGCTTTCAATCAAGGAGATACGCAAGCGCTCATACGACCTGAAATCACGTGCCAGGGTAGCAGGGTAGCAGAGTAGCAAGCAGGCTGAAGGAAACCAGGAGCACTGGTGGAGGAGCATCCACCCAGACACCGTCCACCCCCTTGGAAGACATGGAGTCAACACTGCTGCCTGAAGCAGTAGGTGGTGTCACTGACATTGACACCTCAGGCACACCCAGCACCAAAAAAGGTAAGGGTAGGAATGATTTTAATCACTATATGTGCATGTACAAATGTCCCTTAGAAAATTACAACGGTACTATACACTGTGAGAAATAGTCCATGCCACATATTCCATTTAACACAACAATGCCTTTTTGGAGTGCTAGTCCATACCCCGAAGTGCATCTACTACGTATACAGTAGTAAAGTGCAAACCCAAACAGAGAAACAACACAACAGCCAATCAGAGACAACATGCCAGAGGAAATGTTTATAATGAAAGTAACAGTAAGGATACAAATGCAAGGCGAACATCAAGAATGACATGCTGCACATTGTTGTTGCAGATGTTCCGGGCCCTGACGCAGCAGAAAGTGGAAAAGGGGGGAATGACGAAAGTCAGCCACAGTCAGATTCAAACACCAGTGAGTACATCATACCAGCACCAACCAGATGCAGGGCAAGAGTGCTACCCCTCCCTGAGTTTACACTGGACTCCGATGAATTGCAGGAAGATATACCCACACCACCTTTAGAGGGTAGAAGCACAACAGACAGCAGTCCCTGTTCCAGGGTCAGTCCATTCCCCTCAGGAGGAGCCTTGAAGAAGGCAGACAGGACACAAAGGAATTTGTGGGCCCATCACTGTTCAGTGGTCTTGAGGCATCCATGGCTGAAAGTGCAGTGCCTGCAATGTAAACACATGAGATCAATGCACAGGCAGTTGGTGTCTCTCAATCACATGTGCAAGCAGCATAAGGGACAGCAAGCTACAGCAGAACACCTAAGGGAGATAACAAATGCCATTAAAGAACTCTGCACTGTAATGCAGCAGAAGCATGTCACCCTCCATAGGCGCCCTTACTAACTGATGGGTAGATTGGATGGGTTCAGCAGATCTGTCAATCAGCTCACTAACACTACTGCTTTGCTGTCACAACGTGCTGTGGGCATGCAAGTGGAAATGGCACATTGCAGTTGGGACGTTGAACGAGGATTGGTGGAAGTCACTAATGTCTTGGAGACAATGCAGACAACCCGGATTGCTGCAAACAGCGATCTGGGTGGTGGGGATAGTGAGGAGCTCTCTAGCCTCAGTAGTGTCACAGCTCCTGTGATGGATCCTAGGCGTCGCAGTTCCAGACACAGTTCTGAACACGCAACAAGAGGTGCCACTGAGCCTACTGAGCGTTCAAGTGGAGTTCGTGGACGTACAAAGTAATGTTAAGAAGTTCAGGGCCTTGCATATTATGTAGCAATGCATTGATACTATGATGTCAATAGTTTCATACTGTAATTGGGATCTGATTGTGTCTTTTGATTACCTATGGCATATTCACACATACAGGTCCTGAAGTAAAGGCAATAAAGCTGATACCTGCAACAATAAATGAAAGTAGACGTGGTGTTGTCATTACTTACATCAGAAATAGATGTGCATAATCTCAGCACGTCTTTGCCTGCCCTCTGCTGCTCTGGTTCTGTCTGCTGGGTGAAGGGGTGGCAAGGGGTCGTCATCCTCATCGGAGTCCGTCTCTGCAGGTTCGACTGGTATGCCTCTTGTTGTTGTGATGTTGTGCGACATTGCACATGTGGCCACAATCTTGCAGGTGGTCTCCAGACAGTATTGTAGTGTGCCCCCACTCTTATGTAGGCATCGGAAACTACTTCAGCAGGCTGAAGGTCCTTTCAATCACGTCTCCTGTCCTCCTGTGTGCCACATTCTATCTCCGTTCACTTGGCGTGGCAGGATTGAGGTAGGGTGTCAAGATGTAGGACCGCACTGCATATGCACTGTCTCCTAGAATGATAGGAGTGCAATATGAGATTTTTGTTATCTGTGACATCACATAAATGTTATACAACATTGTTCACTGTTACATTACCAAGTAGGTATCCTTCGCCGGACTCCCCGTCAAGTAGTCTTGTGTTTATTTCACTGTGCCTGAAGATGTGTGAATCATGTGTGCTACCTGGGTATCTGGCCACAAAATCGGTTATAATGTTGGAGGCATTGCATTTGACCTGGCTGTTCATTGAATGTGTACATTTCCAATTCTTATATATGTACTCTGTTGCAGATGGTGGGCAGATTACTACATGTTTCCCATCAATGCAGCCAATGACGTGTGGAAAATGGGCTTCCTGATAGAAATCTGATTTAGTTTTTTGTAAATCATGTGGGGTACTGGAGAATTTTATGTGCAGATGTAATTTAGTCAACATTGCATTTAGGAATGCATTAAAGAAGCATGAAAGTGCACTTTGTGATACACCTCCGGCTGCTGCAATGACCCCTTGATAACTTCCTGAAGCTGAGAGGTGCAGGGAGCATAATACCTGCACATGAGTGGGTATGGCATTGGTTCTGTGTGTGTGCAGTAGGGGTTGTAAATCAGCTATTAGGTCAAGAATAATGGCAGAGTTCAACCTGTACTTGTCAAAAATCTCCTCCTCTGTCTGATGGAAATAGGGTAATGTGCACTCTAAAAACGCGCTCCTGTCTCCTCCCCCTCTCTCAAACCTGCCAGGATTCTCATCCTCCTTGCCATGAAGTAGAGTGCAGCCATTGTTGAAAAGGGCTGATGCATTCTGGGCCTCTTTATATAGGTTGCACCTGTGTACCACCTGATTTCAATTCGTGGTAAATTGCACACGCAATAGCCCATTTTGCGACTAATTGCAATTTTCAAATCTTTTATACATTGTATTGCGATTCATTAATTGTGAATCACAGGCTGCGATTCGCAAAATATAGTCGCAATTTTAAGGAATCTCTATTTTAGCGATTCCTTAGAATTGCTCTGCCAATGCCTTTCATACATTGTGAAGGGCGATTTTGCATTCACAAATGGTGGAATTTACCGATTACCTTTAATACATCTGGCCCCATACGCTTACCTGGGCGGAACACAATCTTCTCAACTTCTGTCACGATTCACTCCTTGCGCTCTCATGTCCACCACCAGGGAGCCAAATTGTGGGACTTTTCAATGCTCTATTAATCTTCCAGACCTTCCCCTGCATGCATATCCTGACTTCCAGTCAATTGAATGCTATTTAGAAATTGGCATTCATTTCTAATCCAGCCGGGTTTTGTGGAAGCCGATCTGCTCATGCTTGAAATTCCATTACTTAGATTCTCCTGCTCACTGCTTCGTCTCCACCCCTGCAGGGTAAGGGTAGGTGGAGGAATTCAGCACACCTGTGGCTAGCTGCTGCCAGCCTGCTCACACCTGAAGCATGTGATTACTGTGAGCTCTTTTAAACATCAGCTCCCTTCAGTCCAGTGTTGGTCATTGTAGCTGTGTCCCTGTGAGACTGATCCTTGTTTCCCGAGCTTTTGCTATTTCTATTTTCCTGGGTTCCTGAGCCTTAGCTACTCCTTGTTACTTGACCTGGCATTGCCTGCAGTGCTACCTTGTCTCTTGAGCCTCAGCTGTTGCTGCGGTTCGAGCAATACATTAAGACCATAAACCATAGAACCGCCAGCACTTCCAGGATCCAGGATTCTGGCAGCCTGGCGGAGGCGGGGATCGTAATCTGCCAGGGCAGCACTGCATGCATCGCTGGCCTTCAGATTACAACATTGTTCTTTGCTAGCCTTTTCATGGCGATGACACCCCCATTAAAAGGCTGGAGGAGAACAGGTGCAGGGGGCCACGGGGGCCCTGCACTGCCGATGCACTTGGCATGGGCATTGCAGTGGTCCCCATGCCCAGCACCCTTGCAATGTTCACTGTCTTCTTTGCAGACAGTGATCATTGCGAGGGTGCTGGTGCACTTTGTGGGCTACAGCATTATGAGCCAGACACAATGCTGTAGCCTGTTTCCCGCTAGGCCAGTGGGCAGAAACCGAGGTTTCCGCCTGCCCGCCTAAGGGGAAACTCCTAATAATGCAGAAGGAGTGGTCTCCACGATGGCAGCGGCCACCCTGTCGGGAGTTTGGCGGACAGGCTTTCCTGTCCACCAAACTCGAAATTAGGCCCTAAGTGTGTATTGCCACCACCACAGGTTCTACAGTTATGCCTGATCAATCTCAAATTGAAACATGTTTGTCCAGTGGGGCCCGATTTCACCAAAGTCCATGGAATAAAGTTGGGAAATTGCACCTTAGAAATACTTCTGTTTTTGGAGCATTTTTTTTACTTTATTGAGATCTTTAAATTGTTCAGGAAACAATCTTGAAAAACTATTACAGTTGTAGCTTTAAGAATACTCAAATGCCTGATTTGTGTGCAGGTTCCTACCATTTATAAAGTTCTGTGTACATAACTTTAAAACAAAGGTATACTAGTACTTCTGACTTTTTTCTACAGGTAAAATATTATTTCCAATTGAGACATTCCTTTAAATCTGGTTTGCCCTGGATTAGATTTGAAAAACAGGCTTGTTTCTATTGAGAGTGGTCTTTTCTGTTCTGATAAAAAATCAACAGTGTTTCATGGAAAGTAGATGGCTAGTCCCTAATATCAGCAAAGAGAAAGGAAATCAGAAGGAGATGAAGGGCATACAATTATGTGGAGACTTGTATGTTTTTTCAGCTTTTCGAGAACGGAAAAGCTGCTGCTCATACTGCTCAACTAAACTGTAAGATACAGTGACGGAGTGGACCCAGCAAGAGATCTTTTGTCATACTTGTCCTATGAAAGTCTGATTACAGTGTCATGCTGACATGCACTGTTATGTTGAGAACCAGAGTGATATTTCACCACCATGTGTTAAATGCCTATAACAATTGACAGGCATTGGTCCGACCCGTGAGTTCTGACTTTTTTAGGTCTTGCATTACCCAAGACCCTATGATGTTACTAAAATATATATAATATATTTACATATGGGAATTTCAGGCACACCTCTTCATCCGTTGGTCTGGTGTGTCATTCACATTTTGCTTCTGCCCACTACAGCATGGGCAGTGGGCCACCCTGCCTAGGCCACTAGTTAACTTTACTTTGAGTAACTGCCTTTTGCTGTCTTGCAAGGAGCACATCTGCACCCAAGCTAGTTCCCTTCAGTTCCAGTGCCAGTGCTTTGGTTTTTCCTTTACAATTACTTTAGTGTTGCCTTTATGTTTAGGAACCCAAGCTAGTTCCCTTCAGTGCCAGTGCTTTTGTTTTTCCTTTACAATTACTTTACTGTTGCCTTTATGTTTAGAGACTGATGCCATAGCAGGATGCTTCTGATTTGAACATAGGGCACATACCATCTTTTTGGATCCCATCTCCTGTCAATGCTATTTTAAATTCCTTTTGTAGTGTTTTGCTTTTCTGATTGCTGTTATTTCACAGTGTACCAGGCTGTGTCTTTTTGAAACTGTTCTGTATTAAGTTATGTTTTTTCTTTGTTTCTTTCTTTCTTGCTTGCTTTCCTTCCTTCCTTCTTTCTTTTCTTCTTTCTTTCTTTCCTTCCTTCTTTTTTCTTTCTTTTCCCTTTTTTCTGAGATAGTGCAAAAGTCATATGTAGGAAATTCAATGTGTAGAAATTCATAGAGGCCTGATAATGAAAATGAAATGCATGTATTTTCTTTGCTTCTGCACAGTCCAGTAGCTGAAAACATATAGTAGCAATAATTGCAGTTCTTAACTAAAAGAGAACATATCTTGTTTTTTGTTTTATTTGTTGAATTAAAATTGAAATCATTAATTTTTTCAAAGCTATTAGCAATTTTATTAGAGGTGATGTAACTATTGCTATTCGAGAGGGCGAAAAGGCTTCTCCTGAGGGCATGACCGCATATTATATGACAATTGAGAAAGAGTTACATACATGTGGATGGATTAGTCAGTGGTGTAAGATCGCTGAAAAGAAAGGTCCATTGAGCTTTCCTGGATGAGGGTCATTTAATTTGAGAATCATGGACATATTGTGAGAAGTCCTTTGTGAAATGAAACCACCTCCTAGACCTACACAATTTGAAGCTTTAGGTGCGCGGGAGAAAATGGCAAGAGAAAGAGATAGAGACAAATGCCAAAGACTAACTAAACAAGTTGTGCGAAATTATACAGATATAGTTTGGGATGAACACTCATAATAGAAGAAACTAGATTATACCCTGCTATTATAAAAGATAAAAATGAACAGTCGTAGAAAAATGATAGGCCAAAAAGGAAAAAGATTAGAGGAGATGCAGAAATAAATACTGAATTAAAGACAGCTTCTGAAACAGATTCAGGGGGTGAAACTGTGGAAGAAATGTTAGCTGGATGTCCACCAGCATGTGTGAGATATGATAGAAGTACAGGTACAAATTGTATTAATAATGTTAAAGAAACAGTAGCTACAGTTCCTGTTGACCTGAATGCATCTCAAATCAATGAACAATCTGAATCAGTACAGCCTATTGTTGCACACAACAACGATAGCACAACCAGCTTTGACCATCCATTTGTGGCACAGCCTTTTATCATACCGCCTATTGCTCAACAAGTTATTCCTGAAAATGTAGAGAGACAAGTAAAAACTGTTCAAATACAAATACCTGCAGGGATTATTACTTCTGTAATAACACTGCCAGCACACATTATGAGAATGATTACAACACAAACAGTACCTGCTCAAATAGCTTGTGCTAAAAATACACTGACCCAAGGAGTTGCAGGAGGTACTCCAGTAAATGGAAATCACAAAATCACAAAATTCTCAGATTAGAGTTTGGACACCTCCACAAACTATTCAAGCACCAGGAGACGGGAGACAAATTGTTTCACCACACAAACAGCACCAGGTGAAATACATTTATTAGAAGATAGGATTTCCCCCTGTGAATTGAAGAGGCTGCCAAGAATTATATGAGAGTTGAAGATGCAGAAAGGCTGAGTACCACTTCAAGTTTAAATACTAGTACAGGTTCAGAAAAAGAAAGACCATTGAAGGTCCCAAGACTAAAAATATAATTAGTTGTCTAGATCTTGATCATATAAATTATTATCAAAAGAAAGCATTAATTTACTTGTGCAAAAAGATTACGAGGAGAACAGCAACAGTGCATGATAAACTGACAGAATTGCGAAATAAATATGAAGTTGATGTTTAAAAAAGCATACCATTAAAGAAAAGTTTTAGTTTCGGTTAAATCTTGATGGCAAGTCAATTGAGAACATGCACTCTTCAGGAATGTGTTTGCACATTACTGAATTAGTGAAATGTATCAGCAGGTGAAGTAAATTAAAAAACAAATGGGCAAGAAAATATGATAAAAAGAAAGGATCAGATGCTATGGAAATTAAATGAAAATCATATTTGGATCCCTCAGAGGATGAGGTAACTACAGCTTACCTGTGAAGAGAAATTCCAGGTGTGGGGGTATGTGCCTTGGAGTAGACGAGACCTTGCATCATTTATGAACAATTTTCCAAAGTTGAGGGAAAATTCTATGCAGTGGTACACACAAGTCAAGAGGTTTGTTAAGATTTTGAAAGTGTTATGAGCTGATTAGAATACATTCTTTGATGTTGTTCTGGGTGATTTATGGGCAGAATGCAAGATTGCTTTTCAGTTGGAAAATGCAGAGCTGACAAGAGATCCTCACACAAATGCACCCTCATCTCTTGTAATGTCTGAGTATAATGAGAACATTACCTTGTTGAAGGGCAGAATTCCTCCTAAGGATTTGCATTATCTGAGATTGAATTCAGCAGGAAGTGAAAGATTCAGTGTGTGAATATTATGAGGGACTTATAAAAGCTTTTCAGCAGCATACAGGTCAAATGTATCTTGAACCTACAGTTATGGGATTTTAAATTTCACAGTTTTTTCTTAGTCTGAGACCTGAGATTAGCCAGTTTATACAGCAGCCTGTGATTTGTTGGCAGACAAAATCTTTAGATGAGATCCTGAGAAATGCAAAATTTTGCAGTGATGAGCAGGAGATGAAGGAGCTGAAACTTAAAGAAAAGTTTTTGTTGGCACAAACAAAATTAGCACAGCTGGATTTTCAGAATCAGTTGTTTGTGGGAAATGGTGTTGCTGTACAAGGTGTTGGTGTTCCAAGTGGTACTCGAGGAAAAGGATTTCAAGCAGGAATGCAAGGTGTTCAAGGAATAATGGTTTTCTCACAGGGTAGAGTTTGTGGATCTCTAATTAAATTGAATTCAGGTATGGATGTGGCAACGCTAAAGAAAATCACTCCTTCTCATTTTTGTAACGGGATGGACCATTGGAAGCACAAGAGAAGGGTCAATCCATATAGAATGAATAATATTGAATTACAGGGAGCAAACCAAATACAAATTCAAAGTGTGCCCAGACAACAGGAACAAGTGCCAATACAGAATCAAGTTCAAATGGTCCCAATGAGCCCCTGTGAATCAACAGAATGTGAGTATACAAGATTGAATCAAAATCAGTTGCCCCAAGTAAATCTAAATATGGTGCAGATGCAAAATCAAAATGCAGTTCAGCAATTTTCTTTGTTTAATAATGAGGATTCAGATTCAGGCATGTCATAATGACGGTGCCTGAGAGGGGCTGCAGATTGTGCGCTTGGCACAGTCCTAGAGGTAGACAAAGAGTGGACCATTTGTAGAAGGTGAAGTTAATGGCCACCAAATGTAATTTATTTTTTAACACAGAATCTACCCGTTCAGCTGTGAGAACAGCAGAAGTTCCAGACCTACCCCTCTCTGAAAGAAGATCAAAGTTGTAGATGTAACCAACAGACAGATTTCAAAATCAATTTCATAAGAGGTACATTTGAGGAAAATCATTAGTTTGTTTCTGAGTCTAGCCCTGTCATCCTTTTGGGAAGAGATCTGCTGTATAGACTAAATTGTACTATTTATTGTACAACAAATGAGGTTGAATTTCAAACCCATGATGAAGATGTCAAGTGTACTTTGGCACAAGAAGAAACAGTAGAACTTTACCCAATATTGACTGTGGAAGATTTACCTCTAGGTTTAAAAGAGACAGTAAACCCGAAAGTTTAGAATTTTACAGGAAAAGACTTTGGACTAACAAAAGGTATAGAACCAGTCCGAATAGATGTTACACCAAATGAGATTTTTCCAAGCACACCATCTTAATAAATGACTCCAGAGACAATAGCACGGATAACATCAATAACTGAGGATATGTTAAGTTTGCGAAACTTAATCAGGAGTCCATGCAACTCCCCCATTATGGGAATTCAGAAGCCTAATGGAAAGTATAGGATAGTACCGGATTTGAGAAAGGTAAATGAGATCGTAATCCGATGTTGTCTTGTGGTACATAATCCAGCCACCAGACTTTACCAAATTGTTTATACAGCTGAATGGTTTACAGTTGTATGTGTCAAGCTTTTTTCTCACTTACATTGCACAGAGAAAGCCAGTTTCTATTCTCCTTTGTATTTTGAAAGAAAGTATTAGTATGGTGTCATGTCCCACAAGGCTATACTGAGAGTTCTATTTCAATCAGGTTCTAAAGAGGAATCTGGAAACATTGACCATGCCTAGCATCTCAGTTCTTGTCCAGTACATTGATGATCTATTATTGGCATCAGGGACAAGAAAATCATCTGGCTTAGAATGGGCATAAAGTGTCCCCCAAAAAGTAGTAATATTGCCAGAGAGAAGTCCAATATTTGGTACACATCAATGACCAGGGATCAAGAAACGTTTCAAGAGAGAGTATAAGCTCCTTTGTAAATGAGTCCTCCAAAAACCCAGAGAAAAGTAAGAATGTCTTAGGGAATGGTTGGCTACTGTAGACAGTGGATACCCAACTTTTCCTTGGTGTCAAAGCCTTTACTGAGGGTGACTCACAGAGATGTGCCAGATTCGATTCCATGAGACAACAAATGCATGAAAGCTTTCCTAGAGCTGAACTTAAATCTCTGTCATGCCCCAGCAGTAGGAATGCCTGATTATTCAAAACAGTGTACTCTGTTTTGCAGTGAGAGTGTGGGCTGCACTCTCTCAGTACTCACACAAAAACATGGTGATGCTAAAAAGCCAGTGGCTTACTTCTCAGTCACACTTGATCCTGTAGCATCTGCATTGCCTGGTTGTCATAGATCAGTTGGAGCTGTGGGTGCAAGCCTAGAAAGATGCAAAAGCAAAGTGATGGAACATCCTTCAACTGTTGTAGTCCCTCACTCCATTGAGGATTTGCTTACCAGAACCAAAACCAAATACATGACAAATGCCGGACTCACTAAATATTAATAAAGAATATTGGGATCTAGTAGTGTTACACTGAAGAGATGGCAAGTTTTGAACCCAAGTACTCTGTATGTGATGCTTAGGAACATGACTGTCTTGATGTCATGGATTTATGCAACAAGCAAAGGCCTGATAAAAAAGAGGAGCCTTAAATACACCCTCATAATGTCTTTTTTGTGGATGGTTCATGTTGAATAACAAATGATGGTTTCCTGAGAGCAGCTTATGCTATCTGCACAATACAAGAAATAATAGAAGCTTCATGGGTTCATGTTGTTACCTCAGCACAAGTTGCAGAACTGATTTCTCCTACTAGAGCCTGCAGCATAACCACCTAAATATGAGTGACTATGTTTATGGCTTTGGTGTAGTCCACGATTTTTGACAGTTGTGGTCACAGAGAGGTTTCACAACCACTTCTGGTTCGCCAGCCAGAAATCGCTAGCAAGTGAGACAACTATTGGAAGCTTTATAGCTTTCAATTGAAATTGCAGTTATTAAGTGTGCAATATACAGGAGCGTCAATGGTTATGTCACTGTTGGCAACACATATGCTGATGAAGTGCCATGCTACTGTGCAAGTGTGGCTTGTACATTTAATGAAACATTTTCAGATTAATCTCAATCGGATACTGTTCACTCTATGTTGATCACAATAGCTGACAGATGGGTAGATTTAAAAGCCATGCAGGAAAATGTGACTGAAGCAGAACAACAGAGTTGGATCAGAGCTACTGCAAAGGATTAGCTGATGTGGTGTGTTCTGTCCCTCAACAGGGTGAAGCTGTCACTGTCAAACCACAAAGAGCAGTGTCACAAGTTTAGTCCTGGAGATTGGCTCCTCATCAAAAAGCATGTGAGAAAGTCCTGTCTGGAGCCAAGGTGGAAAAGCCTCTCTCAGGTTATTCTGATCATGAGTACAGCTGTCAAATGTGCCAGAATGCCAAATTGGGTACCTGCTTTGCATACCTAGAGAACAAGAGATCCTTTTGAAGAGATTATGTTTTATGAGCCCTAACCAAGAACACTGGTGAATGTACCACCACATGTTGTACAGATTCAGTTACAGAAAAAGAAAACTTGTGATCAGAGACAGCAAGAAGAAAGGGGCAAAAATGTATAGGCAAGTGAAGAAATCCAAATCTTGAATAGCTCACAAAGTGGCAGAACTCTTGATACGGAAATTAGAGAACCAGAGATTGGAGCTTCAGTAACAGTTGAAATACCTGAAGAGCTACAAGCAGACCCAGGAGAAAGAACAACCTCTGGTTCAAGAACAGCAAAAGACACTCACAATACTACATGGCCAAAAATGTACAATAGAAGGATATTGAAGTCAAGAGTGTCAGTTGAATCCATACCACCTAAAAGTGAAGAAACCGAATCATGTGGTGCAAGTGATACTGAAGGAGACCAAAAAGTATTGAGAAGATCCAAAAGAACTAGAGTACCTTATTGAAAATATTCAGCACCTGAACGAACATATTATGTGAGCCAATTACTGAATGTACCAATCATAGATTTGCTTGATTAGAGTAAAGAACTGCCTGAAAACCCCCTTGACTAAGTACATTACATGAACTGTTAGATTAAAAATGTAAGTAAATTAAAAAAAGAAGGTAAGAAGAGCCCCAAGGAAGCAGCGGAAGTGTAGGGATAAGATTTGTAGAAAAACACAGAGTAGGGTTAAGGAAAACCGAATGAAGATCGCTGTAAATGAAAGCTGCAAGAGACTAACAGCAAGAAAATAATCAAGAAAATTTGAAAATAAACTTTAACCTTTGTAACACACTTCTTTCTGCTATACAAGATTTGACTCTGAGCAGGTGTGCTTTAACCAGAAATAGGTGTAAGATTATTATAGGTAATTTATTTAAATGAACAGTAATATTTGCAGTTGCAGCATTATCACTAATTCACTTTACACCAGAAAGAGAGAAGTCTACAGACATAGGTGGTCATTCTGACCCTGGCGGTCTTTGACCGCCAGGGCGGAGGACCGCGGGAGCACCGCCGACAGGCCGGCGGTGCTCCAATGGGGATTCCGACCGCGGCGGTAAAGCCGCGGTCGGACCGGCACCACTGGCGGGGTCCCGCCAGTGTACCGCGGCCCCATTGAATCCTCCGCGGCGGCGCAGCTTGCTGCACCGCCGCGGGGATTCCGACCCCCCCTACCGCCATCCAGATCCCGGCGGTCGGACCGCCGAGATCCGGATGGCGGTAGGGGGGGTCGCGGGGCCCCTGGGGGCCCCTGCAGTGCCCATGCCACTGGCATGGGCATTGCAGGGGCCCCCGTAAGAGGGCCCCTACATGTATTTCACTGTCTGCTGCGCAGACAGTGAAATACGCGACGGGTGCAACTGCACCCGTCGCACAGCTTCCACTCCGCCGGCTCGATTCCGAGCCGGCTTCATCGTGGAAGCCTCTTTCCCGCTGGGCTGGCTGGCGGTCTGAAGGCGACCGCCCGCCAGCCCAGCGGGAAAGTCAGAATTACCGCCGCGGTCTTTCGACCGCGGAACGGTAACCTGACGGCGGGACTTTGGCGGGCGGCCTCCGCCGCCCGCCAAGGTCAGAATGAGGGCCATATTTACTAACACAACATCTAGACCAGATATCAATGAAGATGAGCTAAAGACATAATTTGTAGATTACATGAAATAAGACTATTCAACAAATGCTTATTCTAGATTAGTGCAAGAATATACAAAAGCTATTGAAGCAAAGGACTGCCCTGTTTGTCCACATGTGCCATCTTTGGCTGATCAGAAGGCAGCCTATCACCGCACTATCTTTCCTATGGTATATCACATGGTATTTTGTTTAGTTTAGTATATAGACAGAAACACTTTAAATACTACCATTCTAACTTTGTTAAGGTTCCTCTAATGAAAAGCATAAGTTTATATTCACAAGCTAAGGAGATGGAAGCAGCTTGGTCATACTTTATCTTTTTGTCCTGTAAACGCTGTTAGGGCTCATGAAAATAACCTCATTTGCTTAATGAATCCGTTAGACAAAACCTTTATTTTAATGTTGGAAGAGTGAAGCAAACATTTTGCATGAAATGCTGAAAAGAAAGACGATGTGGTGAAGAATGTATGAGAAAGAGAAGAAGATGAGTTTGGAAGAAAAATACCTGTTTTGAAACTAAAATTAGAAAGGAGACAAAAGGGAAAATGATGTGTCTTTAAAAGAAGAATTCATGGGAGAAAGACACTGGTAGGAAATAATAATTGTGATCATGTTTTTCAGTTATTAGGAGGGACATGGCAAATTTTGCACCAGGATGATCCAACTATACCTGGGATGTATTCTATTTTTGGAGAGACTGCCTATTTAGATTGCCAATTGATTGGGAAGAAATTTGCTATTTAGGTTTGCTTTTCTCTTTTCACTGACAATGGCACCTGCAAATAGATACTGATGCAGTATAAATGAGGGAAAGTAGACATATTTGGAGCCAATATACCAGCAGTGGGAGTAGTGCTAAATGATGAAAAGATTGGAAAGCTTTGAACAGAGTTGGATAGATTGGCCACTAGTATGTCTGGAGCTTTTTTGGATAGAGAAAAACGTAATTAGTTACGATAAGATCAATGGTACTTTCAAAATTGCTGTGCTTTAGATATTTTACTAGCAAAGAAGAGTAGAGTCTGTAAGATGCTGAAAATTGAAAATTGTTGTACTTACATCCCTGATGGGAGTAAGAAGATAGCACATTATGAAAAGACGATCTCTGACCTGGAGCTTGATTTAGAATCTTTAGACACCACTAGCGTAGTACAGAGCTTTACTAAAGGGAAATCTTCAAAAGGCAATTGGATGAAAACAGTAGGAGGAGGCATCCTCCTATCTTAGCTCATATATTAAAAGTATTTGTTTGTTTCCTATCCACTTTAGCAATTTACAAGACAATAAAAACGCTGTTAATAAAGAAGAGAAATAGAGTAGTGAATAGAAAAATGAAGAAAGATTTAGAATTAAGTGAGCGAACAGTTAAGTAATATAACAAAGATTAAAAGAAAGAGAAAATTTAAAAAGGAAAAGGAGAGATTCAGCAGAAGTGAACTCAGAATACATCTGTGATTGTAAAACTGTGATGGTTCCAAACCATCAGATGGGTGGTTGGAATAGTGTTTTCTAATTAAGAAAAATTATATGTAGGAAATTAAACATGTAGAAATCTATGTAGGCCTGAAAACAAGAATCAAATGCATTTATTTTAGTTGTGTCTGCACAGTCCAGTAGCTGAAAACACAAAGTAGCAATAATGGTAGTCTTTAAATAAAAGAATGCTCCATTGAGTTCATATTTTACATGATTTGCCATTATTAACCTAGGTCAAAAATATGTCATTGATGTTATGTTGTTAGGTTATGTTAGATAACTTGTGAGGCACCCTGAACATAGTATCTCGGTGCGAAACTAAAAGATCCCAGACAAGGAGCAGCACAAAAACAGGGAGGGGCAGTCGAGGCCTGATTACGCTCCTACTCAAGACCAAACTGTAACTATAGGTCATTGAAACAGGGCTATCTTGAGTAGTTTACAAAACTTGAAGTGGTCCAGACACATACATGTGCAAAGAGGTAACCTATTCCAGTACAAATGGGCTAGGTAAGAAAAGGATCTGCCTCCTGATCAAGGTTTTTTCACTCTTAGGACAACCAATAGCATTTTATCACTTGATCTTAATGATCTAGCTGGATGATATAAGACAAGCTTGGCAGATAAATAGATGGGGCCTTTCCCTATTAAGGCTTTGTGTGTTAGACAGCAAACTTTGAAAATAATCCTCTTCCAGACCTGTAGCCAGTGGAGAGACGATAGCAGGGGCAAGGCTGGGGCCCTGGAGGGTATGTTGTTGATGAGAGGTGCAGTGGTATTCTCTACAAGTTACAGTTTAGATAACAATGACTCATTTGCAGAGGCCAGAAGTGCATTTCCATAATCTAGTCCGCTGATTATCAAAACCTGAATCAAAACTTCCTTTGCTGGAAGTGCGGGAAGGTAGATAACTATAATAATTTGTGCAGCAACATTAACAATAAACCAGACTATGAAATGTATAAATATTTTGACCTTCACACACTCATATATTCATCTAATGAACAGAATTGTTAACAATATCACATAAACTATTTTCTTTATGAATAAAATGGCTAGATAGGAGAGTATGAGAGAGGAGATGATGTTTTAAAAAATGCATTGCACTAACCATGAACTTTTTCCCTCCTATTTCCTGTGCGGCTGGGGACCAACATCCAGTAAATACTTTAGTTGCAGTGTTAGAACAAATTGAATGAAAAATGTTTCTTAACTGTTTTGCTAGAGAAATTAATCAGTGGAAAGCATCCTGTTCTTATAAAGACATTGTTACTGATTGGCTGAGTGAGTGGTGGAGACGAAGAAAAAAAGATACAAGGTACACATTTTTTTTATTATAAAATGTGTGTTCCTAGACTAGTGTGGTAAATATTTTGGAGAAGTTTGTTTGGGAACCCTTCCTCTGGAGATTTTTCTTTTAAATAAGCCTTAGATGCTTGGACTCATTCAGCAGCGATTCACTCCTCCCTTATGATAATCTATTCTCTGGCAAATGCTGTCAGAGATAATACTCAGACTCACTTTGAGCTGCTTTCTCCTTGACATGTAGATTTTATTCCACAACTTTTGTTAGAAACTTGTTTTTCCTAAAACTACTGAGTTTCAAATGCTTTCACATCGTTTAATTCAGAACTCTTTATGAGTTTTCCTAGAAATGTTTTCGTTGCATTTAATCTTTGATTAGACCAGGGAATTAAATTGTATGCAACACGCTTCATGCATTGTTCTGTTTATTTTTGATCTATTAATCTTTGATATATATTTGATCTGTGAATAAAGATGAAAAACTAAGAAATTGAAAATAAAAGTACTTCATCTTCTATAAAACTCTCTTCATTGACTGCTAATAGATGTTTCCTAATGATGTCTTTATAATATTGGGATTTATGTATGTTTTAATTGCAACCTTTATCTTATGCTACACCTCAAAAGTCCATCGGCTGGGGTCCAGTAACAGTGCAGAAATATAGGCCCTCATTACAACATTGGGGGTAAAAGCCGCTTACCGTCGTGCAGAAGGCCGCCAACACACCGCCGCGGAATTCCGCCACAGCTATTATGACCCACATCTCGGAATCCGCCAAAATACAGACACCCACACAAGTCCGCCACACCAAAGGTCAGTGATAAACTGGCGAAAACAAAACCTCCACCGTCACGCCAACAGAAATACGCCCACACTATCACAACACACGAATCTTTCAACCGCAGTATTCCATTGGCGGTACACACCACCGCCGCTCAAAATACACACACTCTTACAAAACACAGCCACATTGGACAATTCGAAATACACACACCTGATACACATACACACACCACTCCCACACACCCAATACAATATAAAACACACACCCACATCACCCACAAAACCCTACGACAAATTTACAGAGAGAAGGCCAGAGAGAAACACCACCAGCAAGAACAACAGCATCCACAGGCACACAACACCATCACCCACAGAACTTCCACGCACCTCACACAATACACCACTACATATCACCACACTTATCACCACACACTCCACCCCGCACATCACCCACACCACCCCATGGCACGGCAAAGACACCCCAGGTTCTCGGAGGAGGAGCTCAGGGTTATGGTGGAGGAAATCGTCCGGGTAGAGCCACAGTTATTCGGATCACAGGTGCAGCACACCTCAATTGCAAGGAAGATGGAGCTATGGCGAAGAATAGTGGACAGGGTCAATGCAGTGGGACAACACCCAAGAAATCGGGAGGACATCAGGAAGAGGTGGAACGACCTACGGGGGAAGGTGCGTTCTGTGGTCTCAAGACACCACCTGGCGGTTCAGCGGACTGGCGGCGGACCCCCACCTCCTCCCCCACAACTAACAACATGGGAGGAGCAGGTCTTGGTGATTCTGCATCCTGAGGGCCTCGCAGGAGAAGCTGGAGGAATGGACTCTGGTAAGTCAAAGCTTTACTATTACATCCCCCACCCTACCTGCATGCTTTCACATACCCCCACCCTCACCCTCACCCCCAGCACCCCTACTCCTCACAAATGTCCCAACATCACAAACCACCCATCCCAACACCAAGCCCTGCATGCAACAACAAAGCATGGACACACATCACCAAAGCATGCCCACTGCACATACCCATACACCCCCCTAAACCATCACCACACAAGCTCCCACACAGGAATGCTAGCACTGGGGTACACGGTCACCCACCCATTGCGCACCATTACACACACAGATGTAATAAACATCCTTTTATACCTCTGCAGGACCCCCACCCAACGTCACCGGACAGGAGGGTCCACACATGTGCACACCACCAACACAAGAGGCCCACAGTGATGACAGCACCTCTGTCCAACTGGATCTAGATGACCAGCCCGGACCATCGGGGACCTCTGGACAGTCGGTTCCCCTCACACAGGCACAGGCTACCACAGACCTCCCCCCCTCTGGAAACACCAGCACAGCACCCACCCAGTGGGCCCATACCTCCGTCCCCAGGACACGTCAATCAGCTGTGTGTCCACCACTACAGGGAACTTAGGATAACCCACCACCCCAACAACAACAGGGACCTTGGGGCAGTGGTAGTGGGCACACGGTCCAGGGGACGGAGGCACTGGAACACGGGGGAACTGGGAGGGCTGCCGTGCGACAGGGGGCGGACAGGCCAAGGGAACCCACTCTCCACGAGGCCCTCTCCTCCATCATGGGAGCCTACCAACACTCCCAGGAGACGATGGCAACGGTACTGGCCAAGTTTCAGGAGACCCAGCGCATGTAGGAGGAACAGTATATGGGCTTCAGGGAGGAACTCAGAACCATCAGCTCCACCCTGGGCACCATCGTAGGGGTGCTGAAGGAAGTACTCAACACCAGGAGGGACACTGTGGCACAACAAAGGGCCCCTGACACTAGCCTGGACGATGAACTGCCCACCACCTCCGCTGGCGCTAGTGGACAGGACGCCCCGCCACAGGACCACCACACCAGCACCCCACCCCCTGCAGAGGGAGAACCACCCCGCAAACGGTCCCTGAGACCCAGGACAAAGGCAGAGAACGATGCCAAGACCCCGCTAAGAAATTAGACCATCCTGATTGTCATCCTTTTGTCCCACTTTTTCACCCTGTCCATCCTCAAACTGCCCCAGCTCCACTTCCTATGCTCATTTGTACAACGCACCTGTGAGACTAATAGACTGGACTCTGCCATGGACATTCCTCCGCCATCACCCCTCACCATTTCACTACCCCCTCAAATTTTGAGCATTTAAATAAACACACCTAAAGCACAAAATGATCTGGAGTCTGTCTGTGATTTCAAAATAGTGTATTAGCAATTACAGTGACAAAATGTTTTTTAAAATAGTAATGTCAACATACCTATGTCACACAGCTCTAGTCCATGAGGAATCTAAGCAGATGTCACATAGTGGGACCCAAATCTGTGAAACCGTAAGGAAAAGTGACAACTCAGTGACCATGCACTGGGTGAAAACGACAGACAGTAGAGAGGTAGTAGTGTTAAAGTACATGTAGTAGGCAGGTTTGTGTTCTTACCTGTGTCTCACTGGAAATATTGCAGGATCACTGAGTCCCTGTTGTGCATGTCTTCTTCCTCTGCTTCCTCCTCATCACTGTCCACAGGCTCCACAGCTGCAATAACACCTCCATCTGGACCATCCTCCTGCAGAAAAGGCACCTGGCGTCGCAAAGCCAAGTTGTGAAGCATACAGCAGACCACGATGATCTGGCACACCTTCTTTGGTGAGTAGAATAGGGATCCACCTGCCATATGGAGGCACCGGAACCTGGCCTTCAGGAGGCCGAAGGTCCACTCGATCACCCTCCTAGTTCACCCATGGGCCTCATTGTAGCGTTCCTCTGCCCTGGTCCTGGGATTCCTCACTGGGGTCAGTATCCATGACAGGTTGGGGTAACCAGAGTCACCTGCAAATGGTGAGGAGCAACTGTTAGACACACACTAACCTGGAGGAATAACCCCAGACCCAGACAACCATTCCCACTGACTTGCTTCCAGATGCTCACCTAATAGCCACACACAGTGCCTCTGGAGTTGACCCATCACATAAGGGATGCTGCTATTCCGCAGGATGTAGGCGTCATGCACTGAGCCAGGGAACATAGCATTTACATGGGAGATGTACTGGTCTACCAAACATACCATCTGTACATTCATAGAATGATAACTCTTCCGGTTTCTGTACACCTGTTCACTCCTGTGGGGGGGGGAACCAAAGCCACATGTGTCCCATCAATGGCACCTATGATGTTGGGGATATGTCCCTGGGCATAGAAATCACCTTTCACTGTAGGCAAATCCTCCACCTGAGGGAAAACGATGTAGCTCTGCATGTGTTTCAGTAGGGCAGACAACACTCTGGACAATACGTTGGAAAACATAGGCTGGGACATCCCTGATGCCATGGCCACAGTTGTTTGAAATGACCCACTTGCAAGGAAATGGAGCACTGACAGCACCTGCTCTTGAAGGGGGATTCCTGTGGGATGGCGGATTGCTGACATCAGGTCTGGCTCCAACTGGGTACACAGTTCCTGGACTGTGGCACGGTCAAGCCTGTAGGTGATTATCAAATGTCGCTCCTCCATTGTCAACAGGTCCACCAAAGGTCGGTACACCGGAGGATGCCGCCATCTCCTCACATGTCCCAGCGGACGGTGCCTATGAAGGACAACAGCGAGCACAGAGTCAAACCACTCAGAGGTACGTACCCACAGTTTACCCAGAAGACCAATCATACACAAAAGGTGGCCTGTATATGTGTTGAGTCTAGGCCTAGGTATGTGTGACGCAGTTGAAAATGAAGCCATGTGGGCCCCTGAAATGGCGGCTGCCTGACCTCTGAAGTGGGACAATGGGATGAGAGGTAACTGCGCTGGTGTTGTACACCGTCGCGGTAGGCGGTCAAAGACCGCGGCGCAATGCTGCATTGGTTAACATTGAACCCTATGGGTCCCAGGAGCCACTGACGATGTACGCCGGCGGTGACGGTACGCACCCCCGCGGACGTGACCGCCATTTTCTATCTGTTCAATCACTCAATACCTGATCTTCGACAGGAGAGGACCTACACCGCAAGTGCTGCTGTGACCTCGGTCTGGAAGAGACAATGGCTCGTGCGTCTGGGGAAAGGGCCCCTGCCTTCACATCGGAGGAGTTGGAGAAGCTCGTTGATGGGGTCCTCCCCCAGTACACGCTACTCTACGGTCCTCCAGACAAACAGGTA
Organism: Pleurodeles waltl; assembly: GCF_031143425.1. NCBI lineage: Eukaryota > Metazoa > Chordata > Amphibia > Caudata > Salamandridae > Pleurodeles > Pleurodeles waltl. Next base: position 656,850,183 of record NC_090436.1, on the reverse strand, counting down.
AGTACACAGGGAGCACGTTGTATGGGCTATGCCTGTGTGGAGAGGGCTGGATGTAAGAAGGAAGGGGGCAAAGTGCTGTGTGCACGAAAGACGGTGAATGCATGTGCCACATGGCAAGGGTAGGGATGGGGTCCACTCACTTTGACGGTGCAGTTGGTAATGACTTCTCTTCTTCCCCTGTACATTTCATGTAGGTCAGCGCCCACCAGAAGAAAAATATTTGGCGTGCCATCGCAAAGGATGTCCGGACCCTGGGAGTCTACCATAGATGGAGCACCCACTGCCGGTAAAGATGGGAGGACATTCGCCGCTGGAGCAAGAAGACGGCGGAGGCTCAGCTGGGGAAGGCCTCCCAACGTGGGAGGGGTGCCTGTCGCACCATGACCCCCTGATGTTCAGGATCCTGGCGGTGGCCTACCTGGAGTTGGATGGGCGCTTGAGGGCATCACAGCAGACACAAGGGGGTGAGTACACTCTCATTCTGCTGACTTTGAGTGCAGTGGAGTTGTCTGGGCGGGGGAGGAGGGCTGTGGATTTCCCTAAGCCAGGGCGAGTTCCGTAGGCTAGGCCCCTCCGTAAGGCAGGCCCTGTGACCCCCCCACCCCACCTCTGTACTGTAGAGTGCCAAGTACAGCTATTCATGCCCCTGTGTCATCTATGTGTGCAGATGTCGTCCATAGCCTTTTAGGCCATTTCCCAGGAATTGAACTGTAGAGCCCAAGAACGCGGCGTAGTGCAGGGGGCTTCTGTGTCTGTCTTGTCCGCCAGCGGTAGCGGTAATCCATGCACTCAACATGTCTTTCTTCTGTCTCCCCCCCCCCTTTTTCTGGTCTTCCTGTTCTTGTGTGCATTAGCATCATCAGGCGGAGGAGCAGTGGCACCGGAGCACGAGGGAGCTGCATCCCATATAGCCCTGGAGGGCGAGACTACGGACTCGGAATTCACCAGTGGGACGGAGGGCGAGGGGAGCTCCACGGCGGGGACAGGAGCTGAGACCAGCGACACAGACTCGTCCTCTGATGGGAGCTCCCTTGTGGTGGTGGCAACATCTGTGCCCCCGCATCTACAGGTACAGCCGCCACCCCCCCCTACCAGCACCGCCCTCCCAGCAGCCCCTCAGCCTTCGCCCCGTGCCCACTCACCCAGGAGGGTGGGCATCACCTTCGCCCCAGGCACCTCAGGCCCTGCCCCAGCCACCCCTGCTGCCCTCAGTGAGGAGGCCATTGACCTCCTCAGGTCACTCATTGTTGGGCAGTCTACCATTTTGAATGCCATCCAGGGTGTAGAAGGCAGTTGCAACAAACTAATGCATTCCTGGAGGGCATTCATTCTGGTCAGGCGGCCCTTCACCGAGCCTTTCAAACTCTGGCTCAGCACTGATGGCAGCCATTATCCCTGTCTCTAGCCTCCCTCCTCCAACTTCCTCCACCCAGACCCAATCCCCTGTACCTCTGCCTATCCCAAGCACACCATCAGACCAGCCTGCACACACCTCACCACACAAGGGAAGCTCAGGCAAACATAAGCACCACACATCACACAGGCACTCACGCAAGCAACACACACATGCAGACACACCAACATCCACTGCCTCCACTGTGTCGCCCTCGTCGTCGTCTCCCTCCTCCCTCCCAGTCTCGTCTACACTCACACCTGCATGCACTACCTCTACAGCCACTACGTCCCTCACCAGCACACCCCGCTCACGTGCAGTCACCACCCCCACTACCATTCACACGTCCCCTGTGTCCTCTCCCAGTGTGTCTGTGACGCCCTCTCCCAAGATACACAAACGCAGGCACACACCCACCCAACAGCCATCCACCTCACGACAGCCTCCAGCGCATGCACCTGCACCCAAAGTCACCAAACGTACACCTTCTACTACCACCACCTCTTCCTCCACTCCCAAACCCCCTCCAGCTACCCGTACCAGTGTCTCCAACAGAATTTTCCTATCCAGCCTTGACCTTTTTCCCACACCTCCCCCACCCCGTCCATCTCATAGGTCCCGAAGTAGCACCTCAGCCACAACATCTCCGGGACCAGTTGTGCCTGTAGTCACAGGTATGTGGAGTGCACCGGCCACCAGGACAGCCAGTGTGGCACGGAGCCACAGCACAGCCAGTCCCCCACCTGTGAAGCATCAGAAGTTGGCCAGTGCCCGGCGGGAGAGGGGGAAGACTCCAGCCACCAAAGCCGCTCCCAGGGGTCCCGTTGGGAGTGTGGAGTCAGCTGTGACACCTTCCAAGGTGGGGAAGGGCCACAAGAAACCCGGCAAGTCTGGGAAGGGCTGCACGGCGGAGAAGACCGCCATCATCCCCGCAGCCCAGGAGGCCACCGCCAGCCCCAGCCCAGCTGCCCAGGAGGCCACCGCCAGCCCCAGCCCAGCTGCCAGGGAGGCCACCGCCAGCCCCAGCCCAACCCCAGCCCAGCTGCCCAGGAGGCCACCGCCAGCCCCAGCCCAGCTGCCAAGGAGGCCACCGCCAGCCCCAGCCCAACCCCAGCCCAGCTGCCCAGGAGGCCACCGCCAGCCCCAGCCCAGCTGCCCAGGAAGCCACCGCCAGCCCCAGCCCAGCTGCCCAGGAGGCCAGCCCCAGCCCAGCTGCCCAGGAGGCCACCGCCAGCCCCAGCCCAGCTGATCCATGAAGGACCGCCAGCACACGCCCTGCTGGCCCATGAAGGACCGCCAGCACAAGCACCGCTGAACAGGGCACCGCCTACTCAAGCACCGCTGAACAGGGCACCGCCAACTCAAGCACCGCTGAACAGGGCACCGCCAACTCAAGCACCGCTGAACAGGGCACCGCCAAATCAAGCACCGCTAGCCCATGAGCGGCAGGGGCACTGACGCAACTGGGTCAGTCACGGGATGAGTGATGCACTCTGGGCACCAGTCCCCCTCCATAACCAGTGGAGACATCCATCCACTACCTCTGTCCTTCACAGGATGAAGCACTTTGGGCACCAGTCCCCCTCCAGAACCAGTGGAGACTTTTATCCACTTGTGAGACTGTGGCTTTGCACTCCCCAGGATGTTACAGTGGGCAACCCACCCACTGTAGAGACTTGAGAGACTGTGGCTTTGCACTCCCCAGGATGTTACAGTGGGCAACCCATCCACTGTAGAGACTTGAGAGACTGTGGTTTTGCACTCCCCAGGATGGAACAGTGGGCAACCCACCCACTGTAGAGACTTGAGAGACTGTGGCTTTGCACTCCCCAGGATTGAACAGTGGGCAGACCACCCACTGTAGAGACTTGAGAGACTGTGACTTTGCACTCCCCAGGATGTTACAGTGGGCAACCCACCCACTGTAGAGACTTGAGAGACTGTGGCTTTGCACTCTCCAGGATGGAACAGTGGGCATGTGGCCCCCTCGTGGATTTGGCGTCATGCACTCAAGCGGCTGAGGTGCCCCCCCTTTCCCTCCCCCTGAGGTGCCTGTTTTCTTGGTATTTGATGCCCCTGCAGTGTTCTCTCCGTCATGGTCGGGGATCTTGCGTGGGCCTCGCCCATACCGTGTGGTCCCAGTGTTCCACGGACTTTCTTTGTGCAGTACCTGGACTTCTATGCCTGGTATATATTTTGTACATGGTGTATAAATATATTTCTGCCTACTTGTTTGTAATATATTCCGATGGTTACACTCATTTTCTTTGGTCTTTGCATTCTTCCAGGGGGGCTTGGGGGGTGTAACTGTGATGTGTTTTGATATGCATTAGTGTGTGTGATGTAGTGGGTGAGGGTGGGGGTGAGGGTGGGGGTGTTGTGTGTGTATGTCCCTGTTTTTTGCCTCCCCCCTCCCCTGTGTCATATGTGCAGTACTCACCGTGGTCTTCGCCGCCGGCGTTCGTGCTCCTGGTAGAGGAGCAGGAATACTATCGCAGGTAGGATTTGGAGTTCCGGTTCCATGGGGTCCTCGTTCCTCGTGGAGTGTGTAGAGGTGAGCGTTTTCTCTTCGAAATTCCTGTTTCCGCCGTGTTTTTATCCGCAGTGTATCCGCCCCGGAAAAGCTGGCGGATTGGCCGGTCATAATAGTTTGGGCGGTACATTGTCTCCCGCCTGTCTGTTGGTGGTGACCGCCGCGCTCTTTGTTTGGACTGCCGTGGCGGTCGGAGTATTAAAGTGGCTGTCTTTGTTGGCGGTTTCCGCCACGGTCGTAATTGCTATTTTTTTACCGCCGGCCTGTTGGCGGTCTTACCGCCGCTTTAACTCCGTCCGCCAGGGTTGTAATGACCACCATAATGTTATTATTTATGAGGCGATTTCCAGCAAAAGCCTTGCATCCGGTGTCAGACTGATTGACTGTTTTAAGTTTGTTTTAGCCAAGACCTTTTTACCATAGTTTCTCATAGGTGTTTCAACCAGACTTCATCCACTGGTCTGTGGTTGGTGTCATTCACATTTTTCTTCCACCCAGTCCAGCATGCATGAGGAGGCACTATACCAGCCCACTTCAGCGGTTAGCTAACTTCACTACGTATTATGGCACGCCGCCCTTTTACAAGGAACACATCGACACAGAAAGTAGTTCCTTTCACTGCCAGGGAGTAATATGGTAATGTGTGTTTTTGTTTTAAGCCAAAACAGCTGTTTGTAATAGTAAATGTTTTTAAACCGATGAGGGCTTAGCATATTCCCCTACAATAAAGTTTTGCAAAACTGAACAAGAGTTTGCAGAAGGCTGGAGGCCAACGACAGACCTATTGGCGTATTGGTTTTGCCAACGATTGTTTATGGGAATGTTGTTGGTATCTTTGGAGGGCACTTTAGAAGGCCATACATTAGGAAAACGTTTCCTCAGATTAATTTATGCTTAAATAGACAAGGAAGCAATCCATAACGTCTGCTTAGATAGAAAGATCTCGCCCTACACACCTGCTTCGTTCATTTGCATACTTGGTTGAGACAAAAGAAATTCAATAAATCTCATTGTTTTGCTTTACGAGTATTTGATAAGACCGTCAGCACTGGCTGATGCTTCAAAATTGTCTCTGACAGACGAAGTGCAATACCTGAGTTATTCCAGTGAGACCTCTGACACGGTTGTTTGGTTACATTATTAAATACATTTTTAGTTCCGTGTTGTCTGGTTTCCCATTTTGCATATTATGGCAGTGTATTCCTTGTTAACGTATATAATGTGAATATTTGATTTTTGGGACCCCAACACAACCAACATGTGTTGAGGAGAGAGCAAGGGCTGTTTTAGTTGGATGTTAACTGTAATCATCGTGTTCTGAAAGAAGTGCTAAATCCAGAAAACAATCCTTCGGGGGAATTCCACAGATCTATTCTCCTTTGAATATATAGCATTTGCTCCAGAAATCTAATGATTTTCCATTACTACGGAACTCTAAATAGGGAACTTGGATTTGAATGAACACTGCCATAAGAACTATCCAATGTTTATTGTGTCTGGTAGATTTACATCCCCGCCTCTCAGATTCAGCCCTAGTTCAGGATGAAACACAGATCCAAACAGTAGACTTTTTTGGATGGAGAGGTGACAAAATATGGGGAAACATAGAAGGGAAATGCAGAAGGCCAAAAGATACATCAATCCTAGAAGTATGAAGTAGCAGAAAATAAATTAAATAGATCAGAGTACCAGCAGTGTATAATAAATTACTACAAGGTACGTCCATCCTCTCCTAGATTACTTTCAGCTGTAGGGAACAAGATTCCCTCTCAGGTCAGGACTTTCTGCGTTGCCGGAAACCTTGTGGAAACCATCTTTGTTTGGAATATACTGGGGATCTTCTTTTAGATCTGAGTGCTATCTTGAAATAGAGATCCTCCTTTTTCCAGCCCTAGACTATTTTCTTGTGGATTCTGTCTTGAGGCGGGCCGTTGCACACTCTTGACAAGTGTAGTTCCCATATTAAGGGCACCTAGGGAGTGTACCTGGGCACCACTTCCTTATGGCACATGGAGTCTTTTTCCAAAACCTCTTCCTTCCCTTGGATAACTGTATACTCCCTTTATAGTACGGCTTCAACCCTGGCTGCAATAATATGCATCCTCAGGGTGTGCTTTGTGCTTGACCTCATGGTATTACCAGAGACCTTGAAGGCAGGTGAGCAAAAGACAAAATTTGAGCAGGATCCCTAACACCATCTCTTTATTCATCAAAAAATTGTAGATTCGAAAGAATCCATTTGCAAACCCTGACAGACATTCTGAGGAGGGATAAGATTGAAATGTACTGTTGGCATTTAAAGTGTGATCCAAACATTTCCTGGCACTATCGCTATGCAGTGTATAATAGTATTAAATAAACTCATGTGGGCATATTTTGGGGCTCAGTAATTTAGATGGAAATGTTCCATGATGCATGGATTCTGGTTGAATTTTTGTATTTGGCAAAAGATTTGTGAATAATTTGCTATCGCGCTTGGAAATTTGGACTGAGATAAAATTAGCACAGGGATTTGTATGGTTATATGGCTAGGCAATCGTTTCAGACGTTACAAATTTTTCTACCTGAGAGTAATAATGCTCAAAGCACAGAAAATGTTGAACACTATGCTATCTGAAATGGATACAGTAACAAATGCAGTCATCCTGCCTCTTGCTGCTCTAACAAGGGGAGTTCTGGGGTCCACAACGTAGAATTAAGTGAAGAGGACATATTAGAACTGCCCTAAAGAAGAAATATAAGAATAGCATAGGGTAACACAGGCTTGGGTTGGTACCAGTGTTGGGGGCTTTGACTGCAAAATGACTACTCCTGGGGACCATCCATTTGGACTTTTGGAGTTATCGGAGATGCAGAGTTGATGACCAGCTTAGCAAAGATGTGTACTGAAGGAGCCCTTGCCACAGGGGAAGGGAAGACTAGTCCATTAATTCAATTTGTAAATAATGCAGATCACTGTTTGACTTGTGCACAATGAGATTTAGTGGCATAATTTCAGTATAGTAGAAATTAGTGTTAATTTTCCATAGCTCGGAGTAAATGTGCACATTTCTGGTGTTTGGTTAGTAGCTCAGTAAACTTACATAGGAGGTATGTTTGTGATCCAGCTTTAAGTAGCTAGATATAAGAATGATTGACATGAACTTGTTTAAGAGTTGGTGAACTTACTTTATTATGCTGTTCACTTGAGTGTTCAATCCAAAATTTAGTTTTCTGACAGGATTGACAAAGAGAAAATAATGGTCAAAGAAAGAGCTGTATAAAGGAAGGACATGTTCAATATATGACAGAGGTCCAGCAGCACTACTCTGTTAGCTGTTTAATTTCAAGTATGTTCATCTTTTTCTATTTCTTCTGTTGTCTCAGTGCCTGTGAACCTCAGACTAGTCTTCTTCTGACCATCGGAAAAGCAAGTCAATTGGGATGTCATCAGTGTTGGTGTCTGTTAGTAAATGCCCATTTTTTCATAGTAAACCACATATGTTTTGCTGACTTGTAGTGCTGGATTTTTAACTCTACATGCTGTAGTACTTCTGTCCAGTCCCCAGTGTAGGTACTTGGACCTCCTAAATCATGGTAAGCATGACTATGTACCAATTGGCATATTTAACGTTCCAGTAAAGGCATAGTATGTCGTGCAATTTTCTTGTATGCTTTAGCTTTTAACCCTGCAGGTACCTGACAAAAAACACTTTTGGCAGGAAAGAACGCTACTTTTAAATGTCTCCCCTAAGTAGGTCTCATAATCCACAAGGTAGTGTCCCTAGTATTTGAAAGTGAAACATGTAACAATTTTATGCTGGCGTTTTCCTGCAATGACTAGCCCCCAAAAGCTGTTTTCTCTGTAAAGGACTGTAGCTTCTCATAAGATAAAAGCTAAAAGTCAAACAAAATACTACTTTAGCTACCTTTGGTTTGGGATAAGCTAAAGAAGTGATTCAACCACTGTTTTCAATATTTATTAAAAATCCAATTGAATGGGAAATTTGGATTTTTAATAAATATATTCAGTTAAAGTAACTTTTAAAAAGTAAAATGTTGTCTTTCGGAAGCTCCGGTGATTAGTTGGTATTAGCATGCCAGTAGCTTATTAGCAGGAAGACCTGTGTGTGAGGTATGTTCATCTCTGCTCAGCCCAGGAAGGGCATTTCAGGAGAGTTCAGTAACTTCATTAACTCCAAATAGACCAGGATGAGGCCTGGCCATTCATAGTTCACTATAAAGACAGAGGAAAGCAAAGTTATTTTATCCCAGGGTACAGTGTTGCTAGCTTGACCCCATCAGAATGGGAGAGGTAGTCGGTCCAAGGATCCATTGGGTGTAATTGAGGAGGAAGAGACTGGTCATTTTCCTAGATACCCACCTGCAGTAAGGCAACAGGATGTCCTGCAAAAGTGCAAAACCTGGCCCTTGGTAACTTTTGGAGTATCATTGAGCCATCCCCACACACTGATTAGTGAATCCTATAAAAGGGGCATCTCATCCCATCTTAAAATCTGTACCTCCATAAGAACAGAAGAGGACTAGACCTGCTCTCTATGACCTGTGTGGTGACCTAAAGTACTGTACCAGCTCCCACCTATAACCAGAACTGGCAAGTGGACTCCAAGGGTCAGTTGACAGACCTCCAGCCTCAAGTGGCTACAGGGACACAACAAGCTGCAAGAGACCATTTCACTGGAGGAACCAGTTGACCATTTACAGCTAGAGCTGGTCTGGAGCTTGTCTGCTGATGACCTCTGCTGGTGTGAGTCCTGGCCCCTAAGTGCTGTCCCTAAGGACCTGAGTGACTAGCAGAGACCAAGAGGAACTGCTCTGAAAATCTGAAAAGTCTGCATATAAAAGAAATTTGGACTTTCAAGACCTTCAACAAACCTCATGGCAAAGATGTCTGATTTTAAGAGGACGTAGACGGATACAGCTTCCAGGTTTGCCCTATTGCAGGATGTTGAGCTCTAAAAATGAAACTAAGGGCCTGATTTAGAACTCAGAAGACAGGTTAATCCATCTCAACAGTGATGGATGTCTTGGTGGTTGAAATCTAAATCCCATTATCGCCCATTACAGCCTTCGGGATATCCGGAGTAACCCGTCCACAGAGTACTAAATCAGGCCCTAAGTCTGAAGGTAGAATTCTTGACTGGGACAGGGCGCAAAAAAGTATCTTGGGATGGGAGGACTTCGTTGAACACAACATTTGAATTTTCCCGATCTAAGCTTTTTCCTGCCAAAACCAATGGCTTCAGTGAGAATTCATCAAATGGTTATCCGAGTTTGAGTGATTTTGCCAGATGCAGCCTTTACCCCGCTGGAGGATTTGAATTTTTGTTTCAGATCAGAAGGTAAAAACATCTTTGACCAGGACAACCTATTTGCTGTAACCAACTTCTGCTCATTTGTGGTTGGCCTGAAATTGTATCTCAGCCCAGGTCAACTGTGATCAGTGATTGGAGCATTCATTTTTCTTGATGCTTTTTGTCCTAAAATGTTAGAAATTCATAATTCTGGTCCCTCTTACTGAATTCCAATCAGGTTATTGTCATTTATCTTATTACATATTTCTCTATTTTTAGAAATTGGTTGTGGGATTTTGATTGTGTTATCCTTTGAATTTTTTACTGTTTTTGTACAGCTTGAAACTTTATACACTTTTCCTTTAGTTAAGCCTGTCTGCCCTGTGCCGTAACTACCAGGGGCTGAGTCAAGGTTTATTTTGCTGGACTTTTGTGTCAGACCGGATGGAATTTTGGACTTATTGTTCGGAAAGGACTTGCATCCTCACAAACTACTAATCCATTTTCTTAACGTGTGGAAGAAGACAGGCGTAAATTATTAGAGGCTCTCAATTGGTAAATACCCTAACATTCAATGAGCTGTTGAAGGACATGGCTTTTAATCAGTGAACAAGGAAATGAGCTGCTTGGTCATATTTTTAAAGTTGGTTTGGGAGAATGGCTGTGCATTCGTACCACTCTAGCTCTGGATGAAATGATTTTATTTACTTTCTTGTGCTTAACTGCGTGTGACTATTAACAAACCCTATTTTTTAGATCAAAGGAAGATATTAGTTTGTAGGTCTTTGTGGTTATATAAAGTTAATGAGGTATCTATCTTATTTACAGATTTATACCCATAAGTTGGAAGATTCTACCAAGTTTAAAACAACTGTATTTGGGTGTGTCAGATGTTGCTTCTTCATTAAAAGCACAACACCATTATGCCATAGTTCTCCTGGGCTACAGGTAACAATTTAGAATTTAAAATTATTGTCAGCATATTTCTGAATTTGGTTTGTCTGTGTAATTCCAAATAATTTCCGAAAAATGCAGACTTTGTATTGTAGGAGGTCTGGATAGGCAGCAGAATATTGCTTGATTGAAGCCTTGGTCTGGATGGGCAAAGCATATAAGGGCCTGGTGTATATGCATGAAAGACCCCCCAGTTGAAGAGGAGCAGAATAGAAGAAAATTGGTACAGAGTTATAGCTGTAACTACCTGCAATTCTGGAAGGAGCATGGTCATGATAGCCCAACATGCGGTTAGATATCAGCTCCCAACCCGATTTGCAGGAAGCTTGCAATGAGGATTCTTTCCACTCATATAGTAAACTCAAGGGGTGACTGGATCATTTCCAGCAAATATCTAGTTTGTATGGCCTTAAAACTCCAAATCTGTGTGGGCATTCACTCCAAACGATCATCTAAAATTTCCAAGCATTGTTTTTTCTCCTTGAAAATATAATTGTCCATGTTGCTCCAAATCTAGATTCAATTTTGACTGTGTTCCAAGGATTTTATATTTTTTCTCTTCCTTTCCTGATGCACCATTAGATTAACCTCTTCCCTTCTATCTTCCAAATCATCAATAAGGGCCCTTTCAACCTTATCCAACATACAACTCAAATTTTGCCTGTGGGTTCAGGCAGTGTCAAGGTGAACTTGATATCTAAAAAAGTGTCAAACGGTATCCGTATACTTGGCGTTAGAGTGAGGATTCAAGTGTTCATACATAGGCACTTCTGAAAGGACCAAATTATAATTTAGAAAAATAATATTCAAAATGACCCTGATGATACAAAACACTCAAAATTATAATATAGGATATACCGAATGTGAGTAGAAAATGATGACACTTCATAACCTTCACCACAGATGCGGGCACATGGGTAGAAACATAGCAAACCTTGACATGCATTATGTGAGGATACACATTCAAAAGAATGAAGAACATATTTGTTGTGAAATATCCCTCAGAACTATCACTGTGCAATAATTGTGATCAAAAGCTAGACTGCCCTACTACAGGGGTAGGAGTAGACTTAGAATAGGGAGTAATATGCTCTGTAGGCACACTCAAAGATAATAATAAGCATATCATTAGAATGATAGAAACAGGTTATACTATGACCACTATAATTCTGTGCTGGTTTAGTGAAAGGACCAACATTGTTTCTTATGGATCAGAAAGAAAAAATTCAAGACACAAAAAGCACATAAAAAGAAGTCTACAAATGTCTTCTGTGTGAGCAAATTCCACAAAACTGATAACCTATCCACAATGAATACCAAGTCCAGCTGTATCAAAGTTGATCTCTAAACCTACATCAGTCTTCTGTAGAGGAGCCAGACATTGTAATGAAACCCTGCTAGGACCACAACAGCCCGAAACAGTGAACCACACCAAACCCATACTGTCTATCAGTATAGATGGTGAGTCAAATTGTCAGAGATTCAACAGACTCTAGTAAGAGTGACCAGGGTAGCCACCCGTGCAGAAGTTACATTACACAATCAGGAGGCTTCCACTACACTCTCTAAGGTGCAAATGGCGTAGGCTGCTTTCAAAATCTGCCGCTCATCTATTAAACAAGAGTGGTCCACAAACAACATATAGGGGGTGATTCTAACATTGGCGGGCGGCGGAGGCCGCCCGCCAATGTTCCCCCGACAAAATACCGCTCCGCGGTCACAAGACCGCTGAGGGTATTTTGAGATTTGCCCTGGGCTGGCGGGCGGCCGCCAAAAGGCCGCCCGCCAGCCCAGGGCAAATCTACCTTCCCACGAGGACGCCGGCTCCGAATGGAGCCGGCGTAGTGGGAAGGTGCGACGGGTGCAGTTGCACCCGTCGCGTATTTCAGTGTCTGCTTTGCAGACACTGAAATACTTTGTGGGGCCCTCTTACAGGGGCCCCGCGGCACCCCCTACCGCCATCCTGTTCCTGGCGGGAGACCCGCCAGGAACAGGATGGCGGTAGGGGGTGTCAGAATCCCGCGCTCCGCCGCCATGGAGGATTCTCCCGAGCAGCGGAAAGTCGGCGGGAGACCGCCAACTTTCCGTTTCTGACCGCGGCTGAACCGCCGCGGTCAGAATGCTCGACGGAGCACCGCCAGCCTGTTGGCGGTGCTCCCGTGGTCGGTGACCCTGGCGGTCACCGACCGCCAGGGTCAGAATGACCCCCATAGTCCAGCTCTTCAGAGGGACATCTTGAATATTGGGTCTTGGTTTGGTGTACAGTTTGTAATATCTATGCAGTCATGATCAACCCCATTTTCCTCTTCATCAACAACAGGTAATGGCAACAGAGTGGCAGGGTTGAGATAGGAGCACCTCCATAGAATGATGTTCTCCGCAATGAAGATAACCTGCTCCCACTTTGTATGTCGGTTGTTGGTCATGTGTTATGATTGAGTGCAGGATAATAGAATTTCGAGTGAGTGAGAGACCATTAGCTTTGAGAGGGTAATCTATAATGATCCCTTCACATTGCTGAATGCTGACACCAAGGCCCATATTTATACTTTTTGACGCAAACCAGCGCTAGCGCTGGTTTGCGTAAAAAATGTTACTGCCGGCTAACACCATTCCTACGCGCCATGCGGGCACCTTATTTAAGGAATGACGTTAGCCGGCTCTGCAGACTGGTCAGAGTAAAAAAAAAAATGACTCAAACCAGGCAGCGCCGGAGTAGGGGAAAATGGGAGTTGTGTGTCAAAAAATGATGCAAGTCATGTTTGAGGCAAAAATCATGCCTCAAACTGGACTTGCGCCATTTTTTGACGCACAACCCCCATTGAAATGACTCCTGTCTTAGCAAAGACAGGAGTCATGCCCCCTTGCCCAATGACCATGCCCAGGGGACATATGTCCCCTGGGCACAGTCATTGGGCACAGTGGCATGTAGGGGGGGGCAAATTAGGCCCCCCTATGCCACTTAAAAAATAATAAAAAATAATACTTACCTCAACTTACCTGTAATTACCTGGGATGGGTCCCCCCATCCATGGGTGTCCTCCAGGGGTGGGGTAGGGTGGCAGGAGGTGTCCCTGGGGGCAGGGAATGGCACCTCTGGACTCCTTCCATGGTCAGAGACCATGGAAGTGAGCCCACAGGTCCCTTAATGCCTGCCCTCACCCAGGTGTTATAAAACGGCGCACATCAGGCTGTGCGCCGTTTTTTAAGGCCTGCCCCCTCCTGTGTGTCAAAATGACGCAGGAGTACAAATAAGGCGCACAGGCCTTAGAGTAATTTTTTGGGCTGGAACGCCTAACTTGCATGCCATTAACGCAAGGCACTTTCCCGCATCAAAAAAATGACGCACACGGAGGAATTTTGATGTCCGCGGGCGTCAAAGTTTAAATATGGTGCACGGTTTGTGCGGAATGTGCGTCAAAATCTTTGACGCACATTCGGCGCAAACAGAGTAGAAATATGCCCCCAAGTGTGGCTACTGTCTGTAGGCAAACCGGTTGACCCTGCAGCCACTGGGTCAAGGAGGGTTGGAAAACAGGCAACAGGACGTTTCGAATTTCCATGGGTTTGAGTTAGCACTGACAGGGAGCACCCTTCTCTATCAGAGCAATACACAATTGAAGGCTAGTCTGGTATTCCTTGAGTTGAGGTGTGACAGAGACTTTCTCTCAGCTCGAGGAAGGCTTGTTTACATTTGTTGTCCCATGGTAGCAAACCTTTCCCCCCCCCCATCCTCCCTTTTCTCTCTTCCCTCTCTGTTCACCCGGCTCCCCCCGCCCGCCCCCGCCCCTTCTCTCTTCTCTTGACTCAGCCTGGGCGTCCTACATGGACTACCAGGCGCGCTCCACGGGACTCCATTTCCCAGAGTCCCGCGGGCGCAGATGACGCGCCGCGCCTCCCGCGACGCATCTCGGCAGGACGCTTTCCGCGCCTGCCAGCCGCAACACATCCTCATCACATCTTCTAACTCGTCTACCGCGGGCCCCGTTTCCTTTGAGGTCCCGCGGGTGGATTCCGCATTGAAGCACCGGCGCACCCCGTATGGGGGGTGCGGCCGGTCTATAGGCGTGGCAGAATTACTCCTCGAGTATCAGGGTTTTTTTTTTAGGCAACACGCCCGACACACCTGCTAACCCTCACTCCGGACCCCGCCCCCAGGCCTCCCAGCCTCTTGCCTATTGGTTGTGGATCGACATAAACTGCGGCCTGGCTCCGGCATGTAGGTACCCCCCATGGTATTCCCTTTGGAGTGGTAAGTGTTGGCCTCCCTGGCCCCTTGGATATTTTCTTTCACCTTTCTTTTCCTCATTCTGCCTAGCTCCTACCCCGTTCCTTCCCCCCTTTTTCTTCTTTTTCCTTTTTTCCTGTTTGTCTCTTTCTTCTCTTCTCTCTTTGTCCCGTCTCCCTTGTTTTCTTCTTTTCTCCTCCTCTTCTTTTTTCCTTTTTTTCTTTTTTTCTTTTTTTTCTCTTTTCCTTTCTTCCTTTCTCTGTCACCAACCGCTAACCCAGCAACCCCTTCCTCCCCCCCCCTGTTCTTTACTCCCTTTTTTTTCCCCTTTTCCCTCCCCCCCTTTTTTTTCCCTGTTTTTGCTTTCCCTGTCTTTCCTGTCTTCCCTATCTAGGTCTTCCTCGCGCCCTTTTGTTCTGCCCTTTCTCTACACATTTTTTATCTTCTTCTCCCATTCTACCTAAACGCCTAATCTCCTCAGAGTGTGACTACAAGGGAAAACCCCTCCCCGGCATTTGCCAGACCAGAGGCATATCGCCCCCTACCCCCTGGTAAGTCACATCTGCATGCGTGTGTGATTGCCGTTTACATTTTTTCACCTTGTGCTGTGTGCTTTGCAGTGGTTTGCCACGGTTTTTCTCACTCTAAATATGTTCTGAATAACTGTGGTCTATCTATTTCCTATCACAGACCTACCCCACCGTGAACTACCCGTTCAGGTAGGCCATTCATTATCCACTTTGAGCACCCCACTTTTTGCGTGTGCTCCGACCCTGACGAATGCCCCTGACCTACCAGCACCTAGTGAAGGCAGAAACATGTTGGTCATCCACTTTTGATTTTAGACTCCAGGAGACATTACCCTCCAACGAGCCTCTTCCCCTTGCTTTTAGTCTTACCAGCATGCACCTATATTAAAACTAGCAGCAACTATCAGTGACATGCTTGGTAATTTTATTACTCACCTCATCTGGATCTAAGTAACTATCCAGTAAGTTTAATTTCAGTACTCCCTCTGGTTCTTTTAACCAAGAGGTTGAGTCCGCCCAAGCAGTATCATCTTGCTTGGGTGGGGCTAGGTGGCCATATGATGAAGCATGACACTATTATGTGTGTGAGACCACCTAGTCCGTAAGGGAGACTCCCCCTTCCCCTGTGGGACTACACAGCAACAAAACCCCCCCCTGTCTGGATATTCTCCAACAATGATTCCCTCGCGTTAGGATCCAAAGCGACCTAACCAACACCGATTTAAGACTGACCCAGTCTTACTTTCGGTTCCCTACTACCCCACACCTTTAGTGATTATAGATTTCTTTAGGGAGGCGGTGTGGGCTAGCAACACTCTCAGTGCTCTCCTTTTGTGTATTTGTAGTGAGCACAGCAGCTAGCTGTGAGAGCCTTGTTACATATTTCTCAATACCTGTGACATACGCACAGGACTCTTGGATACCCTCACTTCCCTTCCCCTTCCCCTATCATGGCTGAAGGGCTTGCCTTCAGCGAGGAGGAGCTTCAAGCCATCCTCGCTGCACCCTCACTTTTAGGAGATGCTTCTCTTTCCAAGACAATAGCTCAATTAGGGGACTGGGACACTCTGATTGAACTTAAAAGGACACAGGTGAAAACAATATTACACGGGGCTGTCCTAACTGAATACTTAAGAAATAACGTAGCACCAAATGGTTTGATTATCACCACCGAACCACGTATCTTTTTAGAGGACAAAGAATTTAGGAAGGACTGGTCACTGATAGCCTGGAAATGCACACGTGATTGGCTAATCCTAATCATTAGGACAGCCACCAGACTATCAGAGGCTCTAGTGCTTCAAATTAAAACGGCAGAAAGTAACCTAAAGACTGGACTTACAGTCACAGCATTCAAGAAGAAATTAGAAGAAACTAACAAAACAATCGGCGAGTTCAAAGGCTACTTGACTCACCGAAAAATTACCAAATTCCAGAAAGATCTGGACAGGTTCTCCCTGGAGAAAGTACATCCCTACTCCAGGGAAGACTTTACAGCTCAATCCTCTTTACCCTCCGACACATCGTCCGGGGGTTACTCGAGCTCAGACTCCGACGCCAGCCGCACACAACCTACACGGCCAAGGCGGGGCAGGAGGGGGAATACCCGGAACAATTGGCCCACTCCATTCACAGGCCACCCACCCCCGTTGCTCAACATGCCCCCCTGGGTTTGGCCCTCCCCCTATGGGCCACCAAACCAATTCCAAGCCCCGTTGTATCCCCAGCCACAAGCGACCTGGTCCTATCCCAATGTTCCTTTTTTTGGGAGAGGCCCCGGACGGGGAAGGGGCAGGAAAAAAGGAGTAAGTTGGAACCTAAAGGAGGGATTAACAGACGACGAATCCCCCAGTACAAGCAGAGTATAAGTAAGGTATCCACCACCGTTGTCAACCTGAGCCCAAAAGTATTAAACACCAACGAGCTCCAAGCCCTAGAGAAAGGTCTGGGTTTTGTCCCTACGCCAAAACTTGATATCTTGAAACTAAGGATAGAACTAGCAGAGTTCTTTCGCAAGATCAGACTGAGAACCTTTTTTCTTATGAACCCCGAATCTAATATAGAACAAGAAAGGAACACCGGGCTACGTCCCAAATCCAAGTTCACCCCCTCCCCTCACTCGATGCCACCAGAAGTCTTGGCGTTTGAGAAATCAGTGAGTAGGAGGATCGACAACTTACAGAATACACAAAGGGAGATCTTCCACAATATCAGTACCGAAGAACTCTCAGCCCTCCAGAACCTTAGCAATGACTCCTCCATCACTATTAAACCAGCCGACAAGGGCGGGGCCATAGTGATAATGCCCACAGTGATGTACGATACTGAATGTCTACGCCTACTGAACAACAACCATCACTATAAGAAACTTTCTAGGGACCCGACAGAAGAGGTCAGGGAAGAAATCACTTTCCTGATTGACAAGGGTATGAACAACGGGTGGATCACTAAACATGAGGCGGCCTTCCTCAACCAATCTGACCCCAAAACCCCGTACTTCTACATCCTGCCCAAAATTCACAAAAATAAACACCCACCCCCGGGAAGACCAATAGTTTCCGGAATTGGCTCTATATTAGAACCATTGTCCCAATTTTGCGACTGGTTCCTCCAACCACTCGTGAAACAAATTCCCACATACCTCAAAGACACAACAGATGTGCTCTCCCTTCTAGATACCCTAGAATTTGATAAAGACAAAGAACATCTCATAACACTAGATGTGGAATCATTATATACCAACATTCCACAGGAAGCAACTCTGGAAGTGATCAATGACCTACTAAATAGGGGTACCTGGAACTACATTACCCCCCCAGAATTTATCCTGGACTTAGCTCATCTGGCCCTTACTAGAAACTTCTTTGAGTTCGATAAGAACTTTTTCTTACAGATCCAGGGCACCTCCATGGGTAGCACCTTCGCTCCAAGCCTGGCATGTCTATATGTGGATCACTTCGAGAAAGAAATGGTCCTTACTGAAGAGAACCCATATGTCAATCATATCAGGCTGTGGAAGAGATACATCGATGACATCCTGGTCATCTGGAGAGGCACAAGGGAAGAAGCAAATATTTTTGTCACTTGGCTAAATACCCTGAATCCCTTTCTGAGATTCACAGCCACACTGGGTGACCCAGCGGTCTCCTTCCTTGACTTATTAATCACAGAAAGAAATGGCTCACTGGCAACAGAAGTATTCTACAAACCGACTGATCGAAACACTCTCCTTCAGTTTCAGAGCTTCCATCCACGCTCCCTCAAGGAAAACCTGCCAGTGGGACAATTTCTACGTCTTCGGCGGAACTGTACCGAACTAACGGATTATAAAAAACATGCGCAGCAGCTCACTAAGAAACTCCAAGCAAGAGGATACCCGGACCACCTACTGAGAAGAGCCGAGAAACGTGCTCGTGTGAGCCCGAGGGACACTCTACTACATCCTAGCAGTAGAGCCAGTAAGGGAGAACCATTGATCTGTGTGACTACATTTAACCCAGCGTCTAATATGATCAAAAAGATACTAAATGAAAACTGGAAAATCCTCACTTCTGGTGGTCTCCCCTTTCAGATCCCAATGAATGCCTACAAAAAAGCAAAAAGTATTCGGGATATGATCATACATACACGCCCACGGGTAAATCCTACCACAATTAGACAAAGGACCCTCTGGGACCTTCCTCCCCCCAAAGGACACTTTCCCTGCGGTAGCTGCAGCGTGTGCGCATTCACCAAGAAAACCCTTACACTTGATTTAGGACTACGGACGCCCTGGGAACTGAGACAATTAACGAACTGCAACAGCAAAAACGTGGTATATATGATCACATGCCCCTGTGACAAGAGATACATTGGGATGACAACGAGAAAAGTGGGCACACGCATCGTCGAACATAGGAGCACCATCCGTTGTAAAAGAGATGCCACAAGACTCACTGAGCATTATATCTCCAACAATCACCATCCTGACCACATGCAATGGGTGGTGTTGGACCAATTGAAATCAACAACAACCAATGCCAAACATAGACTACTACTATATGAACAGAGGTGGATATGGAGGCTGCAAACAGACACTAGAGGATTGAATGACAATATCCAGTGGTCATCTTTAGGTTGATGACTAGATATCTTTACGATTCCCCCGCCACCTGAGATCCCCCCCTGGGGCCTTATAATGCCCTATTGTGGGTTAAATCACCCTCTCGCTTGTGTGTTTATTTTTCATTTTTGTGTTTTTACTTTTGACCAGGGTTGTACCCCTATTAACCAGATTAGTCCCCCCTCTCCTGCCATCAGAGCTATTGTCGCTCATTTTTTCTTTTTTTCTCTCTCTCTCTCTCTCTCTCATCTTGTTCCTTTTCCCTCCTGTACTTACCCCTCTTTTCACCCGTTCTCTGTCTTCTTTTTCCTCCTCTTTCCCCGTTCCTTCCTCTTTTTCTTTTTCCCCCCCTTGTCGCTCTCTCTCTTTGATACCCTCCCCTTTCCGCATCCATCCCGTCTGTCTCCTCTCCCCGACCCTTGTGCTCCTTCCTCAACTTTCCTTTGTCTTTCTTCTTTCTTTTCCTCTCTTTCCCACTCGCCCCCTTCATGTTTTTACCCTCTGTGCTCTCCTCTTTTCCTCACCCTCCCCCCCCCTTTTTAGCCTTCCCTTTCATCCCTTCTTATCCCTTTTCCTGTCTTTCTTCTTTCTTCTTGTCTTCTTCCCCCGCCTCCTCCTCTCCCTCTTTATCCCCACACCAAACCCCCTCCCCCCACCACCCCACCCCCTTCTTTAGTCTTTCCTCCTGTATCCCCTTTTTTTTCCCCTTTTCCTTCCCTTCCCCCTTCCCTCCTTTCCCTTCCCCTTTCCCCCCCCCCATCCCCCCTTTTCTCTCTTCCCTCTCTGTTCACCCGGCTCCCCCCGCCCGCCCCCGCCCCTTCTCTCTTCTCTTGACTCGGCCTGGGCGTCCTACATGGACTACCAGGCGCGCTCCACTGAAGAACCAGAACCTTATGGGCCTGGCGGCGCAGGGTACGCCTGAAATCTCCTTGGATTCACCTGCCTCAACTAACAGAGACACGGGACACTCTGTCAGGCGTAAAAGATCAGATTTTATTAGCTGCAGCTAGTACAGTTGTCCAAGAAGTACACAAGGTATGTTCTCAGGAGACTGCCACTTTACTTTGTGGCGCACAATCTTATATACCGTATAAAAACCATTTATTAACTACATACACTCCCAGAACACATAGAAAGGAGCCAGTAAGAATAATGTAAAGATAGAACAGAGCCAATAGAAATGTCGGAAAACAAGACAGCACCAATAGAAGGAATTGGAAAACAAAGTATCAAGTGACTTAAGGTTGCCTCCCCTCCAGCTGTGTTTGTCACCCCTCCCTTGAACTAATTCATTAACCGATCCACAACGAAGTTGCATGTGGTGCGATAAGTTTGTGTGCGTTTGGAGGACAGTTGTGAAATGAGAGAATACTAGCAAAGGACAGCGAAGGCCAGACGATAAGATAAGATCGGCGGAGAATAGTGTGAGCCTACAGATAGTTGAAACAAGGATTAGAAAACCAGACAGGGATTAGTGTACTCGGTCAGACCTTAATACCAGCCTTGTAAAGATAGAGGCAGAAGGCTGTTTTGAACACCATGTTGCAGAATAAGCAGAAAAGGCAGAATGGACTTCGTTCGCTGTGCTGCCTGAGTGAAGGCAACATAAAATGGCGGCGGGCCACAAAATGGTGGGTCGATACGATCGTATTAAAAATCGAATTTCCTCAGACCCTCCTTTTGCCAGAACTCAGGCAAGATACACAAACTCATGTTAATCTGAGTCGATGTCTATGGCCATGAGGTTATCAAGCTGTTGCTGTACCGTCATTTTGATATTCTCTGCTCTTTGTGACTTGGGTTTGGGAATACATGCAGTAGCACATAGGTTACAGATGGCAGGACCGCAGTGCATACAAAGACAACAAGAGAATATAAAAGCTAAAATTACTCCAAAGAATGTCAATACCTTCCAACCCCATTTGGACAGTAATCCCCAAAACCACTCTGAAAAGGACCAATCTCCTTCGTCCTGATGAATCGACTCGGAGATTATGTGTAACTTAGAGATAGCTTGGTATACTGTCGGAGCGTCATTAGGTATGAAAATACAGCAACTTGATCCGATCAATTTGCATACTCCACCACGGTCCGCAAGAACAAAGTCTAAGGCAACACGGTTCTGCAAGGTCATAAGACGATCAGCCTGTAGTTCAGCTGTAATGTTACTTAAAGCTCCTACAGTGATGTCTATGGTGGTTTCTACGACACAAACCAATTGCCTTATATTTCTGCTGTTGGCCATTGGACCCCAGAAGGGAAGAAATCCTTTGAGGAAATCTCCTCCCTCTTGTCCTGCTGTGTCTTTCGAATCCACAATCCCTCTGCCATATCTATTTTTATGATGGTTCGCAGGAGCGGTGTATGTAGGGGGAAGAAGAAAGGCTATATAACAAGTACCAGAGAAATCAGCTGGCAACCATGTATAAGCCCTATCGTGGCAAACGAAGTATGTACCTTGAGATGGTACTAACGGCAGTGAATTCAGGGCTGAATAAACATATGTATGGGAACATAAACTTTCTCTTTGTCCGGTGTTTGGAGTTCTACCATTTATTTGCAGACAGAAATTTCCTTGTTGGGGTATGACCCGTATCGGAGGAGATTTTCCTTGCTTAACCTTATCATTGAGGCTGGAAATGTAATTAGTTATGTTCCAATTAGTATATGCTTTTCTTTCATCTATGGAAGCTTCACTTTTTTCCATGATTTTAGCCATAGCTACCATTCCCTTTATCAATAAACTATGACTGAAATCTGAACCAACACTATGTGAACTGACAGGTTGTTTAATTTTACTTTGATATGCATTATTGAAAATGACAAAATAAGCCCAAGCGGAACCTTCATAGGAGAATGGAAGAACTAAATATGGCATTCCTTTTTCTACCGTATGTGGTATGAGTCCACACACCCAACAGTCAGTTGTATTGATCACTAACTGATGTTGATGTAACAACTGGACGAAGGAATTGTTAAAGTATTCAGTTCTTCTGATGAGTTCATGCTGGGGAAGAGTGTGAAATAGGTGCGGAGAGATAGTAGAAGAAGATGTAGAGGTAGGAGAAGAGACAACTTTTTGCTGCAGAGTAATAATGATCCAGTTTACAGATGCCAAAAGAATACACGACAATATAATGACGCATAGAGCAATACTACAACGACTATATATTTCTTTACAATTATTCTTTACATTTTTACTTTCTCTTTTATCTAATGTAGCCTCCATCTTTCTAAGTGGATGCTCACGGCAATCTTCCTCAATCACTGTAGTCACGATTATCTACCGTCCTATGACACTGTGAGGTCCTGCAGGCCTATTGCCACTTACTCAGGTCGTAACTAAGACTCCTACCGTGACCCTGCAACCGGGATAGAGTACTACATAGGAGAGAAATTTACAAGTTCTTTGGTCTTGGTCTCAAATTATAGCGTTCCTGTCCAGAGGCAGTCTGGTTTTGAAACAATGTTCCTGGATTTGTCGTGTTCAAGCGACGATGCGATGGTATTGCTTCTTGAAGGATGTCGTCGTCCTCTTTCTCAGAAAGTGTTCCAATTATTCGCGCATCACTGAATGGTACAAATTGCGGAACTTTCTCACTTTCAGAGTCACTGATGCCTCTACGGACCCACTGATCGAAAGGCAAGGGCAAAGGCACTTTCTTGCAGTGCACGGCATGCACCCAGTTTTTCTTTCCTTCGACTTTAACTGCTGTTCTTGTGGTCAAAAGAACCAGGCGTGGCTCTCTCCATCTGGGCTCCAAATTTCTCTGTCGTTGGAAATTTTTCGTGCAGACCCAGTCACCTGGTCGGATGGAATGACCTGGGTCTGTGGAAGCCTCTGGTAGAGCACTCTGAACCTGTTGATGAAGAACACGCAATTTAGTTGTAAGGTCATGCAAGTAGTCAATCAACATCGGGTATGGCAAGTCTGAGTATTTCTTAGGGCGAGGAACTCCCCATACATTAGCTGGGCGACCAAATATCACTTTGTAAGGGCTAAGCCCCAAACGAGAGTGTACTGCTGTTCTGGTGGACAGAAGAGCCAATGGTAAAGCATCAGGCCAATTAAGTCCTGTGCTAGCTTGCACCTTAGCAATTTTAAGCTTCAAGGTTCCATTGTAGCATTCTACTAAACCAGCCGACTGTGGGTGATTCGCCGCGTGGAACTTCTGTTTTATGCCAAGACCTGCACAAACTTTTTGCATGACTTGACCCACAAATTCGCTCCCATTGTCACTCCAGACAATGCGCGGCAAACCAAACCTAGGGAAGAATTCTTTCAAAAGTATTTTGGCAGTTGATAAAGCAGTATTGTCCTTCAGAGGGTAGGCTTCTACCCATCTAGAAAAAGCACATACTACCACCAGAACATATTTGAGGTTGTTGCATCGTTCCATGTGAATATAATCGATCTGCAACACCTCAAATGGATATGTTGGAGGAGCAAAATGACCTGCTGGAGTTGGGGTTCCCTTTCCCGGATTGTACATCAAGCAAACAATACAATGTTTTACTACATTATTTGCACACTTTGGGATCCCCTCATTTTGCCACACTGGAGCCAGAAGTTTACATATTCCTTTTGCACTTAGGTGAGCTGGACCATGTGCCATAGTAACTACAGGTAGTACATAAGCATCTGGTAACAGCCAACGTTGATGTTCTGATAATTCAACCCAACATCCCATCTCATCTAACATTCCTGTACTTTCCTTCCACTTTCTCAACTCATTCTCCGTAGCCTCTCCTTGAATTGATTTCACACTCTCTACTGTATCTTCACACATTCCCTTTTCTCTTACGCAGTTTGCGGGACCTGCAACATACATTCGACTTGTGTTGTCTCTGGCTGTCTTTTTCGCTACCTCATCTGCAAATGCATTTCCTCGACCAACATCGTCCACAATCTTTTTGTGTGCACTACACTTCACGATCGCTATCTGAGTAGGCATTGTAAGTGACTCAAGAAGTTCAGTCACTAATTGACCATGTTGTATCTTAGTACCATGGGAAGTAAAGAATCCTCTTTCCTTCCATAAGCGCCCAAAGTTAAACGCTACACCAAAAGCGTATTGGCTATCAGTGTACACGTTTACTCTTTTTCCTTTGGATAACACACACGCTCTAGTTAAGGCTATCAATTCAGCTGCCTGAGCTGAATTATGTCTAATGCGTGCTGTCTCCACAATCGTATGCAAAGTAGTAATAGCGTAGGCTGAAACTGTATCTCCATTCGGGAGCTTGAAACAAGAACCATCTACCCATAGTGTTCCATCTGGATTCACTAATGGCGTGTCTTTTAGGTCAATTCTACCCTTAGTCTCTTCTTCAGTACGGAGAAAACAATCATGCTGTTCAGAGACATCTCTCTCTTCTGGAAGAGGCAACAAAGTAGCTGGATTCAGGGTATTACATCGTTTGATGTGTATGTGACTAGCCAAAAGCGTCAGCTCATATCCGGACAACCGAGCACTCGTAAGATGCTGCGTTTTTGTCCTATTTAGTAAAGTATCCACTGCATGTGGCACCATAACAATGAGAGTATTATCTAGCACTACTCCAGCAGACTGTCGAATAGAAATTGCTGCTGCCGCTGTCGCCTTAAGACAACTAGGCAATGTTTTAGCTACTGGATCTAACGTAGCTGAGAAATATGCGCATGGTCGCTGTTGATCTCCAAAACGCTGCGTTAAGACTGACAATGCACAACCCTCTCTTTCGTGGACATAGAGCGTAAAGGGCTTACTGTAATCAGGAGTACCCAATACAGGAGCAGAACACAAAGCAATACGCAAATCAGTAAAACTCTTCTGACATTCGTCAGTCCACGGAAGAGGCTGAGGCGTATCTTTTAAAGTTAGCGCCAACAGCGGTTTAGCCAATAAAGAGAAACTCGGAATCCACTGTCTATAATAAGAAGTAATGCCCAAAAAGGCACGTACCTCTCTTTGTGTGGATGGCACTGGCATTTGTGCAATTGCCTGAATTCGTTCGGGGGTCAATCGTCGTCCCTCCTTTGACAAGAGATGACCCAAATAAGTCACCTCGCGACAGACATATTGTAATTTAGAAGGAGAAACCTTGTGATTTAGATCAAACAAATGACGCAACAGTGCAACGGTCACGTTTTTGCAAATCTCCTCTGAATCAGCTGCAACTAATAAGTCATCCATGTACTGAATGAGAGCGGCACCGGACGGTAAGGAAAAGGCATCAAGATGACATTTTAGAGCTTGACTGTAAATAGAGGGACTTTCACAATAACCTTGAGGTGCGCGTTTAAACCGGAAGCTTCGGCCTCCGAGGGAAAAACCAAAAATATCTCTACTCTCTTCGGCGATGGGAATACTAAAGAAAGCATTCTTTAGATCAATAACTGAAAACCAAGTCGCTGTAGAAGGTATCATCGTCAACAGAGCAGTGATATCTGGGACTACAGGAAACTGCGGTACGACAATCTTGTTTACCTCCCGAAGATCAATTACAAAACGATAAACAGGAGGCTGAGAAGGATCAGTGCGTTTAAGAACCGGAAGAACAGGACTGTTACATGTATTTCCTCTCGTTTCCTCAACCACACCCTTCTGAATCAAATCATGGACAATTTCCAGAAGTGCTTTCTCACCTTCAGTAGAGATTCTGTATTGCGGAATACGTGGCATTTCAGCATTGGGCTTAAGAGTAACAACATAAGGTGGGATCTCAAGACAACCAACGTCATTCGGACCCGTAGCCCAAAGCGTTTCGGGAAGAGAAAGCAATTCAGGTGGGAATTGATCTTTTGATAAGTACATTGGACTAGTCATTTTCTGTCCTAGAGTGAGGTATACACCAGAAGGTGAACAATATATCGTAGCATGCATTCTTTTTAATAGATCTAAACCCAACAGATTTTCACCACAACCATTCGTCAGAAGAAGCGGAGCTTCTAAATCATAAGGGCCTATTGAAACAGGCAAAGGGCAAGAAACTGGATTGCGAACAGGGGCGCCAGAAAATCCTACAGATACATTCGTTAAGCCAGACAAAGGTGCGCCAGGGAGTTTAGAATGAATGATAGAGCTTCTCATGGCACCAGTATCTAAAAGAAATGGCTCTGAAACACCCATTGTAGTGACATTAACATAAGGTCCATTCTGATCCACTGGAATTGACGTAACCCCCTTACTTTGTCCATGGCTGTCCTATTCAAAATGAAGACTTTCATTCCCTCCTTCAATATACTGATCCTCACTGTAATACTGTGTAGACCTAACATTTTGCTGGTCAAAGTAATTTCCGGAATTTGGAGGAACAAAAGAACGCTGCTCTTGGGTTAACACACCTCGACCTCTACCTCTATTTGCTGACTGAAGACCACCACGACCTCGTGAAGCAGATGTTGCTCCATTACGCTGCAACAATGCCGGACAACTGTTCTTAAAATGACCTTCCTCCCTACAATAAGCACATTGATTGGGACCTAGCAAAGGTCTTGGAATGAATGGTTCAGGCTTTTGATACAACCTCTGAAACTGCGGAGGCTGTTGAAACTGAGGCTGAACATAACGAGGAGGATAAGCCTGTTGCAAGAGAACTTTAGTTTTTAATTCTTTCGTCTTTTTCTCTTGTTTTTCCCTTTCTTCTTTGTCTCTATTTTCATAATATTGTGCAGTAGCCAATATCTGGGCGGAAGAAGAAACTGCCCATGAACTCTCTGAGTCTTTTAGCTTGTGTGATAGTTCAGGAAGCAAGTTATATACGAACTTATCCACAAATAATCGCTGTCCCCCTTCTGTAGCCATATCTTGACCACTGTGATCAATGAATGTCTCCTCGAATCGGGTAAAGAAATCGGAAACACTTTCATCTTTCTTTTGTTTACATGCTGCTAGCTTATCCCAATTAACTCTCAAAGCAGGCATCATTGTTTTCATTAATGTAATAATCCTACCAGGGAGTTCTGAGATCAAAGCGTCGGGCTTTGCACCACCTACTTGACCTCTATCTGCGGCAATAATAGCGTTCCAATCGCCGCCTAATTCTTGAGCGTGATCCTCTCTACGAATTTTAGCCCATATTGTCTGTGGAACTACATTTCCCATCAACATGTCAATATCTGCTAGATTCATAGTACATGCATCAACTGTTTGCGACAACTCTTTATAGTAACCAGCAGGATTTTTGCGTGAATCTGGTAGTGACTGTTTAAGTGCTAAAACTTCAGACCTTTTCCAGGGGACATGTATCCATATGCGCTGAAAATGCGCAGGAATAGCTGGATTAGCACCTGCTGCTGCAACTTCTTCCTTCCATATTGGAGAAACCTCTCTCATGGGATAGTTTTTCAGTGCTGTCCTAACTGAAGGATCAGAATCAGGAAAAGTCTGTGAGAACAATAGGGATCTGAAAGAAATAAGTGTTCTGACAGCGTTTTCAACCTTAGGACCCACAATAAGTCCTTTGTCAAAGTCAGCCTGAACATCTAACAGATCCTGTGGGACCGAACCCAAATTCATATCCTCCCATTCTTTAGCGAGAGTATCGCACATAACTTTAAAAACATATCTCTGCGTAGGTGCATTCCATTGCAGAAAGGTGGACATAATATCAGACGTACTATATTGGGGACCCTTCTTTATCCATCTACAAGCAAGTGAGTCCAATTTTTCTCGCTCTTCGGAGTCTGGGAATTGACTACGAGACTGTCTTCGAGAAAAAGCTGGAGACACGTTTAAAGCTTCAAAGAAAGGTGATAAGAGACCAGAGACAGTATCGGCAAATCGCTTACGCATAGATGGAGAATTTGACATAAGGATAGGGGACAAGGTATTAGGTGAATTAACTAAAGGAGCATTAGGAATTGCCAAAGGAGCAGAAGGCAAAGGAGTTAAAGGCAAAGCTGGCATAGGCAATACTTGAGGAGGCAAATGTGGAAAAGCTGGAGCAGGCGGAAGCACAACTGGCGGCTGAACAGGCTGTAACATCGGGGGTGCATTAGCACCTTGTACATAGGGCGGAGGCAATTTCAATAAGTGGGACATTAAGGAATCTTCCTCAAAATCTTTTCTCTTATCAAGGGAAGAGATAGGCAACGTCGGATAGCATTTATCTATTGCCATTCGATGCTGTCTGTCTGAAATTTCCATTGCATTATCTATTTCATCATCTTTGAATTGCTGAGCAGCCTGTATAATCGTCATTCCCTGTGTTTTCCTATCTCGTTTCGCTTGTTTAATTTCTCTCTGTTTGGCTTCCTTACGCCAAAGGCGAAAAGAGTCAAACATTGCCGGCCGGGCTTTTCTTTTAAATAACGTTGCTTCTAAATTATCTAGCACATCAGTTTCGAAACTACCATTTTCTGGCCATTTTAAAACACCATCTTTCTTTGTATATCGGGTCCATGTCTTATTAAAGGCAATAGGACCAACACCATGTTTAGAATAGAGCTCATATGTGGGAGTTCCAACCGAAGGAATCGGACAGGAGTCCTCAAGCTGGGAGTCCCTATTACAACCAAAGCAACAAAGTTTTCCAAACTTAGTCAGACCAGACATCTCACGATTTTTACTGGCTGTTCACAAACATCAAGGGGGTAAAACTTTCAGTTTACACAGCACAAATGCACTTACCCCTCGGCTTTGGCCACTGCAATGGCCAAATCTAAGGACCTAAGGACAAAACAAAGACCAAAATTTGTGGGCGCGACCCACCAAATACTTAACTAAGGATGTCTTCTTACACCAACAGAGGCCCGTCTATCGTCTCGCTTTACCATACATCATCAAAGAAAGGGCCAAGGCAGGGCGGCAGTCAGGGCAGCAGTCGTCAGTAGCCGTCAGGAAGGAGTAACCGCGCTGAAAAAGACCTTCGGACCACTTCGACATACAGGGGTCGCTTGACGTGGCTCGCGATTCCTCCAGAATTTTCTTGCGGGGTTCCTCACGACCTTCAGGCAGAACCGGTACCGCTGAAGCCGCCCCACGTTGGGCGCCAGTTGAAGAACCAGAACCTTATGGGCCTGGCGGCGCAGGGTACGCCTGAAATCTCCTTGGATTCACCAGCCTCAACTAACAGAGACACGGGACACTCTGTCAGGCGTAAAAGATCAGATTTTATTAGCTGCAGCTAGTACAGTTGTCCAAGAAGTACACAAGGTATGTTCTCAGGAGACTGCCACTTTACTTTGTGGCGCACAATCTTATATACCATATAAAAACCATTTATTAACTACATACACTCCCAGAACACATAGAAAGGAGCCAGTAAGAATAATGTAAAGATAGAACAGAGCCAATAGAAATGTCGGAAAACAAGACAGCACCAATAGAAGGAATTGGAAAACAAAGTATCAAGTGACTTAAGGTTGCCTCCCCTCCAGCTGTGTTTGTCACCCCTCCCTTGAACTAATTCATTAACCGATCCACAACGAAGTTGCATGTGGTGCGATAAGTTTGTGTGCGTTTGGAGGACAGTTGTGAAATGAGAGAATACTAGCAAAGGACAGCGAAGGCCAGACGATAAGATAAGATCGGCGGAGAATAGTGTGAGCCTACAGATAGTTGAAACAAGGATTAGAAAACCAGACAGGGATTAGTGTACTCGGTCAGACCTTAATACCAGCCTTGTAAAGATAGAGGCAGAAGGCTGTTTTGAACACCATGTTGCAGAATAAGCAGAAAAGGCAGAATGGACTTCGTTTGCTGTGCTGCCTGAGTGAAGGCAACATAAAATGGCGGCGGGCCACAAAATGGCGGGTCGATACGATCGTATTAAAAATCGAATTTCCTCACCACGGGACTCCATTTCCCAGAGTCCCGCGGGCGCAGATGACGTGCCGCGCCTCCCGCGACGCATCTCGGCAGGACGCTTTCCGCGCCTGCCAGCCGCAACACATCCTCATCACATCTTCTAACTCGTCTACCGCGGGCCCCGTTTCCTTAGAGGTCCCGCGGGTGGATTCCGCATTGAAGCACCGGCGCACCCCGTATGGGGGGTGCGGCCGGTCTATAGGCGTGGCAGAATTACTCCTCGAGTATCGGGGTTTTTTTTTTTAGGCAACACGCCCGACACACCTGCTAACCCTCACTCCGGACCCCGCCCCCAGGCCTCCCAGCCTCTTGCCTATTGGTTGTGGATCGACATAAACTGCAGATCAACCCTTCAGTCAGTACCAGAGCGGCCTGGCTCCGGCATGTAGGTACCCCCCATGGTATTCCCTTTGGAGTGGTAAGTGTTGGCCTCCCTGGCCCCTTGGATATTTTCTTTCACCTTTCTTTTCCTCATTCTGCCTAGCTCCTACCCCGTTCCTTCCCCCCTTTTTCTTTTTTTTTTTCTTCTTTTTCCTTTTTTCCTGTTTGTCTCTTTCTTCTCTTCTCTCTTTGTCCCGTCTCCCTTGTTTTCTTCTTTTCTCCTCCTCTTCTTTTTTCCTTTTTTTCTTTTTTTTCTCTTTTCCTTTCTTCCTTTCTCTGTCACCAACCGCTAACCCCAGCAACCCCTTCCTCCCCCCCCCCTGTTCTTTACTCCCTTTTTTTTCCCCTTTTCCCTCCCCCCCTTTTTTTTCCCTGTTTTTGCTTTCCCTGTCTTTCCTGTCTTCCTTATCTAGGTCTTCCTCGCGCCCTTTTGTTCTGCCCTTTCTCTACACATTTTTTATCTTCTTCTCCCATTCTACCTAAACGCCTAATCTCCTCAGAGTGTGACTACAAGGGAAAACCCCTCCCCGGCATTTGCCAGACCAGAGGCATATCGCCCCCTACCCCCTGGTAAGTCACATCTGCATGCGTGTGTGATTGCCGTTTACATTTTTTCACCTTGTGCTGTGTGCTTTGCAGTGGTTTGCCACGGTTTTTCTCACTCTAAATATGTTCTGAATAACTGTGGTCTATCTATTTCCTATCACAGACCTACCCCACCGTGAACTACCCGTTCAGGTAGGCCATTCATTATCCACTTTGAGCACCCCACTTTTTGCGTGTGCTCCGACCCTGACGAATGCCCCTGACCTACCAGCACCTAGTGAGGGCAGAAACATGTTGGTCATCCACTTTTGATTTTAGACTCCAGGAGACATTACCCTCCAACGAGCCTCTTCCCCTTGCTTTTAGTCTTACCAGCATGCACCTATATTAAAACTAGCAGCAACTATCAGTGACATGCTTGGTAATTTTATTACTCACCTCATCTGGATCTAAGTAACTATCCAGTAAGTTTAATTTCAGTACTCCCTCTGGTTCTTTTAACCAAGAGGTTGAGTCCGCCCAAGCAGTATCATCTTGCTTGGGTGGGGCTAGGTGGCCATATGATGAAGCATGACACTATTATGTGTGTGAGACCACCTAGTCCGTAAGGGAGACTCCCCCTTCCCCTGTGGGACTACACAGCAACAAAACCCCCCCCTGTCTGGATATTCTCCAACAATGATTCCCTCGCGTTAGGATCCAAAGCGACCTAACCAACACCGATTTAAGACTGACCCAGTCTTACTTTCGGTTCCCTACTACCCCACACCTTTAGTGATTATAGATTTCTTTAGGGAGGCGGTGTGGGCTAGCAACACTCCCAGTGCTCTCCTTTTGTGTATTTGTAGCAAACCTGACACTTCTTTGTTTGTAAGCCTCAGTAGAATCCTGGCCATTATGGAAAAGCCTGGAGTCTACTGGTGACAGTAGCCCACTCTACCCAAAAACATCTTGACGACTCTCTGCATTGTGGGAGGGTTCATTTACAATATGGAAGAGATTCTCTCTTGAGACAACTTTCCTGCTCCTTTCTCAGTGTGAAGCACTAGATACAGAAAGTTTTCTGACAGTACTGAAACTTGGTTGGGACACCTTATGTCCACTTTCAGCCAAATGGTTCAATAGAGCTATGGTATCTTGCCTGCATGTCTCATATGTTGTCAGCACCACCAGTAGGCCATCAATATATTGAATCAGGACTGAGTTACACAGCGACTTTAGGGTTTCCAGATAATTTTTTGAGATCTGATTGAAGATTGAGGGGCTCTCTTTAAACCCTTGAGAAATTTTTCACATGCCAAAAACTTTATTTGGAAACTGGAATGCAAAAAGGAACTGATTGGTTTCATGAACGGAATGCAAAAGCACGCTTAGCGCAGGTCTATGACCATGAGCCACTCAGCCTCACAGAGTATCTGGAACAATATTATAGCTGGATTTAGTACCGCAGGACAACATGAGACAACCATATTATGAATCTTTTGCAGGTCTCATATCCCCATTAACAGGGAATTCGAAGGGCTCTGTAGAATTTATTTTAATATGCTGTGCTCTACCATGGTTTTAGTTACAGGGATAGTCCCAGCAATCACCTCTGGTGAAAGGTTGTACTGAGGCCCTTGAGGGAACTCTGTGTTTTGCTTTTTGGTAACCCTCACAGGTTCAACACGTTTGATCAGACCAGTGTTTTACATGTGTAATCCCAGACATCCTCTTTTACTGAGTCCCTACACATTATAATCATCACTGTTGCAATATAATAATCAATTGTGTACCAATCTCATGTACTTAAATATGTATGATTTTCTGCAAAAATACAAAATCATAATGACAAAGTCCCAAACTTTCCATTGCTGAAATAATCTGCAGTATGTCCAACTCAGCACAACAGTAATAATACCCACACAAGTTAGATCATTTGCTGTATCTTACACAGCTATCACAAAAGAGCACGAAAGTTCCCCGAACTCATGCTCGTAAGAGCTCCTCTGTGAATATCACACGTCCAATGAGTGTACCCTTGTAAGTGTTCACAATTCAAATAGCATTTGGGAAACACAGTCTGATTAAGCTGATTCCAAAAGCTTTTCCATACCGTAATAGCAATGCCCTCATGGAAAGCATGCCACAAAACAGCAATCTCACCCAGATGGAAATCACAACTGGAAAAACACAACTCTACGCCCACTGTGAAACACCTTTAATAACAGGCACAGGGCCTTTCTCCCCCCTCTGCTAAATGGTCGCCAAATAGGATGCGGTTTCATGGGATTATACACAGCTTGCTAGCATTGTAATACAGACGGCGGTAATCCTTAAATGGAGTAATTGACTGCTGAATGAATGTTCCATTCCTCAATTCCAATGCAGTCACCAGTGGCGACCCCCTGGAATATGATATTTACCACAAAGGTATGACTCTAATTTCTTAAAGTTGTTAGACAAAATTGTCCAGTCCATTCTCCTAGCAACAAATTGGATGTCAGCACAGGATGGGCACAAGTGCTGCAAATCCTGACAATACTCACCCCTCTTAGCCCATTCCACACTTAGGAGGCCCTATGGGAGGCCAAAAAAACGCTCAATAATCCGAGGTGTTCGAATTGTGTATGCTGGTTCCCATGAATCGTTTTCTGGTCCATATCTAGCCCAAGACACCAGATCTCCATAAAGAATGTCTGAAGACTTTTCAGTTGATTTCATAGTTGGATTGCCAGTGTATAATCTGCCAAGGGAAGAAGAACCCTTTTGGTTTGGAATAATCTGACTATGCTTGGGCGCAAATATTACAACTGCATACTTCTTTACATTGACTGTGAGTCCTGGCCACCAAAATGGTGTGTTACAATTCTTGTGTTTTGAGTCTACCAGGATTTCCAAGCATAGAAGTATCATGACACAATTTGATAGTTTGTGACCTTAACAACAGTGTGGGTACATATAGCTGGGAACTTTGAAAAGGTAAATCTTTGTGGAATCTTTTCATGGGGGTCTTGTAATAACCATTTAGTTAGTTCTGATAAGGGAATGGCCTTTTGTGTTTTTTCTGGAAAACTGTGGACTGTGGTAGGTCCTATAATGTGCTGAGGGGTGAATAATATGGGACAAGATATCTACTCTCTGTAGTGTCATCTCTGAAGCATCTACACAAGGAGACATCCTTTTGATTTTGTGATCCTGGGTGAAAGGTCAACACAAACTCAAATTCTGAGAAACAAAAGTGACCAACGTAGTTAGCCAGGAAATTGTAGATTTTGGTGATCTGTGTATACAGTTACTGGGACTTTGGCCCCAAAAGGTAATGCCTCCATTACTTAAAGTCAATGCGTATAGCTAGCAGTTCTCTCTCACCTATAGTATTAACTTCTGCAGGGTTCAATCTTTTAGATCAACATGCGACTGAATGAAGTTGACCAGTTTCAGAATGCCCTTTTGATAGTATTGCTCCTATTGCTTTATTAGAGGCATCTGCTTCTACCACAAAGGGGTTGTCTACATCAGGGTGTGCCAAAACTGGTGTAGAATTAAAAGCTTCTTTAAGGTTGAGGCATGCTAGGTCAGTTTCCGAGGTTTACTTAAAGATGGTGCTTTTGCATTGTAACCTAGTAATAGGGACCACTACAGCAGCGAAATTAGGTATGAAACAGTGATAGAAATTCACAAACCCTAAAAGTTTCTGTATGTTCTGGCCATTTTGCAATTGTGGCCAGTCTATGACCACTTGCACCCTCTTCTCTGACATGATTAATCCATGCGAAACCCCAAAATTCCACTTCTGTAACATGGAATTCACATTTTTGAAGTTCACAGTGGAGGCTGTGCTGTCTCAATGTCCCTAAAATCATTCTGAAATATTGTACATGCTTGTTCTCTGTGAGTTAATAAGAATGTCATCATTATAAATAATCACAAACTGGTCTAGGTAGTCTCTTAATACATCATAAAAAAAATACTGGAAGACTGCTGGGGCATAGCATAGCCCAAATGGCATTGCACAGTACTCGTATAACCCGAATGACATATGGAAGGCCATCTTCCACTTATCCCCTTCTCTGATGTGAACCAAATGATAGGCTTCTCTTAGATCCAATCTAGTGCAGATCTTTGCTCTTCGCACCTGATCTAAAAGGACCAAAATGAGAGGAAGTGGACACCGACTTTTAATGGTTATATTGTTCAAGGCACTGTAGTCAATATAATCATGTAGCTCTCCATTGGATTTTTATATGAGAAACAGGAGGGAAGCTGCAGGTGCCTTGGAGGGACATATAAACTAATTTTCAGGTGTTTATGTAGATATTTTTCAAATGTTAATTCTCTTTTTGAGTTAGTGCATAAATTCGACTGCATGGAATTTTTGCACCTGGGGCAAGTTCGATTAGGCACCCATTGGAGCAATGTGGGGGTACAGTCTGTTTTGACTGAACACATTGAGATATTTATAATATTGTTCAGGCAATGCTATCTCTTTTTCAGCTGCTGTCACAAGTGTATAATGTAGATAGGTACTAGACAGTTCTATCATGGTGTGTATAGTTGCATACCTCCTGACAAAAGGTCAACAAAAACTCTATGCTTCTTTGATTCCAATCTATGCTAGGAGTGTGGGGGATTATCCATGGCATGCCAGTTATTAACTCGAATTGAGGAGCATCAATAACATAAAACTGAATTTGCTCTTGATGATGCACTTTTTGATCTTCACAATTAAGTGTTACCAAAACAGTTTGCCTTGTAATGGGTCTAGAAGTTAACATGGTACCATCTACAGTATAGACCATTTTGGGTTGTGTCTTCTCACAAGTTCTTATTTGTAACTGGAGCAAATACTTGGCATTAATGAAATTACTTGTATCCCCAGAATCAATCATCATCTCCACATGTTTTATCGTTTGATCAAAAGTCCCAATATATACCTTGATTATTAAATGTGGCAGAGCACTTTTTAACATGGTGGCCACACTTTTTGCAGGAGATAGAAAGCCACATACCATAACAGACTCCTTATTCAGCAACTGGATCACTAATTTTCCAACCCTTTGGATTTATTAGACTTTGGATGTGTTGGACAATCATTAATGAAATTACCTCTTTTTCTGCAATACAGCCATAAGCCATTCTTACATCAAGAATCTCTTTCTTCTCTGGAAGTAGGGTTCAGGGAAAAGAAACTTCAAGGGGTTTCAGTCATGCTGAATTCTGGCGCTACCTGACATTTTTGTGACATCAAGTACACCCAAAGGATTGGCATAAATTTCTTCAAGAAAAAGGGCACAGAACCCATACATGCTGTGGAAGATAATAATTTATCCTCAGGTCCAATAACTGACGAGACTGAGCCTATTGAGCTAGTGGATAGTAATGGACACTATGAAAAGATAAGATTCAACCAAATTGATGCTCCCCAATTTCAGTTAATTTTAGGGCTACCTTGGTTAACTGAACATATTCCAGAGTTCGATTGGAAAAAAAAAACTGTTCATCTAAGGTCAAGTTAATGCGTATAGCTAGCAGTTCTCTCTCACCTATAGTATTAACTTCTGCAGGGTTCAATCTTTTAGATCAATATGCGACTGAATGAAGTTGACCAGTTTCAGAATGCCTTTTTGATAGGATTGCTCCTATTGCTTTATTAGAGGCATCTGCTTCTACCACAAAGGGGTTGTCTACATCAGGGTGTGCCAAAACTGGTGTAGAATTAAAAGCTTCTTTAAGGTTGAGGCATGCTAGGTCAGTTTCTGAGGTTCACTTAAAGATGGTGCTTTTGCATTGTAACCTAGTAATAGGGACCACTACAGCAGCGAAATTAGGTATGAAACAGTGATAGAAATTCACAAACCTTAAAAGTTTCTGTATGTTCTGGCCATTTTGCAATTGTGGCCAGTCTATGACCACTTGCACCCTCTTCTCTGACATGATTAATCCATGCGAAACCCCAAAATTCCACTTCTGTAACATGGAATTCACATTTTTGAAGTTCACAGTGGAGGCTGTGCTGTCTCAATGTCCCTAAAATCATTCTGAAATATTGTACATGCCTGTTCTCTGTGAGTTAATAAGAATGTCATCATTATAAATAATCACAAACTGGTCTAGGTAGTCTCTTAATACATCATTAAACAAATACTGGAAGACCGCTGGGGCATAGCATAGCCCAAATGGCATTGCACAGTACTCGTATAACCCGAATGACATATGGAAGGCCATCTTCCACTTATCCCCTTCTCTGATGTGAACCAAATGATAGGCTTCTCTTGGATCCAATCTAGTGCAGATCTTTGCTCTTCGCACCTGATCTAAAAGGACCAAAATGAGAGGAAGTGGACACCGACTTTTAATGGTTATATTGTTCAAGGCACTGTAGTCAATATAAGCATGTAGCTCTCCATTGGATTTTTGTATGAGAAACAGGAGGGAAGCTGCAGGTGCCTTGGAGGGACATATAAACTAATTTTCAGGTGTTTATCTGGATATTTTTCAAATGTTAATTCTCTTTTTGAGTTAGTGCATAAATTCGACTGCATGGAATTTTTGCACCTGGGGCAAGTTCGATTAGGCACCCATTGGAGCAATGTGGGGGTACAGTCTGTTATGACTGAACACATTGAGATATTTATAATATTGTTCAGGCAATGCTAGCTCTTTTTCAGCTGCTGTCACAATTGTATGATGTAGATAGGTACTAGACAGTTCTGTCATGGTGTGTATAGTTGCATACCTCCTGACAAAAGGTCAACAAAAACTCTATGCTTCTTTGATTCCAATCTATGCTAGGAGTGTGGGGGATTATCCATGGCATGCCAGTTATTAACTCGAATTGAGGAGCATCAATAACATCAAACTGAATTTGCTCTTGATGATGCACTTTTTAATCTTCACAATGAGGTGTTACCAAAACAGTTTGCCTTGTAATGGGTCTAGAAGTTAACATGGTACCATCGACAGTATAGACCATTTTGGGTTGTGTCTTCTCACAAGTTCTTATTTGTAACTGGAGCAAATACTTAGCATTAATTAAATTACTTTAATCCCCAGAATCAATCATCATCTCCACATGTTTTATCGTTTGATCAGAAGTCCCAATATATATCTTGATTATTAAATGTGGCAGAGCACTTTTTAACGTGGTGGCCACACTTTTTGCAGGAGATAGAAAGCCACATACCATAACAGACTCCTTATTCAGCAACTGGATCACTAATTTTCCAACCCTTTGGATTTATTAGACTTTGGATGTGTTGGACAATCATTAATGAAATTACCTCTTTTTCTGCAATACAGCCATAAGCCATTCTTACATCAAGAATCTCTTTCTTCTCTGGAAGTAGGGTTCAGGGAAAAGAAACTTCAAGGGGTTTTGAGTCATGCTGAATTCTGGCGCTACCAGACATTTTTGTGACATCAAGTAAACCCAAAGGATTGGCATAAATTTCTTCAAGAAAAAGGGCACAGAACCCATACATGCTGTGGAAGAACTGACGAGACTGAGCCTATTGAGCTAATGGATAGTAATGGACACTATGAAAAGATAAAATTCAACCTAATTGATGCTCCCCAATTTCAGTTAATTTTAGGGCTACCTTGGTTAACTGAACATATTCCAGAGTTCGATTGGAAAAAAAAAACTGTTCATCTAAGTTCAAGTTATTGTCGAAAACACTGTTATCAATCCCAGGAGAAAGATGATAAAAGCGATCAAGCCCAGAATTTAGCTACACAATCAAACATACTCTTGAGTATTAAAAAGGCCTAAATCCCACCTGAATTTGAAGACTTGGCAGTGATTTTTGATAGGGATGAGGCAGAAATGTTGCCTCCTCACAGCCCCTATGACTGTAAAATAGAACTGAGGCCTGGAAGGAATTTGTCTTGCAGCAGAATTTATGCTCTCAGAGAACGAGAAAAACAATTTTTAAAAGAATATCTAAAACAATATCTTGCCAATGGATTTATTCGTCCTTCCCAGTCACCTGTCTCTTCACACCCTTCTTTGTACCTTGGAGGAATTGAGAACTAAGAACTTGTATTGGTTAAAGAGCCTTTAATCTAGTAACAATAAGAAATCGGTACCCTCTTCCATTGATCTCTGTGCTCTTAGACCAAGTTAAAGAAGCTAAACCTCCATGACGCCGACCACTTAATCCAGGTGGTAGAAGGAAGTGAGTGGAAGACTGCGTCTTGCACCAGATTTGGGTTGTATGAATATCAAGTGATGCCCTATGGATTACACAATGCTCCGGCTGCCTTCCAACACTTTGTCAATTATGTTTTGGGAGAATTTCTAGACAGAATGGCCATGGTGTATTGACAATATCTTACTTTTCTCAAAAACTCTTGAAGCACATGTGCAGCATGTAAAAGCTATTCTAAAGAAAGTGTTGGAGAACAGTTTGTATGTCAAGTTTGAAAATTGTGCGTTTCATGTACAAAAGGTAGAATATCTTTGTTTTGTCTTGTTTGCAAAAGGAATCTCTATGGATCCCACCAAGATTCAAGCAATTTTGAATAGGCCATCTCCCAAACATGTGAAGAAAACTCACAGCTTCATTGGATTTGCAAACGTTTATCATTGTTTTATCAAGGATTTTTCAAAGAGAATTGTACTAATAACCAGTCTTCTGAAGAAGGGAGTGCGATTTCAGTGGTCCACAGAAGCAGACGATATCTTTCAATTTCTTAAGGAAGCCTCTACCACTGCACCAATTTTGCTTCACCCAGATACTGAAGAACCATTTTACATTGAAGCAGATGCTTCAGATTTAGCAGTCGGAGGAGTGTTATCCCAATGACACAAGAGCACCGGTCAATTACATCCAGTGGCATTCAATTCTCCAAAACTAACTCTTCCAGAAATCAGCTACTCTTTTGCAGATCAAGAACTGTTGTTCCGTCAAAGACGCCTTTCAGGAATGGCAACATTATCTTCTTGAAGCTGGACATGTGGTGACAGTATTTACTGATTTCAGAAATCTCCAGTTTCTAAAATCTGCCAGAACATTAACCCTGAGACAATTGAGATGGTTATTATACTTCGCAGATTTTAACTTCACAATCACATATTGACCTGGTCCAGCGAATGAGAAAGCAGACGTCCTTTCAAGGATGGACACCTAACCAAAAACTGATACCAAAGAAACAAATCCAATTATCCCTACAGAAAGAATTGTTTGCTTCATACAATTTTCCACCTTCAAGGTATAAGTGCAAGAGTCAGTGGCACAAGAAGAAATGTTAAACTGAACAAAAGAAGATTCCAAAAGGAAGATTGTGGAGAGTATTCCTTAGTACAAGGATGCCTTGTACTTACCTCCTCAGGAATTACAAGAATTGACATTGCAAATTTGTCTTGACGATCATGTAACAAGGCACAAAGAAATTCCAAAAACAACAGACCTTGTAAAGAGATATTTTTGGTTGGCCAGCAATGAACCATTAAATAAGACAATATGTGCAAACTTGTGATAAATGTATAAGGGTAAAACTAATCAAAAAGCTCCACAAGGGGAACTTCTACCACTCCCTACTACACCATTCCCCTGGCACACTGTCACAATGGACCTTATGGTGCACCTCAACTACCCCTACTCTTTTCACAGCACATTATTAGGGCACATGGTGTTCCAGTGATTGTAATTTCTGACCAAGAGGCCCAGTTTATTTGATACTTCTCGCAGGCTTTCATGAGAAAGCTTGGGATAAACTCAAGATACTTTACTAGCTATCATCCTGAAACTGACAGTCAGACTGAAAGAGTTAATCTGGAGCTTGAACAATTCTTATGTTTGTATTTTTTAGACCAGGAAGGAGAATCAGCAAAATTTCGCCTAATAATGCAATTCATGCCTCCGTTGGTTACTCCCCATTTTACTTGAACTCAGGCCAACATCCAAATGTTCTGTCTCTGCAATAGATGATTCTAGCAAGAGAATTCCGAGAGCTCACTAGGCTGCTAAAGAACATTTATCTAAAGCTAAGTCCTCCTATAAAAAACACACTGACAAAAGAAGAAGACAGAATACTAATTACAATAAAGAGGATAAAGTCTAGTAATCTACCTGACATTTGCATTTAAACGGGAACAAAAAGTTTCAACCTAGATTTTTAGGCCCTTTTAGAATAATTAGGATTCTAAAACTAGTAACAGTTAAACTCAAATTGCCTCCCCATGGCAAGATTCATCCTGTATTTCAGGTCTCTCTGTTAGAAAGGAGTCTACCAAACTTAAGATCAACTACTCCTCCAAGTCTTGTAGAATTCGGTTCAGAGATGGAGTATGAAGTCAGCAGAATCTTAGACTCAGAATTCAGGAAAGGAAAGCTGTATTACCTAATTGAATGGAAAGGTTTTGGCTTGGAAGAAAGGACTTGGAAACCATCACAAAATGTTTGTGTCCTCAAGGTTGGTGAAGCATTTTCATCTCTTATTTTCCAGCATACCTTTCCAGGAGGAACATCCTTTGAGAGGGGGTACTGTCAGGAATACAGTTGCCTGCATTAGAAATCACTCACCTGACAAAAATAAATCGAGATTCACTTGTTACCCCTGCTTGAGATTTCAAAGGCCCCTATCTCACATTGCTTCTCAGGAGATTGTTGTTGATGCTAGCATGTCCACACAGCTTCTATTTTTTTTGGGAACTGCCTCATGCTAATCTCGCCTTAGTGTGTGCGCACCTCTGAAAACGCATATTTCACCTGTATTTCCTCTTGAGAAGAATCGTGTTTTAGTAGCGCTCTTGCTCCGAAAATAATTTTGGGCAGATATTCTGAATTCTTGGGCCCTCCTTGAGAATTAGGGTATGCACACCAGGAGTTATTCCCCCATCTCTAGTAGTTAGTGTTTCTGAGGAGAATTTCAGAGAAGAGTACCTTTAAAAGTTGTTCTAAGGAAATTAACGAACAAAGCTTCAGGAGAAGAGAAAGTCAATAAGAATTATATAGTAATAAGGAATTTGATGGATAACTAACAATTATTTCAAAGAAAGACTTGGCTGAGAATAAGTCCTTTTTGAGGACTTTTCAATTCCACTTGCTTGGGATGCTTCCCAGTTACACACACACATATATATATATATATATATATATTCACCCGCTATATCTATATATAGCGGGTGAATAGCATTACCTCATGCCTTGCTCCATTCAAACCAATAGTGACTCTAAGCAAATGGAGCATTGAAATGCACTCCTGCAGTGAAACCCTAAAATAGAAAACGCTTTAAGGCAGTCAAGAAAAACACATTTTGCAAAATTTTTAATATCAAACACATGCAATTTATCAAAGATGTAAAGGACTCAACTGTGGTGCTTCTGGAGCCGGAAAGAAAGAGAAAGCTTAGAAGACTCAAAGGCCCTCATTATGGCATTAAGTGCCGCTTACTGCCATGCTGACTGCCGCCAACATACCGCGGCGGTATACCGCTACGCGTATTATGACCTACACATAGAAATCCGCCACTATACAGACACACACACAAGTCCGCTAGCCCAAAGGTCAGTGATAAACTGGCAGTACCAAAACCCACACCGTTACGCCAACAGAAATACGGCCACAGCATTATGACCCACGAATCACCACGGTGGACATTCAAGCGCGGTAAACCATTGGCGGTACATAGCGCCGTGCTCAAAATACATACACACTAACAAAACAACACCACATTGGACAATTCAAACTACACACACCTGACACACATACACACATCACACCCACAAACCACTATAAAACACACACCCACATTTACCACAACCCTTTACCACTACAAACAATTTACAACAGAGAGAGACACGCCAGGATCACCCACAGAACCAGAGCACAGAACACCATTACCCATACACCATCCACGCACCTCACAGCACACACCCCAATACATCACCCCACACACCCTCACACACACCACTCACACTACACCCTTGGCACCACAAAGACACCCCAGGTTCTCAGAGGAGGTGCTAGGGGTCATGGTGGAGGAAATCATCTGGGTATTTGGGGCACAGGTGCAGCAGACATCCATTGCTAGGAAGATGGAGCTATGGCAGAGAGTCGTGGACAGGGTCAACGCCGTGGGACAGCACC
Organism: Pleurodeles waltl; assembly: GCF_031143425.1. Lineage (NCBI taxonomy): Eukaryota > Metazoa > Chordata > Amphibia > Caudata > Salamandridae > Pleurodeles > Pleurodeles waltl. The sequence continues at coordinate 656,807,354 of NC_090436.1, read as the reverse complement.
CCAGAACAAGGGAAGACATCAGGAAGAGGTGGAACGATCTACGGGGGAAGGTGCGTTCCGTGGTTGCAAGATAGCTGTACAGAGGACTGGTGGTGGACCACCACCTCCTCCCCCACAACTAACAACATGGGAGGAGCAAGGCTTGGCAATCATGCATCCTGAGGGCCTGGCAGGAGTAGCAGGAGGACTGGACTCTGGTAAGTCAAATCTTTACTACTTTCACCACCCCTATCTGCATGCCATCACATACCCTCACCCCTACCCTCACCCCATCACCCCACCACCTCACATATACCCCACCATCACAACCCACCCATCCAAGATACCAGCACTGCATGCACCACCAATGAATGGACACCACTCACAGCCCTGCATCGACACCCATCACCACAGCATGCACACTAGTGACAATCACTTAGCCAACCAAATCACAACTCACACAAGCCAAAGCTGCCTTGGTAATAACAACCATAGGGGGAAACATACCCATGCACAAGATGTCACACTCAGTAACAATACCACTGCTATCACATGCCCACAGGATCCCCACACAACGTCACCGGAGAGGAGGTGCCGGTCAACATCCAGTTCCACCCCCAGAAGAGGCCCATAGTGATGACAGCAGCTCTGCATGCCTGGATCTGGATGACCAACCTGGCCTATCAGGGACCTCTGGACAGTCAGAGACCAGGGCACAGTCCCATACCCCCACAGAGCCTCCCCCTCAGGAAACACCACCACATCACCCACCCAACAGGCGTTCCCTCTGTCCCCAGGATACGTCAATCAGCAGTGTGTCCACCACTACAGGGACCCCAGGCAACCCCACAAACACAGGACGATCAGGGACCTGGGGTCAGTGGCAGTGGGCACACGGTTCAGGGGACAGAGGCACAGGACAACAAGGAAGCTGGGAGGACTGCTGTGTGACAGGGGGAGGACAGGCCCAGGGAACAGACTCTCCACAAGGCACTCACCAACATCCTGGGAGCATGCTACCATTCCCAGGAGACCATAGGCCAGATACTGGCCAAGTTGCAGGAGACCCAGGGGCTGCAGGAGGGACAGTACCTGGGGATCAGGGAGGACCTAAGGGACATCCACACCACCCTAGTCACCATTGCAGGGGTGCTGGCAGACATGGCCAACACCATGAGGGAGGCAGTGGTACACAAACGGGCCCCTGGGACTAGCCACACCGATGAACAGCCCTCCACCTCCACTGACGCTAGTGGACAGGAGGCCCCGCCACAGGAACAACAGGCCCCAGCACCCCTCCCCGCAAAAGGTCCCTGCGATCCGGGCAGAAGCCAGAGAACATTGCCAAGACCCCCACCAGGAAATAAGACTCCCCTGAATGTCACCCTTGTGTCCCACTATGTCACCCTGTCCACCTTGAACTGCCATTGCCCCACTTCCTATACCCCCTTGGACAATGCAACTGTGATACCAATAGACTGGACTCTATCCTGGACTTTCCTCCATCGGCAACCCAGCCCATTACAATACCCCCTCCACTTATTAGCACATAAATAAACACCCTGGGAACAAAAACAAGTATGGACTGTCAATTGATTGAAATATATATTCATTTAACAAGCTGTAAACATTGCAATTCAACTGTACAGTTATGTATACATAGGTATGACTTGTAGTGGGCAGCAGTAAACACACCAGGAGCCAGAATTTGGCAAAGATATCTGAAAATAGAGATGCCAAAAGGTACAGTAAGTGGCCATAGAATTTGGAAAATCAGGCTACCATGTACAATGTCCAACACAAAACTGCAATGGAAGGTGAAGTTACAGGGCCTGATTACAACTTTGGCGGAGGGGGTTAATCCGTCCCAAATGTGAGGGATATCCCGCCCGCCGTATTACGAGTCCATTATATCCTATGGAACTTGTAATACGGTGGGTGGGATATCCGTCACATTTGGGACGGATTAACCCCCTCCGCCAAAGTTGTAATCAGGCCCACAGTGTCTTACCTGTGTGTCACTGGAAGTACTGTTGAATTATAGTTGTTCTCTTGTCCACATCCTCTTCCTCTGCCTCCTCTTCGTCACTGTCCACAGGCTCCACCACTGCCACATGACCATCTCCAGCCTCATCCTCCTGCAGAAAAGGCACCTGGCGTCTCAAGGCCAGGTTGTGCAACATGCAACGATGATCTGGCACACCTTCTTGGGTGAGTAGCACAGGGATCCACCTGTCAGATGGAGGCACTGGAATCTGGCCTTCAGGAGGCCAAAGGTGCACTCAATGATCCTCCTTGTTCGCTCATGTGCCTCATTGTAACGTTCCTCTGCCCTTGTCCTGGCATTCCTCACTGGGGTCAGTAGCCATGAGAGGTTGGGGTAACCAGAGTCACCTGAAAATATCGAGGGATACCTGTTAGCCAGACACTCACCCTTAGGGCCAACCCCACGCCCATATACCAACAGACACTGGGTGGGGACCATGGGCTCACCTATTAGCCACACCCTGTGCCTCTGGAGTTGAGACATCACATATGGGATGCTGTTATTCCTCAAGATAAAGGCATCATGCACAGACCCAGGATACTTTGCATTGACATGGGAGATGTACTGGTCCCCTGGGCACACTATCTGCACATTCAGAGAGTGAAAGCTCTTTCGATTTCTGAACACCTGTTAATTTCTCCGGGGGGGGAGAGGGGGGGCAAAGGCAATATGTGTACCATCAATAGCACCAATGATGTTGGGGATATGTCCCAGTGCATAGAAGTCAGCCTTCGCTGTGGCCAAATCCTCCACCTGGGGGAATACGATGTAGCTGTGCATGCTTTTCATCATGGCTGACAACACTCTGTCAGTACGTTTAAGAACATAGGCTGTGACATCCCTGCTGCCATGGCCACTGTCGCTTGGAAGGACCCACTAGTCAAGAAATGGAGCACTAACAGGACCTGCACAAGAGGGGGGATACCATTGGGGTGGCGGATAGCTGAGATCAGGTCTGGCTCTAATTGGACACACAGCTCTTGGATTGTGGCCCTATCAAGTCTGTAGGTAAGGATAATGTGCCTGTCCTCCATTGTCGCCAGGTCCACCAGGGGTCTGTACACGGGGGTATGTCTCCATCTCCTATTCATCCTCAGTGTTTGAACTCTAGGGTGAAAAACGGTGAGCTGATGGTCACATTCAAAGATATCCTCAGAGTAAAATACCTTGCATTTTGTTACAGAAATAATATGTGAACGTGTAGGTCCGTTGATGTGCCTATGTCTGCTGTGACGCAGTTAGGTGCCATGGTCTGTTCCCCCCTGAAATGGCAGCTGCCTGACCTGTGAGGAGGGACAAGTGGAAATGAGGTAATTCCGCTGACGTTGTACGCCGTTGCGGGAGACGGTCAATGACCGCAGTGCAACACCTCATCGGTTATCATTGGGCCTACGGGTTCCAGGAGCCAATGGTGATGTATGCCAGCGGTGACGGCACGCACCGCCGCGGATATGACTGCCATTTTCTATCTGTTCACTCACTTGCTACCTGACCTTCAACAGGAGAGGACCTACACTGCAAGTGCTGCTGTGACCTGTGTCTAGAAGCGACCATGTCTCAAGTGTCTGGGGAAAGGGCCCCTGCCTTCACTTCTGAGGAGTTGGAGAGACTAGTGGATGGGATCCTACCCAGTACCGTTTACTTTATGGTCCTCCAGACCAACAGGTGAGTACACTGTGAGCACGATGCATGGGGCATGAATGTATGGAGTGCCGTGTGTGTTAGCCTCATGTAGGTGGGGGGTGGCTGAGGGGTCCTGGGCAGAGTGCTGCATGTATGGTGGGCAATGTCTGTGCGTAAGGGGATGGGAGGTGTATGGTGGGCCATGAGTGTAACATGCCGGACGGAATGACTAATACCTTTTTTTATGTATCTTTTTCTGCGAGTCAGTGCCCATCAGAAAAAGGGTATTTGGCATGCCATCACCAAGGAGGTGTGGACCCTGGGGGTCTTTGACAGGCGGCGCACCCACTGTCGCAAACGGTGGGAGGACCTGGGCAAGGAAGACGGCAGAGGCCCAGCTGGGGATTGCCTCTCAACGAGGAAGGGGTGCCCGTCGTACCCTGACCTCCCTGATGTTCTGCATCCTTGCAGTGGCCTATCCGGAGTTGAATGGGCACTTGAAGGCATCACAGCAGCCACAAGGGGGTGAGTACAGTTTCAGATTCATGAAATTGCACATGTTGAGGTCTTATCTGGGCGGGGGATGTGGGTCTGTGGGTTCCCCTAGGCCAGGACAAACATGGCAGGGTAGGTTCCATGATGGGCAGGCTCAGATGCACTCCAACCCCACAAATGTTAGTGGGCATCTACTACTGGGCAGGGTCCTGTGGGTTTCAGCTGTGCTGCTATTGGCGTTAGGCTTTGTACCCCATAGCCTGGTGACTAGCATTGTAGCTAGTAGTGCATGGCCTAGTGCTTAGGGCTGTTCCCTGTGTGTTGTGTACGCCAACGGTGGTGTTGTTGCTGGCATTGACCAAGTGTATCCTCTGTCTATACCCCCCTCTTTTTGTTTTGTCACCCTGTCCATGTGTGCATTAGCATCATCTGGCGGAGGAGCAGAGGCACCGGCGACGGAGGGAGCTGCATCCCACATGGCCCACGAGGCCGAATCCACCGACAGTGAGGGCACAAGTGAGACGGAGGGCGAGAGGAGCAGCATGGCAGAGACTAGAATGGACAATTCGGACAGCGACACCTCCTCCGATGGAAGCTCCCTGGTGGTGGCAGACACCTCTGTGCCCATCCCAACTACAGGTACAGCCGCCACCACCCGTACCAGCAACGACCTCCAAGCAGCCCCTCATCGTGTTTCCCGTGCCCGCTCACCCAGGAGGGTGGGCATCTCCTTCGCCCAAGGAACCTCAGGGCCTACCCCAGTCAGCCCTGCTGCCCTCAGTGAGGAGGCTATTGACCTCCTGAGATCCATCTCTGTTGGGCAGTCAACCATACTGAATGCCATCCATGGGCTGGCAGGGCATTTGCAACAAACAAATGCATTCCTGGAGGGCATTCACTCTGGTGTGGCGTCCCAACAGAGATCATTCCAGGCTCTGGCCAACTCCCTGGTGGCAGGCATTGTCCCTGTCTCTAGCCTCCCCACTCCAACTTCCTCTACCCAGTCCCAATCCCCTCAACTGCAGCCTATCCCAAGCACACCTTTAGACCAGCATGCACCCAAATCAACACACAGAAGTGGCTCAGACAAACAAAAGCACCACACTTCATCCCACAGGCACTCACACAGGCACACCAACATCCATTGCCTCCACTGTGTACCCCTCCTCCTCATCGTCCACCTCCCTCCCAGTAGCGTCTTCACTCAGACCTGCATGCACTACATCCTCATCCACTACCTCCATCACCATCACGCCTATCACTACACGCCCCTCACTGGCAGTCACCACACCCACATCCATGCACACATCCCCTGTGTCCTCTCCCACTGTGTCTGGGCTCCCTCCTCCCAAAGTACACAATCTTAAGCACTCAGACACCCAACAGCTATACACCTCACAACAGCATCCAGCCCATGCACCTGCACCCAAACACAGCTGACAGACACCTCCTACAACCACTCCCTCTTCCTCCACTCCCAAATCTTCACCCTCTTCCAGCCCCAGTGTCCCTAAAAGGCTTTTCCTCTCCACCCTTGACCTATTCCCTGCCCCTCCTCCCCCTCGTCCTTCACTTCGGGCCAGGGTGGGCAGAACCCAGGCCAGCACCTCAGCCACCCAGTCCACGGCCACTGTAGTTTCTGCAGCTACTGCAGGTGTGAGAGGCTCCAAGGAGACACCTGTCAGCACTGCCAGTGTGCCTGCACCAGCTGCCAAGGGCAAGAAGGGTCCACCAGCTAGCAAGGGCAAGGAGGCACCACCAGCTACGAAGGGCAAGGAGGCACCACCAGCTAGCAAGGGCAAAAAGGGACCACCAGCTACCAAGGGAAGGAAGGGAACACCAGCTGGCAGAAGCAAGGATGTACCACCAGCTGCCAAGGGCAGGAAGGAAACACCAGCTGCCCAGGGCAAGGAAAAAGGTACAGACGCCGCAGGCAGGATGGATCTGGTGCCTGGGCTGGAGCAGCGTCTGGGCAAACAACACCAGCCATGGCACTTCAGCCGACTGAGGCTGCGGGGGAATGGCTGGATTCTCTCCCCACCACTGACAGCACTGCCACCTGCACCACTGCCAGCACGCCACCTGCACCACCACCTGCACCGCCAGCAGCACCACTGCCAGCAGCAGCAGCCCCAGTGGGCAGCCGTTTGAGGCTGAAGGGGAAGGGCTGGAGCCTCCACCCACCACTGGCAGCACCGCCACCTGCACCGCCGCCAGCACCACCACCTTCACCGCCACCTGCACCACTGCCAGCAGCAGCAGCCCCAGTGGGCAGCCGTCCGAGGCTGCAGGGGGAAGGGCTGGAGGCTCCCCCCACCACTGGCAGCACCGCCGCCAGCCCCGCACCTGCCACCACTGGGCAGCCATCACCGCCAGCGGGCAGTCTGTAGTCATGCCTACATGGGCTGTAGTGTGTCCTGGCCCTTGCAACAATTGTAGTTGTGACACCCAGGTGAGAGACTGTGACTTTGCACCATCCAGGATCCGAATCGCTGGGCACAAAGCCCCTCCTGAACCAGTGGAAGAAGGCATCCACTCACCCCCTCCTTGCCAAGATGAAGCACACTGGGTACAAGGCCCCCTACAGAGCCAGTGGAGAAGCCATCCACTCACCCCCTCCTTGCCAGGATGAAGCACATTGGGCACAAAGCCCCCTCCAGAACCAGTGGAAGAAGGCATCCACTCACCCTCTCATTGCCAGGATTAAGCACACTGGGCACAAGGCCCCCTCCAGAACCAGTAGAGAAGCATCCATTCACCCCCTCCTTGCCAGGATGAAGCACACTGGGCACAAAGCCCCCTCCAGAACCAGTGGAAGAAGGCATCCACTCACCCTCTCCTTGCCAGAATGAAGCACACTGGACATAAAGCCCCCTCCAGAACCGGTGGAAGAAGGCATCCACTCACCCCCTCCTTGCCAGGATGAAGTACACTGGGCACAAGGCCCCCTCCAGAACCAGTGGAGAAGCCATCCACTTGAGAGACTGTGGCTTTGCACTCCCCAGGACCAAGCAGTGGGCAAACCACCCACTAGAGAGACTGTGGCCTTGCACTCCCCAGGACCAAGAAGTGGGCAAACCACCCACTAGAGAGACTGTGGCTTTGCACTCGGCAGGACCAAGCAGTGGGCAAACCACACACTAGAGAGACTGTGGCCTTGCACTCCCCAGGACCAAGAAGTGGGCAAACCACCCACTAGAGAGACTGTGGATTTGCAATCCCCAGGACCAAGCAGTGGGCAAACCACCCACTAGAGGGACTGTGGCCTTGCACTTCCCAGGACCAAGCAGTGGGCAAACCACCCACTAGAGAGACTGTGGTTTTGCACTCCCCAGGACATCGCAGAGGGAATGTAGCCCCCTCCAGGAGCAATGGTGTTTTACCATCTTCTGGCTGAGGTGCCCCCACTTCCCCTTCCCCTTGAGGTGCCTGTGTATCTTCGACCTGATGCCCCAGCAGTGTTCTCTCTGTATTGAGGCAGGAGTCAAGTGTGGCCTTTGCCTATATGTTGTGGCCCTGTGGGCCACGGACATTTTGGACTGGACATTGTCCCTCCATTTGTATATATTGTAGATACTGTTTTGTGCTTTAAGGACGTAATTTATATTAGTACACTGGCTTTACTCACTTCCTTTTGTCCTTGCGTTATTCCTGAGGGGTACGGGTGGATATGTAATGTTGATGCATCTGTTTGTGTGTGTGGTGTTGGGGGTGGGGGTGGTGGTGGTGGGGGTGTTGCATGTTGCGTGTGTGTGCCACTCTCTTTTTCCTCCCCCCTCCCTTGTGTGCTAGATGCGGTATTCACCGTGGTCGTCGTCGCCAGCGTTCGTGTTCCTGGTGTAGGAGGAGGTATACCAGCATGGGGAAGATCTGCAGTTCGGGCTCCATGGCGTCGTGGTTCTTCCTTGAGTGTCGAGAGGTGAGTCGTTTCCCTTCTGTGTACTGTTTCCACCGTGCTTTTGATGGCGTTGGTACCGCCCCGGAAAGGCTGGTGGATTGGCTTGTTGTAATACTGTGGGCGGTACAGTGTCTTCGGCCTGGCTGTTGGCGGTTACTGCCGCAGTGCTTGTTGCTACCAATGTGGTGGTCGGTGTGTTAAAGTGCCTGTCTGTGTTGGCGGTTTCCGTTGTGGTAGAAATTCAATTTTTTTTTACCACCGGAGTGTTGGCGGTATTACCGCCGCTTTATCACTGACCGCCAGGGTTGTAATGAGGGCCAAAGACTCTTATTGGACTCTTGGTGTGCTTTTATTAGTTAAAATGATTTCTACTTGATTTGCCGGTGGTTCATTGGAAAGATAGTTTTATTAAATGTTGAAGATGCTGGAGTTAAAATAAATGGAGAAAGATGCGCATAATCCTCACCTCCGATCCTGACATAGAATTTATGTGCAGTAGTCAGTTACCTCAATGCAATTTCTGGCACTTGTAGCACAGACATCATGCACTCCCACTCATGAGGGGCATGACTGATCTGCAGGAGCACGTAAGGTTGTCAGAATCAGATCAGACAAGGTAGTTTCACTCTTCATGGCCTAATGGCACTGGTACAGTGCGAGACCACAGTGCATTTTGGTTCCTGCAGCCGTTTAAAATTAGTCTATCATATTTTTATAAACTCTGTACCACATACGATGTAAGCCATTCAAGGCGAAGCAACTACTTAAATCTTGGGTCCTTTGAAGATCATTACAGAATGTGACACATAATAAAGAAATTGTTCATGTGCAGATTGATGCAGAATTTAATTGAGAAAAGTATGAAAGGCCTTGATATGAAAGATTGGAAGTTTCAGGACACACGAGTATCTCACGAGGGACGAACAGGAGAATCCTACAATTAAAATAATGTGAAAGCGTCTAAGATCCAAAATATGTATAGGTCTCATTGGGGACCACTACATGAATATTATTTGCTAAAGCTGCCTTGTGGGACTACAACCCCACTATTTTCAAACATTTGAAAATGGTGTCTAGGTCCTGATGGTTTGCTATCAAGGGAATGCACTTTTGTCTCTGTAGTACGTTATTTGCATTCAAGAGAGATAAACTGCTGAAAAGCTCTGTTTCTTTGAAGGTCCTCATCAAAGTCTTTTACTGAAATCACCTTTAGTGCTGGGAAACTTGGAATGTATCAGGAAAGATTCCTTACATGCAATGGCAGATGGACCTCAAATAGAGAAAACACATTAAGGGCCAGATGTATCAAACAATTGTGCATTCGTAAACGGTGCGAATCGCAAAATTCGACCGTTTGATAATGAAAAAATGCCTTTCAAGATTTATGAAAGGCATTCGCAGTGCAATTGCAAGGAAACGCTAAAGTAGCGATTCCCTGAAATTGCAACTCCATTTAGGGAATCACAAATTGAGATTCTCTAAATAGGAAATTGCAAATAGGGAATTCCTATTTGCAATTTCCAAAGCACATGTATCATGCATTTCCTTAATGCGAATTAGGCATTTTGGAAATGCAATTACCACCAAATACAATTTGGTAGTAAGCATGTGCAATCTTTAAAAATGCATTATAAATGCATTTTTAAAAATGACATGTAGCGCACCCACACATGTCCACAAATATTTTTTTGGGGTGCATCAGAGGGGGTCTTAGGCCCCCAGCACCCTGGGGTTTGCATTACCTAACTTGCGAATTCCTAAAAGGAATTTGCAAATTAGGTAATGCAAAACCATTCGCACCTATGGGCCTACAGGCCCATAGGGATGAATGGAGTCCCATTCCCTATTGCGATTCGGTAATAGCGATTGTGATTTTTAAGAAATCGCTATTACCGAATCGCAATTTTCATAATCCCATTTTGCATTTCTTAAATGGCGATTTCTTAAAAATCGCTATTTAGGAAATGCAAACCGGGACTTTGATACATCTGGCCCTAAATGTTCTGATATGATAACTTGCAGTGATATAATTCACTAGAGCAATAAACGAAGAAGTTGCTTTATCGGTTTCCACCCGCACCTTCTCTCCAAACATATACGAAAATAGTGAGTATTCACTGAACGTGGAAATAGTGTCCTGTGCCAATGATATAATCATTGTGTTTGTATAGTACTCTGGTAGCACACGCCGTTCATGTATGCTCAGGCACAGTGGTTTACATAAATGGCTTTGAGATGTGGCTCTAGGTGATGGCTGGTTCCTTGGTAAGTGCATGTTACTTTTAACTAATTCTGAAGTAACACAAGGAAAGGAAAAAAATGAACAATTCCTCCAACCCCGTACATGTGAAAACACACATGTCAACCCTTCCTACACCCAAAAACTATAACAGGGCAGTGCTACAACGCAGCACATCTCAGGAAAAACATGTGGCAAGGCATGTCCTGAAATATGCAAGTGATAACTTGAAATTTAATTTTAGTTACCTACACAAATCAGGTGCTGCCTTAGTCTATGACCTACTGCAATAAAATTTCGGAAATCGTTTTTTTCACATCCCACCACTGCTCTGGTACCTAAAGTGGGTCCTGTTGCACTTTACCTTCACATTATGCCTCAGTTCCCAGTCCTAGGGCCTAATTTATAAGGCCCGTGGCACTGGGCGGCGCAACAAGGACCATTCTGTGCCACCGTGTGCTACCAGGAAAGGGCAGAAATGTGCCATATCTACAAGATATGGTGCATTCCTGTCTTCTCTCCCTGCGCTGGTGCACAAATTGCTGCCTAGTACCAACATATGCACCCTTGTACCATAGTGCATGGGTGTCTGCGGTGTGGGGATGATTGTTTTTGTGCAGGAAGGGACACCTTCCTGCACAAAAAAATTCACAAAAGGTGTTTTCCTCTTTCTGTGTGTACTGCAGATTCTTTCTATGTGTGCTGCTGCCTTCTGCAGCACACATAGAAAGAGGAAAAATAGGAGAAATAAAGAGATCTTCCCCTTTGCGTCACTCTTACGCCACCCCTGAGGTAGGATAGGAATTTTACGCATTCCCAGACTTGTAAATCTGGGAATGCGTCATATTCCTTCGGGTTCCATGAGTGTTGCATGAGAACACCCCAAGCAATACCCATGGAACTCCCCTTTCACGCAGTGTTATACGTGAAATTGGTCCATATTTACAAGACCATGAAAAGCCATGCAAGGTGGCTTTGTGGGGCCTTGTAACTATGGGCTGGCACACTGCACAACTGGAGCGACCCAAAAAATGACGCTCCGGTGGCTCAGTGTGCCGCTAAGGCCTTGTAAATGAGGGCTCTAGTCTTCGAGGAAGACACGTGGACTCGAGGAGTCAGTGATAGCACTGGCCTGTGTGGCATGGTTGGCGCCATTGTCTTGTCCTGGATTGGGTGGCTGCACACTCTGCTCTGACTGCAGGGCTCTTTGGATTGTGGTGGATTCGCATGAGGGCAGACCACCAACATGATACATGATGCACCAACAGACCACCCACGAGAGGACGCCTTGCTGCCCTGTAGGATGGAGGGCTGTGAAAGAATGATAAATTACAATGGTGTAAAGATTGGCAGCAATTTAACTTCCTTGATTGTACTTATTTAACATTGTGATAAACGCTTTTTTAACAATGGAGCCGACAGTTAGAAATGCGTGTTAGAGTTTATTTTTACTCCTAAAATAATTATTTTGTTAACATTATGTGGTAGCAACACAGGCAGGAGCAGAAAAAATACAATACAAAGCACAAGTATTATTTTCAATAAATTATTGTTCCAGAGGCAAAGTGATTCACCTGGGGAAGCTGTCTGAACAGCAAAATTAGAATTGTGCTTCCATTTTACCTGTAAGCAGGGAGGACATTGATTTTTTCAAGCTTTTAGCGGTCTAGTGGGCATGCTTTGCAAAAGAGAGTATTGTCCTTTGTTTCAAACAAAAGCAGATAGCTAGCCTTTGTTATGCATGCCTTCCCTTGGAAGCTAAAAAGATGAATACTGGATTTGAAACCTGGTTATTCACTATGTTTACATCATAACAGTGAAAAACAATTCATGGGGAACTAAGAAGTAAGGGCCAGATGTAGGTAGCTGTTTGCATGTTGCAAACTGCGAAAAACGCAGTTTGCGCCATGCAAACAGCCTAACGCGATGCTCATCCCCAAATTGCGAGTCGGTACCGACTCACAATTTGGGGATGCGACTCGCAAATAGGAAGGGGTGTTCCCTTCCTATTTGCGACCGCATCGCCATGCTGAGTTGCTTTGTGACCGCGAATGCGGTCGCAAACCAACTCGCAGTTACCACCCACTTGAAGTGGGTGGTAACTCATTCGCAAAAGGGAAGGGGTCCCCATGGGACCCCTTCCCCTTTGTGAATGCCGAAAAAAATGTTTTTTCAGAGCAGGCAGTGGTCCCATGGACCACTGCCTACTCTGAAAAAAACGAAACCAAATGGTTTCGGAAGTTTTTCTTTTTGTAACTCGTTTTCCTTTAAAGAAAATGGGCTGCAAAAAGAAAAAAAAACTGCTTTATTAAAAAAGCTGTCACAGACATGGAAGTCTGCTGTCTCCAGCAGGCCACCATCCCTGTGAGTGCATGGACTCGCTATGGGGTCGCAAACTACGACCCACCTCATTAATATTAATGAGGTGGGTCTTTGCGACCCCATAGCGAGTCGCAGAAGGTGTCTGAGACACCTTTTTGCATATAGTTTTGTGAGTTGCAAATTGCGAGTCGGTATGACTCGCAATTTGCAACTCGCAAAATTTTACTTACCTACATCTGGCCCATAGTGAGGTGTTGAAAGGAGGGTTGGAAGCTCAACACCTCCCTTGGGTATTCAACTCCTGCCTTAGGTCTCCAGAGACAAAAGGTGGCATTTTAAAGGCAGATGATAGCCTCCCTTCTCCCACACGTCCTTGTCTCCTGTCATCGTGGCAGACCCAAGAGGTGAGACATGCATCTCAGCAACTGCTGTCTCCCCTTTCAGCCACATTAGACCAGTGGCTAACAGTGGAGTTTGTCATGCTGCCAGTGGCTTTATCATCCGAGTTGTCTGCACAGCACCTGCTCTTAGTGACAAAGCAGGGAGCATGGCATTGGCCTGCGTGGGTAAATGAAGGTGTAGAAGGCAGTGGTGGAGTGTGAGAGGACTCCGGGTGCTGGTTTGCAGGGGGTACAAGAAGAGGCCTGACTGAGGTAGTGGAGGGTGAATGGAGACAGTTTTTTGTTTATATTTGAAGGATTAGAGACCTCACCGAATGAAGCAGGTAGGAAAACACTGAGTAATATTTATATATAAAATATTTTGTACTGATTCTTGGGGTACACCTATATATGTAGCAAATCGTTACACATTTTTTATTGCAGTCCTCCATCTCTACAAAACATTTCAGGATCTCCTCTTCTGCCTTAATAGTCTTAACTTTCATATAAAGTTACATGACCATGTTTCTTACAAATGGTATTGTTGTTATTGTTCCCTATATGGGCTGTTTGGGCATTACAGTCTAATGCCAACAGTTTATTTCTGATAAAGGTTTGAATGATAATTGTATATGTTTAATAATCTCTCCTTATTACAATTATGATCATAATTCAGGCCAACTTAACATCCTTATTACACTATGACTGTTTGAACACTCTTGTTTGGGTGACCCTTCTAGTTTATTTCTCCTCTATGTCTGTCTTGTGTCTTTTTTGGGGAATTGTGTTAGCCAGTCAGCAACTCTGGTGGTGGGGTGGTAAAAGTGGTATTCTATTGGAATTACCACAGAAGATTTAAATCAGGATGCTAAATGCCACCATTTCGAATTTTTGCTGCAGATAGAGGAAGAAGGTAAATGGAAATGCTTTACTTATATGCAGGGCCACTGGAATTATATGGCAGGAAAAGACAAAATTCTGAGGCAGGGTTGACCAATTTATGTGGCAAGAAAAGTCCAGTTATGAATTTGCAATGCCTATAATGCAAACTCGAGCAAATGCGATATCTATTGCATTGTAAATGCCTGTTCAGACAGCTCTCTAAGGGCCATATGTACGAACACATTTTCCCATAGACACAGAATGGGCAAAACTGCTTGCTACATCTGGCCCTAAATGTCATGCCTCTCACATCACATGCAAACATGTAGAGGTGGTTATGACTTGTCTTGAAAAGCATCTTAGGCAAGGTTGTGGTCCCCTCCCAATAGCATAGGTAGTACACCAGTGTTACCTTGGGGATGAATGATCAAAAAATGCTGACTGGATGCTATTGGGTGCATAAATGCTGAATACTAATACTAGCACCCTGTCCAATCTTCCTTTAAGGAGCATGTGACCGACCTTCTGTATCAATAATACTCTCATCTATTGAGAAAGGGTCCCTAGTACATTCTGAATAGCCTGTTTATACCAATTACCTAATCCACTTCTTCCTACGTTTTCTCCCTTCTAATGCCATAAGATGATGTTCTTTTAGCAAAGCAAAGTGGAGCCCTCTCCTCTTTAATACTGAACGTATTCAATGACGCTTTGTTGCATTATTCATTGTAATGTTCCAGGAAACACACTTATTACTGTTCATGGATTGTATATTTGATAAGTGCTACTGTGTGCCTGGTTAAGTCACTACTACGTCTATCCCTCCTGCACCGCCATTTATGTATAGTGCATTGTGGCTGCCATCGTCTGCCTCAGCACCCAACAACTTTGAGTATGTAAGCTACACTTTAATTCCCCTCCCTGGGCAGGTCAGAAACATATACTTGCTCAACGTCAATAACTTTACAACTACAAACAGTCCCAGAATCAAAGTTAGATGAAGGAACAAAAGTGAGGGAGTTTCACCAGCCTATCATGCACTACCCACAGTTCTTGCATCCGCTATGGTGCCTTACTAACCTGTCCGAGCACCTTTCTAATTCTTGCAGAGTCACTGTAGGAGTACAGCGCTGGGGTTAGCAGTGAGCCTCATTCAATACTAATTCAAGACGGTTCCTCAGTTGTCACTGGAGTCACATGTGGCAGTTCCAGCTTCAGTGTGCTGTTCATGCTCATTTCTGAGCTCACTTCTGACTTTTTGGTGTCTTTGTCAGGGTTGTGGCAGGGCTGTCCTTTTGCTTAGTAAGATTACTACTGCCAGTGCTACTTCCTACTCTGTTGTGCTTGTGGTTTGGTAGGCTTCCTGTTTAGGCTGATCCACTTCGCCATATTGCTTCTCCTCCTGGATCTCACACACGCTTCATTGGACTGGCCTATAGAAGGTTCCAGGCCTCCTTTTGGTCTGAGAAGAACATTGTCTGGTTGCATTAGTGATTTTATGCTTTGCCGGAAACCATAACCATCTCCCAGACCTTCTTTCTAAATGCTAATAAGTCCCCAATGTTACATATCAATCTAATTTATCACAACCACATTTAATGCAGAGCCCATAGACATGGAAAACACCTGTTTTATTCATTCATATAGTACTTCAATTCCTTAGACATCTTTGCATTTTTGGCTCCACTTTATGCACATAAATATCATACTTAAACATCTGTAACTCTCATCCCTCCCTAACCAATTACTTGCCCTACAACAGATAAACATTCTGTTAACCACTCCCACTCATACTTCACTTATACTATCGACAACCCAATAAAAACAGTCAATCCTAAAACACTCCTCGACCTAGCAAATCACAAACTTGATACACTTTTTAAAGCATGTCAACCATAAATTCCCTATGTTTGCAATCTTGGTAATTTTCTTTTCTTTACCTGAGCTCATATCCGTTATACAGATTCTTTATTTTCATTTCTCCCATTGGCATCTGTACAACTTCTGTACAAGTGTGACTGCTTGGTATTCAATACTGTGCTGACAAGAGTTTCAGTGTAGAACGGCTCACAGGCCGTACTCTTCCTCAGGGCACAACATGCATGTTCACCGTTTTAAAACTTATATGTACACGGGGCAACTGGGAGAGGGCAGGGGAATCCACCTAAAATAGAAAAAGACAAATACTATCAGATACCAAATGCAGGGCTCAGCCTACAGAAAATTGCTGCCATAGTTTCTTCAATGCTCATCCACCATTGTGGTCCCTCAGTTCACTCTGATGGCCCTAATTACAGTTCAGTGGCAGCACCACATCCAAACATATTTCACTATAAACCATTACATTTCTGTTCCTTTCCATTTTTAAGTCTCCCAACCGTAGGGGGCCCAGTATGTTTTGACAGATTTCAGACCAACAAATATCCTGTCTAAAACTATACTAATCTCAACAATCAGATAAAAAAAAATATTTTTTGTTATTACCCTCAGAAGACATCTAACCACTCCTCGATCTGACCTCGGTGCCTAACACCCCTAACTTTCACTCATGAATGATTCCTTCGCTTAGCCTGTCTATCCTAAAAGTGTATTGTCTTAATGAGTTGGAAATAACAGTTCTATATAGTGGTTGTTAAATGTGTCTTACACATGGTCTTAGGTATAGCTCATGCAGCTAAGTAGTGTTTCTGCAAAGATTAGAAGCCCCAAGGGACTGAATATCATAGTTCCGAATGTCCTCCTCAACAGAATTTGAGTATATGTAAACAGTCTAGATGACATCTCACAAGAAGTTCATATGTTGCCTACCCTTGATAATATATCAAAAATCCTGGGTTTATATTACAGACTAACATTATTTTTCTTTTCCTCAGATATTACGAAAGAGACAAATATGAACCCAATAATCTCCACACTAACACAAAACGTGCCTAACACGAGCAATCCCGGGATTGCAAAACATATGTTCACCCAATACAACCTCCCCATAGACTGAACAAAATAGCCCTTACTGGTATGGGCCACTTATTAAAAGTATCATTAATGTCCGTTTCTTAATTAGCTAGACTCATCTGCTAAACTCCAGGAGTACACTCTGTCTGGCGTCATTCACCAAGTTCAATAGCTGGAAAGGAACGTGGACCACTGCTATTAAATAAAAACCCATGCAGGTTCCAAGATACCCTGAATGAACTGAAGACCAAGTTTCCATATTGCCTTTCAGAATCTCCATAGCCACCACCGTGAGGTGTATTAACTCTCGTATTAGGTGACTTTTGCCTTTTAATTGCAAGGGAAATCCATACCCATCCCACACCCACAGGGGCAGTATACAATGTAAAAATAAAGTCTTTTTCAAAGGGAAATGAAGTATCAGACGAAAATATGTCCCCATTTTTCCCCCTTTGCTCACTTGAATTGCTGTACACTTGCAGACTACAGAGGACAATTCTCCAACTTACAACCCACTAAAAGGGAAACTTTACTCAAAGAAATACAAGATATTATATGTTACAGGTAACTAAGGGAGCTATTATAGTTTAAAATCTACTCAAGACCCATTTATTTCAAGGAAGATACTCTTTAATGGCAAATTGGTGCACTCCCAAACGGACTTAGATATCTCTAAAGGACTTAAATTCATACACCTTCTACAAAGGCCAGGGTGGGGGCCGCACAGCCCCTCTCCTATGAACAATGCCCGGGGGAGGTGATGGTCTCCGTGGCTGCAGGGGTCCCAGATGGATCCCCTATCAATATTTTTATTATAGCCCTTTGGAGGTGGTGGTCCCCGGTGCTGCGGGGGGGGGGCTGGGTGGCCAACCCATTATTGTTGATTAAATCCCTGGGGTGGTGGTGGTCCCTGTGGCTGTGGTGAGGCCGATGGACCCCCCTCACACAAAAAACCTTTAGCTCCGGGGAGGTCGTGGTCTCTGGGGTGCAGGGGGCCTAGGAAGCCCCCCCCCCCTGTTAGAAATATACAATGCCCCCGGGACTTAGCTCCCCCAGGGGCTTAAAAAAGACAAAATGTGGGAGCCCCACGCTTTTATTTTTTTTAAAATTTCGGTAGAGCCACAGATCCGCTGCAAATCCTGCTGTACATTAAAACAATGCTTTTTGGCCCTGTGGAGGGGACTCTCTGGGACCCCACCACCAGAGCTAAGGGGTCAGGGAGTCGGTACCCTGGCTGATTTTCTTTTTTTTTTTTTACTTTTTTTTGGGACTCGGCTAAATCCTTCGCATCCCTGTATATACAAATTTGGATTTTCTTAAATTTCTCAAAAACTACTGAACGGATTTACACCAAATAACAAAAATGGTCTCTTTCTGGACCAAGAGCTACCTTTTTGCCAAATAAGGTGTAATTCCGCCCAGTGGTTTTGGCACTTTCGCTGTTCAATTTTTCCTATGGGAATTAACATTGGAAACAGTCTAAATTTCACCCTCCCCCCTTTATCTTTGACCCTGCTTGATGGATCACCCTGAAACTTTCCAGACAGCATCTCACATGACTGTTGAATTTTTTGGGAACTTTTCATGAAGAATTGTCAAGCGGCACCAAAATATAGGCAAGTAAAAAACAGCTTTTTCTATAGAAACTGGATCCTAACTATAAAGACATAGTGGTGACCGCCACTAGGTAATATATACATATATATATATATATATATACACATATGTATATATATATATATATATAGATAGATAGATAGATAGATAGATAGATAGATAGATAGATAATATAAAATTAAACAAATAAACCAATAATTATAATATATAACAAACATTATTAAAAAGTAGTAAAATCTGCGAGAAAAAGGATATACTATTTCCACTTCAATGTGTACTTAAGTAGGGAAAGAATTGAAGAGTTGGACTCCTGATAGGTAAAATGTACTATTCCCACTCCAGTCTGTGCAACAGTTGGGAAAGCGGTGGATCCAGAGTGGTAACATTTACTATTCTAACTCCAGTCTGTACAACAGTAGGCAAAGTATTAGACTCTGGAGGGGTAAAATTCACTATTTCCACTCCAGTCTGTGGAACAGTCTGTGAAACAGTAGGGAAAGTGTTCTCCCAAAGGGTAAACTTTACTATTCCCACTCCAGTCTGTGCAACAGTAAGTAAAGCCACAGACTCCATAAGGGTAAAATGTACTATTCCCACTCCAGTCTGTGCACCAATAGGGAAAGCGTTGGACTCCGTAAGGGTAAAGTTTACTATTCACACTCCAGCCTTTGCTACAGTAAGGATAGCACTGGACCCCGGAAGAGTAAAATTTACTTTTCCCACTCCAGCCTGGGCAACTGTACGGAAAGTGTTGGACTCCGAAGGGGTAAAATTTACTATTACCACTCCACTTTGTGCAGCAGTAAAGTAGTTCACTTTAAACACATAACATATTTTAATAACTCTATAAATTTTACTAACTGTTGGGATTGTGACATATACTTTGATCAGTATGCCTTCTTTATCTAATACCAGCACTGGTTTGGCCATTGATGCTGGGGGTGAGGGAGTAGCTATGGATCCCTCGCCTCCTCATGTCAGAACGAGCAATAGTTTCCCAGATCAAGAGGCTTTGGACCTAGATGATCAGAGGGGTGAAAAGGTTCTTCAGACACTCAGAGAGTATCCTCTGTTCTCCAAGGACCACAAGGGGAAAGTCGAGCTTTCAGATTCTGGGAGGCACCTTCAGCTTCTGAGTCTTGTGTTGAAGGCTCATACCCAATATTATCAGTGTATGCCATGCTCAGATCTGATAGAACCGAGTTAACCAAAACAAAGCCTACTGTTGAGCCTCTCATTGTGGCATCTCCGGAACATAATATATATAATATAATTTGCCGCATTTTTCAACTATCTGTGCACAGTCCAATGTTTCTGATTGGTCAGAACTGCTGGGTCCCATTTAGCAGGATACCACGTTCTTAGGCCACAACAGGAATACTTTGCCTCATCAGGGGATTCCATTCCACAGGGTACAGCAGACTTTGACGCAAGCATCACACCATCCAGACAAGTGAAACTGGATGCAGCTAATACTAACTCATCTCAACCTTAAATGCTCCAGATTCAGCGTTTCCTGGAGACTATCCTTACTGAACTTTGTAATTGTAAGAACTCTCAGAGTCATGAGACTGCATTGATTCATCATAGACTTGGCAAAATCGAGGAAGCTCTGCAGCAAACTCCCGCGTGAAATAAGGAACTTGAACATAGAGTGTCTGACCTGGAAGATTGAACACATCATTGTGATACAATCATTGAATCATTACAAAAAAGACTTCAGGCTTCCCAAACGAAGATCGAAGATATGGAAAATTATACACGGCGATCCAACCTTCGCTTTCTGGGAATTCCTGAGGGGGAGAATCCAGCGAAGGCCACAATAAAGCATTGCAATATCTGACCTCACAATAATGGGTGCCCATCGGGTTCTGACTCAGCAACAACCAAATGCTGAAAATCCCCAAACCTCAATTATAAATTTCTTGGACTATCGTATTAGAGACTATTTTGTCCACGGCTATCCAAAGGAAATCTCTCTTGCTTTCTGATGGTTCCCAAATCAGGGTACTTTCTGATATGTCTGTTACCTCAGCAAATCGACACAAGGAATTTATGAGGTTAATGGGCCAATGCAAGAGTGCAGGAGCTCAGATTTCAATTGTTCAACAATCTAAGTGTTATTCTAGGGTTTTAGAAATGGGGTCTTTGGTTAGCAGTCAGGTTACCCTCTGTCCAAGTAAGGACCCTCACTCTAGTTAGGGTAAGTCACACACAATCCAAATTATCTTGTGCCCACCCTCTGGTAGCTTGGCTTAGAAGTGCACCAGGTCCCCTTCCAGTTCAATCCTGTCTGCCAGGGTCCCAGTAGGGGGTGTGGCAGTCCTTTGTGTGAGAGCAGGCCCTCCACCCTCCCAGCCCAGGAAGACCCATTCAAAAATGCAGATGTATGCAAGGGAGGCTGAGTATCCTGTGTTTGGGGTGTGTCTGAGTGAATGCACTAGGAGCTGCCAACTAAACCCAGCCAGACATGGATTTTAAGGCACAGAAAGATTTAAGTGCAGAGAAATGCTCACTTTCTAAAAGTGGCATTTCTAAAATAGTCATATTAAATCCAACTTCACCATTCAGCAGGATTTTGTATTACCATTCTGGCCATACTAAATATGACTTTCCTACTCCTTTCAGATCAGCATCTACCACTCAAACAATGTATGAGAGCAGCCCCAATGTTAGCCTATGAAGGGAGCAGGCCTCACAGTAGTGTAAAAACGCATTTAGGAGTTTTACACTACAAGGACATGCAAACTACATAGGTACTGTTGTAGTTTGGACTCTTGCTCTAGGCAAGACTGCTGGTTTAAGGATGACAGTACTTTTGTTTGTAGGCGACCATGCCTATCCTACAACAAGTCGCAGCTGTCGTCCCAAACCTTCCAGCTCACTAGCAGCACCTCACCAAAACCCCAAATAGTAAAAGGTGATATGCGGCAGCATTTACGTATGGACTCGAGAGTAAGACATCTCAGGGAGTGCCGTAGTTAAACGTAGATTACCCTTTTCTCACAGATACGTCATGTCTCATCCAAACACAGGCAATAACAAAGATGCAGTAAAGTTTTAATAGATTTTATCTGACACAACTGCAATCTGCGATAAGCTGCATGGACTGCAATGATTAGGATAGTGAACAGTGCAAGAAACAGAATTGTAAAGACAAGAGTCATTATTACAAAGACCCCCACCATCTTGCAATAGTATGAAATGACATAAGGTATGTGATATGTCCTGACACCCTAATATGATAGGCCTAACCTCCTACCTAAAGGAGAGCTGGTTTTGTTAAACCTAATCTGCCAATGCCATGTCCATGAGAGGAGCCCATAACCCTTGTTACCTTGGAATGAGGTCTCTATCTCAGACTCAGCAGGGACACGAAGACTGGGTCAGCATCAAGACGACGTGCATCATCGATATCAGAGATGGTGGCGATGCCCTCTGGTCCGAATCCTTCTGATTATCTGTCTAAAGTGTGATGTATTTATACAGATCTACTAGGATCCCTGACGTAGGTGGATTCCCAAACAATAGATAACAGACATTGAATAGTGTCATTTAAAAAAATAATTTGCACAGGAATCAGGCATGCTCAAAATAAAGCCTCCCTACGCTGTATCTGCCAACCTTGTGTTCCCCATACACTTTTTAATTCAACAGTGCTCTTCCAGTATTCGTAACCTTCAACTGCGAGCTGGGAAACAAAGGAATCTGAATAGATCAGTTTTGTGTTTGTTAGCAAATTTTTCCTAACTTGTGATGGAGGTAATTTGAAATAATATAACTCTGCATTTTTCGTGTCATGCCCAGAGAAATATGTAAATTTAGCAGTATTGTGTTTTGGGCTCCCAACCAGTGGTGTTGAACAGTGTTCCCACTGTGTATAGTTCAATACTGGCCTGTGTCTAGTAGCACAGTGTAGGTAGTAATGTCCCCAATTGTTGTAACAGAACATTTCCCCATAATTCATTGTATGTCCATATACATCTTCACTTTTAAATATGGAATAATCCTTCATTTCAGTTAGCCTGGAATCAACTGTTTGGACATCCCAATCATCAGATACAACATCAGGTGTAATCACATCTGTCATAGATATTTTGAACACGTATGGAATTTGAATAACCTCAGTAGGCCCGTATATATCAAACGGAACATTGTCCCACACAATCCCATCAGAAATCAGTATTGCTGTAATATTTACAAGGGACAAGTCTCTTCGGACCTTAAGTGAGGAATGATATGGAGTTAAGACTTCATCCACAGGCTCAACAGAGGAGTGTTCAGGAATATAGTGACCATTTATAAGAAAAAAGAAAACAGCCACGAAACCAACCCAAAAAAATAGTGCTGAAAATGTCAAACAGAACCATAAATAGTTCCATGGGTAGATTAAATAGTTCTTTTCAAGCCATTGATACAGCTTACTTATTGTTGAAACATTGTCAATCACTGTAGTGGATGAGTCTGAGGAAAAGTCATCAATGCATATGAAGTAGCCAGAGGCTGTCTCTGCAAAAACTGGAGCTGGTGCATTACTTGTACATTGGTCCACTTCATGTGGAGGCTCTTGGTAGACAGTGTCATCAGTCAGTGAAGTGTTTGTGTAAAAAACTGCCAAATCTTGGACAGGAGCAGTCATTGAAGTGGTAACTGGAACGAGCAAAAGCTCATTTTCTGCCCTCCCCATGGTCAAGGAGGTATCTGAAACAGCGTTGGACATTGTTGCATAGTCCGTAGCAGTGTTGCTCACCCTACTATGTAGATGTATGTCCTGTTGGGTAGTGAGAGGGGATCGGGAACCACCCAAGGGACCTCTTGGTCTACTGTGAAGGATAGGCCACATGGTGTAATTTGATGTCATCAATGCAAATGAATCTGTTTGTTCGAGAACCAGACAGTGGTGGTAAGATGACAGTCATATCCCAGGAACAGTACACTGAGAAAGGCAATCTTACTTTTCTTAAAGTTTAATTTGTAACTGAGGTCTGCAAATCCCAAAATTATCCGGTCGACCCTTACAAGATAAATGTTGAGGTCGTCGTCTGTGAGATATATGTCATCAACATAGGATAACGCCTCGGAATCAATATCATGTAATATTGACGTTACACGGGCTGAAAATAGCCCTGGGCTGTCTTTATAGCCTTGGGGTAAATGACAAAAGCGTTTCTGTGAGCCAAATGAGAATGCACTCAGGTCCCGACTTTCGTGTGCTAAATTCTGGCAGAAAAAGCCATTAGAAATATCTAATGTTTTTTATTTTTCACGCACTATGTTGTTTATTACTGCTGTACTATGTGAGTTTTGTATAGCATATGTACGTGTATGACTATTTAAATGTCTGTAATCAATGACTATTCTGTAGGAATGGTCTGGCTTTGCAACAGGGAATAACAGGTTATTCATTGCAGATGTACAGGGCTCAATTACTCCCTGGTATTCAAGCTGGGTGAATATCTCCCTCACCAGAGCTTTTGCTTCATGTTTAACAGGATATTGCTTATAAATCAACAAGGGGGGGACTGGGAGAATTAGTCAACGTGGTCCAGTGTACAGTCTCCCTAACTCATATGGCTAAACACATAAGTACAAAGTTCCACAGTAATAAGACCGAACCCTAGAATCGAGTTGTCTTAAAGATGCCTTTGTTCAGAAGCAAGGACCCTCATGCGTCATCATTGGGTTTGCTCCACACCAAACTGGCATTGCAATGTCTGGGGGCCTCTTAGCCAGGGAAAAATAAAGCAAAGTAGAAAAAATGGAGAGAGCAGAAAAATAATTAAAATTGGCTCAGAAAATCACTAAAGACCACAGTTTATTGGTGTACGGAAGTTCTGGTCAAGATTAAAAGCAAAGGGAGGGCAACTAGAGATAATGCTCATAAGCCCTACATGAATGGAGCATAAAGCAATTTACTTCTACTACTTGAGACAGTCAACATGTTTCACGCCCTTCGATGTCCATAACGGATCAGTTGGCGCTTCTTCAGGACTAAAACAGATTCTTCTCCAATAATAAATCAAGAACAATGTTCTATGATTGAATAAACATCACTTAATCAGTGTGAGTTTTACTCACTGTTGATGTCTAGTGTCCCAATGGAGTCTAAACATACCATCTCATGGTCATGAAGGGATGCAAAAGATGTACCAAACAACAAAGGTTTGTTGTATTTTGGCGGAATGTCCTCTGGCCGCTTCGGTCCAATGGGGGCTATGTGTGGTAAACGACACGGAGCCCCCATTGCTGTCGCATCCAGATGATCTTTCAGACTCTGGTGACATATCGTGACCTCTGCTGCACTGTCTAACAGAGTCACTGCCCACGTCTTGTTCCTCAACAGTGTTCTCAAGTGCACTGGCATTTTTAGCTGTCAGTGCTGCCACCTTTTTCTTTTTAAACTGTGGCGTCTGCTAAGGAGTCTTTTCTCCTTTTTTAAATGTAGACTGCAGTGAGCCTTTCTTTTGTTTCACGTATTCAGGATGTAGATCAGGACGGCCCCCTCTCTCGCTATGTCTATCTGGTGCGTCCTGAAAGGAACGAGACGGACGTGAATCAGTATATCTGTCTGGAGTTTCAATATTCTCCCTATTTCTGAGATTGTGTCTCCTTTTGGGGTTCTCCGGATGTGGAGAATCAGCTCTCTTATTTCTTCTATCTTTAAATTCTTTTTGTTTTTCCCAGCGCTTTTTAGAGTCACTCTGGTGCCTGCTTCGTACCTTCCTTAAGGGTGGTACCCTGCAATTCCAATTTCTTTGGTTTGGCTCCCAAACTATACCGCCCTATACTAGTATAGGTGTCGGAAATTATTTTTGGTAGCTGTCTCTCCTGTTCCAAGTGTGGAGTTTCCCAGAGACGCTGGCGTATTGCCAGTGCTACCACTTCCCCTTTAATACTACTGAGTATTATTGAGGAACCTGCATCAAAGTTATGCATTCATTTCATCCCCAAATCCAAGGCTGGTGCAGCCCCGTGCTCATTCTGTATTTGTTTTAACACCTTCGGTAAATTAGCAAGTGTCGGGGTACCATGTGTGGTAGTATTTATGGCAGGGAAGACTGTACCCCATGTGGTGCAGCCATCCACTGAGGGATCCATCCCAAAAGGCAAGCACATAGTGAGGAGTCTGTGCTTTTCCTGTGGTCCCGTATGGGGAAACACAGCTTCCAGCTGATTCGTTTTCTGGGCAATCCAGAGTGGTATTTTTTCTCGTTCTGTGGGTACCTTACCCATAGTAGTATGTATTGTTTGTGGATTAATCCCATTAGCCAATTGGTACCCACCAGGTGCTGGCGGTGCTGGACGCGCTGGTGTAGTGTTCAAAGTTCGCATTACGAACTGAGCTAGTCGTCTATATAATGTTACTAATTCATTATATAAATTTTGCAGATCTGCTATCAGCATCTTTGGAATGTCTGGGTGAGGTGTGGATGTAGCAAACATAGGCCACGCCTGTTCGTCATTACTTAAAGGACCTAGCCTCACTCTTTGTAAAATATGTGGTAGGGCGCCTTCAAACCAGTTTTGATGCTCTTGGTATGTGAGCGATATTTCATGATACTGATATGCTTGGTGCCATTGAGGTACGTTTGTAATTTCATATGTGTGGAATGTACGCGTTCTTTGGTCTACCTCCGGAAAGGCGACCCAACAATAAAATGTTTCTGTTTGGTATGCTTCATTAGCTTCTATAATAAGAGTAACATCCTCGCCCTCTTCTGCAAGGCCATGAGCTAGTAAATGTTGTGTTGGAGCTTGTCTAGCATTTTCAGGAATGTTAATGGCATTAGCCATGTTTGTTTAGAAAAATGGAACACCAAGTGGGGAGTAAAGTCCTTTTATGAGTTCGAGCACGAACAACCTACAGCTTAATCAGGTGTTACCTTTTCAGCTGAGGAGGAATTTCCCAAAGACCACGGACGTCTCCGTTTAATGGTACTTAGGGTACCTGTTCTCTGTGAGACAGTGATAGTCTGGGTATCTGTAAATTAGTGCCTAAACACCATCGTTGGTGGCGCCATGTCGTAGTTTGGACTCTTGCCCTAGGCAAGACTGCTGGTTTAAGGATGACAGTACTTTTGTTTGTAGGCGACTATGCCTATCCTACAACAAGTTGCAGCTGTCCTCCCAACCCTTCCTGCTCACTAGCACCTCACCAAAAACCCAAATAGTAAAAGGTGATTTGTGGCAGCCTTTAGGCATGGACTCGAGAGTAAGACATCTCAGGGAGTGTCATGGTTAAATGGAGATTACCCTTTTCTCACAGATACATCATGTCTCATCCAAACACAGGCAATGACGAAGATGCAGTAAAGTTTCAATAGCTTTTATTTAACACAACTGCAATCTGCGATAAGTTGCATGGGCTGCAATGATTAGGATAATAAACAGTGCAAGAAACAGAATTGTAAAGACGAGAGTCATTATTATAAAGACCTCCACCATCTTGCAATAGTATGAAATGACGTAAGGTGTGTGATATGTCATGATACCCTAATATGATAGGCCTAACCTCCTACCTAAAGGAGAACTGGGTTTGTTAAACCTAATCTGCCAATGCCATGTCCATGAGAGGAGCCCCCAACCCTCGTTACCTTGGAATGAGGTCTCTATCTCAGACTCCACAGGGAAACGAAGACTGGGTCAGCGTCAAGATGACGGGCAGCATCGACATCAGCGATGGTGGCGATGCCCTCTTTTCAGAATCCCTCTGATTATCTGTCTAAGGTGTGATGTATTTATACAGATCTTCTAGGACCCCTGATGTAGGTGTATTCCCAAACAATAGATAACAGACATGCTTGGGGCGGCAATTATTATAAACAATTCCCTCGAAAGTATAGAGAGGGAAGTCCCTAAGTGTGAACACCTACTGTTTGT
This sequence comes from Pleurodeles waltl, assembly GCF_031143425.1. NCBI lineage: Eukaryota > Metazoa > Chordata > Amphibia > Caudata > Salamandridae > Pleurodeles > Pleurodeles waltl. The sequence continues at coordinate 656,780,040 of NC_090436.1, read as the reverse complement.
TTGTCTTTGTCACTTGATCTTGATGCCTTAGCGCGGTGGCACTGATAATGCAAAGCATAACAAGTGGCATAACTATAAACAAGGCAGCCATCTTAGCAGAATTAAATCATTAAATGGGCTAAGACAGAGCAAGCTAAGTAGGTTAAAAGTCACTAGGTGACGGGGGCAGGAGTCTGCAAGCCAAAGGCTAAGCTAACTCCTGTTATCCCATTAAAACAAACTAGGATTCACTACAGTACATGTCCTGCCTTTTACCTACACAGCACCCTGCCCTAGGGGTTACCTAGGGCACACCTTAGGGGTGACTTATATGCAGAAAAAGTTTTAGGATCAGCAAGTACTTTTAAATGCCAAGTTGAATTGGCAGTGAAACTGCACACACAGGCCTTGCAATGGCAGGCCTGAGACAAGGTTAAGTAGCCACTGAAGTGGGTGGCACAATCAGTGCTGCAGGCCCACTAGTAGCTGTTAGTTTACAGGCCCTGGGCACATATAGTGCACTCTACTAGGGACCTATAAGTAAATTAAATAGCCCAATTGGGTGTGATCCAATGTTACCATGATTAACAGGAGAGAACATCTGCACTTTAGCAATGGTTAGCAGTGGTAAAGTGCGCAGTCTTAAAAAACAGCAAAAACAGTCTCTCAAAAGTGGAGGGAGGCAAGCAAAAAGTTAGGGGTGACCACCCTAAGGCTGTCAGCTCTAACATGTGTGTCCTCCAGCTGAAAGTGGGGAGAGACACTCAACCTCCTGGGAGCTCTCATTTCTAAGGCGGAAGTGTCTGGAGAGACCATCAGCACTGGCGTGTCCATCCCCTGTACGGAAATGGACCACCTCAAGAGTTTAGGATTCTCACCCATCATCTGCATGAGCCATCTGAGGGGCCTGTGGTCTGTCTGAATCCGAAAGTGAGTCCCAAACAGGTATGGTCTCAGCTTCTTCAGTGCCCAGACCACAGCAAATGCTTCTCTTTCAATCGCACTCCACCTCTGTTCTTGTGGTAATAGTCTTCTGCTAATAAAGACTGCTGGTTGGTCTAGGCCTTCCTCATTTAGCTGTGCTAGGACCGCCCCTATGCCAGGCTCTGAAGCATCTGTCTGCACGATAAATTCCTTGGAGTAGTCAGGAGCCTTGAGCACGGGGGCCGTGCACCTGGCTTCCTTCAGGGAGTCAAAGGCTTTCTGACAAGCCTCTCTCCAATTCACCACCCTAGGTTACCTTTTTGGATGTGAGTTCTGCCAAGGATGTCACCATGATTCCATAGCCCTTGACAAATCTGCGGTATTACCCAATGAGGCCTAAGAAGGCTCTCACCTCTGTTTGGGTTCTAGGTGGTTGCCGGGCCTTGATAGTTTCAATCTTGGCCTGGAGGGGCTGCACCTTGCCACCACCTACTAGGTGTCCTAAGTACACCATGGAACCCTGCCCAATCTGGCACTTACTGGCCTTGGTGGTCAGGCCTGCCTGTTGCAGAGCCTGAAGCACCTCCTTGAGGCGGAGCAGGTGTTCCTCCCAGTTGTCAATGTAGAGGGCAATGTCGTCCAGGTAGGCTGCGCAGAAGGCATCCTTGCCAGCTAGGACCCCGTTAACCAGCCGTTGGAAGGTAGCGGGGGCATTTTTCAACCTAAAGGGCATCACCCGGAATTGGTAATGGCCCTCAGGTGTGGAAAATGCCGATCTCTCTTTAGCCCCCCAGTCAAGGCGATCTGCCAGTACCCTGATGTGAGGTCAAAAGTACTGAAGAATTTGGCAGCGCCTAGCCTGTCTACGAGCTCATCAGCTCAGGGGATGGGGTCACCGTCAGTGCGTGTGACTGAATTGAGACCCTGGTAGTCCACGCAGAACCGAAGTTCTGGCTTGGCACCGGGTGCAGCAGCCTTGGGTACCAGCCCCACATGGCTGGCCCAGGGACTACTAGACTTCTCAATAACCCCTAGAACCAACATCTTGGATACTTCCTCTTTGATGCTGGCCTTCACTTTGTCTGACAACCTGTACATTTTGTTCTTTACAGGGGGACTGTCTCCCGTGTCAATATCATGGACACACAAGTGTGTGAGTCCAGGGTTGAGAGAAAACAGGGAGGAGTACTGTTCCAGTAACTGGTAGCAGCCCCCTCTCTGGTCTGAGGTCAGGGAGTCAGAGAGAATGACACCCTCCACTGCCCCATCACCTTCCTTGGCAGCGAGGAGGACGGGGAGAGTTTCACTCTCCTCCTCCATACCCTTATATGTCACCAGAAGCATGTTTACTTCGGTCCTCTCAATGTGAGGCTTCAGTCGGTTGACATGGAGCACCCTTAGGGGATTCCTAGGGGATTGGAGGTCCACTAGGTAAGTGGCCTCCCCTTCCGCTCCATCACTTGAAATGGACCGGACCAGCAGTCCTGGAGAGCTCTAAGCTGTATTGGATCCATTACCCACACTTTGTCTCCAGGGTGAAACTCTACCAGGGTGGCCTTCTGGTCATACCAGTGTTTCATTACCTCTTGACTGGCCTCAAGGTTACTTTTGCCCGTTTTCCAGAAGCTATGCATCTGGTTGCGGAGGGCAAGCATGTAGCTGACCACTTCCTGAGGGGGTACCTTTGGAGCTTTCTCCAACCCCTCTTTGACAATGCGTAAGAGTCCCCTGACAGGGTACCCATAGAGAAGCTCAAAGGGACTAAATCCCACCCCCTTCTGGGGTACCTCTCTGTAAGCAAAGAGAAGACATGGTAAGCCGACATCCCACTTACGACTCAGGGCCTCAGGGAGGCCTGTGATCATGCCTTTCAAGGTCTTGTTGAATCTCTCCACAAGACCATTAGATTGGGGGTGATAGGGTGTGGTGAACTTGTAGGTTACACCACACGCATCCCACATTGACTTCATGTATGCAGACATGAAGTTAGTGCCTCTGTCAGACACTATCTCCTTTGGGAATCCCACACGGGTAAATATCCCCATTAGAGTTCTGGTCACCACTGGTGCAGTTACGTTCCTCAGAGGGATTGCCTCTGGGTAAAGGATGGCATGGTCCACCAAAACCAGGATGAACCTGTTGCCTAGGGCAGTTTTGGGGTCCAATGTACCAACAATTTTGATGCCCACCCTTTCAAATGGGGTGCCAATGACAAGAAGTGGGATCAGTTCGGCCTTAACTCTTTTTCCTGTTTTAACACTGGCCTGGCAGATAGGACAGGACCTACAGAACGTATCTGAGTTTGTCCTCATTCGGGCCAATAGAAGTGGGTGACAAGCCTGGCAAAGGTCTTGTCTTGCCCCAAATGTCCTGCCAGGGGAATGTCATGAGCCAGACACAGTAGGAAGGTTCGGTAACACTGGGGGACCACCAGCGCACGTGTTGCCAAAATGGCCAGAACCTTAGGCTCACTGTATAAGAGATCATTCTCCCAATATATGTGGTGATCTCCAGAGGCTTCACCTGCTGCCTGGGCTGAGGCTTGCTTCATCATGTCCTCTAGAGTGGGACATTTTTTCTGCGCCTTGTAGAATTCCTCCCTGGTGGGCCCACCCTCAACTTGCCAGCCAGCAAGCTCAGGTGGGTCACCTAGGGCGGCAATGTCTTCCCCAGTTGGCTTGGGGGCCTCCTCCTCAGCAACCCCGTCAGCCACTGCGGGAACTTCTGGGACCGGTTTCCCACACCCCTTGCCCCTCCTCTTGGCAGTTGTCTGGGCCATTGTTCCAGGCTCCAGACGCCCTTGACTTCCCTCCCGGGCAGCCATGGACCATGTGATCATGCAGAACCACTCAGGCAATCCTAACATCTCCAAGTGAGACCTTAGCTCTACCTCCTTCCAGGTAGTGTGCTCAAGGTCATTGCCTAACATACAATCTATAGGAATGGCAGGACTCACAGCTACTTTTAGAGTACCAGAGACCCCCCCCACTCAAAGGGAACCAGAGCAACCGGTAGGTGGCTCTCACAGTTGTCAGCGACTATGACTTGGTGGAATGTATTTGGGAGGACCTGCTCTGCTGACACCAGCTGACCCTTGACAGTAGTCATACTGGCTCCTGTGTCACGCAGAGCCTCCACCGTTTACCCATTGATGGTGACCCACTGCCTATACTTGGAAGTATTGGCAGGCATGTGGATTTTTGGCACCATCTCTGCTTCCCCCAGGGATACTAGGGTTACCTCTGTCTGCTCCCCAAAACTGTCTGGGACCATCGCCTCCCCGAGTGCTACGCTAGCCAACCCAGGTGCCTGCCCTCCTTTGGGGGGGCTGTGCCCTCTTGGGACACTTGGAGTCGCCCTTAGAGTGCCCATACTTATTGAACTCTGCACATTGGGGTATAAACCTCCCTGTCTTATGGTGAGTAAAAACCTCTCCTTTTGGAATCAGACCGGGACTGGTTACCACTATTCCCTTGGGAACTATTTTGGGAGCCTTATGAGAACTTCTTGTTTTTAAGTTTTTCTCCCCCTCTTTCTTCTGATGGGAACCCTGACCACCTTTGCGGATGTCCACCCCAGATACCTTTCTGGACACTCTTGTGCTAGTCCAGAGGTCTGCCTCCTCAGAAAGCTTCCTGGGATCAGTCAGCTTACTGTCTTCTAGGTGCTGGCGCAACTCTGTAAAACAAATACTGAGTGTATGCTCTCTCAGAATCAAAATATACAATCCTGTGTAATCATCTACTTTGCAGCACCGCACCCATCCATTCAGTGCCTTACTGGAAAAGTCAAATAAATCTACCCATGTTTGTTTGGACTGTTTGGTGCTGACCCTGAACCCCTGACAATATTTCTCAGGGACCAGCCCAAACTTGGCAGGTAAAATGACTTTCATAAGTGGGTGTGTGTTTTGATCTTTTGGGTCCAATGTGTGGAGCGTGTCCCTCCCAATTGCAGGCACATAACTCTACATAGCTGTACCCCATTGCCCTTCAGGAACCTTATGAGTCCTTAGTGCAACTTCATGAGCAGCTAGCCATTTATCTATGTCATCTCCCACCACAAAACTGGGCACCACATTTTTGGGTATACAAACCTTTTCTCTAGCAAGTCCTGCCTGTATGCTGCCACCATTACTGCTGGAGTCAGACTGCTTTACCTTAAGATCCAGAACTTTGAGACTCAGTTCATGAGCCAACAATAGTTTCTTTTCAGCTAAGGCTCTCTCAGCTGCTTGCACTTCTCTCTCTGCCCTCCTTTCCTCCTGTTGAGCCTCAATTTTCAGTCTTGCCATTTGCAATTGGAACTCCCTCTCCTCTCTCCTTTCCTCTGCGGTCAGGCCTTGATCAGAGACACTGCACAATTGCAGTGGTAACTTCATCCACTGATGGCAAAAAATCGTCGGAGGGGCCATCTTCTAAATGGGTTCTGCCCAGGCCCTCAGCGCCACTTCAAAGTCCTCCTTTCTGGAGGCCCCTGGGGTGGGTGCACTCATCTCCTTGCAGAACCCTTTTAGTTGTTTGACAGTATATGTCTCCAACAGGGCCAGGTCAAAATCTCCTGCTTGAGAACCAGCCTGAGACATGTTGAGTGAGGATTTAAGTTTAGAAAATTGTGAGAAAAAATGAATATGCAAAAATAGATAGAAATCAAGTTGACCTCCATGTGTGGTAGGTAGTGAAATACTTAGCTACTGTATGTCAATGCACAAATACAAGTCCTGTCCTCACTGCTTATCACCAATGTTATAAATGGGGTCTTTGGTTGGTAGTCAGGTTACCCCCTGTCCAAGCAAGGACCTCACTCTAGTCAGATTAAGTCACACACAATCCAAATTATCCTATGCCCACCCTCTGGTAGCTTGGCACTGAGCAGTCAGGCTTAACTTAGAAGGCAATGTGTAAAGTATTTGTGCAATAAATCATACAATAACACAATAGAGCACCACAAAAATACACCACACAGTGTTTAGAAAAATATATAATATTTATCTGGATAAATGCAGGTCAAAACGATTAAAGATGAAATAAGCAAATGTAGAGATATCACTGAAAGTCTTAGCAAGTGTCTTAGAGTTGAAATATTACTGTAAGAGCAATAAAAAGTGTCTTAAGTTCTCCTAGTAACAACAAGTGTCTCTTGCGGGGGCAAAGTACCTGGTTTGCGTTGAAAAATCCATGCAAGGGACCACAGAGGAGAAGGTGCGTGGAAAACAGTGAGTGTGCGTCGGTTTCGCCCCTTCGCACACGGACTTGCGTCGTTATTTTCCACACGAGGAAGACGTAGTGTCGATTTCTGGCGCGTGGACTTGGATCCTCTTCGGGTTGGGGGGTTTTCAGACGCACCGGGGATGATGCATGGAATCCTGTCTTGCGAAGCGAAGTCACAGGGGCTGCGTCAATTCGGGTAGGCGATGCATGGAATTTTCTTCCGCACGACAGGCGCTGTATCGATTCCTCTCAGGAAGTCAGGTGCCGTCATTCTGAGTCGGCTTGTGTCGATCCAGTAGGCCCGTGTGTCGAAGTTCCAGTCGCGTCGCTGGCGCTTCATCGATCTTCTGTCACGAAGTCGGGGCTGCGTCGTTCCGGTCTCGGTGTGCAGTGATTTTTTCACCGCGACCAGGCTGTGAATTGTCCTTAGCAGGTGGTGCGTCGAATTTTCGCCGCACAGGGATTTCAGCTGCAGGAGAGAAGTCTTTTTGGTCCTGAGACTTCAGGGAACAGGTGGCAAGCTCTATCCAAGCTCTTGGAGAGCACTTCTGCAGCAAAGCAAGAGATCAGCAAGACAGCAAGGCAACAGTAAGGCAGCAGCCTTCTTCAGAAAGCAGTCAGGTGAGTCCTTTGGGCAGCCAGGCAGTTCTTCTTGTCAGGGTGCAGGTTCTGGTTCAGAATTCTTCTCCAGGAGGTTTCTGAGTTGGTAGTGCAGAGGCCCTATTTTTATACCCAAATGTGCCTTTGAAGTGGGGGAGACCTCAAAGAGTGGCTTAGAAGTGCACCAGGTCCCCTTCCAGTCCAATCCTGTCTGCCAGGGTCCCAGTAGGGGCTGTGGCAGTCCTTTGTGTGAAAGCAGGCCCTCCACCCTCCCAGCCTAGGAAGACCCATTCAAAATGCAGATGTATGCAAGTGAGGCTGAGTACCCTGTGTTTGGGGTGTGTCTGAGTGAATGCACAAGGAGCTGTCAACTAAACCCAGCAAGATGTGGATTGTAAGGCAAAGAAAGATTTAAGTGCAGAGAAATGCTCACTTTCGAAAAGTGGCATTTCTAAAATAGTAATATTAAATCCAACTTCACCATTCAGCAGGATTTTGTATTACCATTCTGGCCATACCAAATATGACCTTCCTACTCCTTTCAGATCAGCTGCTACAACTCAAACAATGTATAAGGGCAGCCCCAATGTTAGTCTATGAATTGAGCAGGCCTCAAAGTAGTGTAAAAACGAATTTAGGAGTTTTACACTACCAGGACACATAAACGACATAGGTACATGTCCTGCCTTTTACCTACACAGCTCCCTGCCCTAGGGGTTACCTAGGGCACACCTTAGAGGTGACTTATATGTAGAAAAAGTAGAGTTTTAGGCTTGGCAAGAACTTTTAAGTGCCAAGTCGAATTGGCAGTGAAACTGTACACACAGGCCTTGCAATGGCAGGCCTGGGACAAGGTTAAGGGGCTACTGAAGTGGGTGGCACAATCAGTGCTGCAGGCCCACTAGTAGCTGTTAATCTACAGGCCATGGGCACATATAGTTCACTCTACTAGGGACTTTTAAGTAAACTAAATAACCCAATTGGGTGAGATCCAATGTTACCATGTTTAAAGGGAGAGAGCATCTGCACTTTAGCACTGGTTAGCAGTGGTAAAGTGCGCAGAGTCTTAAAAACCAGCACAAACAGTATCTCAAAAGTGGAGGGAGGCAGGCAAAAAGTTAGGGGTGACCACCCTAAGGCTGTCAGGTCTAATAAAGGGTTAACTTCATTTGTGTACTACTCTAGATGATGCCCAGGATCTACTGCAGAGTTTTACGAGTCAGGAAAGAAAATAGGATATCATTCAGTTGGGGGCGAAAAACTAGTTCACAGGCAAGAATAAGTTAGATGGGCTTATTATTGGGTGAAAGAGGGGTGAGACATGAGCCTTGTTTGAAAGAATGTTCAGCATTTTCAAAATGAATCAGATCTCTTTGATTGTTTGTATATGTGTATTTTGACTTCTTGCATGGATTGTGGCTCAGTTTTGTATACTTTGTTTTCCCTGTGTTCTCATCACCAGAAAGATTTAGGGCCTCATTTCGAGTTCGACGGACGGGATGACCTGTCCGCCAAACTTTCGACTGGGAGGTTGCCGCCATGCTGGCTACCTCCCCAGCAGGTCCATTTCAACTTTTCAGCAGAGCTGTGGCGGAAACCAAGGTTTCTGCCTGCTAGCCCAGCGGTAAAATGGCAGCAGCATTGTCGTCAGCTTGTAATCGAGCTGGTGGCAATGCTGCTGCCGCAGGGTGCACCAACACCCTTGCACAGCAGACCGTGAGCATTGCGAGGGTACTGGGCAGGGGAACGCCTGCACTGCCCATGCCAAGTGCATGGGTAGTGCAGGGGCCTTCCTGTGGGCCACAGCACCTCTTCTCTGCCAGCCTTTTCATGGCGGTAATACTGCCATAAAAAAGCTGCCGGAGAACCAGGTCATAATCAGCAGGGCTGATTCCGACCTCCAACACCGTCAGCCCATCAGGATCACCACGACCGCCAACATCCTGTCAGGATCAAAGATCCTGGTGGAGACGGCGGTCTTTTGGCAGTCCAACCAGCATGGTCATAAGGTGGCGGTCAGACCGCCACAACCATGGCAGTCTGACCGCTATCACGATTCTGGTGGTCTTGAGACTCGTAATAAGGCCCTTAGTCTGTCTTGAACAAGCTCATACTTTTATTGAAGAGATTTTTAAGATCAACTCTGGCACAGCAGACAATATGGTGATATGGGAAGCATTTAAAGCTTCCTTCCGGGGCCATGTAATTACTCATCAGGCATATAAAAATAAAGAAGAAGTTGTTCAAATACAGGCACTTCAGATGATGCCGCTGCAAAGCTTATGACTGCTGAAAATGGGAAAAGCAAATGGGTAAAGGCTAAGCAGGCTCTGGCAGATTTTTTTTTATTGAAGGTATCCGTAGCCATCTGGTTTTCCAACAGAGAATATATATAGAAAGCCAGCACATGGGGAAGTGTCTGGCATGGGCCACAAAGGTTTGGAGGAATACACAGACAATTGAGAAGATTTTTAACAGGGAGGCGCAGTCAGTAGTTGATAAATGTGATGAGGCTGCAGGGGATTTTACACAACACCATTGGAAGATTTATGAGAAAAGAGAGGAAGTACCTGACTATGTTGACAACATTTTTTGAATGTATCAATTTCTAACAGATAACGGTAGAACAGAAAGAAGCCATGCTACAAGAGATTCGGGGCCCCAAATTATGCTTGCTTTGAAGGATATGTTGAATGGCAGGGCGTGTGGCAGTGATGGTATCCCGGTGGAAATACTTAAGGTCTTTTCCAAACAGGTGGTACCATTTCTTGTCAGATTATTTAATCAGGTAAGTCAGCTTCAACTCTTTTCGAGGAATATGTTGTTAGTTTTCCAAAGACAGGCAAAAATATTCTAGACGTTAATTCTTATAGACCAATAAACTTGCTTAATTTAGACTATAAGTTATCTCCAAGCTGCACGTATTATACCAATAGCTAATCAATTAACTCATCGGGATCAGTGCATTTTTTTAACCGGGGGCAACTATCAGCTAACACCACTTTCCCGACCACCATCAAGGCGGTTGATGCTGAAAAGGTTTTTGACCCTGTTAATTGGATGCACTTTTTAATATAGTAATTACATTTTGATTCCCAACGCAACTTGTAGACATCCTGCATAATTTATTCCATAGGGCCATAGCAAATCAACACAATCTTCACAGTCCCCCGCATCAAATACACCACCACTGGGGGCAGATCCTTCTCCTATCTGGCCCCCAAAGCCTGTAACTCCCTCCCCACCCACCTCCGCAAGACCCAGGACCTCCTACTCTTCAGGAAAAACCTTAAAACCTGGCTTTTCGAACAGTAATCTCCCTCCCCCCCCTTTGTTCCCCCCTCCCCCACCACCCCTCCAGCGCCTTGAGACCCTAACGGGTGAGTAGCGCGCTCTATAAGTCTCTTTGATTGACTGTACAGGTTTCCATTGATAGGGGTACGCGGCAAGGCTGCCCCTTGTCCTCAGTGTTATTTACCCTCTTTATTGAACCACTCGCTATTAAAATCCATAATGATGTCTCAGGTAGGCCTCTTATACCAGGGATGCCCAAAATTAAGCTTTTTTGTTAATAATATTATTTTCTATCTTCAGCCAAGTATAGACACTATTCAAGATTTGTTGAAAATCATCACTTCTTTTATAGAGATTGGTGGCTACAAAGCTAACCAGCAAAAAATTGAAATATTATTATCTAATTCCACTATCACTAATCTTCCAATCAGTCTACACTCTCAATATGCGTTCCAGCGTCCAGTAAGATATTTGGGTATTTTTGTCACTCATAACTTTTCTCAATTATTTGATTTTACTTAGAAGGCAGTATTACACAAAATCAAGGGGCTCCTGGATAAATCGTCGTATTTTCTCCAATCGATCATTGGCCGGGTAGCAGTAATCTTCTGTTATTGGGCTTCTTCTTTTCCGATTTGCCTATTACCATTACTCAATCGCTTGTTGGGGAACTTGATCAACTGTTTTTAAAATGTTTTTGGCAGAGTAAACAGCCCTGGATAAAGCTGGTGGTCTTACAATTAAGCATATCTGAGGGAGGCCTAGCTCTACCACATTGTCAAACTTACTGTCATTCCGCACTCCTAAGTTATTTAGCACAAATCTTGTCTAACACACATGCGTAGATACTTTTCTTTTGATACAGATGTTAGTAAAGTCTTCCATTGCATTACCTTGTTTTTTAAAAGTCCCCAAAGTCCCCAAACATACTAGGTACGTTTCTACATTCATTAGGGTATCGGTTAAATTATTTTTTTGGAACTTGGGATATTCCCAATGTCATGTATGGATTTCCCTAGAGGAATGTTGGGCTTGGGGTATCATTACTTCGAAGGCCACATTATTTCGGTGGAAACAGAAAGGCTTTTATACACTTGGTCATCTCATTAATAATAAAAGGTGTTTAACTTGGTTGGAAATAAGTCATCTTTTAGGGACTGATACAGGATATTTGACCTTTTGTGGACTACAGATGCTTAGCTTTCTGACGGCCACATACATGACTACAAGCCCTGAAAAACATACTTTGTTACGCTTATTATGTAAAAGTCATCTCACTGGTATGGGTAATTAGTATTGAGCCATAAGGGTAAATATTGCAAGTACTTTGGTGGAGGAACAACTGATTAAAATCCGCCGAAATACAGGATGCTCGATCACCAAGTCAGATTGGAAAGATATTTCAGAATTTGGGCATAAAACCCTGCGGGCCATCAATTTTAGAAGACTGGGGATGTTTTTGAGATGGCTGGTCTGTTACACACCACATAGGCTGCATAGAATGCATACCACTGTTCCGGATCAGTGTTTTCAATGTAAACTAGACGGGGCAGTGAGTGGTGCCGCATCCTTTTCTCTTGTCCGTTTATTCAAGAATTTTGGGGTAAGGATTTCCAGAAACGTATGGAGTTGACCAAGACAGTCATACCCCAGGATCCGATGTTTGCGTGGTTTGTTTTTTCAAGTCTTATTAAGCAGTCAGGCAAAAGTGTTCAATCCCTGTAATATATTGGTATAATAGTTGCACAAAGCTTGATTCTTCAGCATTGGCGAATGGAGAATGTTCTTTCATTTGATCATTGGTTGGGCAAAATGGAAAGAATCAAGAGGTTTGAAGAAGCTTGTGCCAAATGTGAGGGTTGATTAGCTAAATGTATGAAAATATGGGGTCAGTAAACAAAGATGTAGCTAACTCACCCGACCCTTCAAACGACGTATGTTAACAAATTATTATGGTCCCATAGGGTGTTCATTTTACAAATATTTGTATACATTGTTGGTATAAAGTAGGTAGTGGGGAGAAGGTTTGCACTTTATTTAGCTTAGTTAGGGCAAAATGAGACATTTTAATCTGCACTTTGCACTTTCTTTGTTAGCACTTTAAGGGGCATGCAATATGTGTCTAACTTTTGGATTTCGTTGTATAGATTTCGAGTGGGCCGATATAACTTTGATGCACTAGCACTTTCTATTTTTTCTTCTTTTTCCTTTCTACTTGATATGCATATTATACTATTTATTGGGTTGAGTAAAATGGCATTTTAGGTAACAGTTTTTTAATCTGTATCAAACAGATAACTTTCATGGCTCTTCTATGTAATATTGTCTGAATCATCATTATGAATTGCTCCAGAAAAAGAATAAAAAATAAAAATAAAAATTTTACAAAAAATATATAACGTATACAATTGAAATATGAACTAAGAAACATAAAGATAATTAAAAAACAATACAATTTAAAACTACATTATTGAAAACAATATTAACAACACAGATATTATTGCAAATTATATTAACAACACAGATACTATTGAAAATTATATTACTTATCTAAAAAACCTATATTCTTGTCAATGATATTTCTGCATCATAATATTTCTGTGTCACAATAATAAATACTTGATAAATATGTAGCTCAATATTTCTGATCCGATATTTTGTCCAAATACCGAGCCAACACTGCAAGATTCTCCAGATCCTTTTCTGTCAAGTCAGACAAGTATTGCCTAAGAGTGTGGAGCGTACCCCTCCTTGAGTTGCCTTGTCACCATCAGCTGGTTAAGGAAGTGAAATTCCTTGGCCTCCTTCCCTCCTAACCACTCATTCCTGTTAGAAATAGGGTCTCTACTTGGCAGTCAGTGTACACCCTGTCCAAGCAGGGACCCTCATTCTAGTCAGGCTAAGGGAGTCACACACCTAAGATAACCCCTTCTCACCCCCCTGGTAGCTTGGCAAAACCAGTCAGGATTATCTTAGAGGCAATGCATAAAGTATTTGTACACTCATACAGTAACAAAGTTAAAACACCACAAATGTATTCCATACCACAAAAATATCCTGATGGGTCATCTCTGCTAGAGTGGAGGGAGGAGCTGACACTTACACCTGAATGGGCTGTGCCTACCCTCACACAATGCAGTCTCCAACCCCCTGGTGTGAGTCTGGGGCCAGGCCTGGGCAAGGCAGGATCTTGTGAACAGCAGAGACTTTCCTTTGAAGTTTGTCTACTTCAAAGGCAGAAAGGGGCATTAGTAGAGGACCCAAGGCCCCAGATTTTTAGATTACTTCTGGATTCAAGAGGAACCTCTGCCAATGAGAAGAGCTGAAGAGCTGGAGAGGGAGTACTGCCCCTTTGCCTGTGACTGTGCTTTGCTGGGTTGGCCTGCAGTTGCCGCTTCCACCTGAAAGAGGACAAAGACTGTACTTTGTGGTTTATTCCTGCTTGTGAAGTGTCTACAAGGGCTTGAATTGAGCTTGCCCCTTGTTTTGAAGTCTCGGGGCCATCAAAGGGGATGAGCAGGGGTTACTTAAGTGTGTATCTCCATTGCCCTGGTTATAGTGATGGTTCCTGCTTAGACAGAGTGCAAACTGACTGCCAACTAGAGACCACATTTCTAACAGTCCTAGCTCCGTGGGCCACCAGGAGGAGTCCAATGGGGAAGTCATGTTGCTAAAGACCAGTACTTCTGTGTGGTCGGAGATGAGCTGCAGGCAGTCGGTTTGCATCAGGTCTGCTACCATGGTCATGCAGTTGGTGGAATTGGTCCTGGTGATGGTCGTCTTGTCCTTCAGGGAGAGGATGAGTTGGGTGTAATCGGCGTAGGAGATGACAGTGATTTCTTGTGATCGGATGATGTTGATGAGTAGTGTCATGTGTATGTTGAGAATATTGTGGCTTAGAGATGATCCCTATGGGACTCCACATAGCAATCTGATGGTCTCTGATGTGAAGGGTGACAGACTGACCCTTTGGCTTCTTCCCTTGAGGAAGGAACAGATCAATTTAAGAGCAGAATCTTTTATGCCAGTGTTGTGGAGTCTTCTGAAGAGACTGTCATGGGGGACAGTGTTGAAGGCTGTGGAAGAGTCAAGCAGGGTAAGGGCCGCTGTTTTTCCTTGGTTCAGGATGATTCAAATGTTGTCAGTGGCCGCCATGAGTGCTGTTTCAGTGCTGTGGTTCTTTCTGAATCCTGCATGAGTAGTGTCTAGAAGATGGTGAAGTTGGAGGTGGGTTGTGAGTTGCTTGTTATGGTCTTCTCAATTACTTTGGCTGGATAAGGGAGCAGGGAGATGGGTTGAAAGTTGCTCAATTGATTAGGGTTGCTTTGGGCTTCTTGAGGATGGCATTGATTTCTGAAAGTTTCCATTCATCTGGAAAAGTTCCCATGAGGTCAGGGTTCTAGTGTCCCTTCCTACTTCCTTCTCGCTCCTAGCGATAGTGGTTGTTCCCTATTCAATGTAGGCAACATCCAGGCCAAGCCCTACTAGCAGTCTGAGTCTCAAGAGTACAATTTGATTCTATTTTTAAGCCAACAGTGTTCCAGTGCCACAGTGCTAATTAGAAAGCGATTCCTCAGGGCCGACTGGCACAAAATCAGTCTTACACACACACACCTACAGGCTTGGAGCATCTGTATTTCCTGAGCGCACCCCATCCAAGGGCGCTCGAAGTGGCAGAAGCTGAATCAGATACGTTTTTTGCATGTGGCGCAGGTGGGCTGCATTCAGCAAGCACAGAGTCTGACATACGGTTATGCCAAGGAACCGACCAGAGGTTCTTTGCAGCTCCTCCATGCTGGGAAAGTGTCTAATGTGCTCCTCTGTGGGGGGATAAAGTGGGGAGTGATGTGATGATCCTGAAGCAGGTTCATCACCATGATGACTGTGCCCAGTTGCTCCCACAGCGGCCTCAATTCTTCAGCGGGGGCATGTGGATTAAGTCACACTTCTTGTTGCTACCGGTGATCCACTCTGGCATACCAAGTCACTATATCCTCTCTGTACAGGGGCTCTGGCCTTCTCAAAACAAGGCAGTCCTCTTCGGCGGCCCATACTGGCATACGAGGTCATGGCTCACCATGGCACAAGGGCAATGGCTCTCACAGCACAGCAATCGTCTTGTGGTGGTCCTCCTCCACATACAGGATCACTGACTTTGTCCTGCACATGGTCAGCAACCTGATTTGTGGAGCAGCTGCCTCTTCACACCTTTCAAAGGGAAACCACTCTACAGGGCTCCCCACAGGACATAGCTCTTGCCAACACCAGGTGCAGCTAGTGAAGTTTGAGAGTGGTTGGGCTGGACTTGGCGGGTGGAGCGGGAAATCATGGGTGATGTTAGGGGTTCATGTTAGGGGGTTACAACATTTTTGTGAGGTCAGTCGCCATTTCCTGTACAAATCTTTTTTAATCACAATAGAATAAAATGATGCACAGGCTCGCTGAAATGAATGTTATAGTGTTGCCCCTGCCATTCCTGATGGAGGCTCTGTCCGAAGTTAATTTGTTACTGTACTACTTCCAGGACACCACACACTCGGCCGTCATCCTTTCCTTATTCTAAGTTTACACAGCAGGGCAAAATCAGATGCTTTTTCTATGCGATCTGTCTATTGAAAATAGACACCTTATTCCACTATCCAGTACCAGCAGCCTTTAGCTGCATACTGTACCCCACATGTGACCTGCAAAACTAGATAAAGCCGAGCCCCTCAAGACTGGGCACACTGATCCAGCTTATGCCCCCCAAGACTGGACACACAGCCCAGCACAATGCACTTACAATTTAAACATAGACTTACGCTACACAAGCTAGCAATGAGAACACGAAAAAATACATTGTTATTTCCAAAAAGTAAATAGGAAATAGCTATGATGAATTTAGTAGATTGTCATTAGCAGCAAGATATTGAAATGAAGGAATTGTGCAGGAATGAAAGAGTGTCTTTTTACGGCAAGTTGTATATTAAGCCTGTGATTTTTTAAACATGCCTATTGTCCATGTGCCATCTCCAACGGTTTATGGTGCCTCCTTGGTAAGTGTGTGCGTGCACAAGCGCATCTTGTGATGCCTAAGGATGGACTTGCTTTCATTGTCTCCCTCTTTCTGGGGCCACTTTCAGCCATGCCACA
Organism: Pleurodeles waltl; assembly: GCF_031143425.1. Taxonomy (NCBI): domain Eukaryota; kingdom Metazoa; phylum Chordata; class Amphibia; order Caudata; family Salamandridae; genus Pleurodeles; species Pleurodeles waltl. The sequence goes on along the minus strand of NC_090436.1, from coordinate 656,763,901 downwards.
AATGTTCCTGTTTCCCTGCACTTTGATGTTACTTTAGTTAGTCGCACTCCAGCATTCAGAACATTACACTCCATTTTGCTCCTCGTCTTTTTGCAGTAGCTCCAGGACAGGGCTGTCCAACGTAGGTGCAGGAGGGCGAAATATATGTCAGATTTTTACCACTGGCAAGATGGACAAGTTCTACTTAATTGCATGTACATATATTTTATGTGGTTATCCTGAAACTCTGGCAGGCGTCGAACCCTCCATGGACTCTGTTGGACACCCCCGATGGAGGACAAGTATTGCAGAGGTTGGGAATCCCTAATTCTTCCGAAGCTCCTGCTCAGCTGCCAACCGTGAAGAGATTACTGAGCAGCAAAGCGTTGATATCACCACCCAAAAGCAGAGAGGCAACAAGACAAGTAAAGGAAGCAAAGCAGCAATCCAGTGAGTCCCACAAGAACTTGGGAAGACAATTGGCACAAGATTCTGAGGCAGAAGGGTCACTATAAGCTGGCGCTGCTGAAGCGTGGCTCTAAGAGCAGAGATGGGGTACAGTGACAGGTAGGCAGGGCAAACATGCACTCAATGAGTCGTGCTTTAGGCAGGGTTAGTGTCTTGCTGGCATACTGCTGGGTCACCTACAACTGGAAAGCTGGTTATTATCACAGCAGTGCAAATTTAGCTGTCACACTTCCAGGTCAGAAAATAAATAACTAATCTAAATAACTGTCTTCAACAATATATTGGGGACCAGCCAGGCCAACCTGCTAAGTTCTTTTTACCCTTTACTTATGAATGCCTGGTGGTTCACTCATAGGTTTGGGGGCTGTAGAGCACCCTTATGACTGTAGTGAACGTAAAGGTCACGCCGACACACACATGTACCTTCAGTGCCATCACCTCAGCTCCTGGCTGCCAGTGAAGTCACATGCATTGGAGCTCAAATGGCATCTACGGTCCTGCAACGTGGAAAGCAGACACCTCGAGTCTGTGCAGTGTGTCTTCAAAGGTCCTGGCGACAAACTGCGCAGACTCGATTTCTTGATCTGCCGCCTGCAACCTCTTCCCCACCCGTTTGCAACCTGTCACAGGGTGGGACACACACCCCTGTGATGAGTTGAGAAAGGGTGGGGTGACCATGCTCTCCACTCCCTGATTAACGCGAAGCCCCAGAGTTACAGGGCTTCAGTCTATAATGCTTAGGGCTTATTTTTTCCTGTTATCATCAGGGGGTGGAGACTGGTCTTCAAGGCTATGTCTTTGCTGAGCTGATGCCCTAAAAGGCCTCAGGGCTGTGATATTGTCAGTTCTGCCAGTTTTGCCTATAGACTTTGGTCGTCTCTGGCAGTGTGTCATGTGGCAAGAGATATGTGTGTACTTTTTTGTGCAAATTTAAACACTTTGCTGTCATTGAAGCAATGGCCTTCCCTGGGGATGAAATTAAGTGGGGACGGAACCCCACTACCCATGGACAGAAACTGCAGCTGGCCAACACTCTCCTCTTCCTCTTAGTGCGTACTGGTCTTGGCAAACAGAAACACACTGGTGCTCTAGGCTCCAGGGCAGGTTTCTTGGATTCCCTGGGTGATGTCCCCTCACCCACCATGGAGACTTCTAGGTCTTGGCCCCAAGTTCTGGTCACAGGCAGAAGTCTTGCAGAGCTTCCCCTCCTCACACAGTCCTTCTGGCTCCTATGCAGGGGGCAGTTTTTGGGGTCTCAAACTTCCCTTCCTATAGTCCAGTAGATCCCAATTTTTTTTACTTCGGTGGACACCCACTTTATCATTACTGGAACCGAGGGACCCCCACTGAATAATTATTGGAATCTGGGAACCCCCACTGAGTCATTACTGGCAGCCGGGGACCCAGGCCTAAACATTGTCAAAGATTTGAACTACAAAACAATGTTCACAAAATATGGAAACAAGCATTCCATCAAACACACACACAAATGATAACACATTTGCAAACAAATAAAATAAAAAAATACAAAATGTATTTTTGATAGGAAGGTTGGAGCTTTTCTAAATTCAACTGAAGCCACATATTGTTGATACTAGATTCTGTTTGATGCATCTGCACTGCTCCCACCAATCAATCTGAGGATACTAATTTTATTTTTTGCCTCCAATTTCAACTTCATTGACATTTACAGTACGTTTTAAATTTTTAAATTGTACATTTAGCCACTTTATTTATATACTCTTTATTAATCTGTTAATATTAGTTACTTTACTAGGCAGTCATGGACCCCTTAAGTAGGCTCTGCTGACCCCAAGGTTCCCCAGACCACAGGTTGGGAACCACTGTGTTAATCCATTTTCAGATACCAAATGTGAGTCTGACTCTTTGAAGTTTATGCTGGGGTCTGCTTTTTTTGCAGTCCCACTCCCATGCTCTCTCTTCCTCTTGTAAGCAGGCTGTCACAGCAAAAGTGACTCCAAAGGCTTATAGCCCAACAACACAGTCCATGGGAGTTGCTAGAGTTCACACTTAGATGTCAGTCTTTATGATTCTCTTACCAGTCCAATGTCCTTTCTAATATGTGCCCAGGCCCCTTCCCTGTGACCTCTCACTAAATCGTAGAGCACCCTTTGAAGTGAATGCGGGATGCCTGGCTCTCCCGTCTCTAGCGTTTGTCCCAATCAGCTTACAGGAATGCAGCAATACACAAATCTGTCTGGAGGGATTCCAGTACCTCCTCTCCATTTTCACCATGTGGGCCTGGGTCTCCCAAAAAGGAACCCAGGGCCCTCCATGTATTGTAGTAGTCATGGACACAGATACACCCAGTGCATGTATACAGCCTACATTCATTGCACACACTGTATCTTTCATGTACTGTATCACTCGCAGGTATCCATACATCCAGCACATACCTTTAACATGCAGACACTGCACAGCATTCTATCATTAATGTATTACTTAGAGCACACGTGTAATGCACACACTGAACACCTCTACAGCTTTCATGTATTGTACCACTGATAGGCACACATACATCCAGCACATGCATTTACCATGCATGCACTGCTCAGTACTGCATTTTCCCTGTATTGTCATCTTCCCAGGCGCAGATACTGCACTCATGTGCTGCACTGGACACACCAAACTGATGTAGGCCAAGGGTGAGTCAAACACACAGCAGTGAACTTTACTTGAGTGAGCCTGTAGGTCTCACTCTAGTGACACAGGTTAAAAAGGACCTATTCACTCCTATTAATAAGTGCATGGTATATTGCCACCTCCATGCTTGTGCTGCTTAACTCCTGGTGAAGGCAGTAGCCTTCCACCACTATGAGGGTAGCGCTTTGGCATGGACTTCATTTAGGGGCCACCAGTGCTTGCAGCAGTGACTCCTGGCTTGCCCTTTGAGGACTCTGGCCCTGCCCTTGAGACCCCTGGCCACAGAGGAAGCAGGGGCAGTACATCACAGAGGATGAAAAATGTAGGGGCTGATTTAAGAGCCCCTAGAGCCTCCTTATGCCACATTAGCATCATTTTTTTTACACTAATGTGGCCCAATGAGGCCAAAATCACAGCGCTAAATTTACAAAGTGGCGCAATGCACGAATTGTGCCATTTTGTAACCCTTTGCACTACATTATACCTGAGCCAGGCATAATGTATGGAAAGAGGGTGATCCCCTGTTAGAAGGGGCTGATAAAATGATGCAAAGAAATCTAGGAGATTTCTTTACATCATTTTTTCAGCACTTTTAACGCCTCCTCGGAGCAGTAGTCAAAAGGAGGAGCACCATTGTTTTCAATGGGCTTTGCAGGATTAGAGTCAACATTTTTGAAGCGAGTCCTGCAAAGCTCTGAACTAGCGTAAACAATTTTGACGCTAGTTTCCCTAACTAACCCCATGGTATGCAGTATCTTAGATACAGCGCACCCATGGTTGCATTAGGGGGGCACTAAGGGGCACAAGGAAAGTGGCACTTCACTGGGTGCAGTGCCACTTTCCCTAAATCAGGCCCATAGTCTTTTTACATTCACAACATAATTCAATTAATTGACCTCTGCTGTGGGGAGCACTATGGAATGAATATAATAACACACAGTTGGCAATATACACATTTTCTCTTTCTCTTCAGAAGGGGTCGCGGGAGCCATGAGGATACAGGGTGGGCAAAGTCTGCTTTAAAATTTGTTTTATGTAAACACAGCTCAACTTGTGCTACTTATAAGATTTGCCTCTGATCTGTTCTGAGCCCTGATGGATGAGAAAAAAACAATAGGAACCTAGCAGAAAACACTTTGTAGGGAAGTCCAGTAAACAAGCATATCATTTTTATATTTAAGATCAACGCTGAAATCAAAATAAGCAAGAACCCCTTTTTAACTTGAAAAGCCATACACATAGAAAGTATGGGAACATTGTTTCCAGCTCCCTTTCTAAATTTGCTGCTTCTCGGTTCTTCACTGGGAGCAGGTGCATTTGTTACAAAACTGTAACAACCTAGGAAGGTTGTGCCAGTGGGTACATGGTGCTGTCTTGCAGTGGCCATGTCACTGGGCTCGATGAGGGAAGACCCACCCAGACCTCAGGCGCTACACTGTCTCTGTACAGCCCAGTTAGACAGACACACAAGTGAGCATGTAAGCGGCTGTCCTCCACCCTGCCCAGTACCTCCCACAGCTTCTGCTCAGTGAGTGAATGACCATAGCTTCGGACTGGAACCCAGATAGCTAAAGGGGCATGTTAGGAAGGGGTGGTCTTGGGTCTACAAAACTGTCAAATATTAACCATGTGTGGATTGGAACCTCTGTGGTTTAATCTTGGCTTTGATTACAGGCATGCACTTGAAACATACCAGGGAGACTGCTTTAATTTATTTCTTGAGCTTCTAAAGCTATATCACTGATTTTACCCACAAGTGGTATTTGTGTTTTCATAGTCTGGCTTGAGAACACAGTTATATGAGAATGACCAGAAAAAGTGGTTTGGGCCCTGCCCACATATTGTGAGGCAGGAGTACCTGTTTTGATTGGGCAGACATTGTATCGGTCCACAAAAGAGTGCTTGCTCCCCACACAGCTGTGAACATTTTGTTTATTTACTCAGCTGCCTCAGCTTGAACTTTTAGGGACACACACATGATTTTGTAAATATATTAACATGTCTTAGATAACTAGATAATGCATGGTGTTTTTCTCTGGCAGCAGCACAGATGGGAGGAGGGCAGTCATTATCCAACATGTATTTTTTGGGGCTTGCTTGACAGTGCAACTGTTACTTACATTTGAAACTACACCAATATTATTTTTTACCATTCTTTGCTTCCACACAAATACATATCCATTTCCATGTTATCTACTTGTAATGCTTCACATTACCATACAAAATTCCTTTAAAGCCAGACCTATTAGCATTGGCAATGCTTGTTGTTATTGTTTTCAATCCCACTGAGCTAGTGGGAAACAGAGGCAAGAAATGCAGGAGACATGATGCTTCACAGTAGGGGATGCATTAGAGGAGATTGGTACACTTCGGGAGATGTGCTTTGCAGAAGAGAAGTTTATGCACTGTAGACTACAGGCGCTCAACAAGAGAGAGGTATTACAGAAGACTTGATTTACTGGGGAGAGGTGCTTTCTAGAAAATATGTTTTACTCTGGAGATGTCCATTGCAGTAAAGGGGTGCTGTGTAGGAGAAGATAGCTTTTTATAAAAGAGATACTTTACCAAAGAGAGGTGTTTTACAGGAGAACGATGCTTTACACGAGGGGTTATTTATGGGAAAGGTGCTTCACACGGAGTGTGCTTTACAGTAGGTGTATGTTACAGGAGTGGAATACATTACAAGATAGAGGTGCTTAAGACTGCTTTAGAAAATAGCAGTCCTTTATCAGGAGATGGCTTATTAATACAAGACGGACTGTTTACAAGAAAGGTGCTTCATGTGATGTGCTCTTTACAGTAGCTGTACTTTACATGAATTATATCCATTTCAAGATAGACATTTACAGGAGACAAGTTCTTTATAAAACAGGAGAGAGCTACTTCACTCAATAGGGTTTTTTTACAGGGTTGTTTTTTACAGGAAATTTGCTTCAGAGGTTGTTTGCTTTACAGTGTATGTACGTTATAGGAGTGGGATTACAGGAGAGATGTGCTTACAGGAGATGAGTGCTTTGCTTTATACAACAGAGTTCATTTGCCAGAGAGTTGTCCAACAAGAGAGGTGATGTTTGCAGGAAATGTGCTTTACAGCTTGTGTGCTTTGCAGTAGGTTTACTTTACAGGAGAGAGGTGCACTACAGGAGAGGAGGGCTATGGGAATCTTTATAGGAGAGAAATGTTATAGAGAATGGTGCTTTACAGATGAGGGGTGCTTCGGGGAGTGATGTCCTTTAGAGGAGTTGTTCAGAAAAGAGGTGTGCTTTACAGGAATGTGGTGGTTTAGAGGACACAAGTAGAGGTGCTTAACAGCAGAAAGGTGCTTTAAAAGAGCGATGCTTTGCCAAAGAAAGATGCTTGACTAGAGAGAGGTGCTTTAAGCGTAGATGTGCTATGAACAGGTGATGTGCACTGAAGTAGGTAATGCTGTAAAAGGAAAAGTGTTTAAAAAGGGGTATTCTTTAAGCGAAAGGCTTGTTTTAAAAAGGGGAGAGTTGCACTGAAGAAGAGGATAGTGTTTTGAATATTGTGCCTTAGAGGGAAGAAATACTTTGAATGACCGAGCGCTGCTTTAAATGGAGTCAGTAATGTAAAACATGTGTTCATATTTCACAGCACTGCAAATTACAGTTTAACCCCATGATCCAAACATACATCCAGTGTACCCAAATCCACATGTTACTGTTTGATATCAATGCTGACCTTCTCCTGGTTTTGGGGTGATCACATACATCATCATCAACATTCACTCGTAGTGTTGATTCTTCAAGCATGATGCTCTGTAAGGCATTCTGGACCCTTTTATCCTTAAAATGTTGATAGCCTAATGTTCTGAATTGAAAGCTGAGGACAGTACGTAGGAAGGATGTTGATGACTAGGGTCTGTATATTACGTATCTTAATAACAAATGTTTACTATCCATGTGGAAGTTTGACTTCATAATAAGGCAGAATAAAGGAATACACTTACACACCCACCTTGAGGAGCCTGTTGGAAAAAGAAAGCAAACCTGTGCGTGGAGGCTTCATATGGGAAATACCCTGGCTACTGCCTATTGTAGGCTTGAGCTGCTCAGGTGTCCATGGCTAAAGTGAGGAATGGCCTGTTCAACACTAGATAGTTAGTGTGCACCACTTACAAACTCCTAGCTGCTTATCCATTGGTAAGTGGAATGTGGCAATCAAGACTGAGGCCCTCATTATGACCCTGGCGGTCCAATGACATCCAGGGTTGCGGTGGTGGTCGGAATGTCGCCAATGTGGCGGTCCGACTGTCACATTACGATCATGTCGGACCGCCAGCACTGCCAGTTTATGACTTGACGTTGGTCTAGCAATGCTGGCAGTCCTAATCTGCAGGGCAGCACTGCATGCAGCGCTGCCCTTGGGATTACGCCCACCTTCTCCGCCAGTGGTTTCACGGCAGTAGCACTGCCATGAAACCGCTGGCGGAGACCGGGTGCAGGTGGCCCCAGGGGGGCCCATGCACTGCCCATGCACCTGGCATGGGCAGTGCAGGGGGCCTCCTGGCCAGCCCTGTAGCAATGTTCACTGTCTGCTATTACAAGCCAGAGACAATGCTGTAGGCCATTTCCCGCTGGGCCAGTGGGCGGAAACTGCGCCCGCTGACCCAGTAGGAAACTCTAATGGGGCCGGCAGTGAGGCTTTTCCGTCCGCTGAAGTTGTGTTGACCCCCTGAATGTTTTGCAAGGCATAATTACTCTCTCAGATACATAGTTCCTCATCCACCTTAAATACTACAAAGTCACCATTGCTTTGTGGAGAGGATTAAAATGCTATGCGCACAAATGTGTCAGTAAATTGCACAACATATTTTTCCCCTCCAAGACTTCTCTTTCCCTCCCCATCACTTAAACGTGGATAATTCTTTGTAGTCATTGCTGTTCTTTCTGCAACCAAGTATGTATGCAAAAAAGCATTTCTCTCTGTGTTTGGGCTAAAATGTAATACTCGGAGATGGATTCAGACTACAGGCTATAGCAATGTACTCCTCCATTCAGTGAACAGATACTGAGGCACTTTTGCCCCCCTCCATCCTGCTCTCCATTAAGCAGTCCCATTCACTACCTGGAGGTAATCTTCAGTTTGCAATGTTTAAGTAGTTGCTTTTGTAATGGAAATGTTTCTAATTTCTAATATTTCTAATTGGTATTCATTATACTGTCAAGATACTCTTTGCTGGTATCACCATCAATGTAGTCATGGTGCTCAGTGAGAGCATTTTCTCTGTTAAAAATGGCAGTGTCTTTGTAAAAAAGTATTTTAAAATGCAGAATGTTGTCACTTTTTTCAATTTTTTTTGGGTGGTGAACCTTGCCAAACCTCTCTCACTCAGTCACACCCCCACACAATACATGGGCTTGATGAAACCTCGTTTGCCAGGGCAGGCGCTTCTGGCTAACTAAATTCTTTATTTGTTTTGATTAAATAGCCAAGCATTTTAAACCCTTCCCCGCCGCAGATGTATTGGTTATGTCCGGTGGCGCGGCGCTGAGGTGCAGGTGGGGGGCAGAAGCCAATAGACACCAGGGATTTTTTTTTTATTTATATTGAGAAGGGGAGCGACTCCTTAGGCAAGGGTCGCTCCCGGGGGGGAACATTTTTTATTAGGCCTTTTCTGCCCCCCTGGGGCGGATCGGCCTATAATAATTAGGCTAGGCACCAGGGATGTTTTTATTTTTATTTTTTATTGATAAGGGGAGCGACCCCTTCGGCAAGGGTCGCTTCCAGGGGGGCACTTTTTTTCTTAGGCCTTTTCTGCTCTCTTTGGGGGCAGACCAGCCTATATTAATTAGGCTGATGTGTCCCCAGGGGGCTGGGGGGGCAGAAGCCACTAGACACCAGGGATTTTTCATTTATTTATATTGATAAGGGGAACGACTCCTTAGGCAAGGGTCGCTCCCCTGGTCCACGTAGTGTTTTGAGACATTTCCTTTTGCGGGCACCAGGCCTACCCACACAAGTGAGGTATCATTTATATCAGGAGACATGGGGGAAAGCTGGGTGGAAGGAAGTTTGTAGCTCCTCTCAGATTACGGAACTTACTGTCACCGAAATATGAGGAAAATATGTTTTTTTTTACCAAATTATGAGGTTTGCAAAGGATTTTGAGTAACAGAACCTGGTGAGAGCCCCACAAGTCACTTCATCTTGGATTCCGCTAGGTGCCTAGTTTAAAAAAATGCACAGGTTTTGTAGGTTTCCCTAGGTACTGGCTGAGCTATAGGCAAAAATCCACAGCTGGGCACTTTGCAAAAAACAGCTCTGTTTTCTTTGGGAAAATGTGACGTGCCCATGTTGTGTTTTGGGGCATTTCCTGTCGCGGGCACTAAGTGAGGTACCATTTTTATCGGGAGACTTGGGGGAACGCTGGGTGGAAGGAAATTTGTGGCTCCTCTCAGATTCCAGAACTTTCTGTCACCGAAATGTGAGGAAAAAGTGTTTTTTTTTAGCCAAATTTTGAGGTTTGCAAAGCATTCTGGGTAATAGAACCTGGTGAGAGCCCCACAAGTCACCCCATCTGGGATTTCCCTAGGTGCCTAGTTTTCAGAAATGCACAGGTTTGGTAGGTTTCCCGAGGTGTCGGCTGAGCTATAGGCAAAAATCCACAGCTAGAAACTTTGCAGAAAACAGCTCCATTTTCTTTGGGGAAAATGTGATGTGTCCATGTTGTGTTTTGGGGCATTTCCTGTTGCGGGCACTATGCCTACCCACACAAGTGAGGTACCATTTGTATCTGGAGACTTGGGGGAATGCTGGGTGGAAGGAAATGTGTGGCTCCTCTCAGATTCCAGAACTTTCTGTCACTGAAATGTGAGAAAAATGTGGGTTTTGTTTGCCAAATTCTGAGGTTTGCAAAGGATTCTGGGTAACAGAACCTAATGAGAGCCCCACAAGTCACCCCATCTTGTATTCCCCTATGTGTCTAGTTTTAAAAAATGCACAGGTTTGGTAGGTTTCCCTAGGTGCCGGATGAGCTAGAGGCCAGAATCCACAGCTAAGCACTTTGCAAAAAAGTGCTCTGTTTTTTTGGGGAAAATGTGATATGTCCACGTTGTGTTTTGGGGCATTTCCTGTCGCGGGCACTAGGCCTACCCACATAAGTGAGGTACCATTTGTATCTGGAGCCTTGGGGAAATGCTGGGTGGAAGGAAATTTGTGGCTCCTCTCAGATTCCAGAACTTTCTGTCACCGAACTGTGAGGAAAATATGTTTTTGTTGCCAAATGTTTAGGTTTGCAAAGGATTCTGGGTAACAGAACCTGGTGAGAGCCCCACAACTCACCCCATCTTGGATTCCACTAGGTGTCTAGTTTTAAAAAATGCAAAGGTTTGGTAGGTTTCACTAGGTGTCGGCTGAGTTAGAGGCCAAAATCCACAGCTAGGCACTTTGAAAAAACTACTCTTTTCTTTGGGAAAATGTGATGTGTCCACGTTGTGTTTTGGGGCATTTCCTGTTGCGGGCACTAGGCCTACCTACACAAGTGAGGTACCATTTTTATCAGGAAACTTGGGGGAATGCTGGGTAGAAGGACATTTGTGGCTCCTCTCAGATTCCAGAACTTTCTGTCACCGAAATGTGAGGAAAATATGTTTTTTTACCAAATTTTGAGGTTTGCAAAGGATTCTGAGTAACAGCCCCCCAAACGTCACTCCATCTTGAATTCCCCTAGGTGTCTAGTTTTAAAAAATGCACAGGTTTGGTAGGTTTCCCTAGGTGCTGGCTGAGCTAGAGGCAAACATCCACAGCTAGGCACTTTGCAAAAAACAGCTCTGTTTTCTTTGAGAAAATGTGATGTGTCCATGTTGTGTTTTGGGGCATTTGCTGTCGCGGGCACTAGGACTACCCACACAAGTGAGGTACCATTTGTATCTGGAGACTTGAGAGAACGCTGGGTGGAAGGAAATTTGTGGCTCCTCCCAGAGTCCAGAACTTTCTGTCACTGAAATGTGAGGAAAATGTATTTGTTTTGCCAAAGTTTGAAGTTTGCAAAGGATTCTGGGTAACAGAACCTGGTCAGAGCCCCACAAGTCACTCCATATTGGATTCCCCTAGGTGTCTAGTTCTTAAAAAATGCACAGGTTTTGTTGGTTTCCTTAGGTGCCGGCTGAGCTGGAGGCCAAAATCCACAGCTAGGCACTTTGCAAAAAACAACTATGTTTGCTTTGGGAAAATGTGATGTGTCCATGTTGTGTTTTGGGGCATTTCCTGTAGCGGGCACTAGGCCTACCCACATAAGAGAGGTACCATTTGTATGTGGAGACTTGGGGGGGATGCTGGGTGGAAGGAAATTTGTGGCTCCTCTCAGATTCCAGAACTTTCTGTCACTGAAATGTGAGGAAAAAGTTTTTTTTTTGCCAAAGTTTGAAGTTTGCAAAGGATTCTGGGTAACAGAACCTGGTGAGAGCCCCATAAGTCACTCCATATTGGATTCTCCTACGTGTCTAGTTTTTAAAAATGCACAGGTTTTGTAGGTTTCCCTAGGTGCCGGCTGAGCTAGAGGCCGAAATCCACACCTAGGCACTTTGCAAAAAACAACTGTGTTTTCTTTGGGAAAATGTGATGTGTCGATGTTGTGTTTTGGGGCATTTCCTGTCGTGGGCACTAGGCCTACCCACACAAGTGAGGTACCATTTGTATCTGGAGACTTGGGGGGATGCTGGGTGGAAGGAAATGTGTGGCTCCCCTCAGATTCCAGAACTTTCTGTCACTGAAATTTGAGGAAAAGGTGTTTTTTTTAGGTTTGCAAAGGATTCTGGGTAACAGAACCTGGTAAGAGCCCCACAAGTCACCCCATTCTGAATTCCTCTAGGTGCCTTGTTTTAAAAAATGTATAGGTTTGGAATATTTCCCTAGGTACCGGCTGAGTTAAAGGCCAAAATCCTCAGCTAGGCACTTTCCAAAAAACACATCAGATTTCAATGTAAAAATGTGATGTGTCCATGTTGGGTTTCCGGTCGCAGGCATTAGGCCTACCCAAGCAAATGATGTACCATTTTTATCATGAGACTTTGGGGAACCCAGAACAGCAGAACAAGTGTTATTCCCCCTTGTCTTTCTCTACATTTTTTCCCTCCAAATGTAAGACAGTGTGTAAAAAAGACGACTATTTGAGAAATGCCCTGTAATTCACATGCTAGTATGGGGACCCCGGAATTCAGAGACGTGCAAATAACCACTGCTTCTCAACACCTTATCTTGTGCCCATTTTAGAAATACAAAGGTTTCCTTGATACCTATTTTTCACTCTTTTTATTTCAGCAAATGAATTGCTGTATCCCCGGTATTGAATGAAAACCCATTGCAAGGTGCAGCAGATTTATTGGCTCTGGGTACCTAGGGTTCTTGATTAACCTACAAACCCTATAAATAGTAAAATGTGGAGAAAAATGGCTGTTTTTTTACCTCAATTTCAATATTGTTTTTATTTCAGCTGTTATTTTCTGTAGGAAACCTTGTAGGATCTACACAAATGACCTCTTTCGGAATTTAGAATTTTGTCTACTTTTCAGAAATGTTTAGCTTTCCGGGCTCGATCATTGGTTTCACACACATTTCTGTCACTAACTGGAAGGAGGCTAAAAGCACAAAATATAGTGAAAATTGGGTATGTCCCAGTAAAATTCCAAAATTAGCAAAATATGGTTTTCTGATTCAAGTCTGCCAGTTCCTGAAAGCTGGGAATATGGTGATTTTAGCACCACAAACCCTTTGTTGATGCAATTTTCAGGGGAAAAACACACAAGCCTTCTTCAGCAGCCCTTTTCCCCCATTTGTTTTTTAAAAACTAAGGCCCATATTTATACTTTTTGACGCACAACTGCGCCAAATTTTACCGCCGGCTAACGCCATTCCAAAGCGCCATGCGGGCGCCTTATTTATTGAATGACGTTAGCCGGCGCTGTGGACTGGTGTGCGGCAAAAAAAATGACTCACACCAGGCAGCGCCGGCGTAGGGGAAAATGGAGGTTGGGCGTCAAAAAATGGGGCAAGTCAGGTCTGAGGCAAAATTCAGGCCTCAACCCGATTTGCGCCATTTATTTTGACGCCCAACCTCCATTGACATGACTCCTGTCTTAGCAAAGACAGGAGTCATGCCCCCTTGCCCAATGGCCATGCCCAGGGGACTTATGTCCCCTGGGCATGGCCATTGGGCATAGTGGCATGTAGGGGGGCCCAAATCTATGCCACAAAAAAAACCGAAAAAAAATACTTACCCCAACTTACCTCAACTTCCCTGGAATGGGTCCCTCCTTCCTTGGGGGTCCTCCTGGGGTGGGCAAGGGTGGCAGGGGGTGTCCCTGGGGGCATGGGAGGGCACCTCTGGGCTCCTTCTGAGCCCACAGGTCCCTTAACGCCTGCCCTGACCCAGGTGTTAATAAACGGCGCCCATCAGGCTGGGCGCCGTTTTTTAAGGCCTGCCCCCTCCTGTGCGTCAAAATGACGTCAGAGTATAAATATGGGGCACAGGCCTTGAAGTCATTTTTTGGAAGGGAACGCCTACCTTGCATATAATTAACACAAGGCTGGTTCCCCCTTCCAAGAAATGACGCACATGGTGGAACTTTGACGCCTGTGGGGTCGGACATCAAAGTATAATTATGGGGCAGGGTTTGCGCCGATTGTGCGTCAAAAATTTTGACGCACATTCTGCGCAAACAGACTATAAATATGCCCCTAAATTTTAGTTGTATTTTGGCTAGTTTCTTGGTCTCCTCCAGGGGAACCCACAACCTCTGGGTACCTCTAGAATCCCTAGGATGATGGGAAAAATGAACACAAATGTGGCCTGGGTAGCTTATGTGGACAAATAGTTATGAGGGCCTAAGCGTGAACTGCTCCAAATAGCCAAAAAAAGGCTTGGCACCGGAGGAGGAAAAGGCCTGGCAGCGAAGGGGTTAAGACTCTTACTCAAATTGCACTTGATGCCACTTTCAGAGTAACAGTGCCATATTATTTATCACATTTAAACATAAATGTGATATCTCAGAGTTGCTGTCTCCACAAACACTGCTGTCAAGGGCATCTGTGTTATGTGACACTTTGAGTCCTAGCTGTTTATCAATAGCATGTAGGGTTCTCTCTCTCTGTTGTATTCTTACAATTATGAGCATGCACATAAAATAGCTTGCAAAATGATGGTGGATAAATATCCAGGACGATGCATAACATGATGTGGAGGTATGCAGCACTTGTGCACATTGAGCCTTAAAACTGTTTTGCAAGGAAAGCTTGACATGTTGATTGCTTCCTCTGCTGTACTTTCTTTGTGAGATAGGCTGTGCTGCTTCCTCTACTGTATCTGTTTCGTGTAGCAGAGGCCTGCAGTGTTGCATCTCGGGCTGTACCTGTTTAGGATGGTAGACTTTGCTTGCTGCTGTCTGTACTGTACCTGTTGCTTGTAAACGGCAAGTAATTAAAATGAGACACGGAAGGAATGATGAAGCAAAGGAAGAAAGAGGGAGCTAGAATAACGAAAAGTAGAAATTAGGGAAAGAATGAAAGGGAGTGAGAAAGAGTGAGGGAAATGAAAAACAGAAAGAGAAGAAAAAGAAAGGTAGAGTGAAAAAACGAAAGAGAGAGGGAGAATTAGTTGGAGAAAGAAACAGAACATGTAGGGGATGGAGTAAAAAGGCAATCAGGAGGAAGAGAGAAAGGAGTAAAACAGAAAACTGTAGAAATAAGGACAAAGAGAATAATGAAATGAAAGACATAGAAAGGAAAAAATAAATAAAAAAATAGGACAGAGAACTACAGAAATAGTGAGGAAGTAAAGCAAGGAACAAAGGAAGAGGAAAAAGCAGAGAAGTAATGATAGAGTATACAAGAGAAAGAAAAATAGGAGAAAACAACTGAAAGGGAAAAACAAGGGAAAGCAGTCAGTTAAGTAGTGGGAAATATTCAGAAAAAGATATAAGGCAGTGAGTTATGGGAGACAGGTACCTAACAGATTGGATGGAGAGATAGTATGTGAACGGAAGAGACAGAGAAGCGTGTAAATAAAGAAGAAATGCAAACTTAGGAACTTTAAAGGGGAAACTGTGGAATCTTGAGTCAAACTAGGGGATATAAAAGTGACAGCCGAGAGAAGGAGAAGAAAGTGAAAATGTGGAGGTGACAGAATTTGTGAGACCGTGGTATGGCACCTGTGTTTCAGTACTTAATCAATGGCAAGGCTTGACCTGAAAAATGCACTAACATCCCAGTTTTGAACGTTTTGGAAAGCTCTTGCAGCCACTGCCTAATTTGTAATGTTTTGCTCAGAAGCCAGGTGGTGCTAATGAAGGTTAGGGTGTTGAATAGCAAGGCATCATTATTCTGATTACTTCTCTTGCCTTTTTAATCCTACCCCAGCACCTAACCTGTCCCTTTATCTCACTCATGCAGGTTAATTTCATTTATGCATTCTTCCTTTGTCACATTTTTTCCTGTCTTTCTCATCCTTCTTCTTTCCCCTTTGTGTGTTTTCTCTCTCTTTGCTCTAGATCAAAATTTGTTAAAAAACATAAGTTCGGGTCCCCAAAAATGAATACTGGTGAGCCGCACCTGCATCCACTAGCTCAAATTAAGACTTGCTTATGGTACATCTCTATACTGACCTGCACCAAACAGTGAAATCCCCGTACTGAGAGCTGCAGATAAGATGGTAATGGCAAACCGATCTGATCATGTGTGAAGAACTGTTCCCCTGCAGTTTACAAGTTAAATCACAATACTGTATTTTAGGGGGTTGAGTGTCCAGGCAAAGAGATGCCTGCGAAGCCTGCAGGTAAGAGGGTGCAGTAAGAGCAAACCAAATATTTGGTTAATGTGATACTGCTGATATGTGGTTGTCTGTAGTGTACAAACACATACATAAGTACTTTTATGTCACAATTGCATTAACCCATGCATTAGCCTTACTGGTAATATAGCTTCAGCACTCGAAATTAGACTGCTTAATAGAGCAATCAGACAGTGTCTGATGGGCTGGTCTGGCAGGTCAATGTGTGTGCCATTTTTCAGCAGTTTGTGAGCGTGTTTTATGGTCTAATGGACTGTTTTTTTTACTGTTGATTTCCCTGTTATTAAAACAAACATTACCTGCAGCAAACCCAAATGCTTGCAGTCTACCATACCTTGTGAAATGCACATACAGAGTGTCTTTACTGCTTCAAAACTGACCTGATTTGCAAATGTAGGCACTTTTTTACCTATCTTGATCAATAATACAAGCCACTTTTATTTTGGCTCCCAGGCCTATTTTGTCCCAGTTCGACCCTGGCTGTTCTTGTGGTGACACACAGAAGCTATGTGAAGTGGGAGAGCTCTACGAATGTATCAATACTGACATATCGGACACCTTCAAGTTGAGTTTGAAGTGCTTTCAAGCGGTTTTGAGAAAGTGGGCTGTACTACTGAACAAAACAGAACCGTGCCTTAAGAGCATAGTGGGTCTTTCTATACTAATATACAGTAGTTGTAAAAGTGCAAATCAGAATTGAGATGCTTTTTAAAAGCTGTCTGCATGCATATTTTGATTCCATGATGCCAGGGTGCACTGTAAATCAAATTACAACTGTTCTGTGAGAGCTCTATTAAGTTCTAATTACTTTGCTTCAGATGTATACTGTGGGCCACAAAACAATGTTAGAACTCATCCGATGTCAGTATTTGGGGACCGGAGCACAGTGCATTGCAAGAGTTCTGCAGATGTCTTGGCACTGATTACCTAATGTGTTACGCATGTCAGCCATGAGGATTTTCTAGTGGTAGAAAAGGTTACAATAGCTGTGCATTACAACAGCTCGATGAATTTTTCATATAGGGCACTTAATTTATGATGCTATCAAAGTATCATTGCTGTGTCTGGGTATTTGAGGCAGTATTTGGAGACTAGCTGGGCATGCTTGCACATCTGAGGCTGTAAATGGGCATATGCTAGTCAGTCCTGGACAGTTGAGATTTTACTTGAGCATTCCAGGTTCTAATTGACCATGTAGGTTCCAAATATATGAGAATGAAGTCATGCATGTCAGGTTCTAATCAGGCATTTAAGTTTTTACATGATCATTGAGTAAAGTTTTACATCTGGACCTGTCTAGGTTATTGATTTACCCTAGCAGTTCTTTGCAGCTCCCTGTGTAATGTTCAACTGGCAGCTTAACTACTCCTTTTTCTGTTTTAGTTTAATTTTGTATCAATAAATATTTTACTGATCTTCCATTTATTGTACTGTTTTGTCAGGCATGTCACATCCTGGGATCCCTTCAGGAATATATGGCATGCCATGACATCAGGGTTGAAGGATGTGTGATGTGACATCCTTTGATGTTATCAGGGTTAAAGGGCTTGTGATATCACTACCGGTACCCCTATTATTCTGCTAAATTGGCATCAATGTGCTTTGGGCACCCCTACCAGCCCAACAAGACCGCAGTCCATGTGACAGTCCTATGCCATGGTGTACACGCATGATCTGTGTTTATGGCAACAAAAATTAGCATTAGGGATCCAGACATCAGTACAGCTAGGGCACTCAGGGCAGGGGTTGAGCATCCATTACCATGTGGAGGACTTTTCTGTCCCAGCAGCTAACGTCTCCTATTGCATTGCCCTGCCACGCCATCCGACTAATTGTGTGTCTCTGAGGGTGATCTCTTATGTCCTGATGGACTCTACTTCAGTAGGCTTTCAAAACTGCCATGTTGCATCCTTTGCAAGGATCCTGTGATTCAGGCCCAGATTAGGGAAACCTCTTCTGTGGGGCCCTGCAGATGGTAGCGCTTTACTCAACCAATGTGTCTGATGCTGTCCCGCTTTCCATGCACCCTCGTGTAGTGCATAATTCATAAGGATGCTTCTACATGTAAGGCTGCAAGCAAGGAATTTGTAGATTTGTTTAAATAACCCTCTGTTTTTCATTTTAATTTTTTATTGAAAAAATACATAAAACAGCTGTGATAACAACAAGTGTTAGGCCTAAGACTACCACAGATATTCCAAGGAAGACAACAACAAATATTTAAATAACTGCTTCACTCAAATTAACCCATCTCTGCCTTTCTTTCTCTCTCTCTCTCTCTCTCTTTCTCTCTCACTCACACACACTCACACGGACACACACACACGCACACAAATGTAGCTAATTGCTCGTCATGTATCTGCCAGTATACTTCAGCAGGCTGACATCACTGATGAAATGTTGGTGTGTACTTTCACTTCCCAAAAGACAACCTACAATTATTTAGCTATGTTTCTATAAGGGTAGGGATGTTTTGAGGTAATTCTCTATTATTATCAATTGACATATGACAAATGATGGACAGCATTTGTATAAGTTCCAATATTAACCATCTGTTTACAGATGTTGGTACATGCATCTGACTTCTCCACAAAGTGCTCAGTAAGCCAAACTCATGAAGTAAACAAAAGGAACAGTGAGGCCATACTCCCAGCTTTTGGTTCCAGGAAACATCTATTTCTTTCATGTCACATTATATCATATAGCATACAATCTAAAGCCAAATCCATGTCTGCCAACCACCCCCGTTCATAAGGTCGGTCATTTGCCCATTGCAGGGCTGCTAATTCCGTTCCATACTCTTTATTCTCTGCTGCACCTGCTCCCAGGGTCCATCGGTTTACTAGCCAGCATGTCATCATGCCTCCTCAACTACCATAAGCCCATTGTCACTTCCAATCGATATGTGAAAAGCAGACTGGGCACAGTCAAGCATGACAGAACCAGGGTGAGGCTCCCATAGAAGTGACCCCCAGGTATTGTCCCAATTAAACAATAGAGCTGTGGAAGACGCAACATGTCATGATCAGTGCATTAACCATTACGACTTGGTCCCTTTATCCGTCTATGGTAGGCCAGTTTGCAGAGTGTCTATATAGCTATAGATATGGAAATTACTGAATAGGAGCCGCTCTGTGCTGATGATCAGGACTCTTGCTTGCAGGGTTATGTCAAAGTCAATATTATCGTTTGCAATCCCAGCACCTGATGTCAGGATAGGAAGCAATTCCTCAGGAAATGTAGATGTGTGCTATGTTTCCTACAGTTTCCTCGTGTACAGCTATCTTCCGACTATTAGGGCTTTTCTGTCTGTGATGTATTTAATGTATTTTCTGGTCTTAAAAAGGCAGACCATATGTCTAGAAAAAGTTACATCATGTTGCAATCAATATATCGTTTTCTCCTGAGGTGCCAGTTTGTACGTTTAGGTCATTTTCTCTTTCTGAGTATCCATGGTAAGGGGTTGCCAGTGGTCAATATACACACTTTTGAGATAGTCAGCACCTAGTTTGCATGGAAATACGTACAACATCACTCATGTTATGAAGCAATACAAGCCTAACACACTTGTCTTTTGTAGAGTTCCCAGAGTCGCCCAAAACGTGCCATGCCATATTGATCACCAAAAGGCTTGTACAATGGAACAGTTCCACAATACATAGATCAAGTCACTGTCAGCTTGTTGGCACCGCCAGCTTTGGAGTCTGCCAGTCAGGTCTTTGTGAACCGCTAATACTTTAGTGCACTATGTGTGATTCTGGGAGGTCCTACGGTGGTGATCTCAGTGTGCTGCAGACACATATACATTTCCAAATATTTCCATTTTTGGAGTTCTGGGAGCCCAAATTCTTTTTGCAGTGGTTGAAGTGATTTTGGCCCACCGTTTGCTATCAGTTGATCAACACATTTTGTCCTGGCCCCTTCCAGGTGGCCCATCTCATCTCCTATACACAAGGCATTGTTCCTCATGGATGCATGTGTGTAGAGCCCAGCATGAACTTTTAAGCGTACAGAGAGAAACGGGTAGTAGTGGTTCAATGGGTGCACTTCCTAAAGTAAAGCCAAAGTACTTAACAATTGTAATTCAAGTCAGGAACAGTCCAAATAAGTTGAAGCAAGGTGCTCCAAAGTGGTGTATGTTCTACTGCCCCAAAAACATACATAGGTGTCCACAAAGGTGACACCAAACATCTAATTCTGGAAATACTGCAACTTTCTGGATGCCACACACCGACCTGCGGTTTACATTAGGCACGGACTTATGGTCGCCCCCTTACTATGGATTATCACTTGCTCTTGCCACATTAAGCTGTGATAATTTCTACGTTTACTCTATAGGCATTCTAATTACCAGTGAGACATTTCAATGCTCTTACCCTTGGACGCAATGCTGTTTACGCGATTCTTACATCTTTTACTTAACTAGCCTGTGACGAAACACGTGTTGGCTGTGATTGTGGAACCATGTCCATCTTGTCAATTTGACTTTCATATGAACAATAAACAGATCGCACTACAACCAAATTCATTTATTTGACTTTGCTACTATGGACTTCTGGGGAGTGCTACAGTATTTCCAGAATTATATGAACTTTTAAATATTTGTGGCTCAGCGCCCAATTTTTCATGGTAGTTAGTATTATTGGATTATTAATAGTCCTGAGGGCTGCATCATCACGTACAACACAGAGAGCCCTCTCATGTGTCCAGTACGATGTCTCCTTCGGGCACCAAAAAAGGTACTTCACTGACCTTGGGAAACATATTGGCTAATTGGGAAAGATAGAATACCATGTGGTTAACAGTGTGGTTGTAATCTGTCCCAGGCCAAGCCCCCTTGACGTTCAATTGGCTATCCATTTTTTAGGCTTTAGCCTTGATTTCATGTTGCTCTATACATACGATTGTATACTTTTGTCTAACGTTCTTAAAACCTTTGTCGGCGCTATTAGTGGTAACATACCCATCATGTAATTACAATGAGGTGGCACCACCATTTTGATAGCCTGGGTTCTGCCCACAGAGAGCTGTAGGTGTGACGGCTGCATAAAATCATTTGCTGTTTTCTCTATGCATTGTAAAATGTATAATCCGGTTTGAAGTAAAGATTCAAAAGTGTAGATCACACATCTTGACCTCAGGGAAAAGCAAACCTAAAATGTATGAGAAAATCGATAGGCCTGCGTCTTTGCATAAAAGTGGATTCCAGGAAGTGAGAATGTAACGAGGCCTAACATGGAGTGATACTGTTGTACTAGCCATCTAATCATGGACAAATTCTAATATGGGAGGACATCTCAAAATGGATGGCGAGGACCCATAGTGCTTACATTGGCAGATTCTTTCAATTAGCAACAGGAGCTCAAATGCATTTTCTCCATTATAAAGCAAGTAAGAAGAAACATCCACCTGCTTAGACATACCTCCCTCTGAAAGTCTTTCACAACCATCCTCTTCTCTAATCAAGTAGGTCTTCCTACCTCAGGCTGGGCTTTGAGATGATGTCGATCCTAGCAGCCCCAGTCCAGGCAGAATTCCATTCTATGTGCCCTCTACAGCAATTTATTACATGTGGCAAGATATGTGCAGGCCAACCCTTCCTCCAATGCTTTCCGGTTACAATAGAAATGCCATTATAATACCACGATGCTAACATCATGGTGATAGTGGCCTGTCTCTGTCACCTTAGGAATGCCACAATGAGGTTTAGTGACATCTAAATGTATGAAGGTGTGAGCAAGACCGCTGTTACAGCATCCATTTTAGGACACCCTCATTCCTCACTCCTCAACCCTACTTCTCAACCCTGCTTCTCATCCATCATCCCTACTTCTCATCCATGATACATCATCCCTACTTCTCATCCATCATCCCTGCTTCTCTTCCATCATCCCTACTTCTCATCCATCATCCCTACTTCTCATCCATCATCCCTACTTCTCATCATCACATATCATCCCTACTTCTCGTCCATCATCCCTACTTCTCCTCCATCATCCCTACTTCTCATCCCTGCGTCATATCCCTGCTTCTCGTCCATCATCCCTACTTCTCATCCATCATCCCTGCTTCTCTTTCATCATCCCTACTTCTCATCCATCATCCCTACTTCTCATCCATCATATATCATCCCTACTTCTCATCTATCATACATCATCCCTACTTCTCATCCATCACCCCTACTTGTCATCCATCATCCCTGCTTCTCATCCATCATACATCATCCCTACTTCTCACTTCTCATCCATCATCCCTACTTCTCATCCATCATACATCATCCCTACTTCTCATCCATCATCCCTGCTTCTCATCCATCATCGCCACTTCTCATCCATCACCCATACTCCTCATCCCTGCTTCTCATCCCTACTTCTCTTACATCATCCCTACGTCTCTTCCATCATCCCTACTTCTAATCCCTCATCCCTGCTTCTCATCCCTCATCCCTGCTTCTCATCCCTACTTCTCATCCATCCTCCATCATTCCTACTTCTCATGCCTCAGCCATCATACCTACTCCTCATCCATCATCCCTACTCCTCATTCCTCATCCCTCAGTCATACCAACACATTTTCAATTTTGTGAAACACACCTTCACACTGATTGGTTGGGAACAGACAATCAGAGTTATGAGAGAGAGCTGCATTCTATTTCAATGAAAAACAACCTCCTCATTGCACATGGTGGGTGAAGAGAGAGGAGAGGAAATGCAACTGTGTGTTGGTTTCCAGTGAATTCAAAGCTGCACAATATTTCATTTTATTTAACTCAGTGTTTTTTCTGTTTGCACAGGCCTCTGCAGAAAGCTCTGCTGGTTTGGGAAATAGCACAGCCTGGGCCATGGTTCAGCTCTTGGAGAAAGGGTTATACAGGTCATCTACAGTTCAACCGAAAACCTTTCTGGTTTCAGTTTCATATGTAGAAACAACATTTTTAAAATCAACTCTGGTGACAGTGCAATCCAATTCATCCAAACCTTTTCTGGTTTCATTTGTATTTGTAACAAATAAAATGTTTAAATCTGAGCCTGCTTTTTATTTGTAACAAATAACATGTTTATATCTGAGGCTCCTTTTATCTTTGAGAGCTGTTTTTTTTTCTTTTCTGAAACCAGAAAGATTTTCCATGAACTGTAGATGAACTGTATAACCCTTTCTCCAAGAGTTGATTTATGGCCCGAGCTGTGGGCTCCTTGTATTTCCCAAACCAGCAGAGCTGTAAGAATGCAACTCTCTCTCATAACTCTGATTGGCTGTTCCTAGCCAATCAGTGTGAAGGTGTGTTTCACAAAATTGAAAATGTATTGGTATGACTGAGGGATGAGGAATGAGGAGTAGGGATGATGGCTGAGGCATGAGAAGTAGGAATGATGGATGAGAAGTAGGGATGAGAAGCAGGGATGAGAAGTAGGGATGATGGAAGAGAAGTAGGGATGAGGATTAGGGATGATGGAAGAGAAGCAGGGATGATGGATGAGAAGTAGGGATGATGGATGAGAATTAGGAATGATGTATGATGGATGAGAAGTAGGGATGATGGATGAGAAGTGAGAAGTAGGGATGGTGTATGATGGATGAGAAGCAGGGATGAGGGATGAGGAGTAGGGATGATGGATGAGAAGCAGAGATGATGGATGAGAAGTAGGGATGATGGAAGAGAAGCAGGGATGATGGATGAGAAGTAGGGGTGATGGATGAGAAATAGGGATGATGTATGATGGATGAGAAGTAGGGATGATATATGATGGATGAGAAGTGGGGATGATAGATGAGAAGTAGGGATGATGGAAGAGAAATAGGGATGATGGATAAGAAGCAGGGATGAGATGCAGGGATGAGAAGTAGGGATGATGGAAGAGAAGTAGGTATGATGGATGAGAAGTAGGGATCATATATGATGGATGAGAAGTAGGGATGATGGATGAGAAGTAGGGATGATGGATGGGAGGCAGGGATGAGGAGTGAGGAATGAGGATGTCCTATAATGGATGCTTTACGCTGGAATTAACACAGCAGTGAAGTTATATCTCATGGTTCACTAAATTATGATCCAAGAAAAATGAAATTATTCAGAAAAGCAAATTATTTGACTGATTGTGTGAATAGAGACAAATCCTGTGACACTTTCTGTGGCATACCTGCTTTTCTGTGAGGTACATGATTTTTTACATTTTTACAGGTATTACTACAAAAGGAATCCCAATACTAAATGTACAACTATGGGGCATATTTACAAGGAACTGGCGCATGGGCTCCGATGGGCCAGTTTACTCGCATCGCCCTGTGCTCCCCTAAGGACACCATGGTAGCGCACCATACAATACTGCACACCACAATGCCGTTAGCACAATAGCGTCAACATTGCTGACGCTATTTTGGCGCTTTGCTGGACTAGCACCAAAAATGTTGACTCTAGTCCAACAAAGCTTGGGGAGGCCCATAGGAAATAGCTAGCATCACTTTAACACCTGCCCGGGGCAGGTGTTAAAAATTACACTAGAATGGCACTGTGAAATCTTTTCAAATTCCACAGTGCCATTTTTTTGCACCTCCCTGCGGGGGGAACGCCC
The DNA here is from genome assembly GCF_031143425.1 of Pleurodeles waltl. Taxonomy (NCBI): domain Eukaryota; kingdom Metazoa; phylum Chordata; class Amphibia; order Caudata; family Salamandridae; genus Pleurodeles; species Pleurodeles waltl. The sequence continues at coordinate 656,739,415 of NC_090436.1, read as the reverse complement.
CCTTGCATACATTATACCTGGTGTAAGGGTTTTCCGAAGTGGTGCAATGCTAGCATTGTACCACTTTGTAAATATGGTGCAGGGTGAGGGCCTGTTTAGTGCCACCGTAGCGTAACAAAAATGACGCTATGGCGGTGCTAAGGGAGCAAGGGGTTTTGTAAATATGTCCCTATACGTTGTCAACAGATACCATTCAAATGTCATGCAGCAACATGTAATGCTTTTGTTTATCACTAAAGCACAAAAGTAGTAGTTTATTAACAATTTTCTTTCAAGTTCCTTCAGACATACAGATTGTTTAAAACATATAAAATTGCAATTAGCAGGAAAAAAAATATTCCTTGCACACGCTTCTCTCAATGGCCATATCTTGAATAAATATACAATTCTGCTTCATGTGTGAATAGCTGAGAATTCTGCTCTTGGTACAAAAGTGGGTATCTAGCCTGTAAATCCCTTGGGGAGGGCTGAAGACGTGGTCTGCTGGGTCACTCATTTTTAGAAGCTAGTCAACCTCTTTCTATTAAACACAATAATAAATGAGTGACCCAGCAGACCACGTCCTCAGCCCTTTCCAAGGAATTTACAGGCTAGGTACCCACTTTTGTACCAACAGCAGAATTCTCAGCTATTCACACATGAAGCAGAATGGTATTTCTTTTATTTTTAAGAGCCACGGGCGCTATTCTGAAGTATTCATACTATTCATAATCAAGTCAATTCGAGGATAACCTTAACGCCAAAGCCCAAATCGTTGCTCTTGTGATTTGTATATCATCACCCAGATGACCAGGGCTTAATTGGAGCCGGCGGTTACCGGTCCGGGCCACCGGCACTCAATTTGGGGACTTGCATACATTTTTCTCCATTAGACATTTGCTAAGAGCAGGAGATGGAAAACATACAAAGGAGAAAGACGAGGAAGCGCATGTCGAAAACCCATTATAAAGGGAGCAAGCAGGAGCCTGCATGAGTGAGATAAAGTGACAGGGTGTGTCTGGCTGTGGATTTAGGGCCAGATGTACGAAGCCTTTTGCATGTCGCAAACTGCGAAAAACGCAGTTTGCGGCATGCAAAAGGCTGAACGCGATGCTCATCCCCAAATTGAGAGTCGGTACCGACTCGCAATTTGGGGATGCGATTCTCAAATAGGAAGGGGTGTTCCCTTCCTATTTGCGACCGCATCGCCATTCAGAGTTGCTTTGTGACCGCGAATGCGGTCGCAAACCAACTCACAGTTACCACCAGTGTCACACTGGTAGTAACTCATTCGCAAAAGGAAAGGGGTTCCCATGGGACCCCTTCCCCTTTGTGAATGCCGAAAAAAATATTTTTTCAGAGCAGACAGTGGTCCCATGGACCACTGCCTACTCTGAAAAAAACGAAACCAAATGGTTTTGGTTTAGTTTTTATTTTGCAGCTCGTTTTCCTTTAAGGAAAATGTGCTGCAAAATGAAAAAAGACCACTGCTTTATTTACAAAACAGTCACAGACATGGAGGTCTGCTGACCACAGCAGGTCACCATCCCTGTGAGTGCAGGGACTCGCTATGGGGTCGCAAACTGCGACCCACCTCATGAATATTAATGAGGTGGGTCTTTGCGACCCCATAGAGAGTCGCAGAAGGTGTCTGAGACACATTTCTGCATCCCATTTTGCGAGTTGCAATTTGCGAGTCAGTCAGACTCGCAATTTCCAAGTCGCAAAATTTTCCTTTCCTACATCTGGCCCTAAGTGACATCTGGTAGAATCGAGACTATGCAGTTTTAGTGTTAGGCACGCCGACGTTTATTTCTCCCGCTCGCGGAATTCTGAGCAGAGATTTGGGCACCAGCACTTATTATTTTACCAAATAAGCCCTGCAGAATATAATATCGTAGCGCTTGCTCCACAGTGTGCTTCAAGAGATGATAAAACTGTAACCACATTCCTCATTTTGTGACCTACGCCGTTGACTCTTAAGAATTTCATATTATTAAAATAAAAGTAAATCGAAAATAAAGCCATCATAGTGGGATTTGCCGGCCTGGGAAATCTGTATCACGTTAGTCAGGTTATCCTAGCTACCTGAACACACACCTCTATGGTCACTGTGCAGGCACCCAGCAGCGTTAAAAAAAAACATGCCAAATACACCTCTGTCAAAGCAAGGATTGTTACATTTAGAAGAAACTGTTTTATTGACCTCTCTATTAGACCCTGAGATAGAATAATGAGATGCCTGTCTTCTGGAAGCCTTACGCCAAGGCTTTAAACTCGTGGACACCTAGGGTTTATGCAGTATCACGCACCAGTCAATTGCAGACACAGGAAACAAGTCAATTGTATTACTGTACGCGCAACAGGGGGTTGATTTTTTGCTAGGAAACACAGAACAGGCTTCTTCAAGAGATGTTTGTAATTTACTGCGACTCCCGCCCTACTGGCCTTTGCGGAGTTGTGGTATTCGCTGACATTCCTTATCATTAGCAGACAAGGACCGGAGAAACGGGGCTGTCGTCATTATAGGAAATGTGTTAATTTCGAAGGCGACATTCTGAGTGGCCTGTTAAAATCCCAATTTTTCTCCGTCCCAGTATTACTAGTGCCGAAAGTTCGAGAAACAGTGGAGATTTCATGTTTTTTGGGAAATAAGATGCCAGAATCTTTGTTTCCATGTAATGGGGCATTAAAACAGTGGAACATAATTTTGGGTCTTCCGACTACAAAGAAATGCTTATCAAAATGCCCTTGGGGCCAAAATTCTTACCAACAATCAAGGCCGCATATGTTTTTTTTGTAATTTAATATGAGTGGGTGAAATGCTTCTATGAGAATTTAATTTGGGCCATGCATTTTAACTACAGGATCTCTCAAATGAGGCACAAAAGTGGCATCCTAAGTGATTGGTCTATAAATAAAAATAAAAAAGCAAATAAAAAAAGCAAAGTTTGGGTGAGGTAAAGAATTTCGAAGCAAACATCTGTTTTCACATTTTGGTTGTATGTAGGGTGTCACTATAGGTGATGATGCCTGAGCTGGATGATAAACAACATCCAGTTTCTGACTGTGCTATGTATGATATTCACCTTGCATATGAGACTTTGTGACAAGCTGGGTCTTTAAAGATCACCTTCATGTTCAGTTAACAAGAAAATGACTACCTGATAGTTATAATGCCTTAGCCCGCTAAAGGACAGCATATAAAAATCTTTCTTTGGACAGGCATGCTCCCTATGTGATGTTGCGAGTAGGGAGCACCCAGCCACCCAATTATCCAAATATAAGTTTCTGTTGTGTTTTTGACTTTTTGGCTTCATCACACATGCTCATCATCAATGTACACTGAGAACCACTTTACCTGCATTTAATATGAGACCCAGAGCAGGTTCTGGGGTTTGGAGTGGCATTCTATGTGTACCTTCTTTAGCAAGCAGAAATACTCTCCCATCTCGAGTTCACATGTGTTATGAACGTTATACCTAATCTCGTGTAATCTGGCCCATTGCTAGATCGTGTGGGTCATATTTATACTCCGTTTGCGCCGAATTTGCGTCGTTTTTTTTTACGCAAATTCGACGCAAAACTAACTCCATATTTATACTTTGGCGTTAGACGCGTCTAGCGCCAAAGTTCATGGAGTTAGCGTCATTTTTTTGCGTGAACACCTTCCTTGCGTTAATGATATGCAAGGTAGGCGTTCCCGTCTTAAAAAATGACTGCGAGGCATATGTGTCGTATTTATACTCCCGGGCAAAAATGACGCCCGGGAGTGGGCGGGACTAAAAAACCCGCATTTGCGCCGGATTTTAGTGCCTGGGTCAGGGCAGGCGTTAAGGGACCTGTGGGCTCAGAATGAACCCAGAGGTGCCCTCCCAAGCCCCCAGGGACACTCCCTGCCACCCTTGCCCACCCCAGGAGGACACCCAAGGATGGAGGGATCCATCCCAGGGAAGAAAAGGTAAGTTGTGGTAAGTATTTTTTTTTTTTTTTTTTTTGGGCATAGGGGGGCCTGATTTGTGCCCCCCTACATGCCACTATGCCCAATGACCATGCCCAGGGGACAGAAGTCCCCTGGGCATGGCCATTGGGCAAGGGGGCATGACTCCTGTCTTTGCTAAGACAGGAGTCATGTTAATGGCGTCTGGGCGCCCCCAAAAAATGGCGCAAATCGGGTTAAGACGATTTTTTTGCCTCAGCCTAACTTGCCCCATTTTTGGATGCCCAAACGCCATTTTTCCCTACGCCGGCGCTGCCTGGTGTACGTAGTTTTTTTTCACTCAACTTTTCCATTCAATAAATACGGCGCCCGCATGGCGCTTAAGAATGGCGTTTGCCGGCGCTAATTATTTTGGCGCAAAACTGCGTTAGCGCAGTTTTGCGTCAAAAAGTATAAATATGGGCCTGTGTGCTTGAGTAGTGCATTTATAGAGCAGCGACGTGTGGAAGAACGTGCTTAGACTATGTGCACTGTGAGGATGCATCTTGGATTGCCACTGAAAGCATGTTGTACAAGATGAAGATTAGAGGTAGTCTGAGGAGCTAGCACTGTGCATTTCTATTGTTCCTGAAGTTTGTGTTTAGCAAAAGACTGAAGTGTGGAGATGGTGGAAACAGGACTCCCTTTAGAAATGAAGATTTACTGTAGTCTGCGTTTTGTTGCCTCCTGGAGCACTCTCATTCAGATGGAGAGTGTAATGTACTTGCCAGACAGTTTCCCAGTGGTGCAAGGACATCACTTGCAGGAGTCTGCAACAATCTGCTGGTGGAGATTTGGATTTGGAAGAGGATTTTACCTGACCTACAGTTGAATAGGTGCTGGAGGTATTCCTGCAGGAAGGTGTCTGCCTTGATGAAAGGCCCATCTGTGGCTGGTGGAAGTGGAGCTGCCTAGAGGAAGCAGACTAAGCAAATCATCTTGGATACAACACTCCCAGTGTGACAGCAGCGCTGCCTGAAGTCTGTGGCGACCTATGGTCCTCGTGTGTTACTGGTTGCCCCCATTAGGTCTTGAGGATTAACTCTGCCTTCTTCCTGGCCTGGGAGTGATCGGCAGGGTTGACAGAGAAAGAACAGAAGGGTGCCACCGACAGCGACCCAGATTCAGGTCCTGTGTCCCCCAGCATCAGCATGCTGCATCTACTTTGAGGCTGAATACCGTGGTTGCAACTGTGCCCATGATTGTGTGACCGACATGCTATACCAGAGAATGCAAAATCACATTCTGTGATTAAAAAAACGGAGCTCTGTGTGTGGCACTGGCCTGAGTGCCCAGAGCAATTGATTGACTGCTCTGGCATTGTCAAGCGCCTGGAGAATACAGCAACTCCTGTCACAATTCCTGGGGAATCTAGATTGTAAGCTTAAAATCAGCTATCATCTCCCTTTGAACTCCCATGGGCGGGCTGTGCTCCTTGTTTGGACAGTGGGTTTGCCTTTGGCCTGAGAAGCACCTCGACCACTCCCCTCCTTTATCATGGTACATAAGGAAATGGACATCTCTATGAGGAGGAGGGGCTGGGAAGGAGCAGATTGCAAACTGAATCCATTGGTAGAAGCCTCACATCTTAAACTCCTGCTGCAACAACAGAAGGAAAACATGTCTCCCTTGCAACCCTGGCTATCTCAAAATGTGAGCCTTCAAACTAAATGGAGGGCTATACTTGTGGGCAAATTAGCAATCCTGCACATTACTGAGGCTGACCCTTGGGTAACTGTACTTGCAAAAAGCTGCTGAAAACACATACTGTGAGCAGTACTCTAGATTTTTCCCTGTAGCTCATAAGTCCTAAATACAAGGACCTAAGTCCCTCAGTCATAAGTCCTAAATACAAGGAAATTAGTAATCAGTCGCGACTCACAGTGCGGAGAATGGGCAGGGTGGTGTGTGGGGGGAATACAAATTTAATTAATAATAAAAAAGATAAACACTTACCTTGGTCGCTGCCGCTGGTGCCACACCACTCCATCCGCTCCTCTGCTGCGGTCAATCCTTACGCTGCTCAGAGCAATGTTAGGACAGACTGGGAGCCTGCGCATGCTCTCTCCAGTCCGGCAACACAGTGGATGCCACTCTAATACCAGTTTGTGACATATTTTTATAGTTTACTGTTTTCAGGATTTATTTTTGTGATGTCTGCTGGTGTTTCTCCAGTTCTTCACCAAAATATAGAATTCAGGGGCTGATTTAAGAGCCCCAGCGCCATCCTACTGACACATTAGCATTATTTTTTTTATGCTAATGTGGCTTTAGGTGGTCAAAAACCCTGCACCATATTTACATAGTCATTGCGCCACTTTGTAACCTTTTGCACTACATTATGTCTGCGCCACGCATAATGTATGCAAAGGGGGCGTTTACTCAATAGGGGGGCTGGAAAAATGGTGCCAGAAAATCTGGCGCCATTTCTTTTGGCACTTTTAACACCTGCTCAGAGCAGGCGTTAAAAGGGGGCAAGCCATTAAATACAATGGTCTCCTATATACTCTGCAGGAGTAGCGCCAAAACTTTGGTGCTACTCCTGCAGAGTACATCCTAAGCATCAGGAATTAGGAATTCTGACACTATTGCCCCTTACCCTGCACCAGGGTGCGCCGTATTTTAAATACGGTGAACACATGGTGTCAGTAGGGGGCGCTAAGGGGCGCAAGAAAAAAAGTGGTACTGCACTGCGTGCAGTGCTACTTTCCTTTAATCAGGCCCTCAGTGTTTAACAGCTTTCACACATGCCCACTGGACAAACAGTTGGGGGTAAAGGAGTATTTTCACTGTTTCCAAAATATTTTGTTGCACGCAGCTGCATTGTAAATGTTGTCACGTCAATGTGCTTCCTTCCAAGTTCAACAACCTTTTTCCAGGTTTGCTAGATGTATTTAATTTTCTAGCTACATTTCTGTCGAAGAACTCCTAGGTGATTTCTATAGCAATTAGAGGTGTAGTCATAATTATTTATATGCACATAAGACCAAAACACATGCGAAATGTGTAGTGGAAACAACATTTTGCTTTTGGTGTAGTACAGAGGCTGAACATAGAGCATGGATTCATGGGAACTTATTATTGCCTCTTCAGTTAGACCTTCCATGATGGATAATACCAATGTTTGATTAATCCACCAAGGTCTTGGAAAAGTCAAACATGATGATAAATCTGTTGCCTATTGGTCCATATGAGATCATCTGCTGTCGAAAGCATCAGCATTTCATTCTTATTGCTTACTCAAAAGCAGCCTGCATTCTATCTTAAAACTGGCAGGTTATCACGACAGCTAGCCAAGTGGGACGCCACAAGAATCTCCAAAATGTTTCTAAACTGTGAGGATTGTAGCTTGGATTGTAGCTTGGTAACCAGCCAACAATCAATACTGATTTTTTTAGGGGTGGTTAGAATGAGCAATCGTTAATCACTCTGGAACAACCCCTTCTGAAAGAAAGGAGGTCTCCATAAAGGTAACCATTGTTCCAAAAGACTTTATTAGAAACACAAAGGACAGAGAACAAATTCACATTAGCTTAGGTCATACCAATGGTATGTGGTACACCCACTTGGTACATTTAATTTACTTGCACACCCCTAGTCAACTGGTACTACATGTCCTCAGGGCCTGTAAATTAAAAACAAACTAGTAGAGTGCCTGCAGCTCTTATTGTTCCTCCCACTTAAGAAGTGCCAGAAAACATGTCTTAGGTCTGCCATTGAAAACTATGGTGGTCATTCTGACCCTGGCGGTCTTTGACCGCCAGGGCGGAGGACCGCGGGAGCACCGCCGACAGGCCGGCGGTGCTCCAATGGGGATTCCGACCGCGGCGGTAAAGCCGCGGTCGGACCGGCACCACTGGCGGGGTCCCGCCAGTGTACCGCGGCCCCATTGAATCCTCCGCGGCGGCGCTGCTTGCTGCACCGCCGCGGGGATTCCGACCCCCCCCTACCGCCATCCAGATCCCGGCGGTCGGACCGCCGAGATCCGGATGGCGGTAGGGGGGTCGCGGGGCCCCTGGGGGCCCCTGCAGTGCCCATGCCACTGGCATGGGCATTGCAGGGGCCCCCGTAAGAGGGCCCCTACATGTATTTCACTGTCTGCTGCGCAGACAGTGAAATACGCGACGGGTGCAACTGCACCCGTCGCACAGCTTCCACTCCGCCGGCTCGATTCCGAGCCGGCTTCATCGTGGAAGCCTCTTTCCCGCTGGGCTGGCTGGCGGTCTGAAGGCGACCGCCCGCCAGCCCAGCGGGAAAGTCAGAATTACCGCCGCGGTCTTTCGACCGCGGAACGGTAACCTGACGGCGGGACTTTGGCGGGCGGCCTCCGCCGCCCGCCAAGGTCAGAATGAGGGCCTATGTATGCAGTTGAAAACTGCCTACTCAACTTACCAAACAAATCCCTTTTCCAAGTCTAAAACTCCCTTTTTAATACATATGTCACCCCTAAAGTAGGCCTCAAATAGCCAATAGGACTGGGTGCATTGTAATTAAAATGTTAGACATGTACTTTTACGTTTTACATGTCCTGGTAGTGACCCACTCACAAATTTGTTTTTCACTACTATGAGACCTACCTCTCCCATAAGATAACATTAGGTTACCTTATTACATCTAATAAGCGCTAACTTTTAATTGGGAGCAGGGAGCAAAGTCATGTTTGGTATCTGAGGAATTGTATTTTAAACTCCTCTGTAATAGTAATTCTGAGTCACAATTCTGAAACTGCCACTTTTACTGGCATTTGCTTGTCCTAACCATGTGAACAGGCTGCAGCTGTTCCTCAATCAGATGAATAGGTGAGAGTGCCAGTTGACCTTTGTACATTCCTTCCAGACAGCCACATTGTAGAGGGACTAGTTGTGCCTGAATGGACCATCATTGGCAGGATGGGGGGGCAGAGCTTTCCACAGCCCCACCTACACATCAATAGACTGGGTCCTACTCACACACAAAGAACTTCACACTAGCCTTTTGGTCCTGTAGCCAGGCTAGAGCCAAGGCAGGGAGCCAGGACATCCCAGACATGCTTGTGGGGGGAAGCCTCCAGAGGTTTCTCCCACTTCAAAGGGGGCTTCAGGTATTAAAATGGGACCCTCAGATTCACTCTTCAGTCTAGTCCTGAACTTGTTGGTATGTTGGTACTACAGAAGAAGGACGCCGTGCTGCTTGAGGCTGGTCCTTCTTGCTGAGAATGAAGACTGGACCAGCACACTTCATCCCACTCTGAAGTGACTCAAAGGGCCAGCTGACTGATCTCCTATTAGAGTTACAGGAACATAACAAGCTCCAGAGGCCCAGCTGACCTGCTGCCTGGACCTGCAACTGGATCTGCCCGAACCCTGCTGCCATCTGCTGGATTGAGTTCCTGATCCCCAAGAGGTGCCTCCCAGGTTCTGGACCTTTGGTGTGGAATTGGTTGAACAACTCCTTGAAGATAGGAGAAATCCTGAAGTTTTGGGCTTTTCACGACTGGGAATGGGCCCAAGCATGCCAAGATCTTCTTGCCTGCGCTGAGCGCCGAAGGGAAGCTCTGGTGAACTCATTCTTTGTGCTACAGCGACTCCCCATGATGACAGGTAATGCGAGATTTGCACTTCGCTCTACAGAATGAGCAGCCTGACGCTCTCCCTGCTCCTCGTGGACACTTTGCACCAGACTTTAGAAGGTAACTTCTTCACTGGGACTAACTTGGTTCCTATACCTGGCCCTCATTCCATTGTGGTTGGCTTGAATTTGTGACTGTCACCCGGTCTCACAGAACCAGACACCTGTGAATGCTGCTTTGTGCTTTTAGGCAGTATGATTAACTGAAATCTTTAAAATTCTATATCTCCCGTTCACCATGGTAGGAGTATCATCAATCACTACTAATGTGATGATTGACAATAAATGATGAAATCAAGGTGAAAGAGAGGAATACTAATTAAGATCATAGCTCCTCAGAGCACGTAGGAGTGTGATTTAGAATCTTTCATTGAAAGGATAATTTTTAGTTGAAAGAGACATTGAGGGAATCAACAATATTAAACAATTTCGATTTCTGTGAAGCCCATTTGGCCACACAATAAGGACCAAAAATTGAAAATTGAAGGTAGGTAATTTATTTCCAATCAGTAATCAATCTAATGTATATGCAAGTCATGAACATGTTGCAAAGGTACAGAATTACAGCTGGCAAGTTGAAATATCACAATCGATTCAGTCTCATCAAATTAACAAAGCAGTAACAACCACAGCAAAACAGAAACTGAAAATTAGAAATAGGTGTTACATAAAGAAACCCCTGCATTCTCTTCTAAACATGAAATGATTCTAAAATCACCTAGTCAAAGTTCAAAGTCAGGAATGAGGGTGGTTGGGATTAAATCTTAAGGAAATTCGGAAATGCGAGAAGGTGGCAGTATAATGAAGGCTTCAGTAGAAGTCATCCAGGAAAAGAAATAAGTGTTTAGCATGAAGCTTTACACTTGCAAGAACAAGGGAAGCAGAGAGGTCTGTACCCCTCGAAGTCTAAGGGAAAATATGTCTAACAACATAAGCATTAATTTATAAAAACAGAACCTTCATATCTTCTCCTTCCATGCAAGAACCAATCAGCTTTTGATCCGCTGTTTGCATTTGCAACACCACCTGAATTTCTCATCCCACAGAACTCGGACAGTTACTGTACCCTTGAGCATCCCCTGTTCCTGGTACCAGATGCATTGGAGACTTCAGGTGCTCATTAAATCTTCACATCTCTTGTAAAGATTTCATCTCTCACACCTTACTATCAGCAACAAATAGATAAGACAATACTCTTTTCTTTAGCTAACAAAGCCTTGAAATGCACCTCCAAAGAAAGAGAGCACACTATCCAAGCAAAACACATTTCAGAATTAAGGCCTTCATTCAGTTAAGTTAGCCTGACTTTAACTAGACATTTAGGGCCAGATGTAGCAAACGATTGCGACTCGCAAACGGGCCGAATCGCAATTTGCGACAGTGCAAAATCGGAAATGGGATGCAAAAAGACCATTTCCGACTCGCAAAAAGCGATGGGACCCGTTTGCGAGTCGCATCCGGTGCGACCCCATTTTGCGACCCGCAAATTGCAAGTCGCAATTTGTGAGTCGCAACCCATATGCAATTGCAACTCGCAAATTGCGACTAGTCGCAAAAAGCCCAGTTTGCATGTCCCATTTACCACTAACTCAGAGCAGGTGGTAACCATTACCAAAGTATAAAAGGGGACCCAGAAGGCATCTGGGTTACTCAAGATGGCGGAGATATACCTGATAGCAGTGAGGAGGAGAGTCTACGCAGCCCAGCAGAGGAGGAGGAGGGGCCACAGACAGGAGAAGATATATAGAACCAGGCAGGCTCTTTTTCAGCAAACTGAAGAGGAGATCTATGACAAATACCGCCTTAGCAGCGCAGCCATTTTAGAATTAATAGATTTACTGAAACCACAGCTAGAACACAAGACTCTGCGTGGCAGCGCCATCCCTACGCATGTGCAAGTACTATGCGCACTGCACCTCTTGGCCTCAGGGAGCTATCAGGGGGTCATTGCCGTGGCAGGTGGGGTATCCCAAAGTGCAGTGTCAAGGTTCCTCAGGGCATTCCTAGATTCCTTAGTCACGCACATGTCTCACTTCATATACTTACCAAGGAATGAGGCAGAAATTAACAGCACCAAGCTGGACTTTTACCGCATTGCCCACTTTCCTCATGTCATAGGGTGTGTAGATGGGACACACATTCAAATATGCCCCCCTGCTAATCTGGAACACATTTTCCGCAACAGGAAGTGTACCCACTCACTCAACATACAGGTTGTTTGTGATGCCCATTATGACATCACGGACATCGTAGCTAAGTTTCCTGGCAGTACCCATGACTCATACATTTTTAGGCATAGTGGGATACATCAACGCCTGGAACGTGGGGAATTTGGAGACGGTTACCTCCTAGGTAGAGCCACAGACACTTGCAGACATACACACAGGTCACTGTGCACGACTATCTGGACTTCCTAACAGTGTACTTTTGTGCCCAACAGGTGACAGTGCATATGCTCTCAGGCCTTGGATCATGACCCAGTTTTTAACACCCAGAACTGAATCAGAGAGGCAATACAACAGTGCGCATAAGAGGACCAGGAACCTGATCGAGCGCACCTTCGGACTGCTGAAGGCAAGATTCAGATGCCTCCACCACAGTGGAGGCGCCCTCCAATACACCCCCATTACCGCTTTCAAAATTGTGGTCGCATGCGCCATCCTCCACAACATAGCCACCCGACGTGGGCTACCTCTCACCCCTGCAGACCCAGATCCTGATGATGAAGAGCAAGAACAACCACATCGCCATCATGGGGATAGGAGTCTAGCTAATCAAGGCAGACTGAGACGGGACCACATTGCAGCGCAATATTTTGGACGGTATGTGTCAACTCCCACCATACTCACCTATTAACCAAAAACTCCATTTGTTAAGTGGAACAAAAATAACTGTTTTATTAATGTCATGAAAAAACTATATACAAGTTGAAATTATCCATGGGCAGGAAAATGCCAACCAGTCATGTGGCACATTAACGCCATGTGCCACATTAATCTGTCCTGACTGTTATCTATGATCTCCTGCCCCTCCTGCCAGCCTGGCTGGTCCCTGCTGCGTCCATGGTGCTGTGCCTACCACTCCTCAGCACCCTACTGTCAGTGGCAGAGACACTGCTCACTGTTGAGCCCTCCTCACTGTCTTGGGGTGTTTCCCCGGTGGCCCTCGACATCTCCCGTGTCTCCATAAGTTCAACTATGTGGGTGAGACGTCCCAGGCCCCTGGCAACATCCCCAGCAAAATGGACCATCTCTATTTGCAGGCCAACTGTCGTCCTCGACAGGCCTGTTGTATTGATGGCTAGCCTGCCGATCGATGTGGCCATCCTGTCCAGTCTTAGCATTATCTGGCGATCTCTACGCCGCCCAGCCTCTGCCTGGCCCAGCAGTCCGGCCGCCAGTTCCCTGATGGCAAGGGCAATGTCCCCAGTGTTCTGGCACATCTGGTCCATGCGTCTGTTGAGGTGCTGCATGCTTGCATGGTTGTGTCTAACAAAGCGGTGCAGCACACCACTAATCCTGCCCAATGTTCTGTTCTGCAGGCGCTGACCCCGCAGCAGATGTGCCTCACTGCTGGTTGGAGGAAGTATCCCGGATCCAGATGGTCTTGCCCTGCGCCGCCTGCGCAGCGGTGGCTGCCCTGTGCTCACACCTGTATCCTCCCTGCCTGTTGCTGGGGCAGCTCCTGGCGTGATTGTTGCAGCAGGCGTTACCACTGCAGGAATGCTGCTGACTGTGCAGGTGGGGGTGCTGGCGGGTCCTGGGGTGTCCTCCTGGGCCTGGGTGGTTGGGGTGTTGGGGGTGTCTTGCTGGAGACCTGTGGGACATGGGGAACACACTGTCAGTGTCTAGTATCTATTGCACAATTCCTAATAAACATTTGCCTTTGAACTGCCTCTTTGACTACATTTCCCATAATGTATCATTCTGGCTTTTTCTACCCTGAAATGGAGCTAATTTGGTTGTGCATGCACCTGTGTACATGGTGGGTGGGGTATGACATTGATAGGGGTACAGGCTTATCACATGGTACTCACCGGTTGATGTGCTGGGCTCTGAGGTGTCCAGGTCCCCAAATCCACACACTGCCTCCTGCTCAAAAGTTTCCTCAACCCTTTCTTCCAGGGGTGTGGGTGGTGGCACAGATGATGGTCCCCCTCCAGTGCCTCTCATCTCCCGGAGCCTTTCTGCCACCCTCTCCTTGGTCCGGGAGCGGAGGTCATACCACCTCTTCTTTATGTCCTCAATTGTCCTGTGGCTCACACCCAGGGAATTAATTTTTTCGTGCATGTCCCGCCAGAGTTTCTTTTTGGTTGCCTCAGGAACAGTGAGGGCTGCTCTCCCAAAGAGCTCATCATGGTGCTAACAGCATTCCTCAGTCAGCACCTCCAGCTCCCTCTCAGAAAATTAGATTTTTCTTTTTCGTGGGGTTCCCTCCATGGCTGCTGCTACTTGTTCAGTGTGAAGACTGGCAGTTATAAAAGGGTGTGGTCCTGCCTCCTCCCAGGTGTATTTGTTAACTTCCTGGCTGTGATGTCATCATCATGTGCCAGGAAGTGTTTCCAGAGTGTTCTGGTATGCTTTCTGGAGTGTTCTGCTGCACCTGCAAGCAATTTTGAAGGTAATCGCAATTTGCGACACCCACTCGCTAATTGCGAGTTTGTTTTTTGCACACTCGCAAACAGCGACCTCGCAAACTGCGGACTCGCACACAGCGTTGCGAGTCCGGCTGCGAGTTGCAAAATCGGATCGCTTTTTTTTCTGACATTCCAATTTGCGACTCGCATTTTGCGAGTCGCATCAACTCGCAAAATGCGAGTCGCAATTTTTATTTTTGCTACATCTGGCCCTTAGGCCCTTATTCTCAAAGGTTTAGCACTGCTTTCATAACGCTAAACCAATGCTAAACATTTTTTGGCATTTACAAACCAACACAAATAGGCATTTGCGTTGGTTTGTGTGGCAAAGTAATCTAAAGCAGTGCAAAACACTGCTTTGCATTACTGAGTGTCAAGGGAGCGTTACATGGGTGGTACATGGGCATACCCTTGCTACCACCCATGCTTTATGGCACTAAAACCCTATTCTGAAACATTAGAAGAGAGGGGTTTAGTGCCAAAAATTAACGCTGCTGAAAAGCAGGCGTTAAACAGAGAATTTTTTTTATTTCTCCCTGCTTTTCTGACTCTGCATGTGTGTTGCACTGTGCAGCACACATACAAAGTAGGAAAAACATTTCCACTTGTCTAAGCATAGTATTTTATACAAGAAGGGTACCCTCCCTATGCAAAACCTATGCTAGACTCACGCACATACCCTAGCACAATGGCACTTTGGTGAGTGCATGGCACACAGCAGCTGAAATCAGAGCTGGCGCTAGGGAGAGGGGAGGAGAGTGCCATTCCTATGTGAATATGGCGCTCTCCTGCTCTCTCCTTGTCACGCAGCGCAGCACAGTGTAGCATTTTTAGCTGCTGCGCTGCGTGACACCTTTCAGAATCTGGGCCTAAATGTGCATTTTGAATACATGGTTATACATGGACACACTAAATTTCAGAATAAACACAAACGTGAAAAAAATACATTTTACTTCCGTAAATGCAACTTAAAGAATAAATGTGAAACTTGAATAATGAATACCTGTAAGCATTTTTTATGAACATTAGTATGCACGTTTATAAACCTTCAGTCTTCAGTGGTTACAATGCATCTATACGTCTGTGTATGCACGTGTGCTACTTTCATTAAGGCAGACAGTAAATATAATATCAAATGTAAATTTGTATTTTGCGCAATGATGCTGTGCAAAGGATGGAGTCTAAATTGCGCGACTCCACTCTCATTGTTTCTCATAATAACCCTTGCTGCTTCCATTCCATGATTCCTGCCCTCTAGCTGGAATTGCAGAGAATTGTCTCATGTAGGGTGAGCATAATTATATACTGTGCTAGCACGTTGGTCCTTTATAAGTAAACTTACAAGGAGAGACGCGTATAGGTTGATTAACCTTTTGACTCGCTTAGAATAATCCTGCCAGAGTTGTAGCATAGTACACAATAATCATTGCCCAAATATCAATAATCATTCATCAAATCAATAATCAACAATCAATTTAGTCAGTAATCTTCACACACCATGACTTCTCAGCCATGAATAACCACTCCTTTAGTAAAGTTTAGTAATTTTATTTCCCTTTGGTTACAATACTAAATCATATGGATTAATACTCAAACTTAATTTCAAATGCATACAAGAAAAATGTTAATTAGCCAGAAGATGCCAAAAGGCAATCTAATTAAGGCTTGTATCACAATACATTCTAGAGCATTAGCGCAAATCAATAATAGAATCAGCTCCAAATTTTTATTAGCTCTGTCCATAAAGGTCAGCAAAACATCCGTCAACCATTTGTCTCTGTAATCTGTCAATCGTCAGGTAGAAAAACCCTCATCTAACCCAAATTAGCATCAGCATGGGGGGCGTCATGAAAAATGATTTAGAGCAAGAATTTAGAAAACATCTAGCTAAAGAAAACTAACTAAGACAGCGCAGTTGGTACCTAGTAAGAAAAGGCACAAAAATACATTCAGTCATATTGTCATATCTACCTATCCTCGGTATGGGTCAGCAAACAGAATCTCTTCTACATTTTGTCTTCTTGAGTTTTCCCTATAGATTCTTTCCCTATTTCTTTCTTCCCTCCTCCGATTATTTTTAGACCTTCTTAATTTAATTATTTTGCACAAATTACATAACCCCCATATTCCTAATAGACAACATATCACAATTAATATTGCCTGTATAATTTTCAACAGTACCCCATTCCAAATACTACTAAGCCAACTTCCCACTGAAGCAAACCCTTTGCCAACATTTTCCCAAACACCTGGGTCTTTTAATCCCTTCAAATCACTACTTGCGTATGTCAGGTTCATAAGTAAGTCTCTTATCTCATTACTATTGTTAGGAATGTACGAGCAACAATGCCTAGAGTTAATCATTTTACAGACTCCCACATCCTTTGCTAAAAGAATGTCTAAAGCAAGACAATTTTGAAGAGTCATAGCTCTATCCGCAGCCAATTCAGTATCTATCAAGAGCATTGCCCCTGTAAAATTTGTCAGCATGTTGTCCACAAAAGTAGACAACTTTCGAATCTTGATCGAATTTAACATGACTCCCACTGAAGGAATCACCACTCCAAATATATCTCCCACTACCGCAGAAAAGTACTCCCTCCTCTGTCTCTTATGATATAATTCAGTCAATTTCTGAAACTTTTTTAAATCCTCTATCTGGTAAATCTTTGGGAATACTATCCCCAAATAACATGTCCCATACCATCCTCTTGGAAGACGATAATAAGCATTTAGTCCACAAATGTAATAAATCCCCGGAATCGCAGGGTCCTGACCATTCAACATAAAAGTCCATTTACTCTGAAACAAAAACACATGCCTACATTCACTCATACCCACAAATAAAGTGTCAGTGCGCGACTTTGGCCTATACATACAAAGCTTCCCTACATGTAGTGCATCTGAAGCTAATTTCCCTTGCGTTTTAATTGCAGTGTAAGCATAATCATTCTTGTAAGACCTTTTCTCTAAGCCTTTTTCTAATTTCTCCTTAAGTGCATTTCTCCTGTCATTAGTATGATCTAAGAAGCTTTTCTCTAATGATGTAAGCAAGCATGTAAGATTATTTTTATGAGCATAAGCTGTGCCAAACGTTAGTGTAGGCACAAAGAATTCTCTAACCAATACTATGTCATTATCCTTAGCTACTCTACTCAAATAATTAATGATAGGAACAAACGAAAACACAACATCGCGATTAGAGTAAAAATATTGAATGTACTCCTGGTTATAGAACCTTGTTAGTAACAGATTACAACTTATGCCATACGTTTGTGGAAGACTATGGTAAGTGACTCCTTCGTCGATTAATGAAGGAATCTGCGTACACACAAGACAATCCTTTGCATCCATCGCCTCCACATACTCCCTTAACAAGCGATAGAAAACATTAGAAGAATGTTCTCCTTGAGCATTAGTATAATCATGCAAATACTTCTCATCTAGCTTAAACCTCTCTAAAGCTGTTAGTGTAGTAGTCTCAGAAGCAGAAGTATGGTTGGCTCCTCTTGCATCAAGGACAGACATAACCACAATCAACACTATAAGCAAAATCCCACACATATTTGACAAACCAATGCTCATGTATTTACAGCGCCTAGCATCTCTAACCTGTTTGTCAAAATCAGCCATGATCTGTAAAGAATCAGAACGCAGAAGTAACTTAGAAAACGTGCAGCAATAATAAAAAATAGACAACTCTTTTTCAGCAGTTAAGTTTCACTTCCAGGAGCCCCTTTCCTTGTCACAATCCGTTAGAAGCTTGTAACATCAGGTTTGAAAAAGTCAAATCAGGTTATCAATGTCTTTTCAACAGTCTCTTTCTCAAAAGTGTTTTCTCAGATTGTTTCAACAGTTCAACTCCTCAATCTTTTTCAGGTCACCTCAAAATATTAACACAGAACTTCCCTATCAAAACAAAAATACATAAACTCTTGCTGCCATTTGTTTGTAGTTGCATACGCCCATTCAGGACCTGTGTATCTTTGACTTGCTATTTTCTTTCTTTTCAACTTTTGATCACCACTCAGCTCTCCTTCACTTAGTTCTTCTCTTCTCGTGGTATCTACTTCTTCCTCTATTGTTTGATCGACAACCACTTCTTTTCTTTTCTCTACTTGCGATTCAGGCCTCTTGTCTCCTTTTCTTGAACCTTCTGTCAGTATTGTCTTCAGGATCGAATTTGAATCCTTTACGTTCTCTATGGTGTTTTCTCTTGACGGACCTGCGACAGGCTCAGGAGGAGTCGGATTACTCCGACTTTTATCCAGCTCAACTCCTTCCCCTTCTTGGTCTGCACTTGCTCTATTTGCCCTCTGTGAACTAGGTTCTCCTGCTGCGTCAGTCTAGATAGATTCCCCAACTCCCTTCTGGAGGTCTTCACCCTCGTCTCTCACAGGAGTGATGGAACCATCCTCAACAAGTTCAGCTTCAGTTCCTCCTTGCTCCTTTTCCGGTTCCGGTGCAGTAATTTGTCTCACACTTGTTAGTACTCTCAACAACGCTTCTTCATGATCCAGTGGACAGGCCACTTTCTTTGTGTGACTTGCGTGAATCCAGTTCGGAATCCCTGCACACTTCACAACTGTCGTAGTCGTTAGGATCACCTGGTATGGTCCCCGCAAATGAGGCTCCAAATACGTCTTGGGCACGTGCTTGCAGACAACAACCCAGTCACCGGCCCTCAGGATGTGCCCTGGATCATAGATTGGCGGCAGTGTGGTGGCCTCCACTTTCTGAGAGAAAGAGCGAACCACATCAGCCAGACCTTTGCAGTAATCCAACACCATATCATCTGTTATGTTGACAAGTGCATTGGCTGGAACTGCGGGCAACCTCATTGCTCTGCCCATGAGTATCTCATGGGGTGACAATCCTGTTTTCCTGTCAGGTGTATTTCTCATTGACATCAACACCAAAGGCAATGCATCAGGCCATTTCAAATTTGTGGCTGCACACATTTTTGCAATTCTTGCTTTCAAGGTACCATTCATTTGCTCCACTAGTTCTGAGGCTTCAAGGCGGTAACTACAATGCAACTTTTGCTCGATGTTCAATGCTGCACATAACAGTTTAATCACCTCATTATTGAAGTGCGTTCCCCTATCTGATTCTAAAGAGATCAGAAATCCAAAACGTGGTATTAATTCCCTAAGCAACAGTTTCACTACGATGAGGCTATCATTTCTTCGTGTAGGGTATGCTTCAATCCAGTGACTAAGATGCACACAATCACCAACACATAACTCACACCTCCACATGCAGGCATTGCAATGAAATCCATTTGCATTCTGCGGAATGGACCTCCTGCTCTTCCAATGTGGCTCACATTCACCACGGGCCCTTCCCCGCATTTAATTGCTGACAAATGACACAGCGATGGCAAACTGCTTCAGCTGCTTGTCTAAACTTGGGGTTAAACCAATCAATTATGAACAAACGTACCATGGCATCCCTCCCAATGTGTGCCTGACCATGATAGTACCTCGCCATCTGGGACAGCAAGCTATTTGGCAAAACCATGTGACCCTCCTCAGATACCCACAACTCATCCTGTCTTTGAAAACATTTCATTTTGCCCCATGCTTGTTTCTCTTCTTTATCAACATTGCTCTGCAGAGTTTTTAACTCTTCTAATGTGTCAATCACTTTTAGTGCAAAACTTGTACATGTAGTATCTTCTTCAGATAACAATTCCCACTTGTCTTTGAACAATATACAGTTCAAGGCGCAAAACCATGGGACTTCATCCGCATATCCATTTCCCAGTGACACGTAGTCATGTGTCTTCAGATGTGCACTGCATTTCACCATGGCAATTTCTTCAGGCAATTGTAATCGCATACACCAACTCCTTTATTCTCTCACCATTTCTCACTGGTGAGCCAGTAGGATTTAGGAAACCTCTCCGCCACCATAATTAATCAAAATCATGAACTATTTCAAATCCATATTGGCTATCTGTATAGATAGTAACTCCCAATCGAGCAGAAACATGGCATGCCCTATTAAGAGCGACCAACTCCGCTACTTGAGCAGAATACACTCCTTGAAGCCAGGAAGCTTTAAAGGTACCTCTAATCGTGCACACTGCATATCCTGCTCTCAGGGTTCCTATACTGTCTCTCAGACAAGAACCATCAACTAAAACAATTTGGTCATTCTCTTCCAATTTGGTATCTCTAATGTCAGGTCTCGGTTTCGTACACAACTCAGCTACTTCAAGACAATCATGTTCAACATCCTCCTCTTTCTCAATTTCAGTAATATCACTTGGAAGTAAAGTTGCTGGGTTCAGCACTGTACATCTTTTCAGTGTCACATTAGGAGAACCTAGGATACTCGTCTCATATCTTGTCAATCTAGCACCAGTCAAGTATTGTGTTTTTGTCCTTGTCAGTAAAATCTCAATCGAGTGAGGGACCATTACAGTCAGGGGATATCCCATCACTACTCCTTCACACTATGAAAGACTCTGACCAACTGCGGCAACTGCTTGCAAACAACCCGGTAAGGCTGCTGCAACTGGGTCCCAGGTAGCTGAAAAATATGCTACTGGGCGATGAGCACCTCCATGGACCTGAGTCAAGACAGACAATGAACATGCATCACGCTCATGACAAAACAATGTGAATGGTTTCGTGTAATCAAGCATACCCAATGGTGGAACCCTGCACAAACTCTCTCTCAACTCAGTGAACGCTTTCATCTGTTCCTGATCTAGTACTATGGGATCAGTGACATCCTTATGAGTCAGCTTCTGCAAAGGTTTTGAAATTTCTGCAAAATTCAGGATCCATTGGCGACAATAGCCCACCATACCCAGAAACATCCTGACATCTCTCTGTGAAGTCGGGGGGGCTCATCTGCAATATCATTGTGATCCTTTCTCTGGATATTTTCCTCAACCCTTTCTTAATTTTGTGACCCAAATACTTAATTACCTTCTGACAGTACTGCCACTTCAGTGATGATACTTTATGACCAAATTTTCCCAAATGATTCAACAAGGCAATTGGGTCATACCTACACTCATCCTTTGTCCTGGATGCAATCAACAAATCATCAATGTACTGCACCAGAGTTGATTGAAAAGGTAACTCTAATGACTCCAAATTCTTTTTCAAGATTTGATTGAACAAGGATGGTGACTCCGTGTACCCTTGAGGAAGTCTACACCAGAAGTAGACATGATATAGGAATTTGAAACTAAAGAGAAACCAACTATCCTCATGTAGAGGTACAGAAAAGAACGCTTGTGACAAATCAACCACCTTGAACCATTCTGCATTGCATGGAATCTGGAACATTATTACCGCTGGGTTAGGCACTATGGGACAACACTTGCCCACAATATCATTTATTTTTCTCAAATCCTGGACAATTCGAACCTTTCCACATGGCTTCTTCAAACCCATTTTCGGTGAATTACATGGGCTGCTCAACACCTCCTTCAACACTCCCGGCTTCACAAAATCTGCAATTATCTGAGCCACTTTCATCAGGACATCTTGTGCCATGTTATACTGTAGAAGCTGTGGAAGCACTGCATTTGGCTTCAAGGGAACCTTAATCGACTCCACTCCTTTGATCAAACCTACTTCTTTCCCTGTCAAATCCCAAACATTCTCTTGAACTGTTTCCTGCAAGTCAGTAGGGATACTGGACTCGAATCACAGACTACGAACTTATGCAGTCCCTGAAAATTGCCAATCTCAACTTGCACTGGATATGTAATTGGGTTCGTCAAATATTGATTTGCTACCCCCATGACTTGAACTGTCTTTCCTGAAAGGGGCAAATTCAGGACCTCTGCACTTCTTACTGTGGAGCGTGTAACTCCAGTGTCCACCAAAAATTAGACTTTGTGATCCATCACCTTCCCTCTCACATAGGTTCCTCTCTGATCCACTTCTAAGAAGCTGCAAGCACACATGGCTCCTCATCCGAACTATCATTCATCCAGTCACCAATTATTTCATTCTTACTGTGTAATGGGAACTGGTGCACTGCGTTACTACTTCTGTCTTGTCTCTGACCTGTGACCTGTTGAGTAAGCATCATCTCTTGCTGCTCCATCGGGGCTTGAGGTATCTGCATTTGCTGTCTAGGTACCATGGGGACCTGCTGCTGCATTGGTTGCAACTGTTGCATTTGTGCACGGGGCATTTGCACCTGCTGTACGGGTTGGAAGTTTTGCATCTGATTCATATTATTCGGAAAATTTGGATTAGGACCCCTTAACCTCGGTCCTCTCATATTTTGGAATGTATTGACATCGTTATTTTGCTGAACAACACCCTCCTGCACCATCATCAGACACTCCCGCTTCCAGTGTCCCACGGCTCCGCAAATGTGACATGGTAACATCTTCCTCATGGGAAACACCCGGAACAACGACTCCTTAACCACGAAGTCGTGGAAAACGAAAGCAAAACAACGGTTTCATTTTCCACGACTTCCTGGTTTTCATGCCTTAACCACGCATGTGTGAACCACGTACATGCGTGGTTAAGGCACAGAAGAAGGGAGTCAATGCGGTGAAGGAGGAGGTAAGTTGGGCTGGGACTGGGGCTGTTTTTTTGTGGGTGGGGTGGGGTGGAGTGGGGGCCTCGGGTGATTAGGGTTTAGGGGGGTCAGGGTTTAGGTTTTTGGGGTGGGTTGGGGGGTTGGGGTGCTTTAGGTCTTAGGGGCGGGGTGGGGACTTGGGGTATTTTAGTTTTTGGGGGTTGGGGTGCTTTAGGTTTTAGGGGAGGGGGTTGGGGTTGTGGTAATTTTGGGGGTGGGGGTTGGGGTGGTTGTGTCGCGGTAATTTTTAGGGGTGGGGGCTATAGAGGAAGCATGCTGGAACCGTGCATGCTGATCACTAATGATACCAGGAATGCCTTTACAACAAAAAATCGTTGTAAAGGCATTCATGGTAAAGGCATTAGTGATACCAACGGGTTTGTTGTTCCAAACTCGTTGTTGAGCCATGGGTGCTTGAAGCACTCGTGGTTTTGAGATATAACCCTTCTTCATCCCTTGGACATCATTCTGAACCACAACGGTATTCAAATCTGGACCACGATTCAAATTGACTTCATGACCCCTACCTCTCATCTGAGGTTGGAACATGACCCTGCACTCCTGATTGAGCTGCCTTAATCTGCATCACCATCGCCTTTTCCTTCAACTTTTTCTGCTTCAATTTGATCTCATCACTACAGTACTTTGCATACTGCAACACTTCATCAATCGGCTTTGCTTGCCAGCAAATCAAATGACTCTTAATCATCTGTCCTAGTTCAGGTCTCAGCCCTTCCACAAACCTGAACACAAAATGCAACATGTCTTTCAGCTTGATCGCTTCCTTGCCACTGTACTCCTTGAATGCCTTCAACAATCATTCATAATACGCATGTATCAATTCCTTTACCTCCTGCACTGTTCTATAGATCCTTTGCCAATCAATATTCTTGGGCGAAATTCTTATCTTCAAGAACTCAATCACCTTATAGTAATGTTTCATTACATCGGGAGATGGTGCACCTGTACTCTTATCTCTCTCTGGCTCATTTGTTGGCCAATCTACTGCTCTCTTGCATTCAACCCATAAATCAGCTGGGACCACTATTTCTAGTAAGGTATTCAGGTCTTCCCACAGACATTTCGAGAGTTTCATGAACCTATCTGTTTGCTGATACCACTCAACTGGCTTCTCTCTCAATTTTGGATAATCATTTGTGAATGACAGAATATCACTCCTATGCCAAGGGACATGAACAAAATGTCTCCCTGTGATTTCTCTCTTTGGTAAAATCTTTACTGGATCCTTGCCCTGTTGTACATTTTCAGACACCTCCAAAGAATCCTATTTCTTTTTATCTCTCTAATTTACTCATCTGCCTTCCCATTTCTCCAAGACTCCCCAAACCTGAGCACTCTGCAATAGTTCTTTAAGGTGCGCCTTCATTCCGGCTGATCTCATGTGTTCAAAATACTTTGCCTCAAAATCTAACCTGTAGCTTCTCTTCAGATGCTTTGTTTTCTCAATTTCTATGCTGTGCTTCGCTGCCAACTCTGCTAACCTCTGGTGTACCTTGCCCACCTCTCATGTGATTTTCGGGCACAAGTATCTCAGCTCTGCTTCTGTGTAGGACTCTATCCTATTCACCCCCATTGTTCCTTCAACCAGTTAGCCCACTTCTATGCTCAATCTGACACAATTAATCTGCTCCTCACCCTTGGAAGCATTCTGTGGGGTATTCAATTTGTCCAACCATTCAGTCAACTGCTGAGCTGTCAATCCTTGTAATGAAATGTTACTCGCTTTCATTGGTGACACCTGTTGTACTACTGTATTTGAAGTCTGCAGTGTCAGTAACTGCAAGCTCTGACCTGCACTAGGTCCATTCACAGTATCCGGAAGGCAACAAGCGGACTGAGATCTAATAATGACCTTGATCTATCAAAGGTCTGTCCCATGGAAGAGACTACCTGCGCTTCTTCATTTGGTCTCCTCCTCACTAAACTCTGGGACATCTCCCACTGTTCACTCACACTTGGTTTCTTCTGTGCAAATAATGACACCGCTGGACCAACAGTAATCAGCAGCGATATTGCATCTGGGGCGGCTCTAACACCTTCACTCTGTGGAAGAGTAACTCTAATGTTCTGATTCATTACCGGAGTCAAATCCGATTGCGTCCCTGTCATTGGCGTAAACCTCAGTATCCCCTGTGGCAGCACTTGGGGCAACAAAATTGGAGTCGGCTCGGTCTGAACCAGCAGTGGTCTTGAGACCGCCTGCTCCGTAGGTACCACTAAGTTTGAAGTTGTCTCTAGAATCGGCACATCAGGATAAATTCTCTGTACCGGCGGTGGATGCATCTGTGCTTGAGCCACTGAAGTAGTTAACACATTAGGACTACTCTGCACTACACCTTGTACCTGGCCATCATTAACCCGTACCAGACTCACTGTCCCCATTGCCTGTGCCGGGGCTGTTGGATCAGCACTAGTATTTGGACCACCCTCATGCACCGCATATGCTGGGGGTCGATCTCTGAATATCTGTGTAGTAAGGTTCTCATCATCTGATTCTTCTTCCACTATGGAAGCCCTTTTTGCTTCTTTATTCCCAGACGAACTCTTATCACTTTTCTTAGTCGCTTTCTTTCCTTCTGTCTCATCTTCCTGTGTAATGGCAGGAAATAATTTAACATCCTGCAATGTCACTGCTCTCCATTTCTTCTGGTCCCAATCCCATCTCACCTCTGCTAATGCTTCTACTTTTCTTACTTTCTTCTCGAATTTCATCTGCTGTTGCTGTCTAGCCACCAACTCCCAAACTGCTAATGCCTCGAATTGTGCTGGTCTCTGAAGGGGCTTTGATTCATATAGCTCCTGTAGGAAGTTGGCTCTGTATGTGCTATTTCAAAGTAAGGAATAGCATGCACAGAGTCCAAGGGTTCCCCTTAGAGGTAAAATAGTGGTAAAAATAGATAATACTAATGCTCTATTTTGTGGTAGTGTGGTCGAGCAGTAGGCTTATCCAAGGAGTAGTGTTAAGCATTTGTTGTACATACACATAGACAATAAATGAGGTACACACACTCAGAGACAAATCCAGCCAATAGGTTTTTATATAGAAAAATATCTTTTCTTAGTTTATTTTAAGAACCACAGGTTCAAATTCTACATGTAATAGCTCATTCGAAAGGTATTGCAGGTAAGTACTTTAGGAACTTCAAATCATCAAAATTGCATGTATACTTTTCAAGTTATTCACAAATAGCTGTTTTAAAAGTGGACACTTAGTGCAATTTTCACAGTTCCTAGGGGAGGTAAGTATTTGTTAGTTTTACCAGGTAAGTAAGACACTTACAGGGTTCAGTTCTTGGTCCAAGGTAGCCCACCGTTGGGGGTTCAGAGCAACCCCAAAGTCACCACACCAGCAGCTCAGGGCCGGTCAGGTGCAGAGTTCACAGTGGTGCCCAAAACACATAGGCTAGAATGGAGAGAAGGGGGTGCCCCGGTTCCGGTCTGCTTGCAGGTAAGTACCCGCGTCTTCGGAGGGCAGACCAGGGGGGGTTTTGTAGGGCACCGGGGGGGACACAAGTCCACACAGAAATTTCACCCTCAGCAGCGCGGGGGCGGCCGGGTGCAGTGTAGGAACAGGCGTCGGGTTCGCAATGTTAGTCTATGAGAGATCTCGGGATCTCTTCAGCGCTGCAGGCAGGCAAGGGGGGGATTCCTCGGGGAAACCTCCACTTGGGCAAGGGAGAGGGACTCCTGGGGGTCGCTTCTCCAGTGAAAGTCCGGTCCTTCAGGTCCTGGGGGCTGCGGGTGCAGGGTCTCTCCCAGGCGTCGGGACTTTAGGTTCAAAGAGTCGCGGTCAGGGGAAGCCTCGGGATTCCCTCTGCAGGCGGCGCTGTGGGGGCTCAGGGGGGACAGGTTTTGGTACTCACAGTATCAGAGTAGTCCTGGGGTCCCTCCTGAGGTGTTGGATCGCCACCAGCCGAGTCGGGGTCGCCGGGTGCAGTGTTGCAAGTCTCACGCTTCTTGCGGGGAGCTTGCAGGGTTCTTTAAAGCTGCTGGAAACAAAGTTGCAGCTTTTCTTGGAGCAGGTCCGCTGTCCTCGGGAGTTTCTTGTCTTTTCGAAGCAGGGGCAGTCCTCAGAGGATGTCGAGGTCGCTGGTCCCTTTGGAAGGCGTCGCTGGAGCAGGATCTTTGGAAGGCAGGAGACAGGCCGGTGAGTTTCTGGAGCCAAGGCAGTTGTCGTCTTCTGGTCTTCCGCTGCAGGGGTTTTCAGCTGGGCAGTCCTTCTTCTTGTAGTTGCAGGAATCTAATTCTCTAGGGTTCAGGGTAGCCCTTAAATACTAAATTTAAGGGCGTGCTTTAGGTCTGGGGGGTTAGTAGCCAATGGCTACTAGCCTTGAGGGTGGGTACACCCTCTTTGTGCCTCCTCCCAAGGGGAGGGGGTCACAATCCTAACCCTATTGGGGGAATCCTCCATCTGCAAGATGGAGGATTTCTAAAAGTTAGAGTCACCTCAGCTCAGGACACCTTAGGGGCTGTCCTGACTGGCCAGTGACTCCTCCTTGTTATTCTCATTATTTTCTCCGGCCTTGCCGCCAAAAGTGGGGCCTGGCCGGAGGGGGCGGGCAACTCCACTAGCTGGAGTGTCCTGCTGGGTTGGCACAAAGGAGGTGAGCCTTTGAGGCTCACCGCCAGGTGTGACAATTCCTGCCTGGGAGAGGTGTTAGCATCTCCACCCAGTGCAGGCTTTGTTACTGGCCTCAGAGTGACAAAGGCACTCTCCCCATGGGGCCAGCAACATGTCTCGGTTTGTGGCAGGCTGCTAAAACTAGTCAGCCTACACAGATAGTCGGTTAAGTTTCAGGGGGCACCTCTAAGGTGCCCTCTGGGGTGTATTTTACAATAAGATGTACACTGGCATCAGTGTGCATTTATTGTGCTGAGAAGTTTGATACCAAACTTCCCAGTTTTCAGTGTAGCCATTATGGTGCTGTGGAGTTCGTGTAAAACAGACTCCCAGACCATATACTCTTATGGCTACCCTGCACTTACAATGTCTAAGGTTTTGCTTAGACACTGTAGGGGCACAGTGCTCATGCACTGGTACCCTCACCTATGGTATAGTGCACCCTGCCTTAGGGCTGTAAGGCCTGCTAGAGGGGTGTCTTACCTATACTGCATAGGCAGTGAGAGGCTGGCATGGCACCCTGAGGGGAGTGCCATGTCGACTTACTCATTTTGTTCTCACCAGCACACACAGGCTTGTAAGCAGTGTGTCTGTGCTGAGTGAGGGGTCTCTAGGGTGGCATAAGACATGCGGCAGCCCTTAGAGACCTTTCTTGGCATCAGGGCCCTTGGTACTAGAAGTACCAGTTACAAGGGACTTATCTGAATGCCAGGGTGTGCCAATTGTGGATACAATGGTACATTTTAGGTGAAGGAACACTGGTGCTGGGGCCTGGTTAGCAGGGTCCCAGCACACTTCTCAGTCAAGTCAGCATCAGTATCAGGCAAAAAGTGGGGGGTAACTGCAACAGGGAGCCATTTCTTTACACAAGCCCCCCCCAGCCTACAGGCCAGGAGACTCAGCCCAAGCTGGGAGAGTCTTCCTAGTCTGTCAGGCGAGGAAGAGTAGGAGAAATAGGCTGGTTAGTTGCAGGGCCTACTCTGCCTTACATCCTTCTGTTCAGGTCATTCCCTTTGGGGAACTGACCCACTTCCACAGTGATAGGACCTAGTCTGAATTGCCTCTTGTCTGCCTCTTCAATGTCTCCACCCATTCTTTCTATTTTGGTCTTAGAGGTGTCCACCTCTGCTAACCTTATCTTGGCCAGGGTCACCCCTAGCTTACCCAGAGAGGTTACCCAGAGCTGGAGTAACCCCACCATGACCAATAGGGTCAGGGGGCCTAACTTGCTATTTGGCATGGGGTCAGACCACCATGCTAAGGATAGTGCAGCCATAAAGGCTAACACCCAGCAGAGGCCACTGACAGCTGTCAGTGCCCAGAACCACACCTTTAGCTCTTCACCTAAAAGGGAAGGGGCTAAGTTACAGGCTTCTTTGGGTTCAGGTTGCCTGTCTGCTGTATTGGAGTGGGGGGTTACCACATCTTGTAGTAAACACCCTTCTTCCACTCTTTCTTCTGTTGGCTGAGGAGCCACCCACTCAGGTTTAACAGTTGCCTGACTAGCCAGGACTTCTTGTGGGTCAGGTTGGACTTTATCAGGGCCATTTTTGGAGTTCTCCCCTACTGGAGCAGAATCTCCCTGGCTTGCTGTAACCTTGGCTAAAGGTTGTCCACCCCTCCTACTCTGTTTTCTTTTCTTCTTCTTCTGGGGCCTGCTTGCATTTACTGCAGAGGCAGGATTTCCAGAATCCTTGGGAGAGGACTGGCACTGGACCAGTTCCTCTCTTGGGCTCTGACTAACCTCTGGGTAGTCATTTCCAAGGAGACAATCAAGGGGGAGGTCTGTACTGACTACTACCCTTCTCCAGCTAAGAGTGCCACCCACTTCTATGGGCACTAAAGCCACAGGCCTCTTAGTGACCCTGTCTAGGCTAACTCTTACCCTGGCAGTCTCACCTGGGATGTACTGGTTCGAGAGCACCAGCCTGTCATGCACAATAGTGTGACTGGCACAAGTGTCTCTCAGGGCAGTGGTTGGGATTCCATTCACCAGTAGGTGGTGGAAGTGTCTACTTCCCTCTGGAATCTCCAACTCACCTGTTGGGCCCTGTTTCCAGTTGAAGGCTATGAAGACCTCCTCATCTGAGGAGTCATCTCCCATGGCTACACTGGTTACCCCTGGAATTTTGTTCTGGGGTTTGTTTTTGGGACAAGAAGTGTCCTTGGTGTGGTGCCCAGACTGTTTACAGTTGTGGCACCATGCCTTAGTGGCATCCCAGTTCTTACCCTGGTACCCACCTTTGTTTTGGGTTGTGTCTTGGGGCCCACCCACCTGTTCTGGTTTTTGGGGGCCTACAGAGGACTCTTTTTCTTTGTTTCTAGTGTCACCCACTTTCTCCTGGGGAGTTTTTGTAACCCCTTTCTTTTGGTCACCCCCAGTGGAAGTTTTGGTTACCCTAGTCTTGACCCAGTGGTCTGCCTTCTTTCCCAATTCTTGGGGAGAAATTGGACCTAGGTCTACCAGATACTGATGCAACTTTTCATTGAAGCAGTTACTTAAAATGTGTTCTTTCATAAACAAATTATAAAGCCCAACATAGTCACACACTTCATTTCCAGTTAACCAACCATCTAGTGTTTTTACTGAGTAGTCTACAAAATCAACCCAGGTCTGGCTCGAGGATTTTTGAGCCCCCCTGAATCTAATTCTATACTCCTCAGTGGAGAATCCAAAGCCCTCAATCAGGGTACCCTTCATGAGGTCATAAGATTCTGCATCTTTTCCAGAGAGTGTGAGGAGTCTATCCCTACACTTTCCAGTGAACATTTCCCAAAGGAGAGCACCCCAGTGAGATCTGTTTACTTTTCTGGTTACACAAGCCCTCTCAAAAGCTGTGAACCATTTGGTGATGTCATCACCATCTTCATATTTTGTTACAATCCCTTTGGGGATTTTTAGGATGTCAGGAGAATCTCTGACCCTATTTAAGTTGCTGCCACCATCGATGGGACCTAGGCCCATCTCTTTTCTTTCCCTTTCTATGGCTAGGAGCTGCTTTTCCAAAGCCAATCTTTTGACCATCCTGGCTAACAGGGGGTCATCTTCACTGGAGTTATCCTCAGTGATTTCAGAGGTGTTGGTCTCTCCTGTGAGGGAACCAGCATCTCTGACTATTATTTTTGGAGTCAGGGTTTGAGGGACCCTGTTCTCCCTAGATAGGACTGGTAGGGGGGAATTTTCCTCCAAGTCACTATCCTCTTCCTCTGAGTTGCCACCCTCAGAGGGGTTGGCCTTTTCAAACTCTGCCAAAAGCTCCTGGAGCTGTATTTTGGTAGGTTTGGGGCCCATTGTTATTTTCTTTATTTTACAGAGTGACCTTAGCTCCCTCATCTTAAGATGGAGGTAAGGTGTGGTGTCGAGTTCCACCACAGTCACATCTGTGCTAGACATTTTGCTTCTAAAAGTTGGAATACTTTTTAAGAATCTACAACTGGTTCTAGAATCTAATTCAAACTTTTACAAACTTTTAAACTCTAAAAGAAATGCTAAACAGGATCTAACACAAGGCCCTAGCAGGTCTTTTAAGAATTTAGAAAACTTTTCAAATTGCAAAAATGAATTTCTAATGACAATTTTGGAATTTGTCGTGTGATCAGGTATTGGCTGAGTAGTCCAGCAAATGCAAAGTCTTGTACCCCACCGCTGATCCACCAATGTAGGAAGTTGGCTCTGTATGTGCTATTTCAAAGTAAGGAATAGCATGCACAGAGTCCAAGGGTTCCCCTTAGAGGTAAAATAGTGGTAAAAATAGATAATACTAATGCTCTATTTTGTGGTAGTGTGGTCGAGCAGTAGGCTTATCCAAGGAGTAGTGTTAAGCATTTGTTGTACATACACATAGACAATAAATGAGGTACACACACTCAGAGACAAATCCAGCCAATAGGTTTTTATATAGAAAAATATCTTTTCTTAGTTTATTTTAAGAACCACAGGTTCAAATTCTACATGTAATAGCTCATTCGAAAGGTATTGCAGGTAAGTACTTTAGGAACTTCAAATCATCAAAATTGCATGTATACTTTTCAAGTTATTCACAAATAGCTGTTTTAAAAGTGGACACTTAGTGCAATTTTCACAGTTCCTAGGGGAGGTAAGTATTTGTTAGTTTTACCAGGTAAGTAAGACACTTACAGGGTTCAGTTCTTGGTCCAAGGTAGCCCACCGTTGGGGGTTCAGAGCAACCCCAAAGTCACCACACCAGCAGCTCAGGGCCGGTCAGGTGCAGAGTTCACAGTGGTGCCCAAAACACATAGGCTAGAATGGAGAGAAGGGGGTGCCCCGGTTCCGGTCTGCTTGCAGGTAAGTACCCGCGTCTTCGGAGGGCAGACCAGGGGGGGTTTTGTAGGGCACCGGGGGGGACACAAGTCCACACAGAAATTTCACCCTCAGCAGCGCGGGGGCGGCCGGGTGCAGTGTAGGAACAGGCGTCGGGTTCGCAATGTTAGTCTATGAGAGATCTCGGGATCTCTTCAGCGCTGCAGGCAGGCAAGGGGGGGATTCCTCGGGGAAACCTCCACTTGGGCAAGGGAGAGGGACTCCTGGGGGTCGCTTCTCCAGTGAAAGTCCGGTCCTTCAGGTCCTGGGGGCTGCGGGTGCAGGGTCTCTCCCAGGCGTCGGGACTTTAGGTTCAAAGAGTCGCGGTCAGGGGAAGCCTCGGGATTCCCTCTGCAGGCGGCGCTGTGGGGGCTCAGGGGGGACAGGTTTTGGTACTCACAGTATCAGAGTAGTCCTGGGGTCCCTCCTGAGGTGTTGGATCGCCACCAGCCGAGTCGGGGTCGCCGGGTGCAGTGTTGCAAGTCTCACGCTTCTTGCGGGGAGCTTGCAGGGTTCTTTAAAGCTGCTGGAAACAAAGTTGCAGCTTTTCTTGGAGCAGGTCCGCTGTCCTCGGGAGTTTCTTGTCTTTTCGAAGCAGGGGCAGTCCTCAGAGGATGTCGAGGTCGCTGGTCCCTTTGGAAGGCGTCGCTGGAGCAGGATCTTTGGAAGGCAGGAGACAGGCCGGTGAGTTTCTGGAGCCAAGGCAGTTGTCGTCTTCTGGTCTTCCGCTGCAGGGGTTTTCAGCTGGGCAGTCCTTCTTCTTGTAGTTGCAGGAATCTAATTCTCTAGGGTTCAGGGTAGCCCTTAAATACTAAATTTAAGGGCGTGCTTTAGGTCTGGGGGGTTAGTAGCCAATGGCTACTAGCCCTGAGGGTGGGTACACCCTCTTTGTGCCTCCTCCCAAGGGGAGGGGGTCACAATCCTAACCCTATTGGGGGAATCCTCCATCTGCAAGATGGAGGATTTCTAAAAGTTAGAGTCACCTCAGCTCAGGACACCTTAGGGGCTGTCCTGACTGGCCAGTGACTCCTCCTTGTTATTCTCATTATTTTCTCCGGCCTTGCCGCCAAAAGTGGGGCCTGGCCGGAGGGGGCGGGCAACTCCACTAGCTGGAGTGTCCTGCTGGGTTGGCACAAAGGAGGTGAGCCTTTGAGGCTCACCGCCAGGTGTGACAATTCCTGCCTGGGAGAGGTGTTAGCATCTCCACCCAGTGCAGGCTTTGTTACTGGCCTCAGAGTGACAAAGGCACTCTCCCCATGGGGCCAGCAACATGTCTCGGTTTGTGGCAGGCTGCTAAAACTAGTCAGCCTACACAGATAGTCGGTTAAGTTTCAGGGGGCACCTCTAAGGTGCCCTCTGGGGTGTATTTTACAATAAGATGTACACTGGCATCAGTGTGCATTTATTGTGCTGAGAAGTTTGATACCAAACTTCCCAGTTTTCAGTGTAGCCATTATGGTGCTGTGGAGTTCGTGTAAAACAGACTCCCAGACCATATACTCTTATGGCTACCCTGCACTTACAATGTCTAAGGTTTTGCTTAGACACTGTAGGGGCACAGTGCTCATGCACTGGTACCCTCACCTATGGTATAGTGCACCCTGCCTTAGGGCTGTAAGGCCTGCTAGAGGGGTGTCTTACCTATACTGCATAGGCAGTGAGAGGCTGGCATGGCACCCTGAGGGGAGTGCCATGTCGACTTACTCATTTTGTTCTCACCAGCACACACAGGCTTGTAAGCAGTGTGTCTGTGCTGAGTGAGGGGTCTCTAGGGTGGCATAAGACATGCGGCAGCCCTTAGAGACCTTTCTTGGCATCAGGGCCCTTGGTACTAGAAGTACCAGTTACAAGGGACTTATCTGAATGCCAGGGTGTGCCAATTGTGGATACAATGGTACATTTTAGGTGAAGGAACACTGGTGCTGGGGCCTGGTTAGCAGGGTCCCAGCACACTTCTCAGTCAAGTCAGCATCAGTATCAGGCAAAAAGTGGGGGGTAACTGCAACAGGGAGCCATTTCTTTACAGCTCCATCCACAACTTCTCTAGAATTCTCACATTAAACATTCTATTCTCAGGAAACCCTAAGCTCCCATTTTTCTCTGTCAACTTGCACCATTGCTTTAACCAAAGACATGGCGTGACACCTCGCTCCTCCATTACAATGTAAGCCGGTGTGTTCTCCGGCGGTGTAGGCTCCCCTACACTTGCTTTAATGTACACATCTCCCTCTAGGGCACTCTTTAATGCCTTGAAAAACTTCATCTTTTCTACTTTTTGTATATTCAAATCGAATCAGGAAATGACTTTTACTCCCAAGATACCTTTCACCCACGTTCTCAACCAATTGCCTCTCATGGACGGCTGCCAATCCGTGTGCGACCCTTCTCACTAACCAACCTATCCCAGCGCGGCTCCAATGACGTCACGCTCACACGTACTGTGGCTGACAAAGTCTTGCGGCTCGTCCTCCTAAACTCCAATCCACTCAAAACTAATGCAAATTATTGCACGCACTAACCAACACCGAAAGACCAAAACCAAATCTGCTGGTTTACTACAGGAAAGGTAACACAATCGCTTCAGAAACCTTACGGATTTTCAGTGATGGCCCTTTCGCTCATACAGCTATTCCTCTTTCTCGTCTCCCAGATTCGCAAGCAAAATTCAACCCGAAAATTTTACTCTCAACTGATCAATGGGTCTGTCCTGGTGCACATAAGCCTCGCCAAATCTCAGTCGAAATTTTACTCTCGCCCACTTTACTCACTGTGATGGGGCGCCCGGACTTACTTACACGGACAGAGCAGCAGCTGACGTGTCGGAGCACGCCGAGACGTCAGTTCCGCGTCTCCCCGTTTCCCGGGAAACAATCGCGGCGTCCTGGAGGCGTTTCCCTGTTGTCAGGGAGATGGACAACGTTTTCCGGACACGGCAGGAAGAGAAAAGGAGCGGCGTGGAGGAGAGACAGGAGAGCGGCGTGGAGGAGAACCAGGAGAGCGGCGTGGAGGAGAACCAGGAGAGCGGCGTGGAGGAGAACCAGGAGAGCGGCGTGGAGGAGAGACAGGAGAGCGGCGTGGAGGAGAGACAGGAGAGCGGCGTGGAGGAGAACCAGGAGAGCGGCGAGAAGGAGAACCAGGAGAGCGGCGAGAAGGAGAAGACTGCCCAGGAGACCCTGACGAGGAGCCCTCAAGCCAGCCACGACCCTGCAGGGTCGTGGCTTAGCAAGGTACGGTTCCTTTTTAAAGGAACAGAGACAATAAGGGGAGAAAATACGGGGAAGGGTGCTGGGAGGGAGGAGTGGCAGCAGGAGGAGGGGAGGAAACAGAAACAGCCCTGTTTGGGGAGAGGGCAGATCTAATTCCTCAAGTTTGGGAGCACTATTTAATAGCAGAATAGTCCCACAGTTGGTTAGTGCACGGTACACGGGTGTTGCGCACACTGTCCTATACCTTCACCTTTCCCCTCTGTTTGGGTGACACGGGAAAACCCCTTTGAGTCCAAGGACGTAACCTAGGGTTTTGTTTATTTTTCCGGTATTCCCCGAGAGCCAACCAGACACCGAGGGAATGAACGCCTGATACGAGAAGGTCCGGAGAACGACCAGACGTGAAGAACCATATCTAGAAACACGTACCATTGTGAGAGACTTGTCAATAAAGAGACCAGAGACCTTGAGATAAAAATAAATATTCTATATACTCACCACGATTACGTCGTGTCAGTCTGGTTTATACCGTATAGCCTGTCACAGTGGTGTCAGAAGTGGGATTGTGGTCCCCGGGAAGGCTATAAAACGGTATACACCATGAGCGAGGCCCCGTCTTTGGAAAACATGATCCAACAGTTGGCTGAAGGCCAGCGGCATTTACAGTTGGTGTGGGAAGCCCATCAACGAGAAGCCAAAGAGGATAGGGAGGCCCTACAGTCGGCATTGAAAAGCCAGGCCACTATCCTTGCAAACAATCAACTAGTACATGAAACCGCGATGAAGCGGTTGACTGAGACAATCGCTTCCAGCAAAGTCCACCCGAATGTTCCCAGTTCGGTCCTCCAAAAATATCAGGACGGTGAAGACCCGGATCCCTTTTTTACTAACTTCGAAAGAGTGGCATCTTCAGCTCAATGGCCGGAAGAGAGATGGGGACAATATATTGCTCCCCTACTTACCGGATTCATGCAAACCGCATATCAGGCAGCCAATCCTGGGGGTACCACCTCGTACCAGGACATTAAAAGAAGCATTCTGGAACGAGTGGGACACGACACGGAATACTACCGAGTTAAATTCCGCAAAGTAAAGTGGGGACTACATGAGGACCCTCGTACCTTCTATTTTAGGGTACAAGATCTGGCAATGAAATGGTTAGGTCCGATAGGATCTAACAGAGACGATGTCATAAAAACAGTCATCCTTGAGCAGTATTTAGACTCCCTTCCCCCCAGTACGAAAAACTGGATAAGACAACACCCTAAGGTAGACACGGAACTGGCTATCGACTTAGCATGTGCATTTCACAGGTCCACCGAGGGGAGAGCCTTGCAACCGCGTCTTCCGGTAAAAACCCTCCCTCCAGTCCCAAAACCCGGTCCGAGACTTCCTGTAGATGACTCTTTCCAACGCAGACGGGCAGAAACACCTCCCCTGCAAGGCCCTCAATGTTTTAACTGTGGGGAATGGGGGCATATAGCCCGGATCTGTCCCAGGAAAACCGAGGGAGTAGAACCGATGGAGATAGGAATAACGCGACACCGAGTTCTATGTACAGGAGGGGGCGACACTAAATTCAAACACTCTATAACAGTCAATGGCCGTTCTCTTTCTGCCCTGATAGACTCGGGGTGTAGTCAATCTGTTATACGACGGGACTTGGTAGAGCCAATTGATCCGAATACCCATCGATGGGTAACCATCTGCTGTATACACGGCGACAAGGAACAGTACCCCCTGGTTACTGTAACCGTAGAGTGGGAGAAGCATCGAGACTGGCTTCCGATGGGTATAATGAACCACCTGAT
Organism: Pleurodeles waltl; assembly: GCF_031143425.1. NCBI lineage: Eukaryota > Metazoa > Chordata > Amphibia > Caudata > Salamandridae > Pleurodeles > Pleurodeles waltl. The sequence goes on along the minus strand of NC_090436.1, from coordinate 656,702,666 downwards.
TGAAGAGTGTATTATAGGCACTGACTATATCCATTTTCAACAACTGTTACATGAGGTCCAGATTCAGAAAGAAAGGTCTAAATGGCTAAACGAGGCTCCCTTTTCCAATAGTAGTATTGAGTGTCCTCCATACCGGAAAAAACTCTCTCGACGCGAAAAAAGAGATGGAAGAACCAAATACAGGGCAGACCAAGTTACTGACCTACCCATCAGGGTTATAGCAGAAACCGAAGTTGTCCCTATCAGTTTCCGTCACAGTCAGAGGGAAGACCCGTCCCTAGTGAATGCCTGGAGAGACGCAAAGGTTGAGGAGACCGATGAGGTGGGTCCCTACTTTTTGATACACAATAACCTATTATATAGAGTAAGCACTACAAGGGCAGGAGAAAGTAAACGACAGTTGGTAGTCCCCGAGAGCTATCGGGATCAGGTTCTCTTCCTCGCACATAGTCAGCCAGGGGGAGGACATTTCGGTAGGGAGAAAACAGAAGAATACCTCCTCAGGAAATTCTATTGGCCGGGTGTTTTTGCCCATATTAGAAAGTATTGTATACAGTGCCCTAGATGTCAGCTTACAGATCCTAGCCGACCCAGAAAAGCCCCTCTCATGCCCCTTCCCATCATTGAGGTTCCATTTAGCCGGGTGGGAATGGACCTAGTAGGGCCCCTGCTTCCATCCTCAAAAGGCCATACCTACATCCTGGTAATCGTAGACTATGCTACCCGTTACCCCGAGGCCCTGCCTCTGACCAGCATAACCACCAAATCCGTGGCGCAAGCTATGATAACGGTATTCAGCCGCACTGGATTTCCCCGTGAAATACTTACTGACCAGGGTACCCCCTTTATGTCCTCTTTGATGAAACAAATCTGTAAGGTACTGGGAATTACTCAGATCAAAACGGCAGTCTATCATCCCCAAACAGATGGACTAGTGGAGCGCTATAACAAAACTATTAAGTCACTGTTAAAAAAAATAGTCGATGAGACTGGGAGGGATTGGGACATCAAATTGCCCCTAGCTCTCTATGCCATTAGAACCCACGAACAAGCGTCCACCGGTCACAGCCCGTTCGAATTAGTATTTGGCAGACAACCTCGGTCACTATTGGATATGGCTATCGAGACCTGGGAGAACGAAGAAGGAGAAGGGCGACCCCTGTTAGAATACGTAAATAAACTGAAAACCCATTTGCAGGGCCTTTGGGAAGATGTACGCCAACATTTAGAGAAGGCCCAAGAAATACAAAAACACTACTATGATAAAGGGAGTAAATTGCGTACATTTCTTCCAAACGACCAAGTCTTAATTATGAGGCCTACCTCCGAACAGAAACTACTGGCTAGGTGGCAAGGACCGTTTAAAGTGATTAGAGCTGTCTCCCCTGTCACCTACCTCCTAGAAATCAGTAGTAATCCAAGGAAAACACAGATTTATCATGTGAACCTTCTAAAGAAATGGGAACCCATAGATGAGGACCAGGAGACCGTTGAGATGGGGCGTTTCCTGTCTCCCTACAAGACATTAGATATCGCTTTATGTCCAGGCGAGGATTCACAACAAGAGATAAGACCTAATATTAACCCTTCCCTATCTATATCCGAAAAACAACAATTACACACTCTGCTAAACCAAAACGTCCGACTCTTCTCCGATGTCCCGGGTAAAACATCCTTAGTCCATCACCGAATTAGAACACCTCCAGGACAAACTATCCGCCTAAGACCTTATCGGGTCCCTGAGGCGAGAAGGCATATTATAGAGGAGGAAATACGGAAAATGATAGAATTAGGAGTAATTGAACCTTCCGTTAGCCCCTGGTGTTCCCCGGTGGTCCTGGTTCCCAAGCCGGATGGATCAGTCCGCTTCTGTATCGATTTTCGAAAACTTAATTCCATATCCCTGTTTGACACCTACCCGATTCCCCGAGTGGATGATGTTCTGGAAAAGATAGGGAGAGCTAAGTACATGTCCACTCTAGATCTCACAAAAGGTTATTGGCAGATTCCTCTTTTCCCTGAAGATAAGGAGAAGACAGCCTTTTCCACTCAATCTGGCCTTTACCAGTTCACAGTATTGCCATTTGGCCTACATGGAGCCCCGGCCACCTTCCAAAGGTTGATGGATCACTTACTCAAACCTTTTTCTAAATTCGCAGCTGCGTATCTGGACGATGTCGTTATTTTTAGCAACACCTGGAAAGAACATCTTGAGCATCTAAGTCAGGTTTGTGACACCCTGGCAACAGCAGGACTGACCGCTAATCCTAAGAAATGCATGTTAGGGAAAACTGACATTTCCTATTTAGGCTATATCATTGGTGATGGGAAACTACAACCACAAATGTCAAAAATTGAAGCCATTAGTAACGCGCCAAACCCCAAAACAAAGAAAGACCTTCGTTCCTTTCTGGGTTTAGTGGGGTACTACCGTCGATTCATACCTGCCTACTCCACTCTCGCAGCCCCTCTTACAGACCTCTTGGCAAAATCGCATCCCAATATATTGGCCCCCTTCTCGGAGATTCAGCGGGCTAGTCTTGATACATTGCGGTCCATTCTTACCACGGAACCGGTGTTACAATGTCCTGACTTCTCCAAACCCTTTCACCTCTATACTGATGCCTCCAATGTGGGTCTGGGAGGGGTCCTTGCCCAGCCAGATCAGGACGGGAGGGATCATCCGATTGTTTTTATCAGTAGGAAATTACTTCCTCGAGAATGTCATTACCCCATCATTGAGAAAGAGTGTTTGGCCATTAAGTGGGCAATAGAAAATCTGCAATATTATCTTTTAGGTAGGCCTTTTGTTCTCTATACGGATCATGCTCCTCTTACCTGGCTGGCCTCTCATAAAGATTCCAATGCTAGAATCCTTCGCTGGTTCCTTGAACTCCAGCCTTTCTCCTTCCAGGTTCGGCATATACCAGGCTCCTGCCAAGGCCCTGCGGACTATCTTTCACGGTTTCCCCTCTCCTCCTCAGTCCTCGACCAGGATCGTTCTTGGGAGGGGGGGTGTGATGGGGCGCCCGGACTTACTTACACGGACAGAGCAGCAGCTGACGTGTCGGAGCACGCCGAGACGTCAGTTCCGCGTCTCCCCGTTTCCCGGGAAACGATCGCGGCGTCCTGGAGGCGTTTCCCTGTTGTCAGGGAGATGGACAACGTTTTCCGGACACGGCAGGAAGAGAAAAGGAGCGGCGTGGAGGAGAGACAGGAGAGCGGCGTGGAGGAGAACCAGGAGAGCGGCGTGGAGGAGAACCAGGAGAGCGGCGTGGAGGAGAACCAGGAGAGCGGCGTGGAGGAGAGACAGGAGAGCGGCGTGGAGGAGAGACAGGAGAGCGGCGTGGAGGAGAACCAGGAGAGCGGCGAGAAGGAGAACCAGGAGAGCGGCGAGAAGGAGAAGACTGCCCAGGAGACCCTGACGAGGAGCCCTCAAGCCAGCCACGACCCTGGAGGGTCGTGGCTTAGCAAGGTACGGTTCCTTTTTAAAGGAACAGAGACAATAAGGGGAGAAAATACGGGGAAGGGTGCTGGGAGGGAGGAGTGGCAGCAGGAGGAGGGGAGGAAACAGAAACAGCCCTGTTTGGGGAGAGGGCAGATCTAATTCCTCAAGTTTGGGAGCACTATTTAATAGCAGAATAGTCCCACAGTTGGTTAGTGCACGGTACACGGGTGTTGCGCACACTGTCCTATACCTTCACCTTTCCCCTCTGTTTGGGTGACACGGGAAAACCCCTTTGAGTCCAAGGACGTAACCTAGGGTTTTGTTTATTTTTCCGGTATTCCCTGAGAGCCAACCAGACACCGAGGGAATGAACGCCTGATACGAGAAGGTCCGGAGAACGACCAGACGTGAAGAACCATATCTAGAAACACGTACCATTGTGAGAGACTTGTCAATAAAGAGACCAGAGACCTTGAGATAAAAAATAAATATTCTATATACTCACCATGATTACGTCGTGTCAGTCTGGTTTATACCGTATAGCCTGTCACACTCACACACTGACTCATTGACCACAGTTGATCAACCTCGTAAACCAGACAGATTACAACATATAACCAAGTGTCTCATACACTTTTTCAATATACTCAGGAGTCTTAGACCATGCAGGGTCCACACATCAACAACCACATGGACAATTTTTGAGCACAAAGCGCCACACACGTGAAGTTCGACGACTTCTCTACTCTCATACTGCGGAGTATGCACACTCCTACTAAAACTTAATTTGGAGTACTCAAACTCCCTAAATTCCCTCACATACATCACAATTCACCTGCGATTTGCATAAGCTGTGCAAGCGCAACCTATCTCTCTCTCTCACACTATCACTATAATGCCGAGAACATACCCAACACCCCTAGCAGGATCCAGGATCTGGGAAAGTCATTTCTGAGCTTAAGGGGACATCATTCTAACTACAATTGCCATTTTGAAAACCAAAATCCAAATTTCAATAATAATGAATTCTTCACAGGTCAATCTTAAACTATCACCATAACTATTAATCACACTACCAATCACTTCTGACATGCCTTCTAAGGAGGCGAACCATCAGTCTGCTACCAAAAACTGATAGCGCATCGGTCCTTTATAAGTAAATTTACAAGGAGAGACGCATATAGGTCAATGAACCATTTGACTCGCTTAAAATAATCCTGCCAGAGTTGTAGCATAGTACACAATAATCATTACCCAAAAATCAATAATCATTAGTCAAATCAATAATCAACAATCAAGTTAGTCAGTAATCTTCACATACCATGACTTCTCAGCCATGAATAACCACACCTTTAGTAAAGCTTAGTAATTTTATTTCCCTTTGGTTACAATACTAAGTCATATGGATTAACACTCAAACTTAATTTCAAATGCTTGTAAGAACAATGTTAATTAGCCAGAAGGCGCCAAAAAGACAATCTAATTAAGGCTTGAATCACAATACATTCTAGAGCATTAGCGCAAATCAATAATAGAATGAGCTCCAAGTTTTTATTAGCTCTGTCCATTAAGTTCAGCAAAACATCCGTCAACCATTTGTCTCTGTAATCTGTCAATCGTCAGGTAGAAAAACCCTTATCTAACCCAAATTAGCATCAGCATGTGGGGATTCATGCAAAATGACTTAGAGCAAGAATTTAGAAAACATCTAGCTAAAGAAAACTAACTAAGACAACACAGTTGGTACCTAGAAAGAAGAGGCACAAAAATACATTCAGTCATATTGTTATACCTATCCTCGGTATGGGTCAGCAAACAGAATCAGTCTTTGTCTCTAGGTCATCAGTCGATCAGCAGCACATCAGGCTCTCAGTCAGAGACTATGAGCCCAATGACAGAATCTTGTGTCTCTTCTTCTCAATATCGCATCTCATAACGGGGTAAGATCTAATCTCTTCTCTCGCAATCTGTCTAAGTTCCGTCTGTTGTGTTGTTATATCAAAGTCACCCAAACTATCCCCCAATTTCCAATTGGTCAATTAATCATACGTTATTACTCTATCCAATGGTGTCCAGGTACCAAATCTATTAATTTTAATATTTCACACTTCACACCTTGTTGATTGGTCCGCTTTACGATGTTCTTATCATCAGGCTTGTCAGGTATCAAAATTGTTGCTTCTTCTTCCCCAGTCAGTGTCTTCATTGTTCACGTCCTGGGAAAGTACATCTAGCGCACATTACACACAAATCGCTACTTTGCGAGAAGCCTCATCTCCTGTCATTTTATTAAAACAATGAGCATTTCACGGTTAGTTCACTCTGTCAGGATTTTTCATTAAACGTTAAGAAATACAGCTTCTGGCAAAACTAGGCCAAGACACTCGCTAAGTTAAGGCCTACAATTAACAAGCTAAAGCATAATTCACATCCTTTAGTATGACATATTACTACGTTCATCTCATAGATTTTCAATATTTCTCATGTGTTAATCATTCATTTAGTACATTTCGTGAACACTGGTGGCCATTCTCCGAGGTCACAATTCAAATGTGCACATCTATGTTATATTATTTTCTACAAATTCATAATTCAAAAATACATAGACATTTATTAATAATTTCAAATTGAGACATTTGCGTTAGCACTGCCATCAGCTAAGCAATCTGGCTAAGAGGAGTAATGTAAGAGATCGAGGAAGATGCTGTTGAGTAATCAGGTTTGATGATTATTAATGTATTGTACAAGTCTGGAATCTACATTTGGAGTGAATGAATATTGCAGATGATGAGGCGGCAGAAGCAAGTGACCCTAAAGCAAGACTTTTCAGGAGCCACTCCAAACCTTTTGAATTCGCTACCACTTGCAATGAAAAAACTTTCCAGTCCGCAAGCATTCAAGAATGAACCCTAAAATGGGCCCAGTGCCATGTAGGGGGGCCCAAGTTAGGCCCACCCATGGCACTTTTAAAAATAAATAAATATACTTACCTGTACTTACCTTACTCGCCAAAGGATGGAGTCTCCCCATCCTCTGGCATCCCTCTGATGTAGGTGGGGGAGTACCTCGGGCTAGGGAAGGGCACCTGTGGGCCCATTTCATGGTCTCTGACCATGGAAATAGGCCCACAGATCCCCTAATGCCTGACCTGACTCAGGCGTTAAATAATGGCGGCAAGTAAGGTTAGTGCCATTATTTAAGGCCTTCTTCCTCCCTTGATTGATTTTAGCACAGGGGGATTGTTATGGCGCTAAGGCCATATTGTCATTTTTTGCCTGGGAATGCCTACCTTGCATCTCATTAATGCAAGGTAATTTCCCACAGGCAAAAAAGACTTTAACTCCAAAACTTTGGCACTAAACAGGTCTAGCACCATAGTATAAATTTTGAGTTAGGTTTACACCGAATTTGCGTAAATAAAATATTGCAAATTCAGCGCAAATGGGGTATAAATATGCCTCTCAGTATTGACAGTTTTCAATAGTTTTACCCTTTTTTGTATTGTATTGCGTTCAAACGCCCTGCAAACCAGGTTAGCACTTTATAAAATTGTATTAATATAAAACTAAATAAATCAAGGTAGTGAAGATGACTAGAGGTAGAGTTATCGTCAAAATTAACCCTTAGGTTATGGAAGCCACATCTTGGAGATCTGAGTTGAGAAGTGGAAAATGAATGATGTGGGAGAGTGACTAATTCCAGAAGCGGTAGTTGGGGAACTTTATTATCTTAGCAGGTTTTCCTATTAAAGTTCAATTGACCATAAAGTGTAGCCTTGGTCAGACCTGGTTGAGTCTTTTATCGGTTTCTATTTATGATACCTTCACCATCCTCAGCCCAATGGAATTCTGAGTACTGTAGTTTATTTCAGAGCTTCTTTTTTTGCAATTTCTTATTTTAGTTAAAACAGTGTTTGTTATATCTAAAGATACATCACCATATTTTATGGCTATGCCATCATTTTATTCATTTGGTCACCACATGTAGTGAGAATACTAGTAATCAATGTGTTTCAGAACATTATTTTAATGAAATAGTTCTTCCATCGTTTTTGATGCTGTAGAAATATTCACTTTTTCTTCAACCAGTTGCACTGTTACTCAGGACTCATGCAGAAGTGTGGGTAGTAGACTTGCATCCCGGACTGTAAATCACTGCTGCCAACGGTTAGTCTCCTACATTCTGCTGAGAAGGAGTTACTCTTTTAGACTGTGGGCATAGGCACACTTTAGTTGAAATTGCTGTCCAGCAGGTCTCATTACTGTGATTGGGAGCACTGGAAATTCACGCAATAGAGTATCCTGTGTTCTTGGCATTTCAAGACAGTGGTGTAAATCCCACACGCCATCATCACAAGTTAGATGGAAGTACCGATTTGAGCAGAAACTGAAGTATATCCCCTGATTAGTATACCGAGTAGCATGAGTAATCCCGCATGCTGTATTACCACACCAAGAGTTCTAATAATAAGTGTATTGGTGATTTTTGTGGGTTTATACCTTTGTGCATCATAAAAATGTGCAGATTGAATTTTCACACTTGATTCCCCATGTATACACTGATACACTACTACTGTTTTTGAAAAAATTCTCTATGATATGTAGAAATGTGGTTTTCTGTTACGTATTAACTAGGCCACAATTTAGGTTCTGACTCCATCTTTTCTAAAATTGAAGTAATCTCTTCCATTCATGTTCCCCCAACCATGTTTCTCTTTGCAAATTCTGCAGCATTCAGTCAAGCTAAAATGTACTGGTTTATTTCCACTGTTATTGTTATATTGCTATTCACTCGCATAACATGTTATTGTTAAGCCATCTATTTTCGTCCTAGCATTTGTAGGCACCATTAACATAGAGGGTGCGGAATACTTATTTATATAGTGGAATAGTGCTTAGTTGTTAAGGGAATATGCCATTTATTTTTTATATGCTCAGGTTTGCCGACAAAGTACTATATTTACTCACATCAAAGTGAGCTTGCAGATTCTGTTATTTCATGTGCAAAAATAAGATATAAAAACCCTCGGTTTTGGGAGTAAGCCAGAAGACTTTCAAGAAGGCTTGCTATACTACAAATGCCATCAGTTACTCTCTTGGTTTTGCTGCTCACTTTGGACCTAGAATAATTTCTGATTTTTGCGTTTTCTGTATACAGGGAGTGCAGAATTATTAGGCAAGTTGTATTTTTGAGGATTAATTTTATTATTGAACAACAACCATGTTCTCAATGAACCCAAAAAACTCATTAATATCAAAACTGAATATTTTTGGAAGTAGTTTTTAGTTTGTTTTTAGTTTTAGCTATGTTAGGGGGATATCTGTGTGTGCAGGTGACTATCACTGTGCATAACTATTAGGCAACTTAACAAAAAAAAATATATACCCATTTCAATTATTTATCATTACCAGTGAAACCAATATAACATCTCAACATTCACAAATATACATTTCTGACATTCAAAAACAAAACAAAAACAAATCAGTGACCAATATAGCCACCTTTCTTTGCAAGGACACTCAAAAGCCTGCCATCCATGGATTCTGTCAGTGTTTTGATCTGTTCACCATCAACATTGCGTGCAGCAGCAACCACAGCCTCCCAGACACTGTTCAGAGAGGTGTACTGTTTTCCCTCCTTGTAAATCTCACATTTGATGATGGACCACAGGTTCTCAATGGGGTTCAGATCAGGTGAACAAGGAGGCCATGTCATTAGATTTCCTTCTTTTATACCCTTTCTTGCCAGCCACGCTGTGGAGTACTTGGACGCGTGTGATGGAGCATTGTCCTGCATGAAAATCATGTTTTTCTTGAAGGATGCAGACTTCTTCCTGTACCACTGCTTGAAGAAGGTGTCTTCCAGGAACTGGCAGTAGGACTGGGAGTTGAGCTTGACTCCATCCTCAACCCGAAAAGGCCCCACAAGCTCATCTTTGATGATACCAGCCCAAACCAGCACTCCACCTCCACCTTGCTGGCGTCTGAGTCGGACTGGAGCTCTCTGCCCTTTACCAATCCAGCCACGGGCCCATCCATCTGGCCCATCAAGACTCACTCTCATTTCATCAGTCCATAAAACCTTAGAAAAATCAGTCTTGAGATATTTCTTGGCCCAGTCTTGACGTTTCAGCTTGTGTGTCTTGTTCAGTGGTGGTCGTCTTTCAGCCTTTCTTACCTTGGCCATGTCTCTGAGTATTGCACACCTTGTGCTTTTGGGCACTCCAGTGATGTTGCAGCTCTGAAATATGGCCAAACTGGTGGCAAGTGGCATCGTGGCAGCTGCACGCTTGACTTTTCTCAGTTCATGGGCAGTTATTTTGCGCCTTGGTTTTTCCACACGCTTCTTGCGACCCTGTTGACTATTTTGAATGAAACGCTTGATTGTTCGATGATCACGCTTCAGAAGCTTTGCAATTTTAAGAGTGCTGCATCCCTCTGCAAGATATCTCACTATTTTTGACTTTTCTGAGCCTGTCAAGTCCTTCTTTTGACCCATTTTGCCAAAGGAAAGGAAGTTGCCTAATAATTATGCACACCTGATATAGGGTGTTGATGTCATTAGACCACACCCCTTCTCATTACAGAGATGCACATCACCTAATATGCTTAATTGGTAGTAGGCTTTCGAGCCTATACAGCTTGGAGTAAGACAACATGCATAAAGAGGATGATGTGGTCAAAATACTCATTTGCCTAATAATTCTGCACTCCCTGTAATTTCCATTGAGAGCATTCATGGACTTTACTCTGTACTGCTTCATTTTTTAATTCTGTAATAAAATCTTTGAATTATTCCATTGATCTAGAACTCAATTAATGAGTGGGCCCATTTTTTAAATTTGATTTGATATCTTGGGATATGCTGCAATGCAGGGAGTGCTTAATTTGCGGGCCGGGGCTTATTCTTCAGCCTCAAGCATTTGCTGCGAGCAAAATACACATATGGGACAGAAGCAGGAAGGGAAAAACAAAAAAGCGTCACAATGGGAGAAAGTAGAACGCTGCTAGAGTGAGCTGAAGGGGCAATGAGTGGCTTTATATGGATTGAAGCGGCCCCACATGGCTTCAGGATTAACTGCCTCAGTATTCCGTGCTCACACATTTAATTGCAGCAGCCGCTTGTTTGAGAGGAGGGCTTTGGGCACCGGCACGTTTTTATTTACAAATGAAGCACTGAATGCAGGGACACATTGCCTCGTGAAACTGAAGTTTAACACTATCTCTGATTCAGTGAAATGTGGGTATTTTATCTGAAGTAAAAATTTGTGGTGTCTAAAAGTTAGGGGTACAGTACCCCACACCCCCAAATTTCATCTGGTGAATACTGGCGTAGTTTATGTCAGGAAAACAGATGCATTAACAGGAGTTTCCCTACTAATTCCCATTCCACCAGACAAAAGTCAGTAAACTGCAGCTTTCGAGAAATACTGAGCACTCTATTCTTTGTAATTCTGTGTTTGACGTCACTGCAAGAGTATGCCCTCTTCACTTATTAAGAAGGCCCCATAGTAGTCCAGAAATGTGTGAAAGGGGCTGTATCGTACTGCTCAGTCACTGCATGGTGCAGGAACTGTTGTCATTACAGACAAAAACACTTTTATAACCTTAACATGTTGTCTGCCATGCTTCATTGTTTGGACTAATTGACTAATGCAGTTTACTGGGCATTGTGAGGTAAATATTCATTCTACCTAAATGTCCTTTTTAAGACAAAATAGCCACTTTTAATTACGTTTGTTGGTGTTGCCCCTGTAAAAACCCATTCTAGGAAATATATTTAAATAGGAAATTGCTGTTTGTCCGCGGTTGGTAACACAATTTAGTGCCATTTAACTATGAAAGACTTGGAATTAGAAGCAATAATAAACCCTGGGTACTGTTGTGCGAGAGGTGGAGGCTGAACGGTGTACTAAGAGCTCAGACTGAATAGTTCTGTGTAACTGGCCAACGTTAATATCATGTGGGTGGTTTTGGTTTTCAGTATAGCGCATGAGGGCCCAAAGTCACAAAGAGAGAGATTTGCTGGGTGTTAAATTCGCTCTGCATATTTATGGACGCAGTTTCTAAGTCTGTAGCTCTCCACACATGATCCTGACCCGTGTGCACAGAGGCGCCCAGGCAGCCAGCAACGATGTTGATTTCACAGTCTGAGGCCACCCTCAGTGCATAATAATGCAGCCAGCGTGCCCACAACTGCTCTACTGTGCACTGACTGCAGCCATAGGACGCTGCACTCACGTCATCCATGGAAGTGAACTTACATGTATGGACCTTGAACAATTACATTTTTATCCCTAAATTAGGTGTGTGGCTGCAGATCTGTACTCCACCACTCATGGCTACAAATCATGTTTTTCATGGGTGTGGCTTTTTGGGGGTCTGCACTATAGGAAGTACAATCCAAGGCCCATATATTAATGTTTTGTGTCGCCCTTGTGCCATGCAAGGGGATGCAAGGGTGGTGCAAAACCCACATGAGGTTTATCAAGCCACGCAAGGACACCTTGCATGGCTCTGAGTGGCTCGATAAATTTAGAGCAGGAGTTACCAACCTTTTACAAAATAAGATCTCCTTTTCCGTCACTGAAAAGCATTCTGAACTACTAATATTAATGTTGTAATAGTGACCACAACAGACAAGATAGTGGCCTTAGTGGCCAACACATGCAAAATTACTAGCCGTGATCACTTCAGTACATCAGGCAGGGTTGCCACCATTAATTAGAATGCCTCTATGTGGGCAATACTTAACAGCCATAGCTGTAATACCCATGGGGCCAAGGTAATAATATCAGCACTACGTTTCCATAACACCACTTGATTTATGACTAAAATATCAGTTTTAAATATATTTTGCCAATTGTCATTTTTCTCCAAACATTAGCTTATGAGTTTTGAAAATACATACATTTTCATCTCAAATACACACCCTCATACATATATTAATTTATATATTGATGATATCTAGAGAGCTACCAGTAGCTCACAAGCTACTCGTTGGAGAATCCTGATTTAAAGCAACACAAGGCCAAATCGCTGCCTTGCATTACTCTGCGGCAGAGAGGCATTACATGGGTGAAGATGGGTGTTCCCACACATCCACCCATGGATTCTGACACATTCCCAGACTTAACAACATTGGTAGACCTTGGAATGCATCAAAATTGTACATCCTGACCACCTGAGGAGCAATGAGGAAAAATATTGTTATTTCGTCTTGTTGTTTCGTCTTTCTAAGCGTGCTGCACTCTGCAGCACACTTAGAAAAACGAAAATGCCTCTGTAGACTGTTTTTGTGCATTAAGGTGCCCATTCCTGCACAAAACAAATCCTGCCTACAGCGTAGGCACCCGGCACCATGGCATTTGTTCTAGGCAGCTAAAAGTGCGCCAATGCTAGGAAAAGACAGGAATGTATTGTATAATGGTAAATACGACGCATTCCTGCCCTTTCCTTTTTACACAGCGCAGCACGGTAGCTTGATTTTTTTGATTATTATGGGCCTACATGTATCTTGCATCATAGCATGATCATAGGCGGCTTTGTTTTTTCACTATTACTGTAAGGGCCTCACAGCTGCTTAACTAAAAGCCTAAACAGGTGTGCACACTTGTGGGGCTTTTATTTACTTTACAGAAAAAAAGGAGATGCGCCGACAAATTTTTCCCTGTTTTTCTGAGCGTTTTACTGGTAGCACTTAAAAATAAATGCAGTTTGTGTGGTGTCTCCCTTCTCTGGAGTGTTGCATTCCAAGCTGAGTTTATGCAGTTGATGGAGCGTGAACAATTCTGATGTCATTTTATTCAGACTGAAGGCGGAATTATGGAGCTTTGACGACCAAACTGATGCCAGTATTGGATTTCTTGCTCTGAGCAGAGGACAAGGGGCAGTTGTCTCTGCAGATCCTGTCAGAACTGACAACAGTTAATTTGAACTTTCGGCGTTGACAGAGCAAGACTTATTGAGCGACGATTCACATTGTAGAGCAACCACGTGGTGAGTTGGTGCCTTGATGTCCCGGTCTTGAGTGAGTGCGCTCTCCCACTCTCCAGCAGACGCCCTGTCGGACCTGAGGTGGGCTGTAAGGTGTCTTTGAGGCGGGCCCTCGCCCCAAGTGTGTCTAATGAGGCACCATTTGTAAGCTTGAGTTGTAGACGTGCGGAGCGAGTGTGCAGCTTGAGTAAAACATTGGTGTTGTTGTACTGCTATTATCACTTATTAAGCATATACCTCCCCCACTGGACCTCTTTCTGCTTCAGCCCTGAAGAAAGAGCGAAATCATGTTTTAGCCATGGGTGGCTGCTGTTTGTTAGCAAAACAGATGCGTCCTCACATCTTGTCTGAAGAGAAGGCGCTTTTAAGATGTCTTAAGCACTTGGGTTGTAAGTTCCAGAGATGCTTTTCTGAGCTTCCTGCTATTTTTCTATGACTGATTCCTGTGGATTCTGTCGCTTCTTTGGAAGACTGAGGCGGTCATTCCAACATCGGCGGTAAAAGCCTCTTACTGCTGTCAGAAGACCGCCACCATACCGCCGCGGCCGCGGTAAACCGCCACGGTCATTCTGACCTACAACAGGCAAACCGCCAAAATACAGACATCCACAAAAGTCCGCCACACCAAAGGTCAGCGAGAAACTGGCGATGACCAAACCTCCACCGTCACGGCAACAGAAATACGCCCACACTATCACGACACACGAATCCACGCGGCGGTCTTTCAACCGCGGTATTCCATTGGGGGTACACACCGCCGCGCTCAAAATACACACACTCTTACTAAACACAGCCACATTGGACAATTTGAAATACACACACCTGAGACACATACACACACCACACCCACACACTCAATTAAATATAAAACACACACCCACATCACCCACAAACCTCCACTCCTAGAGAATCAGTACCACGCACTGAGAAATAGATATCCGAGCACCCAGATGCGCATATTACATTCACCCAGCAATATTACCACGCACTTCACACAACACACCAATACACATCACCACACTTAGCACCACACAATCCACCCCACACATCACCCACACCACCACATGGCACCGCAAAGACACCCCAGGTTTTCTGAGGATGAACTCAGGGTCATGGTGGAGGAAATCGTACGGGTAGAGCCACAGCTCTTCGGAACACAGGTGCAGCACACCTCCATTGCCAGGAAGATGGAGCTATGGAGCAGAATAGTCGACAGGGTCAACGCTGTGGGACAGCACCCAGGAAATAGGGACGACATCAGGAAGCGGTGGAACGACCTACGGGGGAAGGTGCGTTCAATGGTATCCAGGCACAACATCGCGGTTCAGCGGACTGGCGGCGGTCCACCACCTCCTCCCCCAGAATTTACAACATGGGAGGAGCAGGTCTTGGCAATCCTGCATCCTGAGGGCCTCGGCGGAGTATCTGGAGGAATGGACTCTGGTAAGTCTCATCTTCACTACTTCATCCCCCCCACCCCACCAGCATGCCAACTCATACCCCCACCCACACCCTCACCCCCATCACACCTATTCCTTGCAAATGTCTCACCATCACAACCCACCCATCCCAAACGCAAGCCCTGCATGCGACCACAAAGCATGGACACCCATCACCAAAGCATGCCCACTGCACATCCCCATCCCCCCCAAACCACCGTCACAAAAGCCCCCACACAGGAATGCAAGCACTGGGGTACACGGGCACCCACCCATTGCACGCTATGGCACACACAGATGCAATAACCATCCCTTTATACCCCTGCAGGACCCGAACGCCACGTCACCGCGCAGGAGGGTCCACAAATGTCCACTCCACCCCCAGAAGAGGCCCACAGTGATGACAGCACCTCTGTCGACCTGGATCTAGATGACCAGCCCGGCCCATCGGGGACCTCGGGACAGTCGGTTCCCCTCAGACAGCCACAGGCCACAGCAGACCTTCCCCCCTCTGGGAACACCAGCACAGCACCCCCCCCAGTGGGCCCATACCTCTGTCCCCAGGACACGTCAATCAGCGGTGTGTCCACCACTACAGGGCACCCAGGTTAACCCACCACCCCAACAACAACAGGGACCTGGGGGCAGTGGTAGTGGGCACACGGTCCAGGGGACAGAGGCCCAGGGAAACAGGGGAACTGGGAGGGCTGCTGTGCGACAGGGGGTGGACAGGCCCAGGGAACCCACTCTCCACGAGGCCCTCTCCTCCATCATGGGAGCCTACCATCATTCCCAGGAGACGATGGCGACGGTACTGGCCGGTTTCAGGAGATCCAGCTCCTGCAGGAGGAACAGTATTTGGGGTTCAGGGAGGAACTACGAACCATCAGTTCCGCCCTGGGCACCATTGTAGGGGCTCTGAATCTGATAGTCACCACATTGCGGGACACTGTGGCACCACAAAGTGCCCCTGACACTAGCATGGACCAAGTACTGCCTACCACCTCTGCCGGCGCTAGTGGATAGCAGGCCCCGCCACAGGACAAACAGGCCACCAGCACCCCACCCCCTGCAGAAGGTGAACCACCCCGCAAGTGGGCCTTGAGATCCAGGAAGAAGACAGAGTAAGATGCCAAGACCCCCGCCAGGAAAGGATACCTCCCTGATTGTCATCCCACTGTCCCACATTGTCACCCTGTCCATCCTTAAACTGCCCCTGCTCCACTTTCCACAGGCATTTGGACAATGCACCTGTGATACAAATAGTCTGGACTCTGCCATGGACAATCCTCCACCATCACCCCTCACCGATTTGCAACCACCCACCAATATAGAGCACTGTAATAAACACAGTTATTGCACAAAACAATCAGGAGTCTGGCTGTGATTTTGAACAAATGTATTAGACATTAACGTGCCAAAATGCTTATTTACATTGTGATGCCAACATACCAATGTCACACAGCTGTAGTTCATGGGGAAACAAAGCAGATGTCACGCAGTGGGGCCCACATCTCTGAAATCGGAAGGGAAAGTCACAACTCAGTTACCATACACTGGGGGAAAAGGACAGACAGTAGAGAGGTAGTAGTGTTTAAGTATATGTAATATGCCGGTGTGTATTCTTACCTGTGTGTCATTGGAAATACTGCTGTATTACTGTGTTCCTGTTGTCTATGTCGTCTTCTTCGGCTTCCTCGTCTTCACTCTCCACAGGCTCCACAGCTGCTACAACACCACCATCTGGACCATCCTCCTGCAGAAAAGGCACCTGTCGTCGCAAAGCCAGGTTGTGAAGCATACAGCAGGCCACGATGATCTGACACACCTTCTTTGGTGAGTAGAATAGGGATCCACCTGTCATATGGAGGCACCTGAACCTGGCCTTCAGGAGCCCGAAGGTCCGCTCGATCACCCTCCTAGTTCTCCCATGGGCCTCATTGTAGCGTTCCTCTGCCCTTGTCCTGGGATTCCTCACTGGGGTCAGTAGCCATGACAGGTTGGGGTAACCAGAGTCACCAATTAGCCACACACGTTGCCTCTGGAGTTGACCCATCACGTAAGGGATGCTGCTATTCCGCATGATGTACGCGTCATGCACTGAGCCAGGGAACTTGGCATTAACATGGGAGATGTACTGGTCTGCCAAACATACTATCTGCACATTCATCGAATAATAACTCTTCCTGTTTCTGTACACCTGTGGGGGGGAACCAAAGCCACATGGGTCCCATTAATGGCACCTATGATGTTGGGGATATGTCCAAGGGCATAGAAATCACCCTTCACTGTAGCCAAATCCCACACCTCAGGGAAAACGATGTAGCTGCACATGTGTTTCAGCAGGGCAGACAACACTCTGGACAACACCTTGGAAAACATAGGCTGGGACATCCCTGATGCTATGGCCACTGTTGTTTGAAATTACCCACTTGCAAGGAAATGGAGCACTGACAGCACCTGCACTAGAGGGGGGGGATCCCTGTGGGTTGGCGGATTGGTGACATCAGGTCTGGCTCCAGCTGGGCACACAGTTCATGAATAGTGGCACGGTCAAGCCTGTATGTCAGTATGACATGTCTTTCCTCCATTGTCGACAGGTCCACCAGCGGTTTGTACACAGGAAGATTCCGCCATCTCCTCGCATGTCCCAGCGGACGGTGCCTATGAAGGACAACAGCGAGCACAGAGTCAATCAACCCACAGGTATGTAACCACAGCTTGCACATAACACGATTCTCACTCCAATGAATGCTTTGTATGAGTGTTGATGCAAGGCCTAGGTATGTGTGACGCAGTAAAAAGTAAGCCATGTGGGCCCCTGAAATGGCGGCTGCCTGACCTGTGAAGTGCGACAATGGGATGTGAGGTAAATGCGCTTGCGTGGCACACCGTGGCGGTAGGCGGTCGAAGACCGCGGCGCAAAGCAGCATTGGTTAACATTGAACCCTATGGGTCTCATGAGCCAATGACGATGTGCGCCGGCGGTCGCGGTACGCACCGCCGCGGTATGCACCGCCGGGGCGTGACCGCCATTTTCTATCTGCTTAATCACTCGATACCTGATCTTCGACAGGAGAGGACCTACACTGCAAGTGCTGCTGTGATCTCGGTCTGGAAGAGACAATGGCTCATGCGACTGGGGAAAGGGCCCCTGCCTTCACAGCTCAGGAGTTGGAGAAACTTGTGGATGGGGTCCTCCCCCAATACGCGCTACTCTACGGTCCTCCAGACCAACAGGTTAGTACTGAGGGAGCATGCTTTATGGGCAATGCCTGTGTTGAGTGGGGTGGATGAAAGATGGTGGGGAGGGGAGCGATTGAGGCATGCATCAAACGACGGTGAGAGCATGTGCCACATGGCAAGGGTAGGGATGGGGGCCCACTCACATTGAATATGCAGAAGGTGATGACTATTTTTCTCCCCCTGTACATTTCACATAGGTCAGCGCCCACCAGAAGATCGATATTTGGCGTGCCATCGACAAGGACGTCCGGACCCTGGGGGTCCACCGCAGACGGGGCACCCACTGCCGGAAGAGATGGGAGGACATCCGCCGCTGGAGCAGGAAGACGGCGGAGGCTCAGCTGGGGATGGCCTCCCAACGTGGGAGGGGTGCCAGTCAGACTTTGACTCCCCTGATGTCCCGGATCCTGGCGGTGGCCTACCCCGATTTGGATGGGCGCGTGAGGACATCACAGCAGACACAAGGGGGTGAGTACACTCTCATTCTGTTGACTTTGCACGCAGTGGAGGTGTCTGGGTGGGGGAGGAGGGCTGTGGGTATCCCTAGGCCAGGGCGATTTCTGTAGCCTAGGCCCCTCAGTAAGGCATGGCCCTGTGCCCCCGCACCCCACCTCTGTAGGGTGCCTAGTAGAGCTATTCATGGCCCTGTGTCATCTATGTGTGCAGATGTCGTCCATAGGCTTGTAGGCCATGTCCCACGGATTGAATAGTCGACCCCAAGTGCGCGGCGTAGTGCAGGGGGCTTCTGTGTCTGTCCTGTCCGTCAACGGTGTCGCCAATGCATGCACTCAACATGTCTTTATTTTCTCCCCCCCCCTTTTTTGTGGTCTTCCTGTTCATGTGTGCATTAGCATCATCAGGTGGAGGAGAAGTGGCATCGGAGCACGAGGGAGCTGCATCACACATGGCCATGGAGGGCCATGCAACGGACTCCGAATTCACCAGTGGGACAGAGGGCGAGGGGAGCTCCACAGCGGGGACTCGGGCAGACATCAGTGACACCGACTCGTCCTCTGAAGGGAGCTCCCTTGTGGTAGCGGCAACATCTGTGCCCCCCGCAACAACAGGTACAGCCGCCACCCCCCGCACCAGCGCCGCCCTCCCAGCAGCCCCTCAGCGTTTGGCCCGTGCCCGCTCACCCAGGAAGGTGGGCATCTCCTTCGCCCCAGGCACCTCAGGCCCTGCACCAGTCACCCCTGCTGCCCTCAGTGATGAGGTCATTGACCTCCTGAGGACGCTCACTGTTGGGCAGTCTACCATTTTGAATGCCATCCAGGGTGTAGAAAGGGAGGTGCACCAGAGTAATGCATACCTGGAGGGCATTCATTCTGGTCAGGCTGCCCTTCAGCGATCGTTCCAGACTCTGGCCTCAGCACTGATGGCAGCCATTGTCCCTGTCTCTAGCCTCCCCCCTCCAACTTCCTCCACCCATACCCTATCACCTGTACCTATGCCTATCCCAGACACACCATCAGACCAGCCTGCACACACCTCAACACCCAAGGGAAGCTCAGGAAAACATAAGCACCACACATCACACAGGCATTCAGCCAAGCAACATCCACATACAGACATACCAACACCCACTGCCTCCACTGTGTCCCCCTCCTCCTCGTCTCCCTCCTCCCTCCCTGTCACGTCTCCACTCACACCTGCATGCACAACATCTTCAGCCACTACGTCCCTCAGCAGCACACACACCAAAACACCCCGCACACGTGCAGTCACCACCCCCACTGCCATTTACACGTCCCCTGTGTCCTCTCCCAGTGTGTCTGTGACCCCCTCTTCCAAAATACACAAACGCACGCAGCCACCCATCCAACAGCCATCCACCTCACGACAGCCTCCAGCCCAAGCACCTGCACCCAAAGACACCAAACTTACAACTCCTACAACCACAACCTCTTCCTCCACTCCCATACCCACTACACCTACCCGTCCCACTGCTCCTAAAAAGTTTTTCCTGTCCAAACTCAACCTCTTTCCCCCAATTCCCCCACCCCGTCCATGTCATAGGACTACAGTCAGCACCTCAGCCACGACAAAACCCGCCCCTGTCATCACAGTCTGCCATGGACTGTGGAGTGCCCCACCCTCCAGGGCAGCCAGTTCGGTACGAAGCCAAGGCACGGGCAGCCCACCCCCGGAGAAACATCCAAAGATAGGCAGTGGCCGGCGCGAGAGGGGGAAAACACCAGGGACTAAAACCCCTACCATGGCTCCGGCAGGAAGTGTGGAGACAGCTGGCACACCGCCCAAGGTGGGGAAGGGCCACAGGCGATCAGGGAAGGCTGGGAAGGGCAGCACGCCCGACAACACCGCCATCAGCCCAGCTGGCCAGGAGGGCCCCGCCAGCCCCATCCCAGGTGGGCAGGAGGCCACCAACAGGCCCGGCACAGCTGCCCAGGAGGGCCCCGCCAGCCGTAGGGCAGCTGCCCAGGAGGGCCCCGCCAGCCGTAGGACAGATGGGCAGGAGGGCCCCGCCAGCCACAGGACAGGTGGCAAATGACCTCCCCGCCATGGCCGGATCCGCTGCACTGGGCCCTTCATCTCAAGCACCGCTGCACTGGGCCCTTCATCTCAAGCACCGCTGAACTGGGCACCGCCGTCTCAAGCACCGCTGCACTGGGCCCTTCATCTCAAGCACCGCTGAACTGGGCCCTTCATCTCAAGCACCGCTGAACTGGGCACCGCCATCTCAAGCACCGCTGAACTGGGCACCGCCGTCTCAAGCACCGCTGCACTGGGCCCTTCATCTCAAGCACCGCTGAACTGGGCACCGCCGTCTCAAGCACCGCTGCACTGGGCCCTTCATCTCAAGCACCGCTGAACTGGGCACCGCCGTCTCAAGCACCGCTGAACTGGGCACCGCCGTCTCAAGCACCGCTGCACTGGGCCCTTCATCTCAAGCACCGCTGAACTGGGCACCGCCGTCTCAAGCACCGCTGCACTGGGCCCTTCATCTCAAGCACCGCTGAACTGGGCCCTTCATCTCAAGCACCGCTGAACTGGGCACCGCCATCTCAAGCACCGCTGAACTGGGCACCGCCGTCTCAAGCACCGCTGCACTGGGCCCTTCAACTCAAGCACCGCTGAACTGGGCACCGCCGTCTCAAGCACCGCTGCACTGGGCCCTTCATCTCAAGCACCGCTGAACTGGGCACCGCCATCTCAAGCACCGCTGAACTGGGCACCGCCGTCTCAAGCACCGCTGCACTGGGCCCTTCATCTCAAGCACCGCTGAACTGGGCACCGCCGTCTCAAGCACCGCTGCACTGGGCCCTTCATCTCAAGCACCGCTGAACTGGGCACCGCCGTCTCAAGCACTGCTGCACTGGGCCCTTCATCTCAAGCACCGCTGAACTGGGCACCGCCGTCTCAAGCACCGTTGCACTGGGCCCTTCATCTCAAGTACCGCTGGCCCATGAGCGGCAGGGGCTGACCCGCATCTGTGTCGGGCAGGGCTGCACGAAGCACTCTGGGCACCAGGCCCCCTCCAGAACCAGTGGAGACTGTTATCCACTTGTGAAACTGTGGCTTTGCACTCCCCAGGATGTAACAGTGGGCAGCCCACCCACTGTCTGGACTTGTGAGACTGTGGCTTTGCACTCCCCAGGATGTAACAGTGGGCAGCCCACCCACTGTCTGGACTTGTGAGACTGTGGCTTTGCACTCCCCAGGATTGAACAGTGGGCATGGAGGCCCCTCGTGGATCTGGCGTTGTGCACTCATCTGGCTGAGGTGCCCCCCCTTCCCTTCCCCCTGAGGTGCCTGTAGTTTTGCTATCTGATGCCCCTGCAGTGTTCTCTCCATTGGAGTCAGGTATCCTGTGTGGGCTTTGCCCATGTGATTTGGGCCCAGTGGTCCACGAACAATGCCTGCTACAATGCTTGGACTTGTACATTTATGTATATAAGAGTTTTTGATGTGTATATATATTTTTGGGGCAGTAATAGAATATATTCAAATGTTTAGAATAATTTCCTTTTGTCTTTGCATTCTTCCGGGGGGTTTGGGGGGTGTCACTCTGATGTGTTGCTATGCATTGATGTGTGTGTTGTAGTGGGTGAGGGTGAGTGTGGGTGTGTCGCGTATGTGTGTACCGGTGATAACTTCCCCTCCCCCTCCCCTGTGTCGTAGGTGCAGTACTCACCGTTGTCTTCTGCGCCGGCGTTCGAGCTCCTGGTAGAGGAGCAGGTGCACTATCGCTGGGAGTATGTGGAGTTCGGGTTCCATGCTGTCCTGATTCCTCGTGGGCTGTATGGAGGTGAGTGTTTTCCCTTCGAAATGGCTGTTTCCGCCGTGTTTTTATCGGCGGGGCTACCGCCCCGGAAAAGGTGGCGGATTGGTAGGTTGTGATACAGTGGGCGGTACATTGTCTCCCGCCTGTCTGTTGGCGGTGACCGCCGCGCTGTTTGTTTGTACCGCCGTGGCGGGCAGTGTGTTGATATGGCGGTCACTGTTGGCGGTTTCCGCCAGGGTCGGAATTCCATTTTATTTCCCGCCAGCCTGTTTGCGGTTTGGCCGCCGCTTTAACACCGACCGCCAAGGTTGGAATGACCACCTGACTACCATACCCTTGCGAATGAAAGCTCACTGCTGGAGTATATTCTCAGTAATTGGTTAGCTCTGCTTGCAATCATGTACAGCCGTACCCACACCAGGCCCAGGGGAAGGAGTGGTGAGAGACTGCTGGCTGGAGGTGAGGGCTTTGAAGCGAAACGTACCATTTAGGAATGGCCCTGGTTTGAAATTGTGAACCTTTTTACCAGGATAAAGAATTACACCAATGACTTGTCAAGCTCATGACCCAAAGGCGATGAGTACAACACATGTGATGCATGTGAAGAACATGGCCCCTGTCCAGAGGATGAAGACTGAGAAATACCCTTTACAGTTTTTTTTCCCTGAATCTGACTTAGATGGAACAATTATCTCAGTTACTTCAGAACACCTTCTCACATATGTCACTCCTCAGTTCTCTGGGCTGGCTGTTCCAAAGCTTTGGTGGGAGGTACCACCATGCCCAATTTTGATGTTGGAGACATAGGCCTTCTTTATGACATTGGGGGTAAATGCCGCCTACCGCCACGGTGACGGCTGCCAATATACCGTTGCCGTGGCTACCAGCCGCCAACCGCATTTTGAATGTAGACGGAATTCCGCCAGAAGGCTGGTGGAATTCAGGCGACGGTCATGGCGGCAGACTGCGGTAAGGTGGCGCTGCTGCCAGCAGCATCGCCACGCCAACAAAACACCACCCACCGTATCATGTTCCATGATACGGCCTGGCAGTGTTTTGCTGGCAGACACTGCTGCTGGCAGCAGTGCCGCGTCCCGTCTCCTGCTGGAGGACCCCCTGCAAGCAGGTAAGTCAGGTTCTCCGACAGGAGAGGTGAGGTGGGGGTGGTGTGTGCGTGTGTGGGGGTGTTGTGTGTAGGGGTGTGTGTCTGTTTCTGTATGTGTGCATGCGGGTGTGAGTCACGTGGAATGCATGCGTGAATGACTGAATGTGAGTGTAAGTGTATGTTGTGTGTTGTGAATGCGTGTGCGACAATGTATGTTAGTGTGTGTTGTGGTGTGTGGGTATGTATGTGTGCATGCGTGGGTGGATGTGGGTATGCATGTGTGTATGAGTGTGTATGTGTGCGTGTGTGGGTGTGTAAATGTGCGGGGGTGGGAGAGGGATGGGGAAGGTGAGGGAGGGCTCTGGGGAGGGGGAGGGGGCCGGTGAGACCCCTATCAGTGCCAGGGAAGGAATTCCCTGGCACTGATAGTGCCTACCGCCGTGGTTTTCGTGGCGGTACGATTGTCACGAAAACCATGGCGGTAGGCAGGGTCATTATCCCGTGGGTGGGATTGTGATGGCGCCTGGCTGGAGACCGAAGTCTCCAGCCTTCGGCCGATACCACCCTGGCAGACGGAGTGGTACGTTGGCATAACTGGGAAAAGGTACCGCCAGCCTGTTGGCAGTACCTTTCCCCAAATTTCCGCCGTCCGCCAGGGTCGTAATGACCCCCTTAAATACAAATAGAGTTGGTTGAGCTGGGACATCTTGGCGCCTGGTGCGGGTAGAGCACAACATTTGCCTGCGATTTTTACAAACCACAGAACATTTTGTGAGTAATAGAAAGGGGCTGGTTTGGATATGTGGATCCACAGCCAGCAAGTGCAGATCTTTCCAGGCATCCAAGACCTTTACATTTCCAGAAGCCCCCACTGTTTCAACTGTGGAGTTCTGCACAGTCTGGCTTACGGCCAACACACATGTTGCCATGTTCAAATATAGACTACCGCAATAAGCTGGCTCTGGACATTATGCATGCTCGGACCACCTGGATCTGTATAGGCTTATTAAAAAATGGGAGCACTTTATGCAAGGCACGGAGCAGCTCTGGACTGTTGCAGAAAGAACTTGCGGTCTTAGTGAGTCCTCAGAGTCTACACAATGCCCAGAGTTTGCCCTTTGGATGGTGAGCAAGAGGGACCATCCCAGGCGATCTAACAAGATACCGTTGCCCCATTGTTCAGAATAACCAGGTATATTTTTCCCATGTTCACCTTTAGGAAGTTGTTCCTAAAAGGATAGCCTCAAAAAAATCTCTAGTCATCAGCAGAGTGGGGCTATCTTGTGCAGCCTGGTGACAAGTTAGTTGACATCTGCATAGAAATGGTAGCCAAATGGTCGCAAACTAGATATCCCACTGGAAGCCATACGAGGCTTAGCGCTGATGACCGTCCCTATTACAGTTGTGGACGTGGCATAAAGTTGCACTCGCTGGCTTGCTTTGCACAAACTATGCTTTCTTTATAATGGCCATCCCTAGTATAACGATGACCTTTGCAAAAGGTGGCCTTTTTATCACGCTGTGGGTTTCCTGCCCACTGTGCTAGCAATACCTGGTCGAATGACAGTCCCCTTTGCCCTATGGTGTTCATCCTTGGCATCTTTGTGGCCACCCCTGCAAAGATGGCGATCCTGGCATCCATTGGATCTTCTTGGCATTTTATGGGCTTTTAAGCCATATGGTTTGATGTCAGGCGTGAGGGTGGCCTAGTTTTCTTTGGCATATATTGGACCTCGGCCGTTTATTGTCACCTCCCCTTGCATAATGATAGACCGGGCAGAAGGTTGGCATCATTGGATACATGGACATTATGGGATCAAGCAGCTCAGCTCTGGAATATCTATAACTATACCTTGTCATAAAGATATCAGCCAAGGCTCACAGCTAGTATCCTATGTACGTGTGGCCGTCTGTGGCGTATAATGAGCATCGTAGATATGTGACAGTGAAACCTGGGTATGTGGTCATGTATGATAATGTATGGCTGTAGAACGTCCACTTTCAAGAATGATCGGGTGGGAGCTGAATGACCAGCATGCCTGCAAACTATGGCTCTCATTTTAGCGGCATTTTTTAACGATTGTGTGTTAAGAAAATGACCCCACATTGATCATGTTTCACTGATTCAGCGTGAGGTGTTGCCACTACTCTGTATCATAGGAAGATAACCAGCTGGTTGGTGATGATGACATCACACGTATGAATGCAGGAAAGTAGAAATTGCATTTCCCCATTTTTGGGGTCCGGGAAGGTAATTACATCATAAGTGGCAATAACAGGAGGTTGGCATGCCACTCCAGAGAGATTTGCATACATTCGATCTCAAATCACTATTACAATCGGGAAGGCTAATAGTCAAAGATGCACTCATACCATATCTGTGAACAAATATACATGACATTTCTTGATGTCTTAAATTGCCTTTCATGAACTTAACAATTTGAACTGGGGCCTGATCATTTTAAGATCTGCTGTATGTTTATACATGGCGTAATGGCGATATTTTGTATTTGCGTTTATGTAATCAATGCACAATAAGCATTTAAAAGAAAATAGATGTGGAAATTCCCCCCTTTTTAAAAAAAAACAAAGACTAAATAATGAATGAGTGCCTCTCCTCTTCTAAAACTTTCCAGTCCTATTGCAAATGTAGCCTGTAACTTTTCGAAGTAGCCTGAAGGTGGCGCAAAATACTAAGTAAATGTGCACTCAAACGATTAAAAATCCCATGATAGACCACAAACTGCACATCCACCTTAGCAGAGGTTTATGAGGATTTTTGATTTGAAAACCCAGAGTTAAGTATCTTTGGGCGTCTTTGTTTGAACAGAAGACAAACTCAAAGCACTATGTGTATGTTTCGCTGAAGTCCCCACACCACCCAAGTAAATGCACAATATAAAGAGAGCGTGATTGCCAGCAAAAAGGCAGGTATCTCTCAAAGATGTTTATCAATTAACGTAGTGAACATTACTAAACAAATTAGTTATTTCTGTAAACTTGCGCGGTAAACAGTGTGTTTTGTCAAAATTGCTTACTCGTGTGTGTGATGGGTTGGCAATTGCCACACACCCTTCGCCCCGCATCTGCTGAACTCTAAATTGACCTTTAAACGTCGAGTGATTCTGTAGGGAGTATTCTTCGTGGCAGTACATTCTACTTACTTCCTTCTCTTCCTCTTTGACTTACTTGGCGCCAGTTTCTTATTCAACATCTGCATTGTCTGTATTTCCCGTTTTCCAATCCATTGGTTTTCAACCACATAAGCAAGGCGGGGTTCTCCCACCCCCGTGATGTCCGGCTCTAAGATAAGAAACGGGCTCTAAGATAAGAAATGTAAAAAACAAGCATTTGGAATGCAATGGGTTTCGCATTTGCTCGAGCTAGAGCTATTAGCGTTGTTAACTCGTAAGCGCGGACTTTTCTTGCCACATAAACTGAAAATGAAAAGTAAAACAGTATCACATAAGCAAGCCACGTATGGGCATAAGTGCAATTATCCATGTAACAGGCAAAAGTGCAATTATCCATGTAACTGCCAAAGTGCAAATATCCATGTAACAGGGTCGATGTCATGCAAAGTGCTTGACTACTGCCCAGCGAGATCGCACTGCCTCCGAAATAAAGAGAAAAAGTAGTCCAGAAACCATACCGAAAACATGGAGCCTCGTATGTTTTCAGTAGTTAGCCAGTGCGCTCGAGGCGGGCTTAATACCGGAAAAGGCATGACATATGCATGCCTTTCACTAATTAAATGAAGCAAATTTTAAAAGGCATGACATGGGCACGGTTAAAAGCCCACAGAAAGATTACAGAAGGGACAGAGCGCTTTGTGCACTCGACCCTAACAAAGCAGTGAGCCAACAAAACGAATGAAAGAAGATCACTGGAACCAGGAATCACCCTTACGCTGTTAGAAAACACAGCTTTAGGTTGGGGTAAATAAAGATACGAAGGAAACTGCCTTATGAGTAGCGGGGCTCAATGTTACTGTACATTTTTACAATTTGCAACTTTGTAGTACACATTTTTGCTTCATACCAATCAATCAAACGTGATTTGTAAAACACGGCTGCTTCACCCGTGAGGGTGTCGAGGCGCTGACCAATGGTCCTTGTTCATTTCCTTCTTTCAGTTCACCACTTATAGGTCATCAATTATTTTATAACCTAATTCTTGGCTAATTTATCTATGTACTTATGATCACACAACTAGGTGTTCACCAATAATGATGCTGTTCATACCTAAAGTATCTCTGGTACTATTAGACATCAGTAGCTTTGGGTGAGAAAGCGATGGAGTTAGGTAAATGATGGACGCTGAAGAGTAACAGGACAATACAAACATTTATCAAACACGTGTGGGTTTTACTTCAGAATGTAGTGAACACAACCAACTATGTATTATAAGCACAGTTCTCCAAATTATAGCAGATTCACTGATTGATGACGTATCCAACTCAGGACTACATAGAAAGTATAGAAGCTAATTTTGTATGACCTAAGAAACCTGTGTGTGCAAGCCAGACCTCACTTACCCTGGCTGGCTGTCGGTACAACACACTAAACATGACTTATATCTCTGATTTTTAGCATGTTTTTCCAAATAATTGTAATTCTATACAGTCTCCCCCATACAGGAACATAACTTTACCAAGGCTTGACCCCCATGTGTTTTACTGGATCTCCTGAGCGTGGGGGTATCAAATGTATGGGTTTTCAACGGATTTGGAGTGTCCATAAGCGATAAACTGGGTGCAGTGTATTTTTTTTAATGGGAAAATAATTTAAAAACAACATTCCAGTTTAGGATATCTGTCTTTTGGTTTCAAGTATCACCCTTGGCTGCATGAAAACATACCCCAACCATATATTTTGCACATTCTAAGGAACAGATTTACTAAGGGTTTGCTTCATTGTTGTGTCACGCAAGGCTATGATGCAACGCAACGCAAGCCGTTATGTCAGATTAACTATGCCACGCAAAGCCACCTTGTGTGGCTCTGCTTAGCATAATAAACTTAGAGTAATGCAAGGCAGCACAAGTTGCTACCTTGCATTACTCTGCACTGGAAAGGCATTGCATGGGTGGAGTGTGGTTATTCACATGCATCCAGCCATGTTTTTTGCCGCATTCCCAGATTTACAAACATTAGTGAACATGAGAATGCGTCAAAATGGTATGTGCTCCCAGGTAAGGCATAACAAGGAAAAATATGTTTAATTTGCCTAGTTCTTTCCTCTTTCTACATCTGTTGCAGTCTGATCACACATAGAAAGAGGGAAGATCCTCTAAGGGTTGTTTTTGTGCAGGAAGGTGTCCCATCCTGCATTAAACAATCCTGGCTTTAACACACTCACCGTTGCACCATGGCACAAGGGTGCCTAATTGGCACTAGGCTGCAGGGAGAGGGCACAAATGCATCATATCTTAGTAGATGTGCTACATCCCTGCTCTCTTCTTGTCATGCAATGCAGTGCAGCAAGTTGCCTTTTAGTAAATATCGTCCTCAGTTTCTATTGCTGGGTGCCAGACCTCCCTCTCTATGAGGCTGCTTCTAGAATACACTGACTATGACATTTGTAAGATTTTTAGTATTTGCTTCCCAAACATGGTAGTTCCTTAGACTCTCCCTGGTACAGGGACATACTACTGCCAAATTTGCCCCTTCACTGTTCCTCTGGGTCTCCTTGGAGTGAAGGTACCAGACATGTGGGTTTTCTATAGATTTGTGGCGCTAACGAGAGATAACTTGGTGTAGTGCATTTAGAAAAGCAGCTGAAAGTGACATTCCAGTTTAGGACAACCTGTCTTTTGGTAGCAAGTATGATCTCTGGGCTGTGTGAAAACATACCAGAACTGTATATTTGTTTAAGGATACACATTGTAAGGTTATTAGCGCTGTATCAAACAAATGTCAGGGCACTCATGAATCAAAGCTCAATCCTTCATGTATGTTTTAGTCAGAGCTTGATGTTTAGTTCAAAATCATCAAATATAAATCGGACCGGGATTAGTGAGCAAAGGTTCAGTTTAATCTTGAAATGAAAAGTCCATCAGGGCGATAAAAGCCGTCCTTGGAAACAATATCCATAATGCAACAACAGCCAACACGTGTTTCGTCCTATGAGATATGTATTCTCAAAGACTTCATCAGGGCTTCCATAATAATTCAAAGTACTTGAATCACCAAAGTAATCGGATTATAAATGAATATCCTATATTGTGCTGTCCCAATAATCTGCTGAAATGCTCACATCGTAGCGTGTAAAGCCAACTATCAATGCAGAATCATCAGAATACCGTGTTCTTATACTTCCGCGGCGCTCCTGTATCCAGTAAACAGAACGAGCGCTGTATGTTAGACCTCCCTCACGCTGACTGGTTGGATGAAAATTGCTCTGAACATTCATCAGGTTTTTAGCATTTTTTCCAAAACATGGAAGTTCTCCCAGTCTTTCTTGCACAGAACATATCCCTGCAAAGACTTAATGCACAGCTTTGTTCCTCTGGATTTCCTGAGTGAGGGGGTACCAGACATACATGGGTTTTCTGTGGACTTGGCGTGAAAGTAGGTGATACGCCATGTGCAGTGCATCTTGAAAAACTGGAAAGTGATTACAAGTGAAATGCCCTTTTAGTTTACCTATCTTTTGTTGCTTGTATCACCTCTCTGCTGTATGGAAATGTAGCACAACCATACAAGAAATAATTCCTGGTAGTTGCTTAGAACAATATAAAAGATAGTGTACAAACCTGACTCACTGACAAGACCCTTAATGGTTTCAAACCCCAACTTTGACCAAATGCCAAGTCACCTGGGTTTACCCTGGACACCAACCTGACCCCCAAGGAACACATTACTAAAAAACACAAAGACAGGGTAGTACCTGCCCTCTCTTCTAAATTAAGTCAAACCATTTATTTGAGAAAGCAACTTCAGAACTTCTGTTCACACTCTTGTACTCTCACCTCTGAATAGTGGTAAAGCCCTGCTCCATGGTCTCCCAGAATTCACAACAGCATCCACTAGGGTCATCCTACATGCTGCAGCACATCTCATCGAGGGCCTGAAGAAATATGTTCACATCAACCCCACCCTGATGAAGCTCCATTAGATCCCCTTGCCAGCCTGCACCCTCTTCAAAATCAACTGCATCATTTACAAAGTTCACACGATCAGCACCCCTGCTTATCTTGCAGACAAGCTTGCGATCTCTGGTAGATCTCAGCACACTCACAGCCAGGATGCCATTTGACTGCAGACTAAGAAGTGTATAAAAGAAAGAAAAACAAGACAGCAGGCCTTTTCTATGCCTGCACCTAAGATCTGGAATGAAATATCAATCAGAACCATTCCCAGCGCTGCTCCATTTTAAGAGACTTGAAGTTGAAGACTAGCCTTTTTAAAGAACACTGCATCACAATTCATTGACAATGCATAACCCAGCTTCCTCTACTCATAGATGTTTACTTTATGCTTGTTTTTGACCATTTACAGTGCTCTGCTGCCTTTTGGCTAGGTCTGTGCTATAGAAATACCACATACATTCATACATACATACAAACAAACATTTTCAACATTTACACATCCTAAGATTTCTATAGCTGGATGCCAGGCCTCAGTCTGATTGGCTGACCAGTAGAATGCACTGAAAATTCTGTTTGTCAGAATTTCGAAAAATTTTCATGCAGGAATAGCTTTGCCATTGACCGACCTACATCTGTGTTCACCCTTGTTTCCTCGGTGTACATATACCAGACATGTGTGAGCTTCAATGGATTTAAACTGGCATTCACTCACTAGACACCAGGGGAGCTTCCCTAAGGGAAGTCTGCAGTATTTGGGCCAGGAGTCAACTGGCTCCCACAGAAATTAGATATTTCTTAAAGGTAGATACGCAGGAGGATATAGGATGGTGTGGCTTGTCTGAACCCCAGCACATTTTCCTGGCAAATGTAATAGCAAAATGAATTAGAATGTTTTCCCTTTTCTGTTATAGAAACTTCCAGAACTTCTGGCAAACTGAAAAAGTCTCACCACCCAACATTTCCACAAATAGGACAAAATAGTACTCCACATGTGTGGTAGGTCATTTGCATAGGACACAAATAGACCAAAACTTTATGTGTGTGAAGACCACATTGACAGCACGATGACTTTGCAATTTCACAGTTTTGACCTATTTGTGTTGATTACAGTAGGCCCACGCACTTGTGAGGCGCTGCTTTTATTGGGAGAAGTGTGGAACACTTGATGGTGGGACTTTTAGTTTTCATCACAAATTCCAGGGCTTTCCATTACAGAAGAGTGAGAACATTTTGAACCAAAAGTTCATGTTTGCAGGGCATTCTAAGTACGAAAATGTGGAGGCACCCACTTAAGAGAAGTCTCCAAGATGTATAGTTTTCAGAATGTCTGGGTTTGGTAGTATTCCCTTGTTGTTCGTTCAACCCGGGCCAAAATTCTGTAGCTACTCAAATCCCAAGAATCAACCAAAATCCAAACGTATTTCTTATGCTTTACATGTTTGCATTTTGGGGCCTTCCCTGCCCCAGAATATATACCCACTCACACTTGGGGGGTACTGTTTTGAGAGAAGTGCAGGAACACAACATTGTACTCCACTTGTTATTATCTAATGAAATTCCCTGTATTTATTTCTTCCTATTACAGTCAGTGTCTGCAAAAACACTTTTAAAAACGAAATCCTCAGAATTGCATGACATTATAGTTAGTACAGAAACCAGAGTGGTTCATATAGTGCTATCCCCCAATCACATATTCTTGGGGGCTACTGTGATATTATCTACTCTGATCAACTCAAACACCCATTGCCAGACTCCAAAGACTTCAGAACCAGGCAACCAAATTGCACCTTAATGTTTAGAAGCTGTACAACATCAAACCGGCTCCACTTGCTCTCAGTCAATGCAAGGATCAAATTCAAGGGTTTGTGTACAAAGCATACTCATGCAAGGGCCAATTATTTCTCATTATGGCCTCCGAAAGAGCTATCTATGAAATGTCTGCTCAATCATTGATGATTCAGGGAGCTGAAACATGTAGTCAGTCGACTGTTTGTACAACAAGGACATAGGGGCCGATTGCGACTATGGCAGTCCCAAGACCGCCGTACCAACTTTGGCGGCGCAACCGCCGTGTTCATCAGTGCAGCCAACATTGGTGTTGGCAGGCTCCTACAGCCGGAGCCAATGCTGGCTGCACTGACTGCACCACTGGCCCTGCCAGCCCCACGGAGATGTCAGAATACGGTTGTCGGGGGGCCGCTGGCTTGGCGGTGGTCTGGCGGTCGACCCCCATACTCATAAAAAGCCCCTTAGACTATGGAATGCTGTCCGCCAAACCAGAGATAAAAAACAAACTTTGAGTGGCTGAGAAAACTCCTGAAAATGGAAGAATTTAGACTTTCAACTAAACTCAACAAATAACAGGAGTAGTTACTGAATAATCTTGGACATGGTTACTCACTTGTCCGGCTGAATCATCATTATCCCACCTAAATGAATTGTTTTTGGTAGTTTGTCACTTACTCTAAAGTTATTGGAAAAAGATAGATTGTGCATTGTAAATCTCCAGAACAAAATATGGTCACAATTGTTTGAAAAAATACACCCGACTGGTAAACACAAAGTAGGCAGTAAGAAAAGACATGTTTAACAGGAAGAAGTGTCAGTGCTTTTTGAATTAAAAGGAATTCTGTTTTAGCTGGATTTCATAGGAGAAAGTGAGCTCATATCCAGATATTGTTTGCATTCATACAGTTTTTCAAGCAGTGCACATCACCCAGAGACAACATAGATGAAGATATATCTAGGCATGGTACTATGGTACTGTAATCCAAGGGACCGATGATGGAGCAGGGACCCAGAGAAAGTTCCCCCATTAGCTCCAAATAGTAATCAAAATAGGTAAGATGATTGGCCCCACAAGCTCAAGACAGGCCTAAAAAGAGGGTCCAACCTGTTAGCCACAGCCAAACTGAGGGGCAGATTTAAGAGCCCCTTGTGCCAAATATCACCATACTAACATCATCTTTTTATGCTAATGTGGTGATATTATGGTATGACGCAGTTACATATTTACAAAGTTGCGCAATGCGTGCACTATATGGCACTTTCCTCTCCTTTCCCTTTGCGCTGGCGCCATTGTGGTAGCCTAGCACCAATGCAGGCACCCTTTCACAATGGTGCAAGGGTGCCTGCGTTGCGGGCAGGATTGTTTTTGTGCAGGAAGGAGCACCTTCCTGCACAAAAACTACCCTGTTAGCCATTTTTTCTTTCTATATTGCTGCAGGATTCAGCACACAAAAGAAAGAGGAACCAACGAGGAGAAATAAAGATATTTCTCCTTGTAACATCTCTGGGTAGGGGTAAGATTTTTATGCATTCCCAGGTTTACAAGTCCTTGTAAATCTGGGAATACGTCAGAATCCATGGGAGTTGCGTGGGAACCCACACCACAATGCCCATAGAACACCTATCCAGGACAGACTAAGGCAAAGCAGCGATTTGCACTAAGTGGTTTTACTCCATATTTTAAAGCTATTCAAAGCCACGCAAAGTGGGTTTGCATGGCTTGAAAAATATGACTCAGTGGTTTGCACCACTCATGTACCACGTTGTGCAAGCATGGCGCAGACCACTCATGAATATGCCCCAAAATGTCTATTAGTACCTCGTTATTGTGACAAAAGCTGATGAGAGGTTTTAGAAGAATGCCTGTGGGGTGCTACTCATAAAGGTAAACTTACATGTGATCAAATCAACATGTGTATGTTTACTCTTACACTTTGTAGTAAATTTACTACTTTAGGGTATTCACCATTGTAACTGAGATCTCTGGCACGAGGGTTGAAATCTTTCTATAGTGAAGTGTAAGGAAATGTTTAAAAGTTTAATGAAGTTAAAAAAAATAGCAAAGATATTTTTAAGGTAAATATTAATGTAAAATAATTTAAAATATTTATTTTGAATGTAAAACAAAATTAAACAATACTAAAAATTATTAACATATTTTTGAATTACATATTTAATGAATTCATATTTATTAATTGAAATTAAAAATATATTTTCTTAAGATTTATTTGAAAAAAATCCCACCTAAAAATAAAATGTATATTTATTTAGTCTGCAGTAAAAAATATTTAAAAATCGACTACGGAAATGGTTAAAAAATTATGTATTTATTAATGAAACTTACATTAGTTTATATCTGTAAAAAAGGTTATTAATACATGTTAATAAACTAATAATCATGTTTTAATTAAATATTTAACATTACATTACATTTATTAACATATTTAATTAAATGAAATCTATTTTTTCCTAAGATTTAAACAATAAAAATAAATGAAAGATATGGACATTATTTTTGTAAATCAAAATCATTAGTTTTTAATTAAAAATTCCATTAACTTATTGTATAATAAATTAGCAATAATTTATTATTTATATACAATTAGTTTAACATCAAATTAAATCTACTTAGATTTTTAAAAAGTTGAAATAGGTTGATTTAATTTAATAATAGTTCCTACAGGCTTTTATTTTCAGTCCCTGCCTCTATCATTTTCTATGGCAGGGTGTTGCAGTACCAGTGGTTGGCCCTGTATGGTACTGGACTTATTTTGGCTCTGAGCTGGAGTACATTTACTACTGAGTTGGGACATTTTTGCATGAAT
Organism: Pleurodeles waltl; assembly: GCF_031143425.1. Lineage (NCBI taxonomy): Eukaryota > Metazoa > Chordata > Amphibia > Caudata > Salamandridae > Pleurodeles > Pleurodeles waltl. The sequence continues at coordinate 656,667,482 of NC_090436.1, read as the reverse complement.
AATTATAGAAGTGCATAGCAATAATTTGTGAATAGCAATGGGCTTACTCTTTTGTGGGTGGGTGCATGTGTGGGAGCAAAATGGAACCCAAAAATGCAGTGTTAAACTCCAATTTCATGAGGCAATGTGTCCCCGTATTAAGACATCTACCCAAACATCAAATAGCAGAATACTACAATTCATTAAGTAACGGGTTTAACAAATTAAATAACTGGTAGAATAGGAAAGTTTTCGGGCTTGCCTCCACAATGAAGGGATTTTTATACACAATCCTTGAATATTAAATCAACAGTACTGCAGTTTCATCGTGATGTGAGCAAATGTATCATTTCTTCAGCAAATCATAGTGCATAGATAATAAACATCATATTGCCTTAGCACCTGAGCACTAACCAATTCCTTAATAATTATTCAGCACCTTTTATGCTAACATCATCCAGAGATGTTCAAACAAAATATGAAACATTTACAATAAGACTTTCTTCAAGTGAATTGGTCCAGTATAGAAACAGAAGACATAGAGGGGGTTATTCTAACTTTGGAGGAGTGTTAATCCGACCCAAAAGTGACGGTAAAGTGACGGATATACCACCAGCCGTATTACGAGTTCCATAGGATATAATGGACTCGTAATACGGCTGGTGGTAAATCCATCACTTTTCCGTCACTTTTGGGACGGATTAACACCTCCTCCAAAGTTAGAATAACCCCCAGAGTCTGGACTCGCGGTGGTTGTCAGACCGCCATGGTTGTGGCGATCCGACCACTACATTACAAGGTTGGCGGGTCTGCCGTCATCCCAGTCAGGATCTCTGATACCGCTGGAATGAAGGCGGTGCAGATTGTAATCAGCCAGGGCGGCGCTGAAGTCAGCGCGCCCTGCTGATTAAAACCTTGTTCTCCTCCAACTTTTTCATGGTGCTTCAACTGACATAAAAAGGCTAGTGGAGAAGGAGAACAAGTGCAGGGGCCCCCCTGCCCAGCACCCTCGAAATGTGCACTGTCTGCTGTGCTGTGTAGTGTGTTAGTAGTTCTATTGTAATTCTACTAAAAGTACTTCAGTATAAGTTTGTGAATAGGCCTCACTTTGTATTGACTGTTTACTAACGTGTCTCTGTTTACATGCTGGATCCAGTAGACAAGTTCAGATGAAGTGATAGAAGGTAAAATAACATTGAACGGGATTTTCTGTCAACAGTTAAAGAAACCTGTGAAAAAAATGACAGACACCAGATCAATTGCAAAGCCTCTTAAGTGAAGTGTAGGCTTCTATTACAAAGGAGAGGGGGTTGAATGGCTTTCAGTAAGTCTGGACAATAACTTATTGCTGCAAAGCATAGGTTGAAGCCAATCAGAAATTTGCAATAGCTATCTTCAATGCTGTCTGGAAATCTTCTAAATAAACACAAAGAGAATTGTAATTGAGTCCATATTGCATGGGCCTTAATTACACAGCAGGCGGAGTAATACACACACATTAGGAACATTTTATGAGACCTGTTGATGAATTGTTAATTTGTTATCGAGTCATGCGTTCATTGCATAAACAGCGGTGACTAAATTGATAATTCTACATTCACGAAGCTAAACTAAGCATGACCTCAAAAAATTCAAACAAACTATTACCAACAAAGGTAAATGAAGACTGCAAACTAGACGTTTTTGCAGCCATAAGATTTAAGTGCAAAAGTACACTTAAATTCATCAGTTTCAAGGAACAAGGTTTATTTTTACATGGTGAGGCTTATGTCTTCCTAAGAGACTATTTCCTTTACTAAGGTAGTCAGTGAGCCAACGTGCTGAGATCTTTAATTTTGACCCTGGAGTTTCAGACATATCTGCTGGAGCAAAATCCTGAAATGCAATTGATGATCGAGCTCCAATATTCTCCAGGCAGGCCAGCTTTCATCAGTGCAAAAGAATGGGGCGTCCACTCAGATCGAGGCGTTTTGTCTCCTTCGAGAAGGTTGGGTAAGAGTTTTTAAAGATGAAATCAGTCATTTTTGTGATAATGACATTTAGACATTGTAATTAAATTCCCGGTCTTCCCACTCACAGTTTGGCAGAAAAGTTATACATTTCCATTCCTGTGTTCATGCTTCGTGCATTTAAAAACTACCAGAGTTCCATGCACCCAAAGTTCAAAATGGTGAATCCCTAAGCTGCACATACTTCCCTGCTGGCTCCCACCTCTACGCCTGTCCCTTCCAGTCCGTTCACAGTGGTCTCAAAGGACATCTCCTGGTCTTTGGGAATTGCAGGACCTCACTTGAGAGTGCTACAGGGATCAATTCATATAACCCCACCTGGGCACACATCTCTATCATTCTCTGCATTATGTGGCCAGTACTTTGAAGTGTTAGCTGAAGAGCAGGGCCAGTAAAATGCACATTTCATTAGGAAAGCACGTTTGCTCAATCCACAATGACTACATTTCATAGCCCCAAATTACTCTACAGGTAAATGATAACATGAAATAAACTTCATCACTGTGCACTGTGGCCCTCATTATGACTTTGGAGGATGGAAAAGCCCGTCAGCCGAAATTCTGATGGGGAGGTTGCTGCCTTTGTGGATGCCGCCCCCAGGGGCCATTACGAGTTTCCCACTGGGTCAGCAGGTGGAAACTCAGTTTCCGCCCGCTGGCCCAGCGGGAAACGGCCTACAGCATTGTTTCTGGCTCATAATTGAGCCAGAGGCAATGCTGCAGTGCATAGGGTACAACAGCACCCGTTGCAATGTTCACAGTCAAACAATGCGAAGGGGCTGCCAGGGGTGCCACTGCACTGCCCATGCCAAGTGCATGGGCAGTGCAGGGACCCCCCTGGGGTCCCCTGCACCCCGTCTCCACCTTTTCATGGTGGTGCTACCGCCATGAAACCGCTGGCAGAGAAGGGGTTCGTAATCCCTTGGGTGAGGCTGCTTGCAGCGCTGTCCTGGTGCATTAGGACCGCCAGCACTGCCAGGCCGTCGTGGAGACAAAAACTGGCGGTGCTGGCGGTCCGACTGCAGCACTACCGCCACGGTCATTATGTGGCGGTCCGACCACCGCATTGGCAGTGTTCCGACCGCCACCACAAACCAATGAGGCCCTGGGTGTTTTTAAAAATGTTTTTATTGGCATTTCAACAAATAAATCATAGCAATTGTTTGCATTACAGGTTCCACCGCAATTAGCAATATTAATCAAACTTTCTTACAATATTGTTGCCCTTAATAAGGGGATCTGATCATTAGACAAATACTAGAAATCATTATGCCATATTCCAACAACAGTTTTCAAAACAAACAACCCCCCATCAAGCTTCATGATTTGCATGTGTACAATGCCTTATCCTATGCTATAGGTGATTCACAGTATCCTTTTCTTCATATGTCCCCTCTGCTCACGGCCCAATCTCTGCCCTGAGTGTGTCTTATATTCGATACTGCCTGTTTGTACACTCTGTGTTTAGATTCCAAATCACTGTTACTAATTTCATGCCATATTATGTTATGAAGCAGGAGAAATGTCTTGTAGCAGACACTGCCAGAAGAATATGCCATCTAAAATCCCACGTTATATTTTAGAAGTAGGTGGACCAACCATATCATTCACTACAGCTTTCCATGTCTGTACTTTTACCTCTCTGCAAACAGGCAGGGGTTCCTGAACATAAATAGGAAACCAACCAGATGATAAAAGACAAAGGTGGTCATTACATCCCTGGCGGTCGGTGTTAAAGCGGCGGTAAGAACGCCAACAGGCCGGCGGTAAAAATGTTGCAATTACGACCGTGGCGGAAACCGCCAACAAAGACAGCCACTATAACGGTACAAACAAACAATGCGGCGGTCACCGCCAACAGACAGGCAGAGGACAATGTACCGCCCACAGTATCACAACAGGCCAATACGCCACCTTTTCTGGGGCAGATTCACCGCGGATAAAAACACGGCGGAAACAGGACTTCGAAGGGAAAACGCTCACCTCTACACACCCCATGAGGAACGAGGACGCCATGGACCTGGAACTCCACATACTCTCTGCGATTGTCTTCCTGCCCCTCTACCAGGAGCACGAACGCCGGTGGTAAAGACCACAGTGAGTACTGCAACTACGACACAGGGGAGGGGGGAGGGAAAAAACAGGGACACTCAAACGCAACACGCAACACCCCCACCCACTACAACACACACACTAATACAGCATGATACATCACAGTTACACCCCCAACCCCGCCGGAAGAATGCAAAGACAATAGAAAATGAGTGTAACCACTGTAATATATTAAAAGCAAGTAGGCAAAAATATATATATACACCATGTACAAAATATATACCAAGCATAGTAGTCCAGGTAGTGCTCCAATTAAGTCAGTGGAACACTGGGCCCATACGGTATGGGTGAGGCCCACACAAGATCCCCGACCATGACGGAGAGGACACTGCAGGGGCATCAGAGAGCAAGCAAACAGGCACCTCAGGGGGAGGGAAAGGGGCGGCACCTCAGCCGGTTGAGTGCACGACACCAAATCCACGAGAGGGCCACATGCCCACTGTTCAATCCTGGGGAGTGCAAAGCCACAGTCTCTCAAGTATCTACAGTGGGTGGGTTGCCCACTGTTCAATCCTGGGGAGTGCAAAGCCACAGTCTCTGAAGTCTCTACAGTGGGTGGGTTACCCACTATGCAATCCTGGGGAGTGCAAAGCCACAGTCTCTCAAGTGGATAACAGTCTCCACTGGTTCTGGAGGGGCTATGGTGCCCAGAGTGGTTCATCCTGTTTAGGACAGAGGTTGTGGATGACAGTCTCCACTGGTTCTGGAGGGGGAATGGTGTCCAGAGTGCTTCATCCTGCTAAGGGCAGAGGTAGTGGATGGATCTCTCCACTGGTTCTGGAGGGAGCATGGTGCCCAGAGTGCTTCATCCTGCTAAGGACAGAGGTAGTGGATGACAGTCTCCACTGGTTCTGGAGGGGGCATGGTGCCCAGAGTGCTTCATCCTGCCGGTGTAGAAGGTATTAACCGGAAAGTGAGGTATTAAAGAAACCAGGAGCAACAGAAGGGTTCCCAAGGCTGGGGTCCCGGGTTAACACCAGAGATAGGATCCTGATGTCCTGAGCCAACCTGCGGATGTACAGACCAGATTAAGGGGTAGGGAGCCCAGATCACTGGGGGGGCCATGGGGCTCCCGCTCTTGGCCGCCCCGTTACACCCCTAGGCAAGTTGGTGTTTGGAGGGGGGGCGGAACCCTGAGCGGGTGGACAAGGAACGGTGTAGTCAGGGCAACCGCCCCTCCTAGGGATACAGGTGAGGTACGGCTCACTTGTGTGGTCCAATGGTGGTTCAGGACAGGAAGGGATCCTGTCATAAGCTACATGATTTATGGTTACTGAATATATCTTATGGATGTGATTTATGTTTTTGTAAATAGAAAAAAGTTTATTTGAAGTGATTTATGTTGCAGTTATATGTAAAAATATCATAAAAAACTTGTAATAAAAACTTCTTCCAACCAATAAGTTTGTCGGTCTACATATGGCTGGTGGTGTGGGGGTGAGGGCCTGCTGGCGGTCTCCGAGTTCTATGTGATTAAGCCAAATCAGACGTTTATTTATGTGGTGCAGAAGTGCCCAGTGTCATGACACAGCAGTCATCCCATCCATCTGGTGTCCGGTGTGAAAACGTAGGTAGAACAGGAGAAATATAGAAACATTGTAATGCAATTTTAATTCATAACATGCACCTCATACACCAGTGGCTTCATTCTTCAGGTACGATCTTCAGCCTAAGGTATCTCTCCAGCAATATCCCCATACCTTTCACCAGTGCTAGTTCCCACAGTGTGGCCCAGAATACTAACTTCAGCTACTGGGCCAAGTAGCAGCGCCCCGAGAGGAGAATGTAAAACTTTGCTGTGGATTCATGCCCGTGGGCTCATGCGATAGCACTGGAGGGTTGAATTCTGATACGCTCCCATCGTGAAGTGCAATAGGAACATGAGCATGAGAGACATCCTTTGCATCTTATTTTCAGGAGTTTTGATTTTGATATTTTCAATAATTTATATTTTAATTCCTTTGTGAAATCTATGTTTAGCTATTCGACAGAACACTGACAAAACTAAAAAGGCGATTGAAGACAAACATTGTGCACTATTTAATGGAATCGTTCAGTTCTGAATGACCTTTTTGTATTGATTTCATCAACAGAAATAATGTAGTATGTGGACAGGAACGACCATTTAGGTTTCCCAGGTAGAAGCTTGATACACAGCTGGCTTGTTTATGCAAGTAGGTATAATTTCCTCGGAAGGCAAAAGGAAACATTAGCACAGGTGGCGTATTGGAGCTTATTAAATCGTCCCTATGATAGTAATGGCTGAGGCAGCTGAACCACAAGGGCTCGCCTGGATGTCTGCTGATTAAGAGCACTCACAGTAATGCTGTCTGTGCAGCACGTGCCAAAGAAGTGTAATTTTATGATTGCAATGTCACTTTCAACTTGAGAGCTCACTGAAACGTAACATGGAAGTCGTGTGAAATGTGGCTGGTTATTCATGTCATATGCAGCAGTGTGTCCTATTACTGGTGTCCCTATGGCAGAAACTTATATCTGCACATGCCTTGCACACGGAACATGTTATTGTATGTATGGTAAATATGCACTGACAAAGTCATGCTCACTGATTTATTGCCAGATTTTCTAATGCTCCTTATGTATAACACATGAAGACCACCAATGCTTGGACAAATGTGAAGGGCTTCGAGAAAGCTGTTTACTTTTTAGAACATTGTCCACAATCCCACTGCAGCTTTAACACTTCATTTGAACTCTCGGTCTCTCAAAATCTCCCTGTGTGTTTTTTTCTCACTGGGTGTAGTATGGTAAAATAGAAAAGCTTCTGCGGTGAACTCACCTATGGTGAAGTAAGTGGTTGATGCGGGCCTTCCTTCTCTTTGGTCCACTGACATACTTGCCTTTAATGCAGCCTGGGTTCTAGGAGGAGATGCTTGTGAAGGATGGTGAGACCAGGGGCCATGTTGTACGTTGTGCTCCAGGAGCACAGCAGGAGTGTTCACCCACTTGTGTGCCCCTGAGGCACTATAACAATACAGAAGGGACTGCAGGTGCTTGTGTGGCCCTTTCTGTAATACTGATAGAGCTGGCCCACATGTAGCGCCAACACTATCATGAAAAGGTATTATAGATGTGGTGCAGATACAAACAGGTTCTTAGGAGGCACACTCACAGTCACTCATTGAACTCGTGTGCACACAGCCTCACCCTTAAGGAGCCTCCGTTTGGTCTAAGATCTGTGAATATCTGTGAGAGTCTCAGAGACCCATCATCAAATTCTTCAGAGGACCCCTTCCCCCAGTGATTTTGTGTTAAGGAACTGAGATGTAAGGCCCAGGTGGGTTAATATGGTCCTGGCAGAGGCAATGACGAAGAGCATGATACAGGCAAAGAGAAAGGGAGCACACAGCAAGTTCAAGCTGTGCTGTGCGCTGGTGTCTGTGCGTGACAAGCGCCTCAGGGGATGAGTGTGGCTCCTTGGAAGTGAACAAATGCTTCACCGACCGTGTATAGTAAAGGAAGGTAAAACATCGCTGGTGATTCATCTGCGGGTGCACAGGTGAAACCCCATAAAACCTGATTCGTCATGCATCACAGTTACAATGGACCAATAGCTAATGAATGTCAGCTGATGAATTTGTGAATGCTGCTTCTTTGTTATTTCAGCGTTTATTTATTTTTGAGTTTTATATAATACTAAAGTGGCCTTATGTTCACTAGATAGCAATGGGGAAGGACTTCAATTTGCCTGCTGCGGAAATAAATATAATTGAATGGAGTTCAACTGGATATAACATACAGTAACCATTCAGTATTCTTTGCTCACTTCCTCATGGAAAAACTCAGCCAATGGTTGCTCTTGTGCAAAAATGTCTATGCAATATGGCCACAATCTTCTTTGAACCATTCCCTATTCAGAAAGAAGCAAAAAAAGGTGGAAAACAGCAAACGACCCTTTTTCTACCAGATATAATTGTATGTAATCTATATTTTCAGGGATTCAAAACTCCTCTTAAAATAATGTATGCATTATATTGATGTGCGCCTGGAAATATCTTTCATGTTTTGACTCTCAGAAGAAGAAAGAACATGTTGTCACTCTGGGATCCAGCACACTACACAGCTGGGGAACGCTGCCCTAATTTCAGTTTATCACAAGAGAGCATTTAGTCCCTGTGCTCAGAGGAGCCAGTCCCATAAATAATCTCCAAGGCAGGCTTTACCTTGTGGTAGCCGGAAAAAGTGCTAAAAACAAACACGATACGCGCATTTTAATTGAGGTTAACACGTTGCTTAATAGTAACATTGTAAAGGACTTCTAGGCTTAGAGGGGGGCACTATATCTCCATGACAGACACAAGAAGGGCCCTGCTCTAGAATTTCATGAAGTGAGTAAACACATTGTTCTCGTCTGACGTGCTTTTAATTTGCGAACACCTTCCACACTTTATGAGGTCATTAACCATAACTCACGCAGGCTTCGCTATAATTAGCACCGGATGGTGAAGGGAGTGCGGCACCAACAGTGTATGGGGAGAAAGACGGACAAATGAACTGCAAATCACCAACCTCTGTTCCTTAACCTTCTGCCAACAGCACACCTCAATGTGATTTTAAATTTTATTGGGTGCTATAATGCGCCAACATTTCTAGCTAATGTTGCCTAGGTGTGATATACTATCGGTATCAAGCGTTGTGTAGAATTATAAATCTGTTAGACCTTTAAACGAAGCTTTGGATTATTCAAGGCATCGCACAGCTGTGGGCTACTCTTTTAGATATATGTGCAAACCCCTTTTAATACATTTCATTTAATTTTCATTCGTTTTTCTGACAAGGTGACAAATGCTACACGTAGCATTTAAACACTTCGACATTAAAGTGTTTTGACATTAACAGGGAGGGTAGATAGACAGGTCCAATTTAAGCAAATAAAGTTATGCCCGTAGCTAAAATGACACAAAGTTATACTACTAAATATAACATACCTTGAGTAGTCTCGAGAACCAGGATTTGAATGGGATATAGTGGTACATTTTGAAAGCTTTTAACAGATGTATAATGATTCACATTTGTAGAGAGCTACAGCTACCTCTGTAGAGGAGTTTGAAGCCATGACTTCAAGGTTCAAAGCTCATTGTCATCATGGTATGGTCACTGCTAGCGCGTCTCTCCTTATTTAGTCTTTTATGTTTCAATTCATAAGGGGACGTGTTAGAGGTTCGACTGACCTTTTGACTACACTTAGAGTGATTCCACCGTAAGTCATAAATTCACGGGAAATACAACACCCTCATCATTAAAACATCATCAAATACCTTAGAATCAATAATCTTTACACAACATGACCCATTTGTCCATGAATAACCACACATTTAGTCAGGTTTAAATGTTTATTTCCCTAGATGAACAAGGCTAATATCACGTAAATGAGTCTCAAAACCAAATGGTAAGAATAAATGAACAACACCGATTGACCAACTCTTCTAAAGAATCTCAATTTAACTAAAGCATTCAAGAATCACAGTACAAATTAATAGCAAGAATGACTGCACAATAGAAATGGCATACATCTAAATTCAGCAAATAAACAATATCAACTCTTCGTTAATAACAATTTGTTAACATTTTCTTGGTCTTCCTAACTCCTTCTGATTAGAATAGCATGTTTGGACTTCATGCAAAACAATTTGGTCAAAATTAATTTGGAATAAACATCTAACTATGGCTCTATCCAATTAGCGGTTGGTACTTAAAAACAAAGAACAAAAATCTACAACCAAGACAGTAGCATTCTGTTATACCGCTCCTCAATATGGATCAACAAGCTTCGTCAGTTGGACATCCGTCTGGTCATCTTTAGCAAAAGGGCAATGAAAGGGAATGGCTCAGACACAGGGGACTCTAAGCAACCTGAATCATTTAAGAAACAATCTCTAAGGGGTCAGCATCAACCATTAACAATTTAAGCAATAAAGTCAAAGTTAGGAAATAAAGTCATCAGGAACTGTTCAGCTCCACAAACAGAACCTCTACGTGGAAAAATCCAGATAGTGAAGAGCACCTCCTTCTCTGTGCAGTCGGGCTACGCTAAAATCTCCTAAAGAGCTTCCCACGTTGCTATTGGTCAGAAAATCATACATTTACAGTTAATCCAATAGAAATTAAAACCCAAATCTAAGATATAACTAAACTGTCTTTCACACATCGATGATTGGCTCCTCTTCTTTTGTTCCCATTGTCAGACTCACCAGGTATCTTAGGACTCGGAGGCCGCCATAGGGGCCTCACCCCAACACCGGTCATACACCAACCGACAAGACAGTTTTGTTTGTTGGAAGAAGTATTTATTTTCAAATATACTTTTATAAACATTCATAAACACAATTTATGGAAGTCATCATATGCACTTTACTCAACTAAAAACATTTCACTGCAAACTTTAATATATATATAAACTGTTATAGACGCTACTTTGTAACCATAGATTTTGACAGGATCCCTTCCTGTCCTGAACCTCCTTTGGACCACACAGGGACTGATCGTCACCTGTATCCTTAGGGGGGGCGGTATCCCTGCTTCCTCTGTTCCTTGACCCCTTGTTCAGGGTTCCGCCCCCTCTCCAAACACCACTCAACCAAGGGGTGTACCAGGGCGGCCCAGGGCATGAGCCCCGTGACCACCCCAGTGATCTGGGCTCCCTACCCCCAAACAGGTGTGTCCATCCGCAGGTTGGTCCAGGACTTCAGGATCCTATCTCTGTTGTTATACCGGGGCCCCACCCTTGGGGTCCCCTCTGTTGCTTCCGGTTACTTTATTCTCTCTTTCTGCGCTCTTCCTCCAAGCCTAATAATAAGGAGAGGGTGGGTGGGAATCGCCGATGGGTCTGCCTGTCCCTGGGCCGCCGCGCACGAAGTAAGAAGGCCAAGCCTTCTGGGGGGGGCGCTTTTATGCCCCCCCACCAGTGCGCGGCGGCCCAAACCGGTCCAGCGCTGCCCCGACCACCGACGCTCTCTCAGCGTCGAACTTCCGCCCGCGCGTCTCGCGAGACGCGAGAGCGGAAGCCCATGGCCAGCCTGCGCACAACTAGTGCGAGGCTCGGCCCCAGCGCCCCCGATCCCTAAGGGGCCGCGCTCCCCCCATGTTGGGGGGGCGCTCTTCCATTCTTGTAGAAATCCATACTCCAGTCAGTGCATCCATTGTTGGTTCCTGGGAACATCGCTGTCTCACACATCAAACTTTACACAGTAGCAACTTCTAGTACAAGACATTCTAGCAAGCAGTTCTCATGAGAAAGTTAAAGACATCTTGCTGAACGTTTGGTCAACACAGTGTGAACAATACATCACTATTTCTCTGAACATACATTCCCACGATTTTTATTCAGACATTGCAGCTTAATATGAAGTTGTGCAGACTAGGCCCAAACCTCGCTCACTTAAGGCCTAAGGTTATTAAACAAATACATAACGTGAAATCATTAAGCTAACACACTACTAAAATTTCCCCTACACATACACTTTGAATAATAATAATATGCATTTACTAAAAGCATTACGCGTTTTATGGTTGGCCTTTCAAGTGGGCACATTTTCCAAGTCGCACAATATTTTTTCTATTTGCCTAATTCTATGCAAATTCTTAACTCGTATATAAAGTCAATAGTAATAAATTCAGCGTTCACATCACCATTCAATCTCGAGCAGGAAACCAGTTTATATAATTTGGTTCCTGCAAGTTGAGCTATTTCTGGTAATTCTGAAGCCACTGTCAAGGCTGACAGTGAATAATATTCTCTTCTGCAAAACAGAACCTCCGGTTGTCTAAGTCCCATCCCTCCGTTAAGTCTGAGCTGCTGCTTGTTAGCATAGCCCCCAATATTATTATTTTGAATGCCACCTTGATGTACTTGTCTCCTGGAAGAGCCCCCCCCAATATGGGGGAGCGCAGCCCCTTAGAAGACGGGACCGCCGAGGCCCAAGAACCCCTTCGCACTAGTGGTGCATTGGGCTGGCCTATTACTTCCGCCCCCACGCCTCGCGAGGTGTGGGGGCGGAAGTTTAGGAAGGTGACCATTTCGGCTGCACCAGCTCCGGCCGGTTCCAGCCGCTGCATGCCAGTGGGGGGCTACATAAGCGCCCCCCCAGGAAGGATCGGCCTTCTTTCATTTTGGCGGCTGGAGTGTTGGTCGGCTCGCAGTTGTGGCGGCTGGAGTGGATGGGTGATCATGCGCGAGTGGAACGAAAATATCTATCAGACCGACCGGTGATCGATCTGCTAACCTGATGCGCCTGATCGGGGTGAGGCTATTGCAGTATCGCGGGAGGTAGGGGTCTGCACTAGGAGTGTGGGAAGAAGCCTACTCTCACCGGGAGGGTACCTCTCTGAGCATGACTGAACTTGCACTCCGAGCCGGGGAGGCAGAGTGTCAGCACTCCTGGCGTGCGATACCTGCTGTTGTGATCCCGGGCTCAGTGGGCCGTTCGGGCCTGTTTTCTCTGTAGCACCCCCTGTGGGCACTAGGCTCGTGCTGGTGTGCTCCCCAGACCCGGGGTCATAGCTGCGGCTGCCGATGGGTAATTTTTAGACCTGGAATAGGAATTATCGGGCTCGTCGCTCTGGTTTCTGATGAACCAGGGCACAGTGCTCGGGAGGCCTTGCATTTGCCTCGCGCTCAGGTGTGGTTCTTGTAGGAAGTTGGCTCTGTATGCACTATTTCAAAGTAAGGAATAGTATGCACAGAGTCCAAGGGTTCCCCTTAGAGGTAAGATAGTGGCAAAAAGAGATCATTCTAATGCTCTATTTTGTGGTAGTGTGGTCGAGCAGTAGGCTTATCAGAGGAGTAGTGTTAAACATTTGTTGTACATACACAGGCAATAAATGAGGAACACACACTCAGAGACAATTCCAGGCCAATAGGTTTTTGTATAGAAAAATATATTTTCTTAGTTTGTTTTAAGAACCACAGGTTCAAGATTTACAAGTAATACTTCAAATGAAAGGTATCTCATGTAGGAACTTTAGGAACTTTGAATTAGCAAAATAGCATATACAGATTTCACACAAATGGCAAATAGCTATTTTAAAACTAGACAGTGCAATTTTCAACAGTTCCTGGGGAGGTAAGTGTTTGTTAGATTTGCAGGTAAGTAAACGACCTACAGGGTTCAAGTTTGGGTCCAAGGTAGCCCACCGTTGGGGGTTCAGAGCAACCCCAAAGTTACCACACCAGCAGCTCAGGGCCGGTCAGGTGCAGAGGTCAAAGTGGTGCCCAAAACGCATAGGCTTCAATGGAGAAGGGGGTGCCCCGGTTCCAGTCTGCCAGCAGGTAAGTACCCGCGTCTTCGGAGGGCAGACCAGGGGGGTTTGGTAGGGTACCGGGGGGGGGGGACACAAGTTAGCACAGAAGGTACACCCTCAGCGGCACGGGGCGGCTGGGTGCAGTGTGAAAACAAGCGTTGGGTTTGCAATAGAAATCAATCGGAGACCAAGGGGTCTCTTCAGCGATGCAGGCAGGCAAGGGGGGGGGCTCCTCGGGGTAGCCACCACCTGGGCAAGGGAGAGGGCCACCTGGGGGTTGCTCCTGCACTGGAGGTCGGATCCTTCAGGTCCTGGGGGCAGCGGGTGCAGAGTCTTTACCAGGCGTTGGGTCTTTGAAGCAGGCAGTCGCGGTCAGGGGGAGCCTCGGGATTCCCTCTGCAGGCGTCGCTGTGGGGGCTCAGAGGGGTCAACTCTGGCTACTCACAGTCTCGTAGTCGCCAGGGAGTTCTCCCTGTGGGGTTTGTTCTCCACAAGTCGAGCCGGGGGCGTCGGGTGCAGAGTGTAAAGTCTCACGCTTCCGGCGGGAAACGTGCATTGTTTCAAAGTTGCTTCTTTGTTGCAAAGTTGCAGTCTTTGGTGAACAGAGCCGCTGTCCTCGGGAGTTCTTGGTCCTTCTAGATGCAGGGTAGTCCTCTGAGGCTTCAGAGGTTGCTGGACCCTGAGAACGCGTCACTGGAGCAGTGTCTTTAGAAGTGGGGAGACAGGCCGGTAGAGCTGGGGCCAAAGCAGTTGGTGTCTCCGTCTTCTCTGCAGGTTTTTCAGTTCAGCAGTCCTCTTCTTCTTAGGTTGCAGGAATCTAAGTTCCTTGGTTCTGGGGAGCCCCTAAATACTGAATTTAGGGGTGTGTTTAGGTCTGGGGGGTTAGTAGCCAATGGCTACAAGCCCTGAAGGTGGCTACACCCTCTTTGTGCCTCCTCCCTGAGGGGAGGGGGGCACATCCCTAATTCTATTGGGGGAATCCTCCATCTGCAAGATGGAGGATTTCTAAACGTTAGAGTCACCTCAGCTCAGGACACCTTAGGGGCTGTCCTGACTGGCCAGTGACTCCTCCTTGTTTTTCTCATTATCTCCTCCGGCCTTGCCGCCAAAAGTGGGGCCGTGGCCGGAGGGGGCGGGCAACTCCACTAGCTGGAGTGCCCTGGGGTGCTGTAACAAAGGGGGTGAGCCTTTGAGGCTCACCGCCAGGTGTTACAGTTCATGCAGGGGGAGGTGTGAAGCACCTCCACCCAGTACAGGCTTTGTTACTAGCCACAGAGTGACAAAGGCACTCTCCCCATGTGGCCAGCAACATGTCTGGTGTGTGGCAGGCTGCTAAAACCAGTCAGCCTACACGGGTAGTTGGTTAAGGTTTCAAGGGGCACCTCTAAGCTGCCCTCTGGGGTGTATGTTACAATAAAATGTACACTGGCATCAGTGTGCATTTATTGTGCTGAGAAGTTTGATACCAAACTTCACAGCTTTCAGTGTAGCCATTATGGTGCTGTGGAGTTCGTGCATGACAGACTCCCAGACCATATACTCTTATGGCTACCCTGCACTTACAATGTCTAAGGTTTTGCTTAGACACTGTAGGGGCACAGTGCTCATGCACTTATGCCCTTACCTACGGTATAGTGCACCCTTCCCTAGGGCTGTAAGGCCTGCTAGAGGGGTGACTTATCTATACCTATAGGGAGTGTGAGGTTGGCATGGCACCCTGAGGGGAGTGCCATGTCGACTTAGTCGTTTTATCCCCACTAGCACACACAAGCTGACAAGCAGTGTGTCTGTGCTGAGTGAGGGGTCCCCAGGGTGGCATAAGACATGCTGCAGCCCTTAGAGACCTTCCCTGGCATCAGGGCCCTTGGTACCAAAGGTACCAGTTACAAGGGACTTACCTGGATGCCAGGGTGTGCCAATTGTGGAAACAAAGGTACAGGTTAGGGAAAGAACACTGGTGCTGGGGCCTGGTTAGCAGGCCTCAGCACACTTTCAAATCATAACTTGGCATCAGCAAAGTCAAAAAGTCAGGGGGTAACCATGCCAAGGAGGCATTTCCTTACAGTTCTTAACTGGTTGAATGGTGCCTACCTTTGTTATAAGCTTCCCTTCAAAAACAAACGCGTAGATTTTGGGTACACCTGTCTGTGTATGCGTATAATGAACATTATTTACGAGTAGCTTAATTAGTTAGTTAACTACCACTGAGCTACATAGCCCTCTTCCAAACTGAATATTGATCAATCGGTCTAACGCGCAGGATAATGACTCCAGTCTCCCGCTGCCAAGGCAGTGAACTCTCTCTTTTGGTTTCTTCTTTTGTGTGTTTATTTGCTTAGAACTTTAAACATGACTTCGAGGCAATTAGGTAGAGGCTCAGGGTTTTCTCGGAGAAGGCTCATTGGTCTATCGTATACGAGTACCATCTAGAGATAAAATCTAACCACCGACTCGTGGTGTATTGGAATCTATTTTGGGTTGTTTAGCTCCGAAATTAAGAGCGAGTGTTGCATCCTGAACATGTTTTCAAGACCGAAAACAGACCCATTTCCGAAAGTCTCCGTACACTAGTATCCAGTGCTTGTGTGTCATCCCTCTCACTCCATTTTTGCTTCGGGACTTGCAGGCAGGCACGGGGGTTAACACTGTCGAGGTTGGAGCCGTGGAGCTTTATACCCGGAGAGAATTAGTCAAGCTTCCCGTGGTTTAGCTACAACTAAAAATCGGGCATTGTGTAAAGAAATTCTGGGGCTGATGTGAGGCACTGCAATTATGCCCTCGAGCAGAGTTCGCTTTCTAGAAAACTAGTGAAATTACGATGTATTTTCACATATGCCATGGAGACACTAGGCAAACAGAGCACGTCACTCACACAGCTCTTCTGTTCCCAGCACTCCAATAAAGTAGTGGGTAACTTTTGGGTAACGTGCTTCTGTGTCTCACCAGAGATACGAATAGATATAGAAATGCATTTACAATACAGTATGCACTCATGAGTCCGAAACAGGGCAAAGCAGGTCTATAATTTTAAACATCTATGAGAAATGCTTGTCTATGCTGGAATCTGGGGTTGATTGTGATGCTTACCACAGAGGCCTCAATCATTCTGAGAGTATGTGGAGAATGTTTCAAGGAGGTACTTAGTGCGTGTTGGAAATGTTTCATAGGCATTTCGTAAGCTCAGTTCCCTGCAGTGCCATCATTTTGGGGATAAGCATTAAAGGGAGTGGGTGCAACTCATGCACAACTGATATTTCCTCAAAAAAAAAAAAAAAAATCGTCTACAATAAACCAGAAACATGTACAGCACTGTGGAATGAGTTTCGTAGTGCCGATGGTCAGACAATCCCAGACTGAGTCTGAGGTTTTACAATCCCAATTTAACCTGGGATTGTTGTCAAATAAATTTATTCTGCATTTTAGACCTGAAGGCCTTGCTGGACCTTTGATTTTATCACCTCAGGTTGTGTTATGATTTAACATTCTCCGTTTTTTGGTACAATTTAATATCCATGTGTGTTCTGACATTGGATAATCTCAAATATTGCTGTGATTTAATAACCTCAGTTTGGGCTGCAGTCTGATAACTTCAGCTCACGCTGGGATGTGTGATTTCAGTTTGTGCGGCAGCACAAGACCCCCGGTTTGTGGTGTCAGTTTTCTGTTTGTGGGCTTTTTATGCGCCTTCCAGTACCTGGGGTGAAGCGACCTCCAGTCTCCGGTGTGAAGCCTTAGTTTCTGCTGTAGTGTGATACCCCCAGATGGTGCTGTGGTGAGGCCCTACATTCCCAGCCTGGGGCGTGCTGTTGTGCTGTTTCCCACGTGACTCGAGCACTGCATAATTCTTTAGCAAGAAGTAATGTCCATAGCGACCATTTTCTTTTTACGTAACTAGATAGTTTGGTGGCTAAGGTGGACAAAATAATGTCCCTGGTCAGGGCTTGAGGCTACACAGGACAGTACAAACAAACACATTAATTTATATTGAAATATTAATGTTTGTATGAATATGTGGCAGAGGAGACGGAAGGTTCAAAACAGGATCCAGATGAAGGATTGGTTGGCACGACTAGTGATATTAAGCGGTTCTAGGTGCTAACCTGTTTTGTGTGTACTAGGCGTGGAGCACTTGCTGCCCTAGGGTGTACTGGGCATAGATTCACGTGTGGCGCCAAGAGGATCTTGGATGCTATCCAGTTCTTGGGATTTGTGTGTTTTGGCTTTTCGAACCATTTTGATGTGGATATCTGCAGCTTGAGGGCACGCTTGGGGTGGGTTTTTGTGCGCTCTGGGCTATGCTGGCACTCTCTGGGTGTGCACTCCTTTCCTGCTTGTGGGTTTCTTACTCTTATTGTTTGCTGGGTTAGTTCTGGCTGTGGGTGAGCTTTCATGATGAGCTATGAGTGAGCACTCTGGAGATGAGTCTGTGGCGGTGTGAATTCCGCACTAGGCTTGTGAGTGGGTTATACAAGTATTCATACTTCATGTACATGTGATATGGGCTACTGAAAGGTCTGCTCTCACCGCAAAAGCCTGGCCTGCTAGTGTTAAGTATGGTCATCCTCACACCCCCTGTCATTACCAAGAGGGTCACGCCTTTAATAAAATAACCATGTGCCCTTCACGCTCAACATCCTGACGCACGCCAGTGTTCTGTCTGCGCTGTATCAAGTACACTTGAGAGGAAATGTACGAGATGGCAGCCGTTGTGCACAGGATTTTAGGATGCATAGATCCTGACACAAGCGGTGTGCCCCTAGTGAGAGCCTTATTTACAAAAGATGGCTGATGCATGGGACCGTTCAGTTTTGAATGGTTTTGTGCTATTGTTCAAAAAGTGCTTATCTTTTGCATTGTCTCGAAGATTCCTGAAACTTGTTTTATGGGGCTCTTCGCTGAGTTTGTACGCCGTTCCGCTTGCTGACCATGGGTGACGTGCACCACACCAGGCAATAACATTTGGGGCTTGAGAATAGCCATTGGGTGGTCTCCTGAAGTGCCACTCGCCTGAGTACAAATTCTGGCCTATATGCAGCCCTGTTGAATGGGTTTAGTCAATTTTGTAATTTTAGACAGCTTTGGAACCATATACTGTTTAAAATACATCTAACATTCCCAAATGAACCAAAAACAAAAAAAAATAAAAAAAATAACTAAGGTCACTGTAAAAGTGGGGCCACTCTTTAATTGACATCATTAATAAGAATCACTACCCCAAGTCATCTTCTCCATCAGTACACTTCAGTTCAAATCTCTCCTTCTGTTGGAAGGAGGTCTTTAAGAATGTAACTAGCAGCAAGGGGAGTGGTGGATAGTCCTACCTGCTGGGAAATGGGACACCTCAAGGGGACGAATGCATTTGTGCCAGTAGACCTAGGTTAGTCAGCTTGGTCGGTCCACCTAAACACAGGAGAGTTACTTATGGGGCAGGCAAGGAAGCTCAGTTGCTCGAGAGCCACGCAGTAGAGTTACCTGGCGCAGAATAATTAACACGCATTAGTCCCCCCCGCACCCTCAGAACACGTCTCACAGGAGATGTTGCCATAGGCTCCATGGGGTTCGGACCCCTGTGGAACACAGATGTGCTGGGAGCACCTTTGTTCTTTCCTGTGGGTAGAGCCTTTTAAAAACATGCATCAACAAGCCCATTGAGACAGTGACTCCACTGTTAGATATGACAGGAACATGCCTCGTGCGGATTGTAAATTTGAGCTACTTCCCGTGCCCCAACTTCCTAGGAGGCCTGAGCCAGCCATAACCTTCTGCTGAGTCCACGGCGAGCAGCTCATTTGTCCTAAGGGAAGAACAACGTTCGGGCAGAGGTTTTCCTGTGTTGGTGGCACTCTTATTTCTAAGGGTGGCTGCAAGCAAGGCACTTAGGAGCAACCGGTGGTCCCTTGTCTGCTATTGACGGTATAATCGGCCTGTGCTGCAATGACAAAAGCCAATTTTGCTTTGCTTATGCTTCACTTCGGTACAACATACTCATGCTTGTTTCAGTAGCAGGACGTGTTATGGGTGCTCAGTCACTCCTTTGTCCGGCAGGCGACTGTGGGTCACTCAGCTACAGCGACTGAACCAGAGGGTGAAGGGGTGTGGGGGACTTCTGTTCCCGGACCTCATTGCCGGACAGAGGTGTGACCTGGATATGGGTGAGGCAAGTTTACGTGGTAATGCCACGGTTCAGGGCGTGCAGGGAATACCCTACACAGTCTATTGAAGGTACAGACAGATGCTAAGAAGAGGGTGCATTTTTCTGACGTGGGCACAGACTGTTGCATTGAAGTGATTGGGCCTTTTTTCCACAGTCGTTTAAGGGTGGTGGGGGCACAGGACCTCTGGGCCACGGGTCGCCCTCGTGGCGTGAGATTAGATAATAAATGCACCCTAAATAACAGAGGGATACCCAAGGCAGGGTACCCTGGATAACACAGAAGGTAGGATCATGCAGTCCTGAATCAACCGGAGGATGTACACACTAGCTTGGGGGTGAGGGTGCCCAGATCGCAGGGGTGGGCATGGGGCTCCCGCTTCTGGCCAACCCACTTGCACCCCCTCGGCAGCTCAGTGTTGGGGTGGGGGCGGAACCCTGAGCTCGGGGGACAAGGGACAGTGAGGTGTTGGGAACCGCCCCCCCCCCAAGGAATACAGGTGAAATATGGGTCACCTGTGTGGTCCAACGGTGTTCGGGTCGCAGGAGGATCCTTGGGTTTGCCTTTATCATGATTTAGGACAGGATGGGATGTCGACTTTCATTTGGCGGGGTTGGGGCAGGGACCTGCTGGTGGCATTCGGGTTTTGTGGCAGAGCACCTCCCCAATTGCGTTGCAGTCTGTTTGTGAGTGGGGATGGCGAAGGACCTTTGGGGCCCTGGTCGCCCTCGTGGCGGAAAGTGAGGTATTAAAGTAACCAGGAGCAACAGAGGGGACCCCAAGGCTGGGGCCCAGGGTTAACACCAGAGATAGGATCCTGAAGTCCTGAGCCAACCTACGGATGTACACACCAGATTAAGGGTTAGGGAGCCCAGATCGCTGGGGGGGCTATGGGGCTCCCTCTCTTGGCCGCCCCGTTACACCCCTAGGCAAATTGGTGTTTGGAGGGGGGGCGGAACCCTGAGCGTGTGATACAGGGATACAGGTGAGGTACGGTTCACTTGTGTGGTCCAATGGTGGTTCAGGACAGGAAGGGATCCTGTCATAAGTAAATGATTTATGGTTACTGAATATATCTTATGGATGTGATTTATGTTTTTGTAAATATGAAAAAGTTTATTTGAAGTGATTTATTGTGCAGTTATATGTAAAAATATCATAAATAACTTGTAATAAAAACTTCTTCCAACCAATAAGTTTGTCGGTCTACGTATGGCTGGTGGTGTGGGGGTGAGGGCTTGGTGGCGGTCTCCGGATTCTATTATTTCAATGCCAGCAACGATGTTTGGGAAGAGGGCAAATGCATACCTTGCAGCTTCACTCCAGCCAGACACCAGATTGGGGACCAGAGAATGGATCAGCAAACTGAGATGCTTCATTTCCTAAGGTTTAACTTGCCAAACCAAGGAATTTACAGACCCACTACTACAAGATCATAATGCTTACTAAAAGCTTCTCCAATGAGTACCTTGTAAGCTGCTGGAAGCCTCTCCAGCTACTTGTGAGAAGGCCCCTATAGCAGCCAGGACTATTAAATTAGAAGGTTTTGCTTGGATGAATTGATATATATATATGCCAAAGGAGAAAAGTGAGTTTTCAAGACAAAAATGTGTGTATTTTAAGAACTCATAATTTCCAAAACACATTTAAGTCTGAAATTTGATTGATGAATCATACCCTGTTGGACACTTATTATTATTATTATCATTATTATCTTTGTGCCAGTGGCATTACAGCTATGGGTTTTATGTATTGCCCATATAGAGGCATTGCTGGCTACTGTGCACTGAGGTGATCACTGCTGCTAAGTGGCCCCAAATGTAATTGTTTCTGATGTGGTCACTATTAACAACACTAATATTAGTAGCTTCGGATGATTTCCATTGGACGTAAGTAGATCTTCTTACTCAAAAGGCTAGAGACACCTGGTTTACCATTACTAGTTTGGATGCATTATTCAAGCCCTCGCTCCCACTGTCACAAGAGGGCCTTTTCTCAAGGCAGATATTTTTATGAGTTCAGATGCCCTAACAAACATTGTATTTTACCAGTACAAAGACGTTTCCCTTTGTTGTTTTAAACATAGCTAAAGGACTGTTTGTTCTATTTTCTGTCACCATAAAAATAACCCCTTCTGCTTTGGGATTTGTTTACTTAGCTGGACAAAGCGCAATTTTAGTGTCTGCTCCTCAAAACACTTGTATATTAAAGTTTAGTCTCTCTCTGACCTACAATTGGGATACAAAAAGTGTGGTGGATGGCTGCCTGTAGGAAAGAACCCTCTTTTTGGCATGTTACTCCCAATTTCTGCCTGATGTCAGTGTGTTTGACTGTGTCACTGGAGTCCTTCTAACCAGGACCCCAATGCTTATGCTCTCACTCCTCTCAAATTTGTCACTACATATTGGTAACCCAGTATTTCATCCCAAATTGGCCTACTGCTCACCCCTTATAAGTTTCTAGTATATGGTACTTAGGTACCCAGGGCATTTTGATTCCAGGGGATCCCTATAGGCTGCAGCATTACTTTTGGCACCCTTCTGCAGGACTGCCTTTGCAGCCTGTGTGAAATAGTGGATGCACCATTTCACGGCCATTTACACTGCACCAGGTCACTTATAAGTCACCTATATGCCAGGCCTTCCAACCCTGAAGGCTGGATGCAAAGTACCTGTGTGTGATGGCACCCCTGCACTAGCACAGGTGCACCCACGCCATCCAGGATAATTTACACGGACTTCGCGAGTGCGGGACGTCATTTTACATCAATACCTATGTCCAGCTTCACAATGGCAACTCCGAATATGGCCATGTAAGGTGTCTAACATCTGGGAATTGTACCCCAATACCCCAATACTGATTCCCCAATACTGATCCATGCACTCTGGGGGTTCCACAGTGGTCCCCCAGTACTGCCATACCAGCCTTCTGAGGTTTTCCAGGCAGCCCCAGCTGCTGCCACCTCACAGACAGTTTTCTGCCCTCCTGTCGCTGAGTAGCTCAAGCCCAGGAATGCAGAACAAAGGATTTACTTTGGGATAGGGGTGTTACACCCTCTCCCTTTGGAAATAGATGTTACAGGTATGGGAGGGATAGCCTCCTGGAGCCTCCGGAAATGCTTTGAAGGGCACAGATGGTGCCCTCCTTGCCTAATCCAGTCTACACTGGTTCAGGGACCCCAGTCCCTGCTCTGGCGTGAAACTGGACAAAGAAAAGGGGAATGATCACTCCCCTGTCCATCACCACCCCAGGGGTGGTGCCCGATCTCCTCCAGAGTGTCCCTGGGTTTTGCCATCTTGGATTCCAAGGTGGTGGGGCACTCTGGGAGCATCTGAGTGGCCAGTGCCAGCAGGTGACGTCAGAGCCCTCCCCTGATAGGTGCTTACCTGTGCAGCTGACCGATCCCCTTTTCAGGACTATTTAGGGCCTCTCTCTTGGGTGTTTCTTCAGATTCAGATTGCAAGACTCCAGCAGGAATCCTCTGCATACTTTACTTCATCTTCTACCAATGGAACCACAGCTGAACCCTCCAGGAACTCTACAACTGCAACAAAGAAGCAAAGATGACTTGTGCAACATTGTATCTTCAGCTCCTGCCAGCAACTGCAACTGTTTCCAGGTCAGAGGACTGCCTGTCTTCAGCCTGCACCAGAAGAACTGAAGGAATCTCCAGTGCAGGCACCTCTCTGCAGCGACGACTGGTGGCATGGGACCCATCTCCTGATGACGAGTGTGGATCCAGCAACACGGGTGGTGGACTAAAGTGACCCTGACAGTCCCAAGGTCCAGCTGTCTAACTATGGTGGAGGTAAGAGCTTGCCTCCCCACGCAAGATAGTACCCCTGTGCACTGCGTGACTTGCAGTTGCCAAGGCGTGTGTGCAACCTTCCAAGAAGTTCTTTGTGCACAGCGCAGCTTAGGCCCCCAGCACTCCATCCTGCGACGCACAGCTCCCTGAGTGGTTCTTCAGCGGCGTGGGATCCCTTTGTGTCGTGCTAAGTGGGCCTGCATTTGCACCTTTTTTGTCCCCATGCTGTGGGCCTCCTGTGCATGCTGCCTGGTCCTCTGAGGGCTCTCTGCATTGCTGAGAGCCCCCTCTGTCTTCCCCTCCTAGGTAGAGGCCACCAGGTCACTCCTGGTCCCAGGCAGCTCCATTTTCCACTAACTGCGAGCATTGCGTGTGCCAAGGCTTGTTGGCGGAAACCAGCGACGCAAACCAGACTGCAATCACCCATCCAGCGTGGGACATCTTCTGCACCAACCAGGAACCCGCATCTGTCATCTTGGGTGCATAACTGACTTTGTCTTCTCACCAGTGGTTCTTCTTGTGCACCTTTATCCAGGTTAGCAGGGGCTCCTGTTCTCCCTGGACACTTCAGTGCTTCTTGGACTTGACCCCCTTCTTCCATAGGTCTTCAGGTCCAGGAATCCATTGTTGGTGTCTTGCAGTCTCTTCTGGTTGTTGCATAATCTTCTATCATGACTTCTTTTGTGTTCAAGAAAACATACTGTGATATACTCCTGTTTTCCTGGGATCTGGGGTGGGTCCTATTACTTACCTTTGGTGTTTTCTTACACTCCCAGTGCCCCTCTACACACTACACTTGCGTAGGATGGAGACTGACTTTTGCATTCCACTATTTTAGTATATGGTTTGTGTTCCCCCTCGGCCCATTGCAACCTATTGTGATTTTCACTATTTGCACTGTTTTCTAACTGTTTTACAGCTATTTCTGCATTCTAGTGTATATACTGTGTATATCACTTACTTCTTAAGGGAGTATAGTCTCTAAGGTATTTTTGGCATTGTGTCACCAAAAAAAGTCCCTTTATTTTTGTAACACTGAGTATTTTCTTTCATGTGTGTGAGTGCTCTGTGACTACAATGGTATTGTAAGAGCTTTGCATGTCTCCTAGATAAGCCTTGGCTGCTCAGCTACAGCTACCCCTAGACAGCCTGGCTTCTAGACACTGACTACATTTCACCAATAAGAGATAACTGGACCTGGCATAAGGTGTAAGTACTTTTGGTACCCACTACAAACCAGGCCAGCCTCCTACACTGCCACTGGTTTTGTCTCCTGTCTGTCAAACCTTCAACACAGTCGGAGTTTTCTTCCAATGTGTGGGATTGATTATGTTTTTTTTTCATTCTAACCACCAGTTTTTTCCCCGGTGGTGACGGATAGACAAATAAACCCCATTAGATAGCCCACTCAAAATAGAGTGGAGCCTGGGATGGCTTTACTCCAACTGTCCCTACTCTGTCGAGCTATTGGAGGTAGCTTTCCATTGTCTGAACCAACAGGTGTTGTTCCACTGTGAGGCGTTATTCCCAAAGGTCAGCACTTTGGTCTTGTCAGTCTTAAGCTTCAGACAATTGGTCTTCATCTAGTCGGTGACACTTTTCATGCAGTTGTGGAAGTTGGCTCTCATGATGGAGGTGTCTGCTGAGAGCAAGAGGATGAGTTGGGTGTCATAGGCATAGGATATGATGTTGAGGTCATGGGCTCTGATGATGTCAGCTAGGGGTGTCATGTAGGTTTTGAAGAGGGTGGGGCTGAGAGATGAACCTTGGGGGATGCTGCAGATGGCGCTCTTTGGTTCCTAGGTGAAGGGAGGTGAGCAGATTCTTTGAGTTCGTCCCAGGAGAAATAATGTCATCCTTTGGAGGGTGTCTCTGTGGAACCCAGTGTGGTGCAATCTCTTGATAAGCATGTGGTGGGATACAGTGTTGAATGCTGCAGAGAGGTTGAGGAGGATCAGGGCCGCCAATTCTACCCTGTCAAGGACAGTGCGGATATTGTCTGTGGTGGGGATTATACCAGTCTCTGTGTTGCAGTTAGCACGGAAGGCAGATTGGGGGGCATCAAGCAGGTTATTTTTCTCCAGGTGTTTGATAAGCTGGCAGTTGATGGCTTTCTCAAGGACTTTGGTGGGAAAAGAGAGCAATGAGATGGGGAGGTAGTTTTGGAGTTTTGCTCGGTCGGCAGAGGAATTTCTTGAGTAGAGATCTGATCTCTACATGTTTCAATGCGTCAGAGAAGGTGACTGTGGAGATGGATGCACTGAGGATGGTGGTGAGTGGCTGATTTCCTTGCTTCCAAGGTTGAATAGGCGGTGGGGACAAAGGTCACTGGGTGCTCCTGAGTGGATAGAATTGATGATGGCTGTGGTGTTCTGTGTGGTGAGCTGTTCCCATGTGGTGAGCAGATGGTCGGGGTTAGATCTGTAGGAGTGAGGAGGCTGTAGAAGTCAGTGGGCTGCGGTTTGAAGTTCTTGTAGCTGGTGGATGTCTTGTTGTAGAAATGGTTTGCTAGCTTGTAGCAGAGTTCCTGTGAATGGGGGTATAGTGTTCTTGGTGGTAGTTGGACAGAAGAAATTGCTGACGATGCTGAAGAGTTACTTGGTGTGGTCGGCATTTGCTTCGATGCGGTTTGCTATGACTTTTTTTTGGTGTCTTTGACGTGTCAGTGGTATTCTTTGAGGGCTGACATGAAGGTGGCTCAGTCTATGGTGCCTCTACTGGTGCGCCATCTTCTCTCCAGTTGTTTAAAACTGCGTTTCATTTTCTTTGGTTCTAGTGAGTACCAGCTGGGTTGTTTGGTGGGTCTGCATGTGTTAGCTGGTTTGATGGGAGTGACATGGTCAGCACAGTTGGTGATCCAGGTGGTGAAGTTCTTGTCAGCCTGTTCTAGGTTGGTTGTGGGGGTGGCCTCGGTGATGTTGAGGACTTCTGTCCATTGGGTCTGTGTCACTTTGCTCTAGCTGTGTAAGTAGGAGTTGGGAGGCCTGGTGGCAGAGAACTGTGATCCTGCGATGGTGAAGTGTAGTATGGTATGGTCGGTCCAGGTGAGTTCTGTGGTGTGATGGTATTTGACTCTGTCGCTGGATGTGAAAATTGGGTCAAGCATGTGTCCTGCACTGGGTGTGGAGTCAGTGACCAGCTGGGTGAGGCTGATGTTGCTTATGCATTCCAGGAGGTTGCCAGAGTTGGTGTCTGTAAGGTTGTCGAGGTGGAAGTTAAGGTCACTGAGGAAGATGTGGTGCTTGGACTCGATGGCTAGTGGTGTGATAAAGTCGGTGATGGCGTCTCAGGAGCTGGGCATGGTTGGGGGTCCGTAGGTGAGGGTGCCTCTGATGGTTGTTCTGCCCTCAGTGTGGAGTTGGAAGTTTAGGTGTTCCATGATCTGTGTCATCTTTAATGGAGATGGAAGGGATAGTTTCTTTGGGGATTATAATGATGCCTCCTCTGTGTTTGGTGGTGCAGTCATGGGGTGTCATCTTGTAGCCATTGGGCATTGCGGTGTTGATGTTGGGGTGGAGAAGGGATAGAGCCAGGTCACTGTGATGAAGATTACGTTGGGTCGAGGGTGGTGATGGTGTCCCAGATTTCGGTGGTGTGTTTCCTGAGAGATTAGGCATTGAGTTGGAAGCATAGGAGTGGTTCTGGAATGGTCAAGCTCAGTGAAGTGGGAGTGGTGCAGATTTCCATGAAGGTGGACGGTCTTGAGTGGCAGATGAAGAGAGAGCGCTGGCAGGTGAATGGTCCAACCGTTGATCAAGGAGATGTGATGCAGCAGTAGTTGTGTCGTCTGGGTCCAGGTCTCGGAGCTCTGCAGCAGAGTACCCGTGGGTGGCCAGAGTTCCCAGTGCTGGGCACAGACACGGACAGTCGCAGACGGTCTTGCCTTTGCTGCACAAGCAGCACAACAGTGGCGCACCAAGGGGGTGAGGAGGGGTTAGCTGGTCTGTGGCCTTCATTAAGTAGGTCCTGGGAAGGGGGCAGGGTACTGGGTAGAAAAAGCAAGGGGGCGAGTAGGCAGGAAAGTGTGGGCGGGAAAGGAGCGAGCAGTTCCTAACGACACAGCAGACAGTCAGGAAACCAGAGAAGATTAGCAGGAAAACTTCTTAACTAAGACAGAATAAACTTAAAGGCAAGAATAAACATAAAGGCAAAAATAAACTTAAAGGCAAAAAATTAAACTAAGAGCAAAAATAAGCTTAAGACTAACAGGGAACACGGTTACTTTAGAGGCTAACAGGTGGCACAGTAGTCAATACATGGCAAAACAAGGCAATACCAGGCAACACAGTGGGCTGATCCTGGAGACCTGCTACGCTGAAGCAGTAATGACAGAGAAGAGAAAGTTTGCAAACCATAAAGGTTTATTAGCAAATTAGCAAAGTTACAATTTCCAATCAAAACAATTAGGCATAAATGGGAATTCATCTGAATACAGAGTACACAAGTACAATCCAAGTTTTTCAGTTAGTAATGGGAAAATATTGTGTTTTTAAAGGCAACCTATGCAAATCAAAACAAAGTCTCCTTTCCATAAAGGAAACTTCCTAATGCAAAGCCAAAGTTGTGACAGAAGATGCAATGCCAACTTCTTCCCTCATTGCAACCTTTACCACATCTTAGAAAAGGAATATTCACCTCCTCTGTTTCCCCATCTAAGGCAGGTTCTGATATCACTGTCCAAACTAATTAATGGCTACTTTACGATCTTCAACCTATAAGCTAACAAAGAATAACATTTCTAAATGAGCACACATTGACTTTGGTGCCAGAAACTGAAAAAGTGTTATGCACAGCTCGCAGAAATGCTATGTTTATTTCAAACATGGAGTAAGGCACCTAGGCCTATTCATGACAATGTTAAAATTGCACATATGCTAGGTACATTTAATCAAAAATGGGATCTATTCAGTTTACTAAACCTAAATATAAAACATGAAAAAATAATATGTGTTAGAAATGGGGTCTTTGGTTGGCAGTCAGTTTACCCCCTGTCTAAGCAAGGACCCTCACTCTAGTAAGGGTATAAGAGAATCACAGCCCAGCTAACCCCTCCTCACCCCCTTGGTAGCTTGGCACGAGCAGCAGGCTTAACTTCAGAGTGCTAGGTGTAAAGTATTTGTACCAACACACACAGTAACTTAATGAAAACACTACAAAATGACACAACACAGGTTTAGAAAAATAGAAAATATTTGTCTTAACAAAACAAGACCAAAACAACAAACATCCACAATACACAAGTCAAGTTATCAATTAAAAAGAGTCTTCATGTAGTTTTAAACACAACGCTAACGCTGTTAGCATGAAAATGTACCTGGGTGTGTAAAAAATTACCCCGCATGGGCGAGTATGTGTCAAAAAGGGCTTGCACGCCGTTTCTCCAGCCATGGGCGTCGATCTTCCGGTCGCGTTGCAGGTGAGCGACGATTTTTAGCTGCGAAGCCGGAAGTGCGTCGATTTTTTAGCCGCAGATCGGAGTCGTGTCGATCTTTTCCCCACACAGCGGTTGGTGCGTGGAGTTCTCACTCTTGACCTGCCAGCTTCTCCTTACAGGGTCCCAGGAACTGAATGGGCACCACTTGGCAGAGTAGGAGTCTCAGCAGAGGCTCCAGGTGCTGGCAGAGAGACGTCTTTGCTGTCGCTGAGACTTCAAACAACAGGAGGCAAGCTCTAAATCAAGCCCTTGGAGACTTCTTCACAAGAAGGAAGGCAACACAAAGTCCAGCCTTTGTCCTCTAACACAGGCAGAAGCATCAACTGCAGGAAGGCTCCACAAACCACAGTCACAGACAGGGCAGCTCTTCTTCCTCAGCTCTTCTCCAGGCATTGGTTCCTCTTGGTTTCCAGAAGTGTTCTCAAGTCTGTGGTTTGGGGTGTCCTTCTTATACCCATTTTGCCCTTTGAAGCAGGCTTACTTCAAAGGAAAGTCTCCCTTGTTTGTGAAATCCTGCCTTGCCTAGGCCAGGCCCCAGACACACACCAGGGGGTTGGAGACTGCATTGTGTGAGGGCAGGCACAGCCCTTTCAGGTGTGAGTTACCACTCCTCCCCTCCCTCCTAGCACAGATTGCTTATCAGGAAATGCAGACTACACTCCAGCTCCCTTTGTGTCTAGTGAGAGGTGCAACCTGCCTAACTGTCAAACTGACCCAAACAGGGAATACACAAACAGGCAGAGTCACATAAATGGTTTAAGCAAGAAAATGCTCACTTTCTAAAAGTGGCATTTTCTAACATGCAATCTTAAAATCAACTTTACTAAAAGATGTATTTTTAAATTGTGAGCTCAGAGACCCAAAACTCCACATGTCTATCCGCTCCCAAAGGGAATCTACACTTTATTCATATTTAAAGGTAGCCCCCATGTTAACCTATGAGAGGGACAGGCCTTGCAACAGTGAATTTTTTTTAGCAGTATATCACTGTCAGGACATATAAAACACATTACCATATGTCCTACCTTAACCATACACTGCAACCTGCCCTTGCGGCTACGTAGAGCCTCCCTTAGGGGCGCCTTACATGTAAGAAAAGGGAAGGTTTAGGCCTGGCAAGTGGGTACACTTGCCAAGTCGAATTTACAGTTTAACTGCACACACAGACACTACAGTGGCAGGTCTTAGTGATGTTTACAGAGCTACTAATGTGGGTGGCACAACAAGTGCTGCAGGCCTACTAGTGGCATTTGATTTACAGGCCCTTGGCACCTCTAGTGCACTGTACTAGGGACTTGCTAGTAAATCAAATATGCCAATCATGGATGAACCAATTACATACACATTTTGTAAAGGAGCACTTGCACTTTAGCACTGGTTAGCAGTGGTAAAGTGCCCAGAGAAACAAAAACAGCAAAAACAGAGCCCAACACACATCAACAACGTGGGAAACAGAGGCAAAAAGTTAAGGGAGACCACACCAAGGATGAAAAGTCTAACAATATGTGAAATAATATGCAAAATAATGAACAAGTAAGGTGTAAATCATGAGCAAATCATATGAGCAGTGGCTATGCAGATAACAGATTAACATATCATTTAGGCCAAATAAGTGATAGCGACACTGTGCATGCAGCGACAGAGCAGTATCCCAAAAACAGAGCACAGCTTCACAAACTGCAGTCGAGTTCAAATTTCTAGCAGCATATTTTTACCTCAAAAGGTAAAGAGAAACAAGAGCCCTAGTACAGATCTTTACAACATGGACAGGCACCAATGTGCTCCTGATGTTGAAGTGCAGAATGCAAATATTAGTTGCAGTGGTGTGTAAGAAAATTAAAACTTCACGGTTTACAACAATGGTATTTGCGACAATAATTACTTAAATTGCTGAAGATGTCAAAAGTTTCTGAGAGACATGATTTTGTCTAGAAACCTAACAGGAGAGTCATAGAGATATTGAGTGTGAGCGTTTAGTTTCTATCCTTCTGGCATAAGAGTGGTTTTGACAGAGGGGGTTTCTTAAATATCATGGGCAGTTTTAAGAGCCCCTAGCGCCTCCTTGCGCCACATTAGCCTTAATTTTTTTTTAGGCTAATGTGGCCCAACAAGGCCAAAATCACCACGCCAAATTTACAAAGTGCCGCAATGCATGCATTGTGACTCTTTGTAACCCTTTGCGCTGCATTATGTCTGTGCCAGGTATAATGTATGTAAAGGGGGCATTCCTTTGTTAGGGGGTCCGATAAAATGGTGCAAAGAAACCTAAAAGATTTATTTGTGTCATTTATTCTTCCTCAGAGTAGGTGTTAAAAGGAGGCATGCCATAGTTTTCAATGGGCCTCAATGGGCTTTGCAGGATTAGTGTCAAAAAATGTTACGCTAATCCTGCAAAACTCCAAACTGGTGTCAAAAATGTTGAAGCTAGTTCCCCTAACTACTGCCATAGTGAGCTGTATCTTAGATATGACGCACGCATGCTGACGTTAGAGGGTTGCTTATGGGCACTGGGTGCAGCGCCACTTTTCTTAAATCAAGGCCTCAGTCTCTTAGTAAAATCATCAAAGAGAATCTCCCACTGGTCGTGTGGTCCTTTGATTGTCAACTGGAAGTGTAGGAAAGGAGCTACAGTCTACAATACATTTCAATTACAGTGAAATCAATGTGGCTCTACATGAATGACCATAAGGTTTTTATTAACAATTTAAATCAAATTACACATGTAATCCATCAGCAGAATTGAAGGAAATATATGGTAAAAGCACACCTATTTAAATGCTCTCACAGTCTGAATAAAAAAAAAACATTTTATAGAAAGATTTTATTCAGATTTTCATGTGAATAGTGAAACATTTGCATTGTACATTAAGATCGTCACAACAAGTTAGTCTGCATCCTCCGTTTATACACAATCCTAGGAACACATAGGCTGTCTGACAACATTCAATATAAGTAGTAAGAGAGTTACTGAGTTCCAAGACCATGGTAGTTCCACCATGTCTTCCAAATATGTTCATATTTTTGGGGTCACCCCCATGCCACATAGATCATTTCTTCGAGTTTACCACACCAGTTCTTGCCTCTGGTCCATACCTCCAGCATAGGGGTCATGGATGCTTTCCAGTTGTGTGCAATATCATGCTTGGCAATTAGCATACCCAAGCCTATCACTATCCTATCTCCACGGGGCCCACTCACGTTGTCAAGAATACCCAGCAACACAACCCTTTGGTTAACCTCCAGTTGTGTGCCTGTGATAGTGACTGATGCAAGTACTTCAATTGCATGAAGCCGAGTCTGGCAGAAATTACTAATGTTCGGTAAGCCATACAGGCAGCTCTCCAATCTGCCTCATCCAATTCCCCCACACAAGTCTCCAATTTGGACCTTAGGGCGTCCAAGGACGTAGGTGAGTGTATAACCAGGGACTTATAGATTTGCGAGATCCCGCCTTTACCTAATGGGCCCACAAGGATCGTGTTTTCTATGGGGCTATACTCTGGAATGTCCTCTAGCATATGGTTGCAGGGCATGTCAGAGTTGGAAATAACTGTAAAACTGTGACGTTGGCATTTGGAGTCCAGCTTGAAGTTCTTGGAAGGATTTCATCTGGCCCCCATCCCAGATGTCACCTATTCTTGAGATGCCTATAGTATCCCAGCCCAGAACCCCTCCAGTGAGGGTACTGTAGATAGCCAGTACCCTCCCAAATGGGGTTTCCCTCGTAAGTTTCTGATTCCACTTTTTCCATTGGGGGCCGCCCTCCATGCTTTAACTGCCATTTGGGTTATCTCTGGACGCTCGGGTGTTATTGAGCACCCGTACACGATGTGCATGTTATTATCGAGTTCCAGAAGGGCCAGCTTGCCCTCTAGGCAGGGTCTTCCCATCCCCCATGCAGCCAGTCATTAATGGAAAGGAGCTGTGCTGCCCCAATAATATATACGTATATCAAATCAAACCAGGATTTTGGAATCTGTATGGGGTAATTTTGGAGGATATACAGCAGCCTTAGGAGAACAATAATTTTACATAATACAATGCAACCCATGGTGTTTCAGTGGGAGTGAGTTCCAGCATTTAAGGTCTTCACTTGTTTGTCGGGTCATGGGGCCCAGATTGGGATTCCAGGTCAGGTTAGGTTCCCAGGATATGTGAATCCAAAGGTAATGGAAGCTGACTGTCCGAATTGGGATTTGAGGTTGCCATGCTACATCCTGCTGGTCACCTTTTAAGGGAACCAACAAGGACTTGTCCTGGTTGATTTGCGGGCCTGATGTCCGCCAAAGATCCCCAAGATTTGGAGAAGTCTGAGACCTGTCTCAGCCAGGCAGGACATAAATAGCAGAACGTTATCTGCATATAAAGTTATGCGCCCTTCTGTGAACAGACCACAATCAAAACCCCAGACTTCAACATCACACTGGATCCACGCTGCCAATGGCTTGATGGCCAGGGTGAATAGAAGTGGGGAGAGAGGACATCCCTGTCTAGTGCCTCTCTCCTCGGGAATGGCATCTGATAACACTCCGTTCACTTGGACTCTGGCCTGTGGTCCCGAATAGAAAACTTTAATCAAGGAGTGAGCCTGAGGTCCCAAGCCCAGTTTAGTGAGCACCTTTGTGAAGTAGGACCAGTTGACGTGTCGAAGGCTTTTTCGAAGTCTATTAGAAGGAGAGTGGCAAGGCCACCCAGCGCTTTGAAATGGGAGAGAGCAACATGCACCCTTTGGATGTAGTGTCTGGTACTTCGGCTAGGGATGAAGCCACATTGGTGTGGGTGGGTCAGGGAGTGGATGACAGTCAGAAGCCGATTTACTAGGAGTTTGGCATAGATTATAACTTTACTGTTAGTAGGGGAGATGGGTCAAAAGGAGGTGCATGTGTGTGGGTTGTGTGCGGCCAGGCTTGGGTAGGACCACTATGGTGGCCTGATCAATGTCGACAGAGAAGTAGCCCTTGGTGACAGCATCAATTTACAGATTACCCAGAGGTGGGATGATTTCTGGGCGAAGTGTGCAATAAAATTCTACTGGGTAACTGCCTGGTCCTGGGGTTTTGCCCAGATATAAATCTGCTAGGGCTTCCCCTATTTCCTTCACCATAATTTCTGTATCCAAGTTTAATCTCTCTGTGGAGGACAGACAAGACAAAGGAAGTTCCTCTACTGGGGGGAAGATGTTTCGGAGGCAGGCTTTGTCTTTAGAGCATATAGCTCTTCATAACAGGCAAATACAGTGACCATCTTCCCGTGTCGACCAGAATGTGCGGTATTACTCTGATTTTAGAGTGGTGGGTAGCCAGTCAGTGCAGTAGCTTGCTGGATTTATCCCCCCATTCATACTCTTGGTGACTAGAGGCAATCCATTATTTCCGAGGCTCATCTAGACTCAGTTGGTGGTTCTGTCAAGACCTAATTGGTGTTTTTCTGGCTCGCTTAAAGTATCTGGGTCCCTGTGCTCCGCAAACACTATTGAGGCTTTCAGTTCAGCAATTCAGCAGTGTTTATCACGGTCAGTCCCTTGAATATAGGAGCAGGCTATGCCTCTCATGAATGCCTTCCCTGCTTCCCAGAAGGTTCCCACTGAGGCTACTGAGCCCTCGTTCAGCCTCACGTAGGACTGAAACTCCTAGGGAAATGTACTACAAATGTATCATCCTGTAGGAAGCAGGTGTTAAGCTGCCACATAGGGAGAGTACCTTTGGGTGAAAAAGTGAATGAAAGCAGGACTAGTGCATGATCCAATAGCCCTCGGGGAGGACACAAGAGTCAGAGCTTCAGATAAGGTCTCCTGCTGGTAGGAACAAGTAGTCTGTCTGGGACACTGATCCATGGGCAGCTGAGGCATGAGTGAATCCGTGTTCATCGAGGTGCTATATTTACCAGGCATCACTAAGGCCAAGGCTATTTGCCCTATTCGTTAGGCCGCAACTACGCCTAGGAGTACTGCCCCAGGGCCCGCACCAGTCGTTTCGACCCATAATGTCATTAAAATCTCCCCTCCCCAGACTTGTTGTTCCCTGTGGGAGTGTGGCTACCAGTTTTTTATAAGAGCTGTGAGTGTAGCATGATGCAACATAGGGGGATGTAAACATTTGAAGGGGACCCCTTCCATTGTGCCCTCCAATAGAATATATCTGCCCAATGTATTGCATGTGACCTTAGTTATAGCCATATGTAAGGATTTATGATGCAGGATAGTTAACCCCCTAGAACATTGAGTGTGACCCACATGGAACACCATTTCATAGCCTTTGCCGGCGAGGGAAGGCAGTCTGAATTTGTATATAATCAAGGAAAAGATACAAAATAGAATCACATACAGCAAAAAAAAATATCAACAAACAGGTTCCATAAAGTAACTTTGCTATCTAAATAATGTATCGAAAGTGACAAGGGGACATTCTGTCTGGAAGGTGTCAGCATCAGATGAACTCAGCATTAGGGTCAAGAGGAAAGAAGTAGTGCTCAAGCTTGAAACGCAACAACCTATGCAGCAGAATATTGAAGAAGTCTTCTCTCAGTGAAATCTGGACAGGGTCTGCTCAACTATTCTAAAGATTATACAAATATAGCAAGAAAGATGATTCTAATAGACTTCTTACTATCAGTTTCCTCCAAAATGAACCTAATCAAAGACAGTGTTTTCTTGGAACAGGTGGATTTCCTAATTTCCCTGGGGTAACCAACCAAGTGACCTTGGATGTAACATCAGTCCGGTCTGCCTGGTACAGAAGATCTAATCCACCCCTCAATCTCCATATCTGAGGCCAACTTCTAATTAAAAAGTTCAGTAGCCTAATAGTGTAATAGAATAAACAATAAGCCTATTCTAACTTAACAAGCATGTTGATAGAACGCCTGCAGAGGAGAGAAAAACAAGGCACTTGCAAGACATTTTATGGAAATGCAACATGTGCAACTTGTGCCTGGTTATGTTAGGCCAACATTAGATTCAGAATAGACTTTAAACATGTACAATTAGCAAAAGTGAGTATATCTAGTACAATTTTTATACGGGTATACATTGCCTTGTATGACAAATATATTATATTTCCACTAAATATACAGATGGCAGTCATCTAAATGTATACATAGCCACTCACTCCAGTTGATTAATAAAATGCACACAGACCAGGGCGTAGCTTGGTCAGTTAGATTGGTGGGGTGTGAACTTCCGATTTCCCAACAATCATGCTGGGACATCTTGTTAATGTAAGAAGCAGGCAATGTGGGGGCTTAAGGAGCAGTGGAAAGAAAGAGGAGTGCAGATTATTAGAGGTATTTGACTCACAATATTTTTCAAACTAGTCGACATTTTCTAAGGCCTTCAAAACATACACAAGAGAGTGTGTGTGTTTTTGTCAGTGTGAGCATGTAAAAATCCAAGGTAAAATCCTACAGACACTTCACATTATCTGACTGAAAGCACATGTACCCAACTATTTACTACAAAAGTACCTTTCTTAGGGGGGTGTAACACCCCAAACACCCTCCTGGAGCTATGCCCCTGCACACAGATTAATATTCTTAAGCATAAGAGTATATAAATTGCACATGCAGGGGTGGGGCATCAATTTATGCTGCTCCATTTCCAGTCTCAATAGGATTCAGAAGCTATTGTGACGCTGTATTGTGTTTATGAAGGGCGGACGTTACAAAGTAAGCAACTTTATTGGAAAAACCTGAGGGCCATATTTACAAGAAAGTGGTGCATCTCTAGTGATGCATCACTTTTCTTCCGGCCCCCTTCCATCCCCTAACGCCATCATGGTAGCGCTGTATTTACAATACCGCGGACCATGGTGCATGTTAGGGGCAATAGCGTCATTTTTTTTACGCTATTATAATGCTATACTGGATTAGCGTCAACAAAAATGACGCTAATCCAGTATAGTGTTAAGAGCCAATTGAAATCAATGGGAGCCTCGTTTTAACACCCGAAGGTGTTAAAAATGAGTCTGGAAATGGCACAAAGGAATCTTGACCCTCTAATGACGGAACACCCTCTTTGCATACATCATGCATATATTATGCATGATGTTCACAAAGGGTTTACAAGGTAGCGCAAACCTAGTTTGAGCCACTTGTAAATATGGCGCTATGGTAGTGGCCCGTTAGCATCACGTTTGCGACAAAACAATTGCCGGAATGTAGCGCTATGGGGCGCATGGGCCTTGTAAAACTGGCCCTGAGTGTACTGTCAAACTCTGAATATGTATTTGTATGTTTATTGCCATTCTCTTTTTTATGCCAGTGTTGATTCACAGAACGGACACATAGGCAATAAAACATGCAACGAAATTACTACATTGCTGATAAACGTGGTTTTTGTCATAGAAGGATTCTCTTATTCATCAACCCATTGCTTGAAATGGAACTAGCGAGCCTTGAAGCAGAAATGGCAAGAGCTAGTGGTAACCGTAACCGTATGGATTCCCAGTTTCTTTAAACCACTGCTAATGAAGTTGGGATTCCACCTCAGTACTGTTTCCTCACAAGATCACCTGTTTCTTTGAGTCACCTCATTTCTGAGAGTCGGGGTGGAGGTCAGATCGCGCGCGCACTCCTCTTGCGTCAGGCCTCAAAGTCGGTTATGTTAATTCTTTATAAAATAGAAACTTCAAAAAGACTGCTGCCTGAAAAAACAGCAGGCTCATTCATTCTCTCTGCAAACAGAGCTTGCTACATTGTGCGAACCTCACAAGGAAAGGTTTTGTTGGTGTTTGCGAGCTCAAGTCGAACATTCAAAGGGAAGAGTCGACAGCCTCACTCACCTCTCCTCTAATTGGCAGACAAGAATGAAGGCCCGATTCTGGGCCTGTCTTTCCATGACACTTTTCAACCATGTCTACTCAACCGCCACTACAATTTGTCTTCATTCGAAGGGATTTGTAACGTTAAACGTCATTGCCTGCCAAGACGTCCTGGCCTCCCATGGTTCTTGTTTGTCAAGAGTTTCCTGTGCCCCGGAGCTGTCACTTATCAATTTAAAGCATCGCTGTTGTTGAGTGGGGAAAAAGGAGGAGGCGCACAATAAAACTTTAACTTCCTGGCTCTCCCACTGTTACGAGGGGACTTTTTCTGGAGGCAGATCTTTTTATCTGTTCAAGCAGCCTAACAAACAAGTTGTGTTACTATAGTTGTGCCAACACAAATACGTTTTCTGTTCATTTCTTTTTAAAACTGGCTGAAGTGCTGTGTTTTGTTTTACATTTCTTTCGCCATAGGAAAAAAGTTCTGCTTTAGGGTTTGTTTATTTCACTCGTGGGAACCCGATTTTATTGTGCATTTGCAGTTTCTGCTCTTCACGTTGCTTGAAGTTAAAGTTCATTACAGGCAACCGATGCTGCCTCCGTGTGAACAGCTTTACAAGGGAATTCTGCAGAATACTGTGAAGCTGTGCGAATTAACCTCATGGATGCACTACCATTTATTTTATGTCGAGAACGTTTGCAAAACGAACTCATGTCATCCTTGTTTCCAGAGTTATCGGATTTAAAAATTAAAATCGAGACAAATAATAATTGACGTGCCATTGTAGAAAATGGCGTCTCTTTCTGTCTCTGGCCCTCTCTCGGAGTATTGCCTGAAGACAAACTTCACTGAGAAAATAATTCTTCCCCTGTAGAGATTCTCAACACTGTGACACCGCAACAGACTCTAAGGAGGACAAAGAAAAACACCATAAAACCTGACGGCTGCTCACGTAGAAACCAAAGTGAATGTTAAAGCTCTTCAACAGAACGGGAAAAGAACATAAACCACTTCAACAGAACACAGAGTAAGATCTCTCTATTTCATATGTTAAAATAATCCTTGCCTGCCCGTTAGTGTCACTACTGCCTGATTCTTTCCCGCTCGAGGAGCCGATACCAAGGACCGGGGACCCGTTGTGTAGACCTGGGCCATGCATGGATGGTTTTAGTCCACCCCTGTAGGGGCATGTGTCTGCGTGTTGGGGAACTTGCTTAAGGTCCGATGCCAAAGAAAGCTGAGGACTAATTTATGGGTTTCAACCTAACTAGTTTGTTGGTATATAATCTGTAGAAGAACTTCGCCGGTTGTCCGGTGCCCCTAAATACTAATTTTGAGAGGACTACAAATACTGAGGTCTATGAGTCTATGAACAGCTTGACCACCCTCCCTGTAGTTATTCAAGAATGTTGGGGCGCAGGCAGTGGGTGTTTGAAAGGTGATTCTACATGAAAATAAAGAGTAACAAGAATTAGACGCAAAGCCAGAAACTGGGACTCAAATGAAGGTCGGCACATGCACGGGCAGGAAAAGTGTAGTGTAACACGAGCAGGAAAGCTGGGAGATCGGCATTTCAGCAGCAGAAGAGTGACTGTAAAACATACTGCTACAAAGACATAATTGAAATTGCCAGTATTAGAGAGGGAGATCTCTGCACTCTATTTGGCAACATAAACCAAGATTCTCTTATTGCACAAAGTCAGGATAGGAACAGAGCCTGAATCAATTTCCCCAAAGCAACATTTTTGGTGCCACTCTCCACCTGCTTCTGGTAGGAAGGTGGGACACGTCAGATAGGTCTGTCACTAAGAGAAGTAAAACGTTTGATGGTAACATTCGCATTTTTCTTATCAGACTCTGATCTGTATTGACGGACTGCAGGGAATTGATTGGTGTTTTATATTTAATTACCCTTTCCTCTGGCCTCTTTGCTTTAGTAGTCAGTGATTCTGAAGTGTTTGGGGCAAAGCAAAAGGGGACTGGGAGACGAAAAGGGAATAGGCTGTCTCCACAGATCTGAAGTTAGTCCCGAAGAAAGCAACCAATCAACAAATCAATGTTAATGAAGCAATTTTCTTTGTGAGACGTTTGACTGACTTGCAGGACACACACTCCACCCCTCTAACTTCTCCCTCATGAGGTCTCCTGTCAAGCCAATCTCCTCAGCCTTTGTCGGACACTGATTCCACTTTAGTCACAGGTGACTTTTTTGAGCTTCAATAAAGTAAAAACATGTAAATCTCTAAGCGGCCCAATGACTACCCATATTCCGGCCAAAATTGGTTGTTGCCCAGACTTGTTCTACTCTGAACTTTTGCTAACCAACAATCGGGGCTCCGGGAGAGGTACTTATAGCCTAGCCACCCTCTGTTGTTTTTACTAGACTGTTTTATTGGCTTTTTAACAGTGTAAAAGAACACATACAGTGTCACTCGCATGTCAACCTACAGATGAAATATGAACACAAGTTTCCATCACACACAAGCAATATTGACTAAGAGAACAATATATGTATGCAACACCTCGTGCAACACCTCGTGCTGAGGATAATGTAAACTGTGCTTTGAAACCAGATCTTGGGTCATATCCAGAATGATTCCCCTGTATCGGCACCAGTCCAGGCAGTGTTTAGAATGTTTCCCCTTGATATGTAAATTTGGATCTCTGCAGTCATGCAATGATCCGGTCCTTTCTTCAATGGTTCCAAGGATGGAAACTCCACGTTATGCTAGTTCTACGCATTCCCTTTGACTATCAGCAAGACGGTCCCTAGAAGTGCCATCTTATATTGATTCCCATCAATGCCAGTTATTATGTTAATAGACCTAATTTTCGATCTTCCATTAACTTCCATTCCAATACTTCACTAAGGCCCTCATTACAACCCTGGCGGTAAATCCAGCTTTCCGCCGTGCAGAAGACCGCCAACATACCGTTGCGGCAGCGGAATTCCGCTACAGGTATTACGACCCACAGCTGGGAATCCGCCACAATACAGACACCCACACAGGTCCGCCACACCAAAGGTCAGTAATAAACTGGCGATAACAAAACCTACACGTCACGCCAACAAAAAAACGCCCACAGTATCACGACCCACGAATCAACGCAGCGGTCTTACGACCGCGGTAATCCATTGGCGGTACACACTGCCGCACTCAAAATACACACACTAACAAAACACTACCGCATTGGCTAAATCAAAATACACACACCTGGTACACATACACACACCACACCCACACACCCAATCCAATATAAAGCACACACCCACATCACCCACAAACCCTTACAACCAAAATTTTGAAAGAAGCCCAGAGAGTGAGACTACCTAACACAACACCAGCATCCACAGAAACACAACACCATCACTCACACAACATCCACGCACCTCAAACAACACACACCAACACATCCCCTCACACATCACAACAGACACCACCTCACACATCACCCGCACCACATCATGGCACCTCAAAGACACCCCAGGTTCTCTGAGGAGGAGCTCAGGGTCATGGTGGAGGAAATCCTCTGGGTAGAGCCACAGCTATTCGGATCACAGGTGCAGCAGAATCCATTGCAAGGAAGATGGAGCTATGGCGCAGAATTGTCGACAGGGTCAACGCAGTGGGACAGCATCCAAGAACACGGGATGACATCAGGAAGAGGTGGAACGACCAACATGGGAGGAGCAAGTCTTTGCGATCATACATCCTGAGGGCCTCGCAGGAGCAGCAGAAGGAATGGACTCTGGTAAGCCAAATCTTTACTACCTTATCCCCCCCACCCCACCTGCATGCCATCACATACTCCCACCCTCACACCCATCTCCCCAGCAACCCACAGATACCCCACCAACAGAACCCACTCATCCCAAAACCAAGCCCTGCATGTAACACCAATGCATGGACACCCATCACCAAAGCATGTCCAGTAGAGAGGCTCACTCATGCCCCAAAATCACCAATCACACAAGGGCCAAGACAATAATGCAAGCACAGGAGTAGAGGGTAACTCACCCATTGCACAAGATGGCACACACAGATACAATAACTATGCATTTACACCCCAACAGGACCCTTACCCAACGTCACCGGACAGGAGGTGCCAGACATATCCAGTCCCCCCACAGAAGAGGCCCACAGTGACGACAGCAGCTCTGCATGCCTGGATCAAGATGACCAGCCCAGCCCATCAGGGACTTCGGGACAGTCGGTTCCCCTAACACAGTCACAAACCACCACTGAACCTCCCCCCTCAGGAAACACCACCACAGCACCCACCCAGCGGGCCCATCCCTCTGTCCCCAGGACACGTCAAGCAGCAGTGTGTCCACCACTACAGGGAACCCAGGCAACCCCACTAACACAGGACGATCAGGGACCTGGGGGCAGTGGCAGTGGGCACACGGTACAGGGGACAGAGGCAAAGGATAACAGGGAAGCTGGGAGGACTGCTGTGTGACAGGGGGAGGACAGGCCCAGGGAACCAACACTCCATGATGCACTCTCCAACATCATGGGAGCTTACCACCATTCCACGAGACCATAGACACAGTACTGGACAAGTTTCAGGAGACCCAGCTGCTGCAGGAGGAACA
Source organism: Pleurodeles waltl (assembly GCF_031143425.1). Classification (NCBI taxonomy): domain Eukaryota; kingdom Metazoa; phylum Chordata; class Amphibia; order Caudata; family Salamandridae; genus Pleurodeles; species Pleurodeles waltl. The sequence goes on along the minus strand of NC_090436.1, from coordinate 656,625,371 downwards.
CTACTGGGGATCAGGGAGGACTTGAAGTCCATCAACACCACCCTGGTCACCATTGCAGGGGTGCTGGCAGACCTTCTCAACACCAGGAGGGACACAGTGGCACACCAACGGGCTTGTTTATTGTTATTGCTGTTTTGACATTAGTATATGGGTCTTCTCCATCTCAAAATGAAATATAAAAACAACATTAATAACCATTGTATTAGATGATTATCATGTACTGCATTCATAGTATGGTACACTTATCTCAAGCATATAAAAGGTTTTTCTTTTTATTAAATAGCCTTCTCCATTTGATGTTGCTGGATTGTTGTAGAGTCGCTATGATACTTATATAGCTGATATTAACTGTTGTAATTTCAATTGACCTATCACTGCCCGGCTTGACTTTAGAGACAGGGGCCAAGGCAAAGTGTTAGTTTATCTTTGTGACTTTTAAGTTGTTGCTCAGATACATGAGGAGATAACTGTTCAATGGTATACTTTGGTGGATTGAATTACGTGCGTGATTATTTTCTGTTTTACAATTACAATCGGTATATTTTTATATTTTCTGTACTGATTACGCTTGGTTTTTGTTTTCTTCTGATCTTATTTTAGGGTTGATACCAATGATAGTAACTATAATAGTTTGAGGATGTCGGGGTAGCAATGATTGATGGCTTTATTATTTTTCAAGATGGCGCCCGCGAGTTGCCGGCAATTTGGAATCGACACTTTAACAAGTCGCGCACCTTTTTCTTTTCTGTTTTGCAATACGCGCGCCGGCCAATGGGGGTTATTTAAGGAGTTATCTTAATGGAGTCAGGTTTCTTCTACGGCCGGTGCGATCGGAACTGCAATTTTCGGTTCCGGTCTTTCATATGTATTTTGTAAGAAGATTTGGTAAGATACTAATACTGGTTATAGTTACATGGGTGCTTGTTAACATTGATAATCACTTTAAATACGATATTGTTCTAATCGCTTTTTCGGTAATATTTTCGACAGTAAGACGTTGTGGACATTCTTTTTCATCTTAACGTTGATATGGCTGGATGGCCTTAAGCGGGTAGGTGCTCGATATTGATATTAGGGAAAGCACTTGACCATTATAGTTCTTTAGCTACCTGTTATACCTCGTATTGTATTTTATTTTCAGCATTTGATGAGATATATGCTTATTACGATGATAGCAGCACAAAGTCTTCTCGCATTATTATTGATTGAGGTATGACAATTTCACTGGGGTTTTATATTTTCTCGACACTTTGCACACTGGTTATTGTCACTTTATTGGAGGGTTTTTTGATGGGTCATTTGTGAACATTGTTCACACTGGCTATAATTTTGAACTTAGTTCACTTTTTCACTATGAGAGTTGGTCAACTGTGGGTGTTGCCTTGGTCTCCTTTTCTCGTTTGTCACACTGGGCTGTGATGGTTGTTACCTTCAAAAAATATATATTCATATGTTATGGCATGTATTACATTATTAGTTTTTGAATTTGTTTCTAATTGTATTATAATGAAGAGCTGGCTATTGCCGTTCTGTTGTAAGCTTTATTTCCTGCTTTGACAACTAATATTGGTAATTGAATACGTGTAAACATGCATTGTTATTTATAATTTCAATCTAAATATATATTGTATATTGGGTTCTTTACAGCCTTGATAAAGTCACGGGGAGTACTTACTCCCATGACGAAACACGTGTTGGCTGGTTCATTGTCACAATAAAGGATGGATTCGTCAATCAACTTGAAGTCTATTGGATTGTGTTAAATGTCATTTTTCCAATGAATGCTCCATTAATTAGTGAATTATACTACACTGCATGTTAGAGCTTTATTTAATACTATATTGATATATAATATGAGTGCCTAGGTCTCCAATATTTAGTTTGCTTATCTGTGTTACCACAGGTGTGGGGGTAGGGGAGATTCCTCCGAGGCCGGGAGCACCAACTTTTTATAATAGTTAGTACTTCTCTTACTCTTGCTTGGTACGGTTGTGAGCGCTTTTTTCCCCCTTACATTTCTCCCCGATAGCAATAGTCGACACGTGAATAGGGGTTAGCAGCTCTATACACCTTTACTTAGTGGTACAAGTTGTGTTATTTAGAATGGATCGTGAGAAATTGGCGGCTGATCTATTTGGTGATTTGGGATCTATGCAGACAGCACACTTGCCTAATGTCAACAAAGGAGCTAGGGTTGGATTAAGGGATAAATTTATCAGATTAGAGAGGCTGAAGAAGCAAGAGATTTCCAAGTGGTGGGATGGGGCCACTCTAAAACATTATGTCAAACTCAATAGAATTCCAAGAGGTTTGAGATCACACATATTTCCCACATTTGATGACTTAGATCCGGACCTATTAGATGCTTGGGAACAGGAATTGACTTCGAGTTCTATGAAACTTATGAACATCTTAATTGAAAATTCTGAGAGGAAAGTCAATAAATTACAACATGAAATCCAATTTTTGGATACTGATATCAAAAATATGAATATGGAGGAGGCTACTTCCAAGAATTATGCAATCCTAAACGAAATTGTGAGTCAACACCAACTAGAGGTGACACGCAGAAAATCTCGCAAGCTCAAAAGAGATGAATTAGATTATATTAGAGGTAGAGTTTTTACTTTTTCACATAGATATGATCATTTAATCAAGGATAGTGATGGCAAACCGGCCCAACTTTCGAGCTCGCTGTCATCACTTAGTAATATTTCTGCCACTAATAGTGAATCCAGTGAGGTTTCTAATATCTCAGATCAGGAAGTTTCTAATAAACAGGGAACAAGGTCTTTTTTAACCGAAATGCAGAGAATCAGACAGGGACAAAGAGAAACGAACAGAAGGGTAGAAGACCCCGCAAAACTAGAAGAAGTAAGAGAGGGGGGGCAAAAAGAAACCAGACTAGGGGTTCAAACCAGATCTTGGAACAGGAGAAAATGAGGGACACAAACGATGGGTCCATTGCTATTGTCAACTTATCGAATTTTGAACTTTCTACTCACGCCATTACATTACTTACCAAGGGACTAGGCTTTTGCCCGACTAGTTCCGGGGATTTTCAAAAAACCAAAATCGATTTTTTTAAGTTTGTGAGGAGACTAAAACTTAAAAAGTTTTTTAGTGCTAACAATAAGACTACGGACAGGAACATCCTTTCGGCTGTTAATAAGGATTATTACCCTCTTTCTATTAAAGATATACATGACACAGCGGTATTGCTCTCTATTACAGATTATGAGCAGGATCCCATGGTAGTGACTAAGGTGTTAGAAGACTTGGATGTGGTACCAGAGACTAGAGCAAGTGGCTTGAAATCTATATCTAGATGGATACCTGCTCTGAGTGGAGGCAATAGCGTAGATACCTTTTTCAAATTGGTGTGGCAGGATTTTTTGAAGTCTGAATGTAAAAACAAGGCTCACTATCGGAAGCAGCATAATAACTTAACTCAGAATGAAATGGAATGTCTTAAAAGCTTACGTACTTGTGAGGATATTACCATAAGGGAGGCAGACAAAGGTGGCAACATTGTGATAATGAATACCTATGATTATAATTTAGAGATTTCGAGACAATTAGAGGATCCTGCCTGTTATGAACAAATTCATCATAATCCCATACCAGCTCTTTCTAATAAGATCAATAAATTTCTTAAAGCTTGTTTTGATCAACGGTTACTGAGGGAGGATGAGTACCTATATTTACAGGTATGCAGACCTAGATTTCCCTGTCTGTACACGTTACCCAAAATTCACAAAGATGCTTGCTCACCTCCGGGCAGACCTATTGTATCGGGAATGGGTGGTCCGACTGAGAGGTTGTCCGAATATGTAGATATATTCTTACAGCCATTTGTTAGCAATCTCCCCTCGTACATTAAGGACACCAAACATATTCTTGGTATCCTAAGTGATATCACTTCGGAACAGGGTATGACACTAGTGACGTTAGACATGACCTCATTATATACTAGTATTGATCACGACTTAGGTATGATAGCTTTACGTCATTTTCTATACAGCCAATCGGCCAGTTTACATGGACACACTACAATGGTGTTGGAGATGATTAGATTGATATTGGATAACAACTTTTTTCTATTAAAAAACAATTGGTTTCGTCAAAAGAGGGGTGTAGCTATGGGATTTCGCTTTTCTCCATCATATGCAAACCTATTTATGGGGTATCTTGAACACAAACTCATATGGGGTCCTGAAGCACAAATATGGAATTCATATATACTCTTCTGGGGTCGGTATATCGATGACGTTATCATGATTTGGACTGGAGACATTATCCAATTGAAGGAGTTTGTTGAATATTTAAACTCCAATCAATTCAACATTAGGTTTACCTGGGAATATAGTAACACTAATATTACATTTCTTGATGTGGAACTCTTTATTCTTCAAGACAAAATTGAAAGTCGACTACACAGAAAAAGCACCGCTTGTAATTCAATTCTTCACGCTAACAGCGCACATCCGCGACATCAGATTTTATTGAAAATGTTCGTGACATTACAGCTAGATTCAAATCACGAGGGTACCCTACTGGGGTTTTGGAGAAAGCATGTGACAAAATTATGTGTGTCCCCAGGGTAGAAACCTTAAAGCATAAAAATTTAGTTTCAGATAAACACATTAGATGTGTAGTTGATTCTACCCCTGCTACAATGGCTCCACGGAGATGTATGAGGAAGTTTTGGTATATACTTAAGGCAGACACAACTCTTAAGGATCTTTTATCCAATTCACCGCTATTTACTTTTCGTAGAGGTAAAACACTTAAGAATATCCTATGTCCAAGCTACCCTAAGTTTTCACTACATGATAATTGGCTCACTACCCATAACAAGAGGTTTTTCAAATGTGGCCGATGTGCGATGTGCAAGCTTAGTAGATCTGGTATTTCTAATTTTGTCAGTTTGATGGGAGATAAATTCTCTATTACCACTCACATCACTTGGGATAGCTGTTTCACCATATATATGATAATTTGTAAATGTGGCTTATACTACATTGGTAGTACTATTAGACCCCTAAAAGTTAGAATTAGTGAGCACTACAGAGCTCTTACATATCGAGATGAGCGTTATCCCATTACTACACATATGAGTCAGTGTCCGAATCAGACGGACAGATGGACCTTTGAATTTTTTGGCTTTGAGACTGTTGGTGCCAATCCACGTGGCGGAAACAGGGAGTTACAACTAAGGAAGAGGGAATGCCAATGGATTCTCAAGCTTAGAGCGGTAGAAATGGGTCTGAATTCGAATTATGAAATGGAATACTATTTAGACTGATGGAATATAACTGAAGGAATTATGTTATTATATTGCTGTTTTGACATTAGTATATGGGTCTTCTCCATCTCAAAATGAAATATAAAAACAACATTAATAACCATTGTATTAGATGATTATCATGTACTGCATTCATAGTATGGTACACTTATCTCAAGCATATAAAAGGTTTTTCTTTTTATTAAATAGCCTTCTCCATTTGATGTTGCTGGATTGTTGTAGAGTCGCTATGATACTTATATAGCTGATATTAACTGTTGTAATTTCAATTGACCTATCACTGCCCGGCTTGACTTTAGAGACAGGGGCCAAGGCAAAGTGTTAGTTTATCTTTGTGACTTTTAAGTTGTTGCTCAGATACATGAGGAGATAACTGTTCAATGGTATACTTTGGTGGATTGAATTACGTGCGTGATTATTTTCTGTTTTACAATTACAATCGGTATATTTTTATATTTTCTGTACTGATTACGCTTGGTTTTTGTTTTCTTCTGATCTTATTTTAGGGTTGATACCAATGATAGTAACTATAATAGTTTGAGGATGTCGGGGTAGCAATGATTGATGGCTTTATTATTTTTCAAGATGGCGCCCGCGAGTTGCCGGCAATTTGGAATCGACACTTTAACAAGTCGCGCACCTTTTTCTTTTCTGTTTTGCAATACGCGCGCCGGCCAATGGGGGTTATTTAAGGAGTTATCTTAATGGAGTCAGGTTTCTTCTACGGCCGGTGCGATCGGAACTGCAATTTTCGGTTCCGGTCTTTCATATGTATTTTGTAAGAAGATTTGGTAAGATACTAATACTGGTTATAGTTACATGGGTGCTTGTTAACATTGATAATCACTTTAAATACGATATTGTTCTAATCGCTTTTTCGGTAATATTTTCGACAGTAAGACGTTGTGGACATTCTTTTTCATCTTAACGTTGATATGGCTGGATGGCCTTAAGCGGGTAGGTGCTCGATATTGATATTAGGGAAAGCACTTGACCATTATAGTTCTTTAGCTACCTGTTATACCTCGTATTGTATTTTATTTTCAGCATTTGATGAGATATATGCTTATTACGATGATAGCAGCACAAAGTCTTCTCGCATTATTATTGATTGAGGTATGACAATTTCACTGGGGTTTTATATTTTCTCGACACTTTGCACACTGGTTATTGTCACTTTATTGGAGGGTTTTTTGATGGGTCATTTGTAAACATTGTTCACACTGGCTATAATTTTGAACTTAGTTCACTTTTTCACTATGAGAGTTGGTCAACTGTGGGTGTTGCCTTGGTCTCCTTTTCTCGTTTGTCACACTGGGCTGTGATGGTTGTTACCTTCAAAAAATATATATTCATATGTTATGGCATGTATTACATGATTAGTTTTTGAATTTGTTTCTAATTGTATTATAATGAAGAGCTGGCTATTGCCGTTCTGTTGTAAGCTTTATTTCCTGCTTTGACAACTAATATTGGTAATTGAATACGTGTAAACATGCATTGTTATTTATAATTTCAATCTAAATATATATTGTATATTGGGTTCTTTACAGCCTTGATAAAGTCACGGGGAGTACTTACTCCCATGACGAAACACGTGTTGGCTGGTTCATTGTCACAATAAAGGATGGATTCGTCAATCAACTTGAAGTCTATTGGATTGTGTTAAATGTCATTTTTCCAATGAATGCTCCATTAATTAGTGAATTATACTACACTGCATGTTAGAGCTTTATTTAATACTATATTGATATATAATATGAGTGCCTAGGTCTCCAATATTTAGTTTGCTTATCTGTGTTATCACAGGTGTGGGGGTAGGGGAGATTCCTCCGAGGCCGGGAGCACCAACTTTTTATAATACTTAGTACTTCTCTTACTCTTGCTTGGTACGGTTGTGAGCGCTTTTTTCCCCCTTACATTTCTCCCCGATAGCAATAGGGCCCCTGACACTAGCCTGGATGATGAACAGCCCTACACCTCCGCCGGCGCTACTGGACAGGAGGCACCGCCACAGGAACAACAGCCCACCAGCACCCCAACCCCTGCAGATGGAGAACCACCCCGCAAACGGTCCCCGAGACCCAGGAACAAGACAGAGAACATTGCCAAGACCCCCGCCAGGAAATAAGAGCCCACTGAATGTCACCCTTCGGTCCCACTTTGACACCCTGTCCTCCTTAAACTGCCATTGCTCCACTCCCTATGCCCCATAGGACAATGCACCTGTGAAACAAATAGCCTGGACTCTGCCATGGACATTCCTCCACCAACATCGTAGCCCATTTTACAACCCCCTCCACTTATTTGCACAGAAATAAACTCACTTGAATCACAAAACAATCTGGAGTCAGTCTGTGCTTTCACAAATGTGTATTTGCAAAATATCTGTAAGATAGCAATATCAATGTACATGTTCACATACCATTGTAACCCAGCTGTAGGCCAGCAGTAAACATAGCAGAGGGCACACAGTGGCACCCAGATCTGTGAAATGGAAAGGCAAAGTAAAAAGTCAGGGTCCATACACTGAGTGAAAATGACAGACTTATGCGATCCAACAATAGTATGAGATGTGGGAAGCTGTGACATCTTCTTACCTGTGTCTCACTGGAAGTATTGCCTGATGATGTTGTTTCGGTTGTCGACATCTTCTTCTTCTGCCTCCTCTTCTTCACTGTCCACAGGCTCCACAGCTGCCACAAGACCACCATCTGGCCTATCCTCCTGCAGAAAAGGCACCTGGCGTCGCAAAGCCAGGTTGTGCAGCATACAGCAGGCCCCGATTATCTGGCACACCTTCTTCAGTGAGTAGTATAGGGAGCCATCAAGAAATATGAAATACACTGTTCCAACCAAAAATGAACGAAAACTAATGGCGGGGGTCCTAAATTTTAGGAGCAAGAAACCTCACACATCCATAGGATGTCATGCTTCATCATCGGAACTGCTCCTCGTCAGACCGGCACTGCAATGTCTGACGGGCACCACCCCTCGTGGGGGGGCTCTTTGCCGGAGATCTTTTTCAATAATGGTGCCGTGACCCCGAGGGTGAATGAGTGACAAAGGAGATTGAAAAAAATCGTGGTTAAAATTGGCTCACAGCACCGCCACTGGGTCAATAGTTTTATTAGACCAGATGGACGGTCAGGACCAAGGTTAAAAAATGAAAATAGTCATAAGAGTGAACCAGAGGTAATGCTCAAACACTCTATAATAAAAATAGTAAAGGGTGGAATTGGGAATTTTCCAAAGCCAACCCTATCATGGGTCAACATGTTTCGCATCCTGGTGGTCCATACGGATCCAGTGATGCTTCATCAGGACCTAGATGACTACGTGTATCTCCAATTTATATGGGCCACATATGTTTCCTAAATCAAGTGTACAGATTACCAGAGGCTATAGAGTATCTGGGAGAAATAACCGTCACTTACATAAATATGGAACCAGTAGTTCCTAATTGTCGCCCGTCCTAAATTAGAGAACGAGCTTCCTAGGAACACATAGACCTATGATCCAGCGTAATTATAGTTTGGCAATTCCGCTGTAGCCGGGCGGGAAACCTACCCAGGTCAGTGGTTCCTGAGTATAGGGAGCCACCTGTCAGATGGAGGCACCGGAATCTGGCTTTCAGGAGGCCGAAGGTGCGTTCTATAATCCTCCTAGTTCGCCCATGAGCCTCATTGTAGCGTTCCTCTGCCCTTGTCCTGGCATTCCTCACTGGGGTCAGTAGCCATGACAGGTTGGGGTAACCAGAGTCACCTGCAAATGTCGAGGGACAACTGTTAGACACACACTAACCCTTAGGGACAACCTCATACCCACACACCTATTTCAACTGTGTTGGGACCTTGGCCTCACCTATTAGACACACACGGTGCCTCAGGAATTGACCCATCACATAAGGGATGCTGCTATTCCTCATGATGTAAGCGCCATGCACAGAGCCAGGATGCTTGGCATTCACATGGGAGATGTACTGGTCTGCCAAACACACCATCTGCACATTCATCGAATGGTAGCTTTTCCGGTTTCTGTACACTTGTTCATTCCTGCGGGGGGGACAAATGCCACATGTGTACCATCAATGGCACCAATGATGTTGGGGATATGTCCCAGGGCATAGATGTCACCTTTCACTGTGGGCAAATCCTCTACCTGAGGGAAAACGATGTAGCTGCGCATTTGTGTTTCAGCAGGGCAGACAACACTCTGGACAGCACGTTAGAGACCAACCTGATGTTACAGATCCTGGCGGTGGCCTATCCGGAGTTGGATGGGCGCTTGAGGGCATCACAGCAGCCACAAGGGGGGGTGAGTACACTCTCCTTCAGATGACTCTGCACGCATTACGAGGTATCTGGGTGGGGGAGGTGGGCAGTGTGTTCCCCTAGGCCAGGGCGCACTTGGTAGACCAGGTCCCTTGTTAGGCTGACTCTGTGTAAACTCAACCCCACTAGTGGTAATAGTCATCTACACCTAGTCAGGCTCCTGTGACTTCCAGGTGTGCAGCAATTGGGCTTAGGTCTCGTACCCCATGGGCATGTGAATTTGCTAGGAACTGTTAGTGCATGGCGTAGTGCTGAGGGCTGCTCCCTGTGTGTTGTGTCTGCCAACGGTAGTGGTGTTGCATGCACTGAACATGTTTTTCTTCTGTCTCCCTCCCCACTTTTTGTTTTGTCTCCCTGTTCTTGTGTGCAATAGCATCATCTGGCGGAGGAGCAGTGGCACCAGAGCAGGAGGGAGCTACAACCCACTTGGCCCTAGAGGGTGAAGCAATGGAGTCTGAAGCCACCAGTGGGACGGAGGGCGAGGGGAGCTCAACGACGGGGACAGGAGCAGACACCAGCGACAACGACTCCTCTTCTGATGGGAGCTCCCTTGCGGTGGCAGGCACCTCTGTGCCCACTGCATCAACAGGTACAGCCGCCACCCCCCCTACCACCACTGCCCTCCCAGCAGCCCCTCAGCATGCATCCCGTTCCCGCTCACCCAGGCACCTCAGGCCCTGCCCCAGTCAACCCTGCTGCCCTCAGTGAGGAGGCTATTGACCTCCTGAGATCCCTCACTGTTGGGCAATCTACAATTTTGAATGCCATCCAGGGTGTTGAGAGGCAATTGCAACAAACAAATGCATACCTGGAGGGCATTAATTCTGGGCAGGCGGCCCAACAGAGAGCATTTCAGGCTCTGGCCTCAGCACTGATGGCAGCCATTGTCCCTGTGTCCAGCCTCCCCCCTCCAACTTCCTCTACCCTGAACCTATCCCCTGTACCTCAGCCTATCCCAAGCACACCATCAGCCCAGCATGCACACTCATCAACACTCAACACACGAGAATGGACATGGCAAACATAAGCTCCACACATCCCACAAGCACTCACACAAGCACCATCCCCATGCAGACACAGCAACATCTACTGCCTCCACTGTGTCCCCCTCCTCCACGTCTCCTTCCTCCCTCCCTGTCTCGTCTCCACTCACACCTGCATGCACTACATCCTCAGCCACTACCTCCATCACCAGCACGCCCATCACCACACACCACTCACATGCAATCACCACCCTCACTACCATGCACACATCCCCAGTGTCCTCTCCCAGTGTGTCTGTGAGCCCTCCTCCCAAAGTACACAAACGCAGGCACATACCCACCCAACAGCCATCCACCTCACAACAGCCTCCGGCCCATGCACCTTCACCCAAATTCAGCAAATGTTCCTTCACTCCCAAACCCCCTCCATCTTCCCGTCCCAGTGTGTCTAAGAAGCTTTTCGTGGCTAACATTGACCTCTTCCCTCCACGCCCCCCCCCCCCAATCCTTCCCCTAGGGCCAGGCTTTCCAGGTCCCAGCCCAGCACCTCAGCCACCAAATCCCCAGGCACAGTGGTGCCAGCAACTGCGGGGTCATTGAGTGCGCCACCCATCAGGGCTGCCAGTGTGCCACGTAGCGAGGGCAAGGACATTCCGCCACCTGCCAAGGTGAAGAAAGTGCCCACATCCCAGAGGGAGAAGCCGCACCTCCCAGCCACCAAGGGCTCCGCAAAAACAAAAGGGAACAGTGGCAAGACACCTGCGGCACCATCAAAGTTGGGGAAGGGACAAAGGCAGAAGAGCAGGTCAGGACAGGGCACGGTGGCAGCGACTGAGGGACTAGTGTCATCCCTTCTATCCACGACTACCCCACCTGTACGGCGGAGAACACCGCATCCTGCCCCGCCACCAGCACCGCCACCTGCACCACCACCTGCACCGCCACCATCACCGCCACCTGCACAGCCACCTGCACCACCACCGGCACGTCTGCAGCCTCAGCAACAGTCCCCAGCATCATCCCCAGTGGGCAGCCGTCCGAGGCTGCAGGACACGTCCTGCTGTGTCCCTCAACAGGTCCGGACCCATGAACCACCGCAAGCACCGCCACCAGCCCCGCGACGTACTCGGACAGTGGCACCAACGCTGACATGCCGATCATCCCCAGTGGTCAGTCGTCCGAGGCTGGAGGAGACTTCCTTGACCCTGGGCAGCTTCCATTAGGCATGACTTCCATCACTGTTTGCACCTGCAGGTGGACGGCAAAGCTGTAGCAGTGTGGGGTATGTCTCTGCCTCCATGGCGTATCATGCTACCTGTTCCTAGGCAATCTCGTGGCACACACACCCAGGTGAGGGAATGGGACCGGCCACACTGCATGTGGAGCACTCTGGGCACCAGGCCCTCTCCAGAACCAGTGGAGAGATACATCCACTACCTCTGTCCTTGGCAGGATGAAGCACTCTGGGCACCAAGCCCCCTCCAGAACCAGTGGAGACTGTTATCCACTTGAGAGACAGTGGCTTTGCACTCTCCAGGATAGAGCAGTGGGCAAACCACCCACTGTAAAGACTTGTGAGACTGTGGCTTTGCACTTCCCAGGATAGCGCAGTGGGCAAACCACCCACTGTAAAGACTTGTGAGACTGTGGCTTTGCACTCCCCAGGATACAGCTATGGGCATGGAGTCCCCTAGTGCAGCAGTGGCGTCGTGCGTTCATCCGGCTAAGGTGCCCCCCCTTCCCTTCCCCCTGAGGTGCCTGTTTAATTTTGATCTGATGCCCCTGCAGTGTTCTCTCTGTTTCGACTCAGGTATCTTGTGTGGGCTTGGCGCATGCATTTGGGGACCAGTGGTCCACGGACAATGATTGATATACTATCCGGACTTGTGTAGTTGGTGTACTGATTTGTATATACTGAGTTATGAACTTTCAATTTCTGATTTTTCATGATTACAATCGTTATGTTCATTTAATTGTGTCCTTGCGTTCTTCCAGGGTGTGGGGGGGTGTATATGTAATGTTGCTGCATGTATTTGTGTGTATGTTGTGGGTGAGGGTGGGGGTGGGGGTATTGCGTGTTGCGTGTGTATGTCACTCTCTTTTCCCTCCCCCTCCCCTGTGTTGTAGGTGCAGTACTCACCGTGGTCCGCGACGGCGTCTGTCCTGCTCCTGATAGAGCAGGAGGAAGACCAGCATTGGCAGTACGTGTAGTTTGGGCTCCATGGCGTCCTGGTTCCTTATTGGGTGTCGAGAGGTGAGTGATTTCCCTTCTGTGTACTGTTTCTGCCATGCTTTTTTTGATGTTGGTTCCGCCCCGGAAAAGGTGGCGGATAGGCCTGTTGTGATAGGGTGGGCGGTACATTGTCTTCCGCCTGTCAGTTGTCTGTGACCGCCGCAGTGTTTGTTTCTGCCGCCGTGGCGGTCGGAGTATTAATGTGGCTGTCTATGTTGCCGGTTTCCGCCATGGTTATAATTAATTTTTTTTAACTGCGGGCCTGTTAGCGGTAATACTGCCACTTTAACACCGACTGCCAGGGTTGGAATGAGGGCCTAAGTGTTTAAAGAACCCTCCTCCTCTACCTAAAAGGTCATAACTTCTAATATCTCCAAATGGTGTGTATGAAATCCCTGTTCTCATTTAAGCATCAAGGGCAATCTAGGGAGCCTAATCGGCCACATTACGCTTGTTTTGATCGTCTGAGATATACACAGACCAATAGTTTAGTTGAATCTGGTGTAATTGGAATGCTCTGACTGATTTGTACAAGGCTATTCTTGCTTCCTACCACTCCTTGTCTGTTATTTCTTCTATGTCCCTGTCTCACGCTTAACAAAGCTTGCCAAAGGAATCTCGGGTGTTAATCATCAGAGAGTTGTATATTTAGCATATTTTGCATCTGGGTCTTACCCATCAGTAGTCGGACTGCCGATGGATTAAAATCTGGTAGCTTCGACAGCTCGGCTGTTTATAGGAATTGCATGGTGAAACTGAAGCTAAAGAATGAAGTGACTTTTGTGTACTTCAAATTCCTTCGGAATGTCTTCAAATGACTTTAGCACTGTCCCAGATATCTGAAAGTCATTTTAGGTATCCCTCATGATAACCCCAGAGTCTGTTCAACTAGTCTAGACCACTCCCCAGCCATAAGAGAGATCTTTTCCGTCCACTTGTTTAGTCAGCCCAAGGCCTTCAGGGTGTCATTCTATAATATTATCATTGTGTGGCAGGGAAAAGGGGAGATTCAGCCTTTCCCCTGTAGTGGGTGGACTTCTTTCAATACCCATTGTTCTGTTGCAAATCCTAGCTTACCCTGTGTATCATGCAACCATTCATTCACCAATCCCCTGTCATATGGCAGTTTGAAACAGTTATCTAGGCCTATTCTACGTTTTTTTTAAATGCACAAAAACAAATTGGAGAATTAACTTGTTTAAAGAAGCCATGCTTGATCATGTTTGGTTAGTTTTTAAGTTGATAGAGTATTCATGATGAGGAGACAATTTTGAGGACATCCGTTCTGCTCATTATTATTAGTGGCAAGGGGTCAAGAATGCAAACACATTGCATAGTCTATCAATCTGTGGTTGTATGTTTTTGTGCCGTCCATGGATTTTTCAATTATTACGTAGGTTTCTAAATATTAAAAGCCCTCTCTTAATGACTGCTAACTCCCTTCTCAAATGCACCTATTGTGGATTTGGTGAGATTAATTGTAATGCATAAAATTCGCCAAAAATTTGGAGTACACATGGACCCGAACATTCTGGGTCTTGCAGGAGAAGGAGGACACATCCTACTACAGTCACTCTGTCTGGGACCTAGGGCACCCACTCAAAACCCCTCATTTATTATCAGTCCAGATCCAATTCCCCCCCACCCCTAATGGCTATGTGAGACCTATCAGCTCTTGGCATGGTTTTCCCTGTCTTTTTGGCTTCTGATCTCCTGTTTTGATACTGTGCTGAATGTAGTTTTTGCTGGCTTTAGGACTCTGGGCACTTTACCACTGCTGACTAGTGCTAAAGTGCAAGTTTTCTCTTTCAAAATTGGACTGATAATTGGTTTATCCATGATTGGCAAATTTGATTTACCATTAAGTCCCTAGTAAAGTGCACTAGGGGTGCCCAGGGCCTGTAAATCAAATGCTTCTAGTGGCCCTGCCGCACTGAGTGTGCCTCCCAATTGAGTAGCTGGGTAAACATGTTGCATACCTGCCATTGCAGTGTACGTGTGGGCAGTTTGGATCTGCCAGTTCTACTTGGCAAGTGTACCCTCTAGCCAAGCCAAAACTTTCAATTTTACTACATGTAGGTCAACCCTAAAGTAAGCCCCAGGCAGCCCCATGGACAGGGTGCAGTGTCTTTAAAAGGTAGAACATGTACTGGTGTGATTTACATGTCCTGATAATGAAATACTGCTAAATTGTGTTTTCACTATTGCCAGGGCTATCTCTCCAAGAGGTTGACATTGGTATTGTCTGGAAATATCTTTTAAGTGTATTTTCCCATTAGGAGCAGATAGAGGTATGGAGTTTGTGGTCTCTGAACTCACAATTTAAAAATACATCTTTTCAAGAGGTTGTTTTTTAAATTTTAAGTTACAAAATGCCACTTTTAGAAAGTGGGCATTTTTTTGCTTAACCATTCAGTGCCTCTGACTGTAGAATACATGTCTGGGTCAGGATGACATTTGGGCTGTTTGTGAATTCACTCTAGACAGTCACACAAAGGGAGCTGAGGTGTGCCCTGCACATCCTGGTTTTCCTGGGCTAGAGTGGTGGGGGGAGCTGCCACTTGCACCTGAATAGGGCTGTGTCTGTCCTTACACAAAGGAGTCTCCAACCCCCTGGAGAGTGTCTTGGGCCAGGGCAGGAAAGGCAGGGTATTGTATACTACAAAGACTTTCCTTTGAAGTTTGCCTACTTCAAAGGCAGAAATGAGTATAAGTATTGGGCCTCCTAGACCACAACATCAGAACACTTCTGGACTGAGGACATTCTGCCAGGAAGAAGAGCTAGATGCCATAGGAGGGACTGCCACTCTGCCTGTTGCGTTGCTGTGCTGGCCTGCTGCTTCTTGCTGCTTCAGTCCTGGGAGTGAAAGGACTGGACTTTGCTTTCTACATTCTGCTTTCCAAGGTTCTCCAAGAGCTTGAACTGAGCTTGCCTCCTGTTAGAAGTCTCAGAGATATCAAAGACTTCATCTGCCAGCACCTGGGCTCTCTTGCTGAGAGTCCTGACTCGCCAAGTGGTGCCAAATCCAGTTCTTGAGCACTTGTGAGTGAGTTCTGGTGTAACCAAGAAGAAAACAAGTGCATCGACTCCAGAGTGACTTTGGGAACTGGCGCCGCTCTCTGACTCCGCACCGCTGCCTGCACCAGGAGCAGTGGTCCCCGCTGAGTGCAACAAATGCGTTCAATGCTGCAGCCCTGATGCCACTGCAGCGCCTCCAAAGTGGTCCTGCCACAGCGTGAGTCCTGAGTACCATGTCCCAAACATCCAGGACACCCAACTCCTACTCCACTGCAGCCTCACGCCTGGACCTGCGGGATTCATTGACCTTGCCAGATTGTAATGAACCAATGCCCCACAACCGACGCTGCATCACCTCCCCTGTAATTGTAAGGAACCAACACTTCTCCTCCCCTGCCTGGCAGTAAGGAATCGATGCCTCACCTCCACGGTAGCAGTAAGGAACCAACGCTGCACCGGCTCCAACGATGCCTCATCTCCCCAACTCTGTGCAACATCTTTGTTGCATTGGTAACAAAGGTACTGTGTCTGGGGTCTGTGCGACTCCATGATGGGCCCGCACTCCATTGCGAGTAGGCCCAGAGTGTTGAGAATGACACCGAACGAAGTTGAGATAGCCCCAGTTGGAGCTTTTGTGTTTCTAAGTGCTTTTATTGAGATTTACCCTATAAAAATGTGTAGCTTGCTTGTATATATTAGGTTTTTGTAGTTTTGGTCTTGTTTTATTCAGATAAATATTGGCTATTTTTCTAAACTGGTGTGGAGTCCTTTTGTAGACATTTCACTGTGTTACTGTGTGTGTGTACAGATACTTTACATCATGCCTTTGAGATAAGCCTGACTGCTCGTGGCAGTCTGTAGACTAGAGGGAGGGTCCCTTACTGGACAGGCTGCAAACCACTGGCAACTAGAGGCCCCATTTCTAACAGGCTCCATAACAGTGACAAAAAGTAGGGGGAAA
Organism: Pleurodeles waltl; assembly: GCF_031143425.1. Taxonomy (NCBI): domain Eukaryota; kingdom Metazoa; phylum Chordata; class Amphibia; order Caudata; family Salamandridae; genus Pleurodeles; species Pleurodeles waltl. Next base: position 656,608,533 of record NC_090436.1, on the reverse strand, counting down.
GGGCAGTGTGTCTAGTGTCACTGAACATGGGGAAGGGGTCTGACACCTAGCAGTCCATGTTGACTTTTGCTGTCAGGCAGGTGTATATTAGGTACAAATAACTGATATGCTTTGATCTTATGTTTAACAATCAGGAAGTTCCACCTAACTGAATCAAAGTCTTTTTCAATGCCAACCAACAAAGGAGGCAGTGAGCCCACTAACCTGTCCTCTAGGGCAGTTGCTTTGGGAAGGCACCAGGGGCAATATTTATGGCCAAGTGGTGCAGCACAGCAACTCACCATGCTATGCTGCATCACAGGGAAAAAACAGGAAAGCACTGTATTTTTCCCAATACTTTGCATTCCTGTCCTTTCCCCAGCATTGGGGCACAATGGACTGGCACACAATGGGCTGTCTAGCGCCACGCAGGCAGCCTTGTACATGGTGCAAGGGTGCCTCCATTGCATGTAGAATTGTTTTTTTGGAGGAAGGGGCACCTTACTGCACCAAAATAATCCCCTGAGGCTTTTTCTTCTTTCTCACTCTTCAGAAAGAGGAAAAAACGAGGAGAAATAAAGATATTTCTCCTCGTTACGCCTGACCTGCGGAGTCATAGGTTTTTGATACATTTCCAGGTCTACCACTTCTGGTAAACCTTGGAATGTGTCAAAATGCTGTGCCTTCCCAGGGAAGACGCAACGAGGAAAAATATCTTTACATCTCTTTGTTGTTTCCTCTTTCTAAGTGTGCAGCACAATTAGAAAGAGGAAAATGCCTCTGAGAATGTTTTTTGTGCAGGAAGGTAGCCCTTCCTGCACATGAAAAAATTATGCCTGCAATGCAGGCACCCTTGCAGCCTTGTTGAAGGGTGTATGTATTAGGGCAAGGCAGCCCATTGTGCACTAGTGCAAGGAAAGGACAGGAACGTGCTGTATCATGTTAAATACAGCACATTCCTGCTGTTTCCCTATCAAGCACAGCTGCGCAACATGGTGGTTTGCTGCACTGCATGAAATAATGATAAATCTGCCCCTAAATGTTTTGCGTTCATATCAACAATAACATGCATAGCCACAATTGTATAATTGTGCATTACTCACGTTTAGATTGACCATAGCTAATGTGGACCTGCCTTTCAAAATGGCTGTAGTCTAGTTGCCCCCTTGTTTCATATCACATGAGCATTTGTTTGTTCTTAGGAAAAGCTGGCTTCACATTTTCAAATACTATGGCCCTCATTACAACCCTGGCAGTCGGTGATAAAGCGGAGGTAATACCGTCAACAGGCCGGCGGTAACAAAAATGGAATTATGACCACGGCAGAAACTGCCCAAACAGACAGCCACTTTAACACACTGACCGCCACGGTGGCATCAACAAGCACCACAGCGGTAACTGGCAACAGCCAGGCGGAAGACAATGTTCCGCCCACAGTAATATGACACACCTATCCGCCACCTTTTCCGGGGCGGTACCAATGACATCAAAAGCACGGTGGAAACAGAACACAGAAGTCAAAGGACTCACCTCTGGAGAATCAGGGAACAACTACGACGCCATGGAGCCCGAGTTGCACATTTTTCCGATGTTCATCTACCTTCTCCTGCACTATGACCACCAAGGCCAGCGAAGACGACCATGGTGAATACTGCCGCCTAGCACACAAGGGAGGGGGGGAGGAAAAAGAGAGTGACAGACACACGCAACACGCAACACCCCCACTTCCATACACACAAGCAGATGCAGTAACATTACATACCCCGTACCCCTGAGGAATAATACAAGGACAAAATGATTGGAAGAAAGTGAGTGTAATGCAATAAAATAACAGGAATAAGTGCACTGTACACTGCCCAGTCCTCAATGTTCGTGGGCCACAGGACCACATCACATAGGCCAAGGCCCAACCTCACTCCTGGAACAACACAGAGAGAACACTGCAGGGTCATCAGGTCGAAAATACACAGGCACCTCAGTGGGACGGGGAATGGGGGGGCACCTCAGCCGGAAGATGGTACAATGCCACTGGTCCTGGAGGGGGCTACATGCCCTGTGCGCTGTCCTGGGGAGTGCAAGGCCACAGTCTCTCAAGTGGGTGGTTTGCCCACTGCTTGGTCCTGGGGAGTGCAAAGCCACAGTCTCTCAAGTGGGTGGTTTGCCCACTGCTTGGCCCTGGGGAGTGCAAGGCCGCAGTCTCTCAAGTGGGTGGTTTGCCCACTGCTTGGTCCTGGGGAGTGCAGAGCCACAGTCTCTCAAGTAGGTGGTTTGCCCACCGCTTGGTCCTGGGGAGTGCAAGGCCACAGTCTCTCAAGTTCGTGGTTTGCCCACTGCTTGGGCCTGACTAGTGCAAGGCCACAGTCTCTCAAGTGGGTGGTTTGACCACTGCTTGATCCTGGGGAGTGCAAAGCCAGTCTCTCAAGTGGGTGGTTTGCCTACTGCATGGTCCTGGGCAGTGCAAGGCCACAGTCTCTCTAGTGGGTGGCGTCTCCACTGGTGCTGGAGGGGGCCTTGTGCCCAGTGTGCATCATCCTGGGAAGGATGAGATGAGTGGATGGCTTCTTCCACTGGTTCTGGAGGAGGCCTTGTGCCCAGTGTGCTTCATCTTGGGAAGGATGGGGTGAGTGGATGGCTTTTTCCACTGGTTCTGGAGGGGGCCTTGTGCCCAGTGTGCTTCATCCTGGGAAGGATGGGGTGAGTGGATTGCTTCTCCACTGGTTCTGGAGGGGGCATTGTGCGCAGTGTGCTTCATCTTGGGAAGGATGGGGTTAGCGGATGGCTTCTTCCGCTGGTTTTGGAGGGGGCCTTGTGCCCAGTGTGCTTCATCCTGGGAAGGATGGGGTGAGTGGATGGCTTCTTCCACTGGTTCTGGAGGGGGCATTGTGCCCAGTGATGCGGATATTGGGGAGTACAAGGTCACAGTCTCTCACCTGGGTGTCACACCTACAGGATTTGCAGGTCCAGGACGCCCTACAACCCATGGAGGCATGAATACACACTGCCCGAGGGCTGGTGTCTGGGCCGGCAGTGGTGGGGTGAGGCTCCAGCCCGTCCCCTGCAGCCTCGGATGGCTGCCCACTGGGGCTGCTGGCAGTGGTGCTGGTGGCGGTGCTGGCAGTGGTGGGGGAAGGCTCCAGCCCTTCCCCTGCAGCCTCGGACGGCTGCCCACTGGGGCTGCTGCTGCTGGCAGTGGTGCTGGTGGCGGTGCTGGTGGCGGTCCTGGCGGTGGTGCTGGCAGTGGTAGGGGAGGCTCAGCCCATCCCCTGCAGCCTCGGACAGCTGCCCACTGGGGCTGCTGCTGCTGGCAGTGGTGCTGGTGGCGGTGCTGGTGGCGGTGCTGGCAGTGGTGAGGGGAGGCTCCAGCCCATCCCCTGCAGCCTCGGATGGCTGAACTGCCATGTTTGGTGGTGGGGGCTCCGAAAGTGTCCCAGCACCAGGCCTCCTGTCCTTCCTGCCTGCAGTGCAGGCCCCTTGCCCTTCCCTTTCGCAGATGGTGGTGCCTCCTTGCCCTTCCCTTTCGCAGCTGGTGGTGCCTCCTTGCCCTTCCCTTTTGCAGCTGGTGGTGCCTCCTTCCTTTATGCACCTTGTGCAGACACACTTTCTGTGCTGCTGGCTGGTTCCCGGGATCCTCTCCCACCTGCAGTAGTTGTCGACACCACTTTGGCCGTGGACTGGGTGGCTGAGGTGCTCACCTGGGTTCTGACCACCCTGGCCTGACGTGAAGGACGGGGGGAAGGGTAGGGAAGAGGTCAACGGTGGCGAGGAAAAGCTTCTTAGGAACATTGGGAAGGTTTGGGAGTGGAGGAAGAGGAAGTGGTTGTAGGAGGTGTCAGTCTGCTGTGTTTGGGTGCATGGGCTGGATGCGGTTGTGAGGTGGATGGCTGTTGGGCGTCTGAGTGCTTGCGTTTGTGTACTTTGGGAGGAGGGGACACAGACACAGTGGGAGAGGACACGGGGGACGTGTGCATGGATGTGGAGGTGGTGACTGCCAGTGAGGGGTGTGTAGTGATAGGCATGCTGGTGATGGAGGTAGTGAATGAGGATGTAGTGCATGCAGGTGTGAGTGGAGACGCAACTGGGAGGGTGGTGGAGGAGGGGCCACAGTGGAGGCAGTGGATGTTGGTATGTCTGATTCTGGATGGTGTTTGTGTGAGTGCCTGTGGGATGATGTGTGGTGCTTGTGTTTGCCTGAGCCACTCCTGTGTGTTGTCCTGGGTGCATGCGGGTCTGCCTGTGTGCTTGGGATAGGTTGGGGTTGAGGGGAATGGGACTGGGTAGAGGAAGTTGGAGGGAGAGGCTAGAAACAGGGACAATGGCTGCCATCAGAGAGGAGGCTAGAGCCTGGATTGATCTCTGTTGGGCCGCCATACCAGAGTGAATGCCCTCCAGGAATGCATTTGTTTGTTGCAAATGGGCTGCCAGCCCCTGGATGGCATTCACAATGGTTGACTGCCCAACAGAGATGGATCACAGGAGGTCAATAGCCTCCTCACTCAGGGCATCAGGGCTAACTGGGACAGGGCCTGAGGTGCCTGGGGCTTAGGAGATGCCCACCCTCCTGGGTGAGCGGGCACGGAAAACACGCTGAGGGGCTGCTGGGAGGGCGGTGCTAGTACAGGGGTGGCGGCTGTACCTGTAGTTGGGGTGGCCACAAAGGTGTCCGCCACCACCAGGGAGCTTCTATCAGAGGAGGTATCACTGTCAGAACTGTCCCCTTCTGTCTCTGCCGTGGTGCTCCCCTCGCCCTCCGTCCCACTGGTGCCCTCACCGTCAGTGGATTTGGCCTCCTGGGCCATGTGGGATGCAGCTCCCTCCATCGCCGGTGCCTCTCCTCCTCCGCCAGATGATGCTAATGCACAGTAGGACAGGGTGACAAAACAAAAAGGGGGGGTAAGAGACAAAGGATACACTTGGTCAATGGTGGCACCAACACCACCATTGGCGTACACAACACACTCACAGACCAGGAACAGCCCTATGCATTAGGCAATGCACTACCAGTCACAATACTAGTCACCAGCCCATGGACAGAAACACCTAACGCCAATAGCAGCATACCTGAGACCCACAGACCCCTGCCCAGTAGTGGATGCCTACTAGCTTGGTTGGAGGTGGTTCACATCATACCCTGCCCAACATGTGACCTACCCTGCAATGTCCGGCCTGGCCTAGGGGCACCCACAGGCACACATCCCCCACCCGGATGCCACCCCACCTCATGCAAGTAGTATATTTGGGAACTGTACTCACCCCCTTGTGGCTGCTGTGATGCCCTCAAGCACCCATCCAGCTCCGGATAGGCCACCGCCAGTATGCGGGCTATCAGGGGGTCAGGGTTCGACGGGCACCCCTTCCTCGTTGGGAGGCCATCCCCAGGTGGGCCTCCCCGTCTTCCCTGCTCAGCGTCTCAGGTCCGCCCCCCGTTTGCTACCGTGGGTGCTCCGCCTGCCATAGACCCCCAGGGTCCACACGTCCTTGGCGATGGCACGCCATATACCCTTTTTCTGATTGGCGCTGACCTGCAGAAAAATACACATAGACAAAGGTATCAGTCAGACCGTCCGGCCCATTACACTCATGTCCCACCTATCCCCCTTACATCCCCTTACGCACAGACATTGCCCACCATACATGCAGCATGCTGCCCAGGACCCTTCCACCAACCCCCCCTTACACGAGGCCCTCACACACAGCACTTCATGCATTCATGCCCCATGCATCGTGCTCACAGTGTACTCACCTGTTGGTCACCTGTTGGTATGGAGGCCTATACAGCATTCAGTACTGGAGTAGGAACCCATCCACCAGTCTCTCCAACTCCACAGCGGTGAAGGCAGGGGCCCTTTCCCCAGTGACTCGAGCCAGGGTCGGTTCCAGACACAGGTCACAGCAGCACTTGCAGTGTAGGTCCTCTCCTGTTGAAGGTCAGGTAGCAAGTGAGTGAACAGATAGAAAATGGCAGTCACGTCCCTGGCGGTGCGTACTGTCACCGCCGGTGTACATCACCATTGGCCACTGTAACCCATAGGGCCCAATGTTAACCAATGAGGAGTTGCATGTCGGTACTTGACTGCCTTCCGCAACGGCACACAACTTCAGCGGTATTACCTCATTTCCACATGTCCCTCCATTCATGACAGGCGGATGCCATTTTGGGGGGGGCAGGCCATGACACCTAACTGCGCCACAGTACACATATGCACCATTTGAGCCTATACAACAATATACTGTTAGAGTCACAACATGCAATGTAGTGTAGTGTTTGGAAATATGGAATACTGACCAGCTGCTCACCGTTTTGCCCCCTAGATTACAACCGCTGCGGATGAATAGGAGATGGAGACATCCGCCCGTGTACAGACCCCTGGTGGACTTGGAAACTATGAAGGGCAGGCACATTATCCTCACTTATAGACTTGACAGGGCCACAATCACAGAGCTGTGTGTCCAATTGGAGCCTGACCTGCTATCTGCTATCTGCTATCCGTCAGCCTACCGGGATCCCCCCTTTTGTGCAAGTCCTCTCTGTGCTCCATTTCTTGGAAACTGGCTCCTTCCAAGTGACAGTGGGCTTGGCAGCAGGAATATCACAGCCAATGTTCTCAATAGTGCTGACCATAGTGTTGTCTGCCCTGATAAAACACTTGCGCAGCTACATCGTATTCCCACAGGTGTAGGATTTGGCCACAGTGAAAGCTGACTTCTATGCAATCGGACATATCCCCAACATTATTGGGGCTATTGATGGTACACATATTGCATTTGTCTCCCCCCGGAGAAAAGAACAGGTGTGCAGGAATAGAAAGAGCTTTCACTCGATGAATGTGCAGATAGTGAGCCTGGCGGACCAGTACATCTCCCATGTCAATGCAAAGTATCCTGGGTCTGTGCATGATGCCTTTATCCTGCGGAATAGCAGCATCCCATATGTGATGGCTCAACTCCAGCGGCACAGGGTGTGGCTAATAGGTGAGCCCTGGTTCCCACCCAGTGAATGTTGGTGTATGGGTATGGTATGGGCCCTAAAGGTTAGTGTGCGTCTAACAGTTGTCCCTCGATATTTGCAGGTGACTCTGGTTACCCCAACCTCTCATGGCTACACCACTGTGAGGAATCCCAGGACAAGGGCTGAGGAACGTTACAATGAGGCACATGGCCGGACAAGAAGGATTATTGAGAGGATCTTTGGCCTCCTGAAGGCTAGGTTTCGTTGCCTCCATCTAACTGGTGGATCCCTGAACTACTCACCCAAGAAGGTCTGCCAGATCATCGTGGCATGCTGCATGTTACATAACCTTGCCTTGAGATGCCAGGTGCCTTTTCTGCAGGAGGATGAGGCTGGAGATGGGCGTGTGGCAGCAGTGGACCCTGTGGACAGTGAAGATGAGGAGGCAGAGTATGAGGATGAGGACAACAGAACTGCAATATTACGACAATACTTCCAGTGACACACAGGTAAGACAGTGTAATTTCACATTTAATTGACAGTTTTGAGTTTGACATTGTCACTGGCAGGCTGATTTTCCGAGTTCTATGGCCACTCACTGTACCCTTTGGCATCTCTATTTGCAGATGTTTGTGCCCCACTATCACTCCTGATGTGTTGACTGCAGCCAACTACAGGTCATTCCTATGTATACATTACTGTACAGTTGAATTCCACTGTTTAAACCTTGTTAAACGAATACATAGTTCAATCATTTGACCGTCTCCATACTTGTATTTTTTCAAAGGGTGTTTATGTAAGTGCTAAGAAGTGGAGGGGGTAGTGCAATGGACTGTGGTGATGGTGGAGGAAAGTCCAGGTTAGAGTCCAGTCTATTTGTATCGCAGGTGCATTGTCCAAGGGGGCATAGTAAGGGGAGCAATGGCAGTTCAAGGTGGACAGGGTGACAGAGTGGGACAGAAGGGTGACAACCAGGAGAGTCTTATTTCCTGCCGGGGGTCTTGGCAATAGTCTCTGGCTTCTGCCTGGATCGCAGGGACCAATTGTGGGGTGGTTCTCCTTCTGTAGGGGCAGGGGTGCTGGTGGCCTGTTGGTCCTGTGGCGGGGCCTCCTGTCCACTAGTGGGTGGAGGGCTGTTCATCGGTGTGGCTTGTGTCAGAGGCCTGGTGGTGTGCCACTGCCTCCCTCATGGTGTTGGCCATGTCTGCCAGCACCCCTGCAATGGTGACCAGGGTGGTGTGGATGTCCTTCAGGTCCTCCCTGATCCCCAGGTACTGTCCCTCCTGCAGCCGCTGGGTCTCCTGCAACTTGTCCAGTATCTGGCCCATCGTCTCCTGGGAATGGTGGTATGCTTCCAGGATCCCTGCAAGTGCCTCCTAGAGAGTCAGTTCCCTGGGCCTGTCCTTCCCATGTCGCACAGCAGTCCTCACAGCTTCCCTGTTGTCCTGTGCCTCTGTCCCCTGAACTGTGTTCCCACTGCCACTGACCCCAGGTCCCTGAGTGTCCTGTGCTTGTGGGGTGTCCTAGGGTCCCTGTAATTGTGGACACGCTGCTGATTGACTTGTCCTAGGGACAGAGGTATGGGCCTGCTGGGTGGGTGCTGTGCTAGTGTTTCCTGAGGGGGAGGCTCTGTGGTGGTATGGAACTGTGCCCGAGTAACTGACTGTCCGAAGATCCCTGATGGGCCAGGTTGGTCATCCAGATACAGGCATCCAGAGCTGCTGTCATCATTGTGGGTCTCTTCTGCGGGGGGACTGGATGTTGCTGGCACCTCCTCTCCGGTGACGTTGGGTGGGGGACCTGTGGGGATGTAAATGCAGTGTTATTGTTTCTGCGTGTGACATCTTGTGCATGGATGTGTTGCCCTCTATGGTTGTCATTTCCCTGGCAGCTTTGCCTTGTGTGAGTCATTTGGTGGGCTAGGTGATTGTCTCTAATGTGCATGCTTTAATGATAGGTGTCCATGCAGGTCTGTGATGGGGGTCCGTGCATTGGTGTTACATGCAGGGCTTGGTATTGGGATGGGTGGGTTGTGATGGTGGGGTGTATGTGAGGTGGTGGAGTGATGGGAGTGAGGGTACAGGAAAGAATATTGGGCTATCAAAAATATTGTTTTTAGTGTTGTTTAAAAAAAATATTGATGTAGAAAATATTGTTGTATGTAATATTGTTTGCAAGTATTAATTAGTATGTAATGTATGGTAGTGTGTTTAATTGTATTTGTTTATTATTTTTTATTTGTGTTTTAGTAAGATGATCTTTTACTTCAGAAATTGTTGAAGTTTGTTTTTTTAGTTGTATTAATGTATATAACTAATTGTTGAACATTTTTTTTAGTAGCGGGATGGTGGGACCCATATTTATGGGCCTTTGAAGCAAGGCAGCACAGCAAGTCACCTTGCTGTGTTGCCCTGCGTCAAAGGGAAAGGCCAGGAATTTGCTGTATCTATGGCATACAGCACATTCCTGTCTTTTCCCCCTGCTCTAGCACCATTTCAGCAACCTAGCTGTAATGCAGGCACCCTTGCACCATGGTGCAAGAATGCCTGAGTTGCATGCAGGATTGGACACCTTCCTGCACACAAACCATCCTGGGAGGCTTTTACCTCTTTCTGTGTGTGCTGCAGATTGTAGCACACATAGAAAGTGGAAAAACAAGGAGAAATAAATATATTTCTCCTCATTTGCCTCCCCTAGGGAGGCGTAAGGTTTTGGCACACCCCAGGTTTACAAGGTCTTGTAAATCTAGGGATCCATCAAAATGCATGAGTGTTGTGTGGAAACACCCACTGCAATGCCCATGGAACGCCTCCCTAACGCAGGGTAAGGCAACACAGCATTTTGCGCTGCCTTGCCTTACTCCATATTGTAGCAAGCTGGCTCTTTATATGATATATCAAAATGAGATATATCGTGCAAAGAGTTCAGGGGTTCCCTTACTAGTGGATAGGGGCTTGCTCTAGCAATCCCAAGGTGCTCTTTTAGGGGGTACTGGGGTCGTGAAGCCTTAGGCTTATTAGAGAAGAGTGTTAGACATCCGCCAATACACACACAGTCAATAAATGAGACACGCAACTCAATAAGGAGATCCACACTAATTTACATAAATAACAAGTATCTTTTTATATATGTTCAGGCACCAGAATCAATACAATCAGGTATGTACGTTTTGCAAGATAAATCTTCACAGTTTTGAAAAATCGACAAAGTGCAATTTTCGGAAGTTGGCATGTTGTCATATGGAGAAAAAATAAATACAGCAAACAGGTATAGTATAGCGATATCCTGGACATCAGGAAAGCATTGGGCAAGGGTCAGGAGCACAACAACAGGTCACACTGGGCGGCAGTGGGACGGCCGGGGGCAGAGGTGTCGTATGACGTTGAGTGCCCAATGTTAGTCAATGGGGATCAGTCCCTTTAGAAAGAGGTTGCAGTTTAGGACTGGGTGTCCAGTTAGGGTGAGCTACCGAGTGGGCTTAATTCTTGCTTTGCTTGAGGACTTAGGGACACCAGTGGTCCTCTTCTCCTCAGTCCTGTGCATCTGGGAGATGAGGGTTCTTGGACCGTAAGGTGTCTGTCACCTGTGGTGGTCCTGGTGGAGGGGTCCCACAAAACAGGCTGCAGGCGTGGATTGGGGGACCACTCCAGGTGAACCAACAAGTGGGCTCAAGTCTCATGAGCCTGGCGGACGCAGAGACACCAGTGGTCCTCCTATCCTCGGTCCGAGGCATCTGGGTGCAGAGGTGGGGTTGACTATGTTAAAAAGGGGAACTTTCCTACACATGTCTATGAGGCCATTCCAATATGCAGTTTGCGCTGCCATTGCATCACAAAAAGTGATGCAACGGCGACACAAGGGGCTTGTAAATGTGCCCCAGGGTTTTTAGGGTGGGGAGATTCTTTTTTTATAACTCTGTTTTTATTGAGTTTGAAAAGCATGATCAACAAGAAACATACAGTACAGTTCTGGTTATTGTGAGACATGGCCGTATCATTATATCACAGTACCAGTGGGCCTCATTAACATAAATCCAAGCCAAGAGACGATAGCAACCACTGCAGCAGAATTTCCCTCAAATCCCCCTCCCCCGCCGAAGATCCGCTTGAGACCAGTCATTACACATATTGTATAAAGCAGAAACATGACCTCACCATAGTTGGTCGTCACCTACCCAATTGGTTCAAGGCGTACTCCCACACCCCTCATCCTCCGTGCTTCCTGCAGAACTTAAGTCCTCCACTCCAGTGAACTGTTCCAATAGTGCACCCCAAGCCATCACATCTGTTAAGGCCCCCTCATCCCTGCATGTCAGGCTCATGGGTGGGGAGATTTTTTAAAAGATATGCCAATTTAATTTTCAGTGGTATAATTTTCAAGATATGCAAATTAATATTTAACATTTTAAAATGTGTTTTATTATATTAAAATATTAATATATTTCAATTTGACGTTGATTAGGATTTATACTAATGGTGCTAACTATTTTTTAAATAGGAAAAAAACAAATATTCTAAACTATTAAAGACATATAAAACTATTGAAATAAAGTAGAATATTTAGAAATCTTTTAATGGTAAAATTTAAGATGTAACATTATTTTAATAAAATATTATTTGTATAAATAATGTTATTTGTTTGTTTTAAAAATAGAATTTTAATTTTGTTACTTAAAAAAACCAATTTAAAATATAAAATGTAATTACATGTTTTTTTAAATGTTTGATTGTTAATTTTGTGTTATCATTTTATTTGTATTTTATTATTTAAAGTTTATGAATGGTAGTAAACATATTTAAAAATATATTATTTTTTAAATGTAATTAAAATATGAATTTTGTCATTCAAAATGCAAACATGTATATAAAGGTTTGTAGTTTAGATTAGTGTGTTTTCAGATAACATTTTAGGTAATGATATATAAAGATATGTGTGAACATGGAGAACTGATTCTGTATGTAATATTTTTATTTTGTAATATATTATGTAAAATGTTTTATTTTGAAGTGAATATTGTAAATTTCACCTCTTTAGCATCCAACACTTTCCTTAGATAGGTTTAGATTTAAGTGGTGATAGTAAATGTCACCCATTTAGTGTCCAGCACCTTCCTCCGGTATGGTTAGATTGGAGGGGGAATAGTAAATGTTACCTCTTTAGTATCCAACACCTTCCTAAAATTGATTTAGATTGGAGTGGAAATAGTAAATGTAACCCCTTTAGTGTCCAACACCGTCCCCCAACATGGTTAGATTGGAGTGGGAATAGTAAATTTCACCCTTTTAGTGTGCAACGCCTTCCCCAATTTGGTTTAGATTGGAGTGGTAATAGTAAATGTCACTCCTTTAGTGTCCCCAAATTAATTTAGATTTGGAGGGGGAATAGTAAATGTCATCCCTTTACTGTCCAATGTCTTCCCGAAATTGATTTAGATTGGAGTGGGAACAGTAAATGTCACCCCCTTTAGTGTCCAAATCCTACCCCAATTATTTTTAGATTGGAGTAGGAATAATAAAGTTAACCACTTTAATGTCCAACACTTTTCCCCAAAATGGTCAAATTGTAGTGAGAAAAGTACATTTCCTCATTTAGTGTCCAATTCTTTCCTTGTTTGTTATATGTTAACTGTTATGTACATGTATTTTTGGGAATGTAATGTGTTTGGTTGTTTTTACTTTTATTTCCATTTTTCAGGATTCCTGGAGCGTTTCTTGTTTGAAAATTTGTTTCCGTTTTTTTTAGTAAACTAGATACTTTGAATTGCTCCCAGGGATTTCTATTGGTTTCCTTATATTTTTGCACTTTTTGGGGGGTTGTTTAAATATTATTTACCTCATTTTTGGTGGATTACTATTTTGTATGACGTGGAGGCAAAGAAAGATCTGTAGCCACACAACAGTAGGTTTTATTTCTTTCATTTATTTTGGGTGGGAAATATGATATTCTATTGTTCATGTCAAATTTATGAGATTTTTATGTGGAATTGTTTGGATTATGTGTTGTAATTATTTGATGGGATTGACTGAGTTTGCTTTTAACTATCTTGTTTGGTGATAGTTATATTTATTATACATAATTGTATCATATCAGTCTTTATTAACATTGGGGTTTTAAACAAATGTTTGACTGATCTATTAAATTATATTGTTAAGTACTTCAAAAAAAACATATATTTGGTATGTTGGTTTAAAGTTTGTCATAGGTTTTAAGGACTTTGGTAGGTTAACATTTATTTTATAATATGCATTTGGCTATTATTTCTAAGTAATGTCCTCCTTTGTTATTTATGAAGAGTTTTACTTAAATTGTAGCATTTTGTCCTTTTTTTGGTTTGTTTGCTAAGTCTAGGGGCAATTTGACTAAAAGATTGCTTCATTCGTAGTTCTTGGTAGCTTGGCATTCTTTGTAATGCTTCCATAATTTTGTACAGGATAGGCTGAGTTCTGTCTAGTATGGATTGGAAGTGTTATGCCATCATTCCAATGCATTGCTTGTTTTGGCTTCCTGTACCTAGGTACTGTCATAGACATTCCACTATGGTAATGGAATTTGCGTTGGCATCTGTGCCCAGAGTGATGCAGTCTGCCAACCTAAGTGTCTTTGAAATAGTCCATTAGGGAACCAAGTTTGTCTTAATTTTGTTAGGAGAAAGGGTTTTCTGTTAGTAAATTGGAGTGGTTGGCTACCTCTGTGACAGGGACATAGGCTAGTGCTATCATTTTTTTTTTCAAAGTCAAATTGGCTGTTTGTGGAATATTCTACCCTTAGGGCCTCATTACGAGGCTGGCGGTCCAACTGCCACATTACGAGGTTGGCGGCAAGACCCTCCAAACTACTGCAGTGCCCTGCCAGCATCAGAGATCCCGATGGGCTGATGGTGGTCCTGGTTATAATCAGCCAGGAAGGCGCTGAACGCAGCGCCACCCTGCTGATTACAACACTGTTCTCTGCCAGCCTTTTCATGGCGGTTCCACCATCATGAAAAGGCTGGCAGGGAACAAGTGCAGTGGGCAACGGGGTACCGAACAAGTGCAGTGGGCAACGGGGCACCCCTACTGCCTATGCCTGAGGCATGGGCAGTGCAGTGGTCCCCTTGCCCAGCACCCTCAAAATGTTCAGACGGTGTGCATTTCAAGGGTGTTGGTGCCCCTGTGTGCAGCAGCATTGCCGCCGGCTCTATTATGAGCTGGCGACTATGCTGCCGCAGCTTTTCCATTGGGAAAGTCATAATGGGGCCAGCAGGGAGGTCACCAGCACCGTGGCGACCTCCCCGTCTGGAGTTTGGCAGATGGATGTTTCCGTCCGCCAAACTCATAATCAGCTCCTTAGTGCAGATTTTTGGAGGTGTCTCCATACATTTTGATCAAAATGATAGTAACAATCTTGTATGGCTGTGTGGAGGTCTATTTTTAGAATGGCTTGTTCAAAGTCTATGATTTTTTAGGTTCTAGTTGTTATTTGATTTATGTTTTACATGGTTTAAGAGTTCGTAGTATGTGCTGCTTTGTTTATTTGGTAGTAGGGTATATATAAAAGAGATGTTTGTAATTTGAAATTCAGCAGGTATGGTGTATGTCTGATTGAATGGTTTCGGACACGTTTTGAAGGTCCCATCCATCATCCAGGTTTGACACTGGCTAAGTTTTATTATGTTTTCTGATGTATAGAATATTAGGATTAATTTCTCATTATTTAAGTTGTCTTATAAAATGAAAGCTTCCGTATTATTATATATTTGTGTTAAATGTTCAGGTATGTGTATGTCTTGGTATCTTCTAGGGGAGGTGTGGTATCACTGGTGGCTTTTTTAGTTTGTGCAATAAAATGTTTTAAAGTGGGTATAGGTGGTAGTTGGCCTGTTATATGTTCGGGGACTCTGGGTAGTATGTGCCCTATTATGAGTTCAGAGGTTAAACCGCCTGAACTTCAATATGGCGGTGGGGGCAGCTGTCAAGCTGGTGGCCTCACCACCATTATGTTTCGATGTTTCCATTGGGCTGACTGGTAGAAACATCGCATTACGGCGTTCCCGCCAGGCTGACCAGCGGAAACAGTTAAGCTGCATTGGCGCCAAAGCCAATGATTCCACACACAGCACCCTTGGAATGTGCACTGTCTGCCATAACAGACAGTGCTCATTCCGAGTGTGTTGACAGGGGTCCCTGCATTTCCCATGAAGTGGTTGTGGGCAGTGCAGGGGCCCCCCGGTGGGCCCCAACTTTACCTTTTGGCCAGCCTTTTCATGGCAAAAGGCTGGCAGAAAGGAAAGTCATGATCAAAATGGCAGTGCCAAACATGGCACCGCTGTGGTTGACCACGACTTTCACCGCCCCCAAACAGTCTGGATAGTGCCACCGTGGTGGCGTAAAGGGCTTGTAAATGAGGACCTGAATTTTGTACCACAGTTTTAGCATTTTTCTAAGAGATAGCCTATTTGTCCTATTTTTTATGCTTCCAGTTTGTCATGGAAAACAGTATAAATTCCCATAGTTGATCCAAAAAAGCTATACATTTCTGAAAAGTAGGCAAAATTTGCAATACAGCAAAGGGTCATATTTCTAGATCCCTCAAGGTTTTAACAAGGAAAATAACTGTTGAAATAAGAAATATTGAAAATGAGAAAAACAGGCATTTGTGACAACATTTTCATCAGAAACTTTTAGACACAATGACTGATTGACAAAAGCAATATACCATTACGTCCGCTAGACCCTTCTGGTTGCAAGGATATAGAGGGTTTGTAGGTTCTTTAGGAACCAAAGGTACCCAGAGCCAACAACTGAGCTGTACCGTACAATGGTTTTTCATTGCGTACCAAGTATAGACCCATTCTTATAGCGAAACAGGCAGAGTGAAAATGGGTATCAACGAAACTTATGTAATTCTGAAACAAGCACAAGATATAGGGCCTCATTATGACTTTGACAGTCTTTTTGCAAGACGCAGTGGCGGCCGCCAAAAGACCAGCATGTTGGTGGTAATCTGACACTCGTATCTACAAGTCACACTCTGAAGTCTGCCAGAAAACAGCCAAAAATCCCACACCGCCAGGACACAGGAGGGCAGGAAAGAGGCGGTTGCACCACCAGCACTACCAGGCCGACAAAATTCCACCCACCAGCTCACGAGCCACAAATCAGCACAGCGGTTCTGGCAGTGCAAACTGCTGTGGTAAGAACCCACTACTGTCAGACCACAACACCACATTGGACAGTTTGAATATTCCACACCTGACACACATACACATACCAGACACACCTACACATACCACTATCTAACAAACAACATATAACATACCCCCACACAACCCACAATCCTTTGCAACTAAAATGCCATTCACAGACACCGAGCTGGCAAATACACAAATATAGCACCTTTACACTATAGGCACATACACACATTTCACTCAGCACACACACCACACCCAACACAAAACACACACAACACTTATAACAAGCACACACAAACACCACAAGTGGCCATCACTCACAACACACCATCCAGACCCCATCAATCACCCTACACTGCACCCTTACATACACAACACCCTCATCCCCCCTCAACACAACCACTACCATGTCCCCACAGAAGAACCCACGTTCACAGACGACAAGTTGAGGGTCATGGTGGATGAAATCATCAGGTTAGAGCCCCAACTGTTTGGAGCATAGGTCCAGCAAATGTCGATAGCCAGGAAAAGTTGTGGCAGAGAATGGTCAACTGGGTCAACGCAGTAGGCAACCATCCACGCACAAGGGAGGACATCAGGTAGAGGTGGAATGACCTACAGGGGAAGGTGTGTTCTATGGCATCAGGACACCAGATCACTGTGCATAAAACTGGCAGTGGGCCCTCACCTCCTCCCCCACAGTTCACATCTTGTGAGCAGATGAATGCCTGGCGGACTGAACCCAAACTACCATGGCACACAATTGCCTTGTCCTGCATGCTGCCTCACCACCCAAATACTCCCCAATTCACTGTATGTCTCACTACAACTCCCACCTATTCACCTAATGCCCCTCTCCTGCATGCCACACCTTCACCCAGCCCAACTGCCCACACAGCCATTTCCAAAGGCTCGGATAGCATTGGATAATACTATCACTACAACTCCCACAATGCACTAGCCTCTCTACATGAACACCTGCAATGTGCACATCACAGCTCTTGCATGTATGACTATTGTATAGCTATACTAACTAGATGGTACGACTGAGGACCACGACATGGCAATGACAGAAACTCTATTGCACAACACAATGACAAACAAGCCTAAACACAGCTACAGCTCTGTGATTAATCCAAATGGCCACAAATCCGGATCCACAACCCAGAAAATGACCTACCATGGTAGAGACTGTAAGATGGCAGATACCATGGGCATGCACAACATGCACAGACAGGACACCTAGGGGGTTATTCTAACTTTGGAGGAGTGTTAATCCGTCCCAAAAGTGACGGTAAAGTGACGGATATACCACCAGCCGTATTACGAGTTCCATAGGATATAATGGGACTATAACTTTTGGGACGGATTAACACCTCCTCCAAAGTTAGAATAACCCCCCTAATCTTGCTCACTCACATACCCTCCTCTCACTGGGACACCATGCTGCAATTTCCAACCATTTCGTGTCACATCCAGCAAGCTTCAATAGTCACTAGGTAACAGTGCAGAACAGTCATGTGAACTATCAGAGAGTACCAGAACTCATCCATAGAGTAAAAATTACCATACCTGAATGACACCAACCAAAATGGAGTATGAAGAAATACCTAAACACACGTTCAATATTTAACTCTGTGTCTCACTCCATCCACAGGTACCGCTGCCAGTGCCACCATGGAGAGGATACCAGAGACTGCCAGCCCTCCTCATGATGATGGCCCCAGTGAGGAAAACATGCCTGGATGGCTGGACACTGATGACCTACCTGGCTCATCTGGGACTCCTGGTCAGTCTATGACTCCCTGCCTCAAAGTGCCCACATTAATACCCAGACCATATGGCATCAACATCACAGCCAACCCTTCGTCCCCAAACCTGTGTCCCAAGGACTGTTCAAACTATGGGGTGCCCCACAGTACAGGGACCTAAGTCACCCCCTCACACCCCAGTCAATGAAGGTCCTGTAGACACTGGGAGTAGGAACACATTGCCAGGGGCACGGGCACCTGGAAAAGGGAGTGTGAGAGGGAAGCTGTGGGCTAGAGGAGGCCCCCCAAGGGACTCCACTGACCAGGAAACCATCTCCCAAGTCTTGGGAGCATACCAAAGTTCCCAGGACAGGATAGGCCAGATGATCACCATGTTGGGGGAAAACAAAAGGTTGCAGAGAGAATACCACCAGGAGGTAATGCAGCAGTGGCAGGGACACAATGCCACCATGGCCTCCATTGCAGGGGTGCTGAGGGACATCAACACCACCCTGCGTGCTTTCACCACCCACCAGCAGGCCCCTTCCGCTAGCAATCTAACATCTGAGCCATCTACATCAGCTGCAGCTAGTGGATTGGAGGCACTGCCAAGGGAACTACAGGCCTCAGACACCCCTTCCTCCATAGCTGAAGAACCCTCCCAGAAATGTGGACGTCCACCAAGACATCTGGCTGGAGCAGATGCCAAGACCAGACCCTCTGCCAGGAAGTAAGCCTCTCCTGATTTGTGTGCCTTGTGTGCCACTGAGACACCCTGTTGACTGTTCAATGTTATTACTCCATTTTCTAGAGGCACATGGACAGTGGACCTGTGCAGCCAACTGCTGTACCACCTACTCTGATGATTCCATCTACCATGACCTCACTCATCACCTGTTGGACAAAGTATGCACCTTTGTTTTGCCTCACAATTTCATGATATGCCCAATAAACACCATGGAACACAGCTATTGTATAAGTGTCTTTATTGAAACATCAACAGATGTCATGATTGCTATTTGTGGTCTGGTAATGCCCCCCTAAATCCAATAGGCAGTGTAATGGACAGCAGAGGGAGGCATCCTCAGCAGGTGACACAGTACAACAGATATGTTCCCAGACAGATGTCAGATAGTTAGAAATCCAGGGCCACACATGGGTGTAGTCAGAATTCCAACCTGCAAAAATACCATGATAGAGATTACCATCAGGATGGACAGCATGATGCCACACAAACAACATATGCAAGTCATATATGTCGTGCCTATCTTAGGATACCTCCTGCGCAGGGTCCCCCAGATATTACCTATGCATCACCAGTCACAGATTATACTTACAAATATCTTTACCTGGCAAATGTTATGTTCAATAAACGTTTCAGCTATCACTTACCAATGGCTAATGACTATGAATGCCTCAAGCCATAGGTAGCAGAGGAACTGAGTAAGATACCATGGAATCTGTCATGGGTGGAACATGAGAACAGGAGTATGCAGCAAACATAGCTCAATACTGGTCTACCCATTTGAGATGTGAATGTAGGGAACTGCATTAAGAACACTTGTTAGAGCTGATACACGTTTACTGTGCACCTTACATTGTACCAGTCAGCTCCAACAACTCACACATTAGGACAATACTACATTACACCCCCACTGAGTATTCAAGTCAGGAGGACTATTGTCACCAAGGACTGTGGACATACAAGACTTGCTAACCACACTCAAATTACCTGTATGTCACTAGAAGTACTGATAGATGAGCTCAGTCCTGGAGTCAGCTTCACCTTCCTCCTCTGCCTCCTCATCATTTGCTATTTCAGCATTACCAGCCACTGGTCCAGCTGCCTTAACCTCATCAGCTAGCAATGGTATCTGACATCTCAGGGTTAGATTGTGGAGCATGCAGCAGGCAACTATTATCTGGCTTAACGTTTGGGGCGAGTACAGGAGGGCACCTCCAGATAAGTCCAGGCACCTCAATCTGGCCTTCAGGAGGCCAAATGTTCTTTCGATTACACACCTCCCCCTCCTGTGGGCCTCATTGAAATGGTGTTCACCTTCCGTGGCAGCATACCTCACTGGTGTCAACAGCCAAGGAGGGTCAGGATAGCCAGAGTCACTTGTGTGCACAGATGTAGGAGCAGTGAAATACAGATACAGCAATAGGGAAGATTGTGATGAAAGGTGCCATAACAGTTAAACACCATCATATGCATACATAGCAAGGAGCCAGGCCCTCTCTGTGTGTAGTCGTGCCATCATGTGTGGGACATTGCTATTTCTCAAATTGAAGGAGTCATGCACAGATC